>NW_023425374.1:0-607500 GCF_014108415.1 Molossus molossus | reverse complement strand
TTGGTTTTTGTTTCTTGGGACATTTTGACTTATGTTTCTTTTCTCCAGTGTATCTGTCACTAATCTCAACTTGAGGGTGTTTGTCCTCTGATTTCAGGCGGAACTTTTCTCTGGGTGAGCTGAAGACACCTCCAGCGTAGGGTGTCTTGTTGCAGTGAGACCTCAGCTTTTGTCCGACTTGACTTAACTGCATTGCTGTAGTCTTTCCAATTTCCAACTGCATAAAATTAGAAACAATATTTAACACCCCACAGTGGAAAATTTTAATAAAAATAATTACTCTTGGCAAGTAAAAAGCCTTAATGGTAATCTCAAACAGCATTTCATGTGCAGTAACTTAGTTGGGAAGAAAAAAATAGTTTTGAAACACCAAGAATAACATCCTGTTTATGTCTCAATAGCCATTGTCTTAATAGCCCAGCAGTTTTTTGTAATGTTGCCTAATTTCTAAATTTATATTATGATAATAACACTGTGTTCGATGGAATTACATGGAGGAGGATGATTATCTTGTCTCACACTCTCCTCCTAAACCTTCAGGGGATGATTCACAAACCTTTTGAAAAGCAACACATTACAACCCAGTATGTATTTACTGATTGAAACTGCATTTAAAACCCAGTACATTTGTGTGTATATTTAACCTTCAGATAAAAGATTCATGAAATATTACTTTCTCTTAGGACATAGGACACTCTCATAATTTCTTCTCAATTTTTTGTTTTGCCTTTTTTCATATAGCGTCATTATATGAATATTTTTATATAGTTAATATTTCTTGGAAACATTTTAATGCCTTCATGCTATGACATTATCCTGTGGATATGCCCTCATGATCTAATCTTGTCCTGTTGCTGGGCATCGTCTCCATTCTCCCTGTTGCCTGGAGACGCTGTTGCTGGGCGGGCTCCTTGTGTGCGGCTAGCGCTGGCGTCTCTGCCTCAGTCGCTTTCCAGATGCTGGGTGTGGGCTGTCGGGCTGGCAGCGTGCTCTGAGCCATGTGTGTGGCTCCGTGTGCTCGGCCGTGACGTGGGACTGACGGCATATGTAAGGGGCGTGTCCATTTCAGCACTTTAATGAGAAAAGAGCTTTGGGAGTGACTTTTCACAAAGATAAAATATTTCCAGTGACATGGAATCTAGGGTGACTCATGTATAGTGAGCTGATTCCCTCGAAGTGCAGTTAATGTGGAACTCGGCTCTTTGTTTATCTCTGCAGCTAACTCAGGTGCAGTCTAGCGCAGTGGTTGTTCCGTTGCCTAGAAATGCACATGGAGTTCAGGGTCCCGCAGGCTGTCCACAAACCTGGCACGGGCTGGCTTCCCGCTGCGCCTTGCATTCAGGGGAAGCACAGCAATTGCCGTTTTCTGTGTCCATTTTTCACAACAACCTGCTCTGCGGATTGTTGATCGTGGGCTGTGCTCGTCCCGGTGCCTGGTGCCTGCGGCGCCCTGTCTGAGCGAGCAGACCACGCATGTGGCCACACCAGGGGGTTGTGACGCTACGTCGTCCTGTTTTCTGAACTGCTCTGCGTCTCAAAGGGAGATGCTGATGGGTTCTGTGTGGCAGATACGAAAGTGAGCATCTACACTGGCTGTGCAGTGTGGTCAGTGCTTAGGTTACTGTGATTCACTTTGATGGTTGTGGGGGTTTTTTGAAATTTTTAACTTTTTTTTTATCCTCACCCGAGGACATTTTCCCGTTTTTTATTCAGATAGAGTGGGAGGGAGAGAGAGGAAGAAGAGAGAGAGAAACATCGACCTGAAAAGGACACATCTAGTGGCTGCTACCCGCATGACCCAGCTAGGGCCAGCGACAAACTGCAACCGAGGTACATGCCCTTAGCGGGAACCGAACCTGGGTCTCTCTGGACTGCAGGCCGACGCTCTAACCGCTGAGCCAAACCGGCGAGGGCGAAATTTTTAACTTTTTATTGAGTTTATTGAGGTAACGTTAGTTAACAAAATGACACAGGGTTCTGGTGTGCAATTCTACAACCATCATCTGCACACTGAAGCTGTTAACTGATCAACTTAGAAGAGCCATTGAATTTCTTATTTTAGAATTTGTTTATTTATAATTAATATATATCAATCAGGTGTCTTTTCTAAGTTCTCTGAGATTGAAAGGCACCATTCTGAGATAAGGAAATAAGAGCCTTCCTGGTTCCCAAGAACCCTTGGGAGCTGTGACTGGGCTCATGTGAGTCAGAGCAGAGTTCACCGAATCTGCAGCGGTCCCTCATCTCAGGGCGTGCACTCGGACCTCCAGTGGACTCCTGAAACCGCAGAGAGCCCGCACCCCATTGTACACTGCCTGTCTTCCTGTGCACACACCTTTTCAGCTGAACAAGGAGGCATTTCATGGCTTCTCTTGGGCATATTCGGGTGCTAGCATCACTACTCTTGTGTTTTGGGGCCATCATTAGATAAGTGAAGTGTCACCTGAACACGAGCACTGTGGCCGGGAGAGGAGATCTGAGACCAGGAGGGCCCCTGTGCCACTGACGGACGGGAAGCACACGCAGCCTCCTGGGCGCGCCGGGGAAGGGCGGTTCTCGTGCGGGGGGACTTCAGCACGCTGTCAGAGCAGCACAGTTAAAAACTCATGAATTGTTTATTTCTGGAATTTTTATTCAGTGTTTCTGGACTGTGGTTGATCACCGTAACTGAGACCACACGTACCTGGAACTGTAAACAAGGGGGAAACAAGGGGCCTGCACAGCTGCACTGGGGCCCCCGGGCAGCCCCCCCGTCGTCATGGTGAGAGGAGGAGATGGCGCCCCTGCTGGGCGTCAGCGGGCAGCTCGTGAAAGTGACCTGGCACACGCTGAGTTGTGTCTGGTTTGTGATGTGACGACTGACATCATTAAAATGCTCCTCCTTCATATGAGATCACATGCAGCTAAAACATTTTTATATCTTTGGGGAGTGAGTATTAAATTGTGTCAACATTCTTTTGAATATTTTATTTGGAAAAATTCTTCAAGTGATTTCTTTTAAGTGTGAGAACTTTTATATACGCTATTCTGTGGATATGAATATTTATTTGTATTAACTTGCAAGACAGTATAATACTTTAGCCAAAAAGTATAAATCTATTAAAGTGTTTTCATTTCACACAACTATATTAAATAATGACATCCAGAAAAACTACAACAAAGGCAAAGCAGATACTGTTGGCTGCTACCCAGCCGTGGCAAAGCCTTGGTGTGTGTGGTCTCTGACACCGCTGTCCTGTCTTCTCTTGTCTGCCCCGCTGTGCCGTGGCCAGGAGTGGAGAAGCTAGTGCACTACTTCTCCGACAGAGCATGGTCAGTACAGTTCAGATTCTTTCCTGCCACTGTCTCATGATCACTGTGCTTGTGTTTGTTTTTCTCAAGTTTGCATGATGCATGTCGGAGCCTGCATGAAATTACGGGCATGTGACGTACAGGAGGCACCATTTCCATCTTCCTTTAAGCCTTTAAAATGCATTTAACAATAACGATAAACTTGTAGGTACCAAGAAAACCACTGTAGTTCGTTCCTGCTTCTGTGACGCGGCAGGACGTTCCTGCCCTACGCACTGGGCCGTGCTTCAGCCTGTCGGCTACCTCGCTGCCATTTTATTATTGTTGGCGACTTGAGAACAAGAGAGTTCATGAAACTGACATGTATTTCCCCATGGTGATGCTAAAAATCTTTGAAGTGCTACAAAACAGTGAAGGTGAAGTTTTTCTTAGTGATGAGAGCTGACTTACCTTTCTGGTATCCAGTGTATTTTTTCAAGTGGGTCACTTGAAGACACTTTTCCCCAGAAAGACGCTCCACAGTGTAGCTTGAGTTTTGTGTTGAGAATTATCCTGTGAGCAGCTAAGAAGGAAGTAGGGTATTGTTCAATACCCTACTGAATACCTGAATATTGGTACTGAATATGCCCATTGAGTTATTAAATAATCATTTGGCTATGCTGCATATTCTAAAAGTCTGTGAACTTCGGAATTACCCAAAGAGCACAGAATGAAAAAGTTCCAGCACTGCTCTTTACATTATCTGTGGGTTCAAAGTCTGGTTTTGCTCAAGTATGTTACTCTGGACATGCTACTTAGTTCAGAAGACATTACCTCCGCGAGGGTGTTGTGTAGAGTCACAGGTGCAGTTAGAGGGGCTCTCTGCCTTGAAAAGGAGGGAAACCCTGTTCTCAGTCCAGAGTGTCACACTTCTCAAGTATCTGCTGTGTCAGGAATTACACTAAGCACTTTGTGTGCGAGTCATCATTTATTACTTACAGCTATTTGATGTAGTGTAGATACTGTTGTTGTTCTCATTTTATAAATTAGGAAATTCGTCTCAGAGCAGGAAGGTGATTCACTCAGTATCTCACCCATAGTAAGTGACAGACTCTCTAGACTCAGGACTGAAACCCAACCAGCGGATACTAGGAGTCGGTGACTCAGCGCTGTGACGAGCCCCTTCCTGCAGCGTTTCTTCTGCGCCTTGACGTGTCTGCGCGCCCAGCTCTGTGTGTCTCAGCGAGGCCAGCGGAGCCTTGCCCTCCGTGTCGCGTGCACTTGCTGTGGATGTAAACGTTGGGATGTGACCGACGTTACTGAAATGCATATTTGGAGTCTTGAAGCCTCTTAATCTGTAGCAACTAACTCATTACCCTGCTGTAGAACTTGCCTTTCTTCTTTTTTCAAGACCCGGTTACAAAAAGACCATGACTTAAATTCATCATTTTCACACCTAAATCATAGGTAACATTTATTGAGCATATTTGATGTGCTAGGAGGTCTTATGGTAAGTATTTTACATAAATAATAAAAAATGTAATTGATTATTAGAATTAGAAATGGAAAATAGCTGAATGCTTGTTAAGACAATTTTTGCAGCTCATTTTATCCAGAAAGATCTAGTCTCTGGTAAAGTGTCCATGCTCAGCGGGCAGGCCTCGGGAGGCGCTGGTCCGGAGCGCGGGTCTGTCCCAAATCTGCCCTGCGCACAGCCCGCAGGAGCTCCAGGCTCACCTGGGGCGACGCCTTCTGTGAGATTTTCGGTCAGTGTTTTAGTGTCGCATCATCGCCCTGACAGGGAAGTAGCATTTTGATAATTTATTACCAAGGAAGTAATTCTGGAATGTACTACTTGCCAATATGCATTTATTTATTCATTCATTTTCTAGCAAATACGTGTGTGTGTGTGTGGTGCGTGTGTGTGTTCCCTGCTATGTACCCAACACGGGGGAACCCACTGCAGCAGCAGGTGGATGGAGCTGGTGTGTGGTCCGTCTTCGTGAGCGGCCTGGGTCGACGCTCAGAGTTATCTCAGGGTTTCGCGAGCTCGTGCAGCTGGTCAGAGCTGCTGGTACGCTGGACCTCGAGCCTTGTAGCCGTGGCCTCTGAGAGCTCGGACGGCGCAGAGCGTGTCGTCTGCCTGGCGTCAGACGGCGTCGGGGCAGTGGGCTGCTCAGCTCTGAGTCTGGGGTCCACACTTCAGCGCGTCAGTAGCCAGCCCCTCGACATTGCAAGGATGGAGCAACAAGTTGTACTCACTGTGACGGGGAGCATGTCCTGAAGCCCCAGCAGTGGGGTCCTTTGTCCTGTGTCTTGCGGGCAGGCTCCTCAGGGGCGGCTTTAGTGCAGGGCCTTCACCCTGCATCTCCACAGCCAGAAGCCTGGGACGCATCTGAATTCCTCCTGAGCAGCAGATGTTGCTGTCCCACCTTCAACATCTCTTTCAATTCTTTCCAGTTTTTCTTTCATATTCTAATGTTTTTAGACCCTTCTAATGTATCACCTGGGCGACTGGCGATAGGCACGCTCCCTGGCTGCTCTGCTCGCCATCTGTCCCTCCCGTGTTCCTCTGACCCCCAGAGTGACACTGCCGAGTTCACAGCGGGTCTGGGTGATTCTGCTGCTGAACATCCACCCACGTCTCCCTCCTCCACCGCACAGGTCAGACCCATGTGGCCTGACGGGCGTCCTTTGTGAGCCGACCTGCCCACACGCCCATCGCTGTCCTCAGCGAAGTCCCTGGGACGCGCCGTGTCCCGTCTGCTTGGCAAACTCTCTTCAGACGCTGCGATGCTTGGACGCCCTCTGCCCTCTGCCCTCTGCCCTCTGGCAGGCACCGGCTCTGTGGGCCTCGGCGCTGCGCTCGAGCGGGTCTCGCATCTGTGCAGGCGGCTCTCCGGGCTCTCCGCTCGGCAGCGGCATCGGGTACAGCCCCGCATCTTCCCGCGCCCAGCAGTGCCCGACCCGTCGCTGCAGCCGACAGCACACGTGCGGACGGTCCTCATGTCCCTTCCGGGCGACCTCACTGCCCTGAGCATGGGGGTCTTCTGACGTCAGAGTTCATTCCGAAGACGTCCGAGGCTGGGAGCAGCAGGGGCGGGGAGAGAAGCGCTGGCACTTTGCCTTGTGTGAGCTCAGCTCAGTATCTGGAACTTGGGAAGTTGTGCCTCAAGCAAGAAGCTCTCAGAACACCTCTCAGGTTTGCTGGTCAGGTGCTAGGACTCGGCCCGCAGCCCAGCTGGCCCGTGGGGAGTGGACGGCACCGTCCTTGGGGCCGAGCAGGTCTGCACACTCGTCCCCAGACCTAGAGCAGGCACTGCCGTGGCCCTTGCCGTGGCCCTTGCCACGGGATGTCTTCATCTTCTTCAAGACACTTTTTCTTCCAGTGAAAATATTTTTCATTGTAGCTGACATACAATAGTAATTAGTTTCATGTGTACAACTCAGTGGTTAGACATCTGTGTGCCTTAGAATGGTGCCCTGACAGATCTTCACCCGTCTGACACCAGCACAGTTCCCACGTGTCACTGACTGTTCCCTGTGCTGTGCTTGGCGTCCTCACGACTGTTCCCTCCCGCCCTCCTGGGCCCCGCCTTCTCCTCTGCGACCATCGCCACGGAGGAGACTTTCCCTGCAGTAGCAGAATTGATTTCCTAACTAGTTTCCAATTAAACAAAAAGCAATACATTTATTTTAGGGTAGGCAAATTTTACCCCTTTTAGTAAAAATGTAAAATGTACATTATTCATTATTCAAAAACCACGGATTAATTTAATCAAGGGATGGTTTAGTCTTTTAACGTGTAATTGTTTAGTCTAACTCCTCTCAGTTAAAACACTCAGAACTTTATTTTTAAAAACCTATTTTTCCATCATTTGCGGCGGAGCTTCACCGCCCCTCACGCAGGCGGCGGGTCCCTGCGGCCCTTCGGCTCGGGTCCGAGGAGGCGGCCAGTGCGAAGACGCCTGTGACAGGTGGTTTCCCTATCGGTTTGCTACTTTGTCTTAATTTTAAAAACCATACCTTTTTATGCTTTGAGCTGATAGCACATCTCTGTACTTCTTTTTCTTATTTTTGAGGGTGAAAAGGGAAAATACCCACTCAGGTGCTTTTTTTCCCTCTTTGTATGTTTTAATCTGCTTGACATGGTCCTGCTCTAATTCCCGCTGATCTTCCCAGAGCGCACGGTCACTCAGGCACGGCCATCGTTTCAAGGGAGCCCCAAGAAGAGTCTGTTGAATTAGTTACATGGTGATTTTAGGACCCTCGTTGTTAGAGTGTATTCATCTCTACGGTGACTTATTGAGGAAAAATGCCCACTGACTTTACAGTTTAGAATGTTTCACTTGAAGTAAAAACTGAGATAGCTTATTTATCTTAAACATTCTAAAGTAGTTTAATATAACATATTCTGTATGGATTAATTTTGAGTAGTCATTGTCCTGATTGTATTTATTTATTTTATTTTATTCTTTTAAAAAAATTTTTCTTCATTGATTTTAGAGAGGGAGAAAGAGGTAGAAACATTGATGAGAGAGAACATCAACTGCCCGCCCCTTGCATGCCCCGCCCCCCTGGGGATGGACCCACAACCTGGGCATGTGTCCAGACCAGGAATCGACCCAGAGACCTCTTGGTGCAGGGCGGCGCTCACCACTGAGCCACACCGGCCAGGTGGTTTTATTACTGTTTTAAATAGCAAGCCAGCCCTGAGCCAGCAAGGCCAACTGTCCCCATGAGTGGACCTTGTGCTCAGTCCTGGGTAACCTGCCACCATCTGACCCCTGGTTGCTGACCCTGGATGCCACCTCCTAGTGCTGGTCAGGGAGCTGAGCAGAGGGACCAAATAAATGATGCAGGATAGAGTCACCCTTTCTGTTGGAGAAATTAGAGATATTGTGTAGGTTTGTTTATGGATTAACATTGTTTTAAAAAGTTATTTATTAGTAAAAATGGTCCTTTAATTTCATGTTTCAAAGCCCTGTGCCAAACTTTTTGATATTTTCAACCTACATTATTTAATAGAAAATGTGTGTGCCCTGGCCGGTTTGGCTCAGCGGTTGGAGCGTCGGCCTGCGGTCCTGAGAGACCCGGGTTCGGTTCCCGCTAAGGGCATGTACCTCGGTTGCAGTTTGTCCCCAGCCCTGGTCGGTTGTGAGGGTGGCAGCCACTCGATGTGTTCCTTTCACATCGATGTTTCTCTCTCTCTCTCTCTGTTCCTCTCTCTCCCTCCCACTCTACCTGAACAAAAAATGGAAAAATGTCCTCGGGTGAGGATTAAAAAAAAACAAAAAAAAAAAAAAAAAAAATAGAAAATGTGTGTGTGTTTGGTGCACGTGTGTGTGTGTGTAGTGTGTGTGGTGTGTATGTGTGTGGTGTGTGTGGTATGTGTATGTGTGTGGTGTGTTTTGTGTATGTGTGTTGTGTGTGTGTGGTGTGTATGGTGTGTGGGTTGTGTGTGCGTGGTGTGTTTTGTGTGTGTGTGGTGTGTATAGTGTATGTGTGTGGTGTGTAGTGTGTGGTGTGTGTGTGTGTGGTGTGTGTGTACATGTATAGCAGCCGCCCTTGGATCAGGACAGGAGTTGTGGGCTCTGCCCCATACAGACATAGTTTTGGTCACTGAAAGAAAACTCTCAGATTCATATTTCTTTTTTTTTTAAATCCTCACCTGAGGATATTTTCCCACTGCTGTGTAGAGGGAGTGGAAGGGGAGAGGAGAGAGAGGGAAACATAAACATCGATGTGAGACACACAGATCCATGGCCTCCAGCATACACCCTGACCGGGCCTGGGATCAGACCTGTAACTCAGGTGTGTGCCCTTGACCTTGAAGCCATCCTAAGACCTTCAATTCGTGGGCTGACGCTTAACCAGGGAGCCACACTGGCCGTGGCGAGGTTCCTGGTCCCCAAGGGTGCACAGTGATGGGGGTGCGTGTTCCGTCTGCCGGGTGTGGAGCTGCTCCACGCGGCATCTCCAGGGCAGGTGCCGGCCCGTGGGCTCTCCGGGCCGTGCTGTGGGGCTCTGAGCATTAGTTCTAGTTACAGCAACTTCTGATTTGTTTTTATCTCAGCCACATCCCAAAGGCTGATTATTTTTATTTTATTTTATTTATTTTTTAATTTATCCCTGAGGCCCAGTAGTGGGGATCAGGGCCCATGAGTCGCAGTGATTCTGTGGTAGCCTTCTGGGCGGTGCCTGCCGCGGGCGGGCTGGGCGCTGGGCTTGACGTGGCTGCAGGGCTGATCGTCTTCAGTCTTATTGAATGGATGCTCACTCTTGCGCAAAGTAAATCTGCTTTCTGCATATCAGCCATAGCGGAACCTGGGTGACAAAACAAATAAGGGTGAAAACATTTTATTCTGAAACTTTTCAATAAAATATTAAAAGTGGGTTAGCATTAGCTAAGTGTATGACCTATTCTTGTTTAATTACAGTTTCATATCCACTGAGAACATCTTAACTCTAACCCTTATCTGCTGGTAACTTCCCATCTTCATGCACAGAGCCTTGACGCTCCAGTTACTACCTCCTCTAGTCACACGTGAGAAGGTTGTACACAGCTTTCCTGCTTAAAAAGTCTCAAAAAATGGTAATATTCCGAAGGTCACAGTTACTATCTGAATGCTTTATGGAGCTTAAACCACAGTTCTTTCTGTCAAGCTCATATTTATAAAGTTTTAAATACTTAATGAATCAATTAAATCAGGAATCTTTTTTTTTTTTTATTTTTTCGATATTTTGTTCAGATAGAGTGGGAGGGAGGGGGAGAGAGAGAGGAATATCGACGTAAAACAGACACATCAAGTGGTTGCCACCCACATGATCCAACCAGGGCCGGGGACAAACTGCAACCAAGGTATGTGCCCTTAGCAGGAACCGAACCTGGGTCTCCCTGAACCTCAGGCCACGCTCTAACTGCTGAGCCAAACCAGCCAGGGCAAGTCAGGAGTCTTTTTTCAACAATAAATCCCGACTTTAAGGTGTTTCTTTTCTCCTGATTGATTTTGGATCTTGTTTAGTGTTGACTGCCTGAATCATTTTTGTTTGTATTGTCATTCTTGTCATGTGACTCATGAATTCAGTTGAATATTGCCATTTATTTTTTAATTTAAAAGAAGTTACATACTTCTCATATTACAATACAGTAAGTACCAACACAGCCGAATTGGATCTTAAATGAATTCTGGGTGCAGCTCTAAACTGAATCCCTGGTGTTGTTTTCACTTGAACAGCCTCCAGCACTACAGCCTTCCAGCGGCCTTCCCAGACCCACAGACGCCGCCCCGGGAAAGCTGATGAAGCCCCCGCACACCGAGGACCACAGTGAGGGCGCCGGGCGGGGCGCACGCCAGGGCGCAGCTCGCCTGGGCGGAAGCTTTGCGCATGGCTTGCAGCAGGACAGCAGCTGTGGTCTGGAAGACCTGCCTGTCTCCTCAGGCCTGCAGCTGGCCAAGGGTGTGGCTAAGAGCGGGCTTTCAGAAGCGAACCTGGACGTGACTGTGGGTGTTCACGGGCCCTGTCAGTTGGCAGATAACCACATGGATGGCCTGCAGGCTGTGCCCGCCTCTGCTCCAGCACTTGCCCAGCCCAGTGCAGTCGGTCAGGCTAAGAGAGCTGGAAGGAATCAGTCGTCAGCGGAGGACTGCGCGTCTCAGCCCAAATCCTTGCAGCTTCTGAAGCCATCCAGCTTGAACTCTGTGTTACCTCCTTCAGTTTCCGAATCATCTCCAGAGAGGACTCCCACTTGTAAGAACTCAACAATAATCACACCATGTAATTCAGCAAAGCATCAGCTAACATCTAGTCAAACAAATCTTGCAACTAATCTAAATACAAGAGCATCAAGGCTCCGCCCTCCTTCTATCTCTTTCAAACAGAAACCAATGAGCAGCCCCCAGCCAGAGCCTCCGCACTTCCAGGCCAAGACAAGCATCCCAAGGCCACTGACAAAAAGAAGAGAAATCATGCAGAATCCAAATGGCAATTTGAATTCTGGGGACTGTTTGGCCTCTAATCGATATTCTCGTCTTCCTAAACCAAAGATACACTAAGTACACGGCCGTCGCCTGCCAATCGGGTCATTGTGTGTTTTTTGAACAGTCTGCTCTCTGACAGCTCCGTGCAGTTCGCCGCCACAGTGGAGGTTCCATTGATGACTTCAAATCTTAAACATTGGAAATGGGAAGCTTTGCTAGTTTGGACTCTTCCATCGTATATCCTGGTGGAAACACACAGCATTTGAGGGTATTTGTCTCAGGTAAACACAGATGTTCGCTTAGCCGTCTCGGAGGCCCGCAGAGGCTGTGATCAGGAGCCACGACTCCGCACATCAGAAATGCATCCATCCGCCACTTAGCGGGAAGACCTGGCTTTGCTTATTCAGTCTTTTTGAGGCCTGTGCTAATCGTGGGTCTCACAGCCTCACTCCTTCCACGTTCCTCTTGTGAATATGGTTATTATTTTAACTAAAGATGCGGTGATAATGGAAGACAGTCTGTGAGCAGAGTTCTGGGCAGTGGTTTGTGTGTTTGAAAGGTCTATGCAAAAGCTCCAGGATGAATAAAGGAGATCACGCCTTTGATGGGAAGTCCATGTAAGTTTCCTTCTCCTTGCCAGGGTCAGCAGCTGTCCTCAGTGCCCATCTACCAGTACCCCAGGCTGCAGTGTGTCCTGTCACGTATACAAGTGTATGTCACTTTAAAACACCTGTTTTATACACACACACCACTGTGTTTGTTTTTGGTACGGGGTACGTTTTGGAAAGCTTGAGATACATCTTGACACCTGTACTAAACATGTGCTCACTGAGAACATGTCGATGCTAGAGTTTTACTGGTGATTCCGTTTTGAACCCTATAGGCTGATGGATTCATGATAGCTGTTTTAAAGCCCACATCATATATTTTAAATTAAGTCTTTATTGTAATATGTATATTTATTGACTTTCTGCTAATATCTGAAGACTGGAATAATGGACTTGAAATGTTTGCACAAAACTTTGATGGAATATAAATATCCCACACATGGGGATTTGAGACTATTTTCTGTAGCAAAACAAGTTAAAATATTTGACAATAATTATAAATTTAATTAAGCCGACCTTGAGAAAGCTAGAATATACAGTATTTCTGTTTTGCCGGGTTTTTCAGATTCCCTTTTATGTTGGTGTATGTTTGAAAGTCAGTTTCTTGAAGAGTGGATTTGGAAAGAAAAATAGGGGAAATTGTGTTTTATTAAAAGGTATTTAGACAGATTTCAGTGGCAACATGCTTATTCCATGTGCTAGAAAGACAGCCCCCCAAGGGACCAGAGTGCTCCCCAGCCCTGCTGCGGACCAGGTCATGGTGCCCTCCTGCTGTCCCGAGGAGGGCCAGGCATCAGGAGCTCATCTGTTGCTGCTTTAATTAGAATCAATGACTTTCAGAGAGAGAGGCTTCTACAGTGCAAATTTTTGTTTTGATCAGCTGACAAAAAATGGATCAAAAGGGCTTCTGGCCAAAAAGCCACTCAAATTTCTGGGGATTCCTTTTAAAAATGTACGCTGGTGAAATTGCTCCTTTTGAGTGAAATAACAGCTGGTGCTTTAGTGTAGGTTTCGAAAGAGGTGGTTACTGCCGTGTTGACGCAGTCTCCCCTTACCGTCGAGTGCACTTGCCAGTCGCTGGTTACAGACAGGTGAGCATCCTACTCTTGCTCAGCATCACTTCCGCAGGAAAAGCACAAAAGTTCTGAGAGTGTTTGCACGGTGTCCAGATGTTGGTATAAAGTGGTCAGACCCGCAGCAGAGCCTGTGTGTTCAGAGACCAGCAGTCATGGCTGCAGCTGTAAGTGGGCACATGCGGTCTTTCATTTTTAAGGAGAAAAAACTGATCTCACATATTGTAAATGGGATGTTATCACTGTATTTTCCCTGAAGTAAAACATGCTGATGATCAGGTTGTCTTTGGTTGACTTAGGAGTTGGTGCAGACCCATCTTGAGAGGGCTTTTGAGAAAGACACGGTGCTGGGAAACGAGGGAGGCAGCAGGAAAGAGGAAGATCAACAGGAGAGGGATTGACTGTGATGGAGTCACAGGTGTGAGTCTGCAGGAGCCGAGCAGGAGGACAGGACGGCGTGGACGTCACTCATTCACTGGTCACCAGGAGGGGCCCGCTCAGCAGCATGGAGCACACGTAGATAGACTTGTGCAACATTATTTACAAGTAGGCCTTGAACTTTAAGGGAAAAGTTTTAATTTTTTATGTTATTTTTAACCTTATAGTGTGAGGGTAAAAAATTCACTTCTGCAATTTGTTTATTCTAATATTTTTTCTGTTCTTTTTTCTCCCTGATTAATTTGCAGAAATATGAATGAACCCATCATTTCATCTTCTCTGTACCTTTGTTGAGCCTTAATTTTGGCAGAAGGCTCATTGATATAATTATGAAGCATAATAGATTTAAAAGAAAAAAGTTTAAGATACTTGCACCAAACCAATGAAGTATTTGCCTGCAGTTTTCTTTAAAAACTGCAAGAACACTGTGTTCGGCTGCTCCTTAGTAAACGTTAACTCAGAAATGAGGTGACGATGTAGCTTGCATGATGTGGCTCTGTTGGGTGCTTCTGTGTATCACGTCCGCCAAACCCCCGCACAAGAACCCAGATCCCTCTTCTAATTCTTGTTATTTCAGTGAAGATGGTTGCAGGGTGTGAATTCCAAGTCCCGAGGAAGAAGTTTCTGGAGATGGGTTACGTTTCACATCTGTCAAAGAAACAATGGCTGGAGTATGTAGAATTATACATTCGCTGTTCATGGGAGCGTGTCAAAGTCTTTAAAGAAAGCGTGGCGTAAGGAGTGCATCAGGACAGGTGCAGATGATTTTAATGATTTTAATTAAAGGATGACATCATTTAGAATGTTTCTAAAGACTGAGACCCTCTAACATTTTTCCTTTGAAGTCTCATTTTAATTTGTGCAATATTTTCAGGCATATAGACTACTGTTTATTGTATTTGTATAGATATTAGGGAACCTACTGAGTATTCTAACAAGTAAAAACCTGAATATGAAAGAAAATATCAGATTTGCACTTTAAATGAACTTAATTGCTTGAAGCTGTGCCTGAATTATCAAAATGCCTCCTATTGGGTGTGAGTTTTTTGTTGAAATAAATTTCTCTCTGATTGTTGCCGTTTGACGTACAGCTTTTCACAGATTATATCCTCTGCGTGTCGCCTTTCCCATTAAAGCACTAACTTCTTTGACTGTTCCATTGACCCTTGTGTAGTTTACATCAGAGAGAACGTGATCCTCCGGAGTCTCCCTGCAGCACAGACGGCAGCACAGGCACAGGCCACGTCTCGTGCTGGGCAGAGCTGTCGTGGTGGCTGCGGAGTGACTGGGAATCACTGCGGCACGTTCTGCTCGCGCTCAGACTGCCCGTCGCTTGCCTGTCTGAGAAGTCGGGTGGTTGTCTGCATGCTCTGCGCACATCGGAAATTAGTTGTAGCTGTAACGCAGACACCTGGTACTTTCCTTGGGGATGATGGCCTTGCCCTTGTTCTTGATTCTGATGCTTGATTAGACTTTCTAATTTTCTTTCCACACCTCCCTTCCATTTTTCTGATGCAGTAATTTGAAAGAATACATTTGAATACATGATTATGATGGTCGGCGCCAATCTACAGTTGTGCTGTTAATTAAGGATAAATCATATGTTTTAACTCTGTTGAGGAGAAGCTATCCATGTTCTCCTTGCTAAAGCATCGCCATAGCAACATAATACTGACCTAAAGAAGTGGAAATCTCTAAGTCATAACTAACTAAAACCAGAACACCACAATCTTTAGTATCTGCAGTATTGTTTTTTTCCATTGATTAAAAAAAAAACAGTTCAGAGTAAATACTGTATATTAGAATTTGCTTGTAAAATGAATTATAAAACTGGATGTAAAGTCTCTTTCCTGAAAATGTTGGCATAGCAAATAAAAATAAAGTTCATAATTATTAAAATTTTCTTGTTCTTCTCAACATTGACTTTCATAGTGTTACTTTGTCTTGATCTTATTTTCCCACAAAGTTGAAATGCTGTCCATTCGGTTGAGAGAGTGTGTGTGTGTGTGTAAACTGTGTCATTTCACCCCCTTCTGCACACGCGTCTTTTCCAGCCGCAGGCGTCCAGCCGCAGCGTGTGGCGTGTGCAGATTCTGCACCTTAGGCTGCTGCGCAAAGGGGAACGTTGTGAGGTCCTTTGTTTTGTTTTGTTGTTTTTAAACATCACGTGTCCACGACAGCTTGAAACAAGAAGAGTGTTTAGTGAAATTTTGTGTAATGTTTAGGGACAAAGTGTAGGGAACTTACAATGTTATTTTCCAGTTTAACTGTATTTGGTAATAATTATATAATAGGAAATAAAAAGTTGATATGCTGATATATCGTGTTATTCATCTAAAAGGGTTACATCAATGTTGGGAAGATGAAGGAAACTTCATTAGCAATTAATTTGATGGTAGCATTTATCACCTCTTAAGACACCTGTATACGTTTTAAGGCCGTCTGAGTTATTAGCAAGTATTTTCTTAGGCTGACTCAAAATTATCATCAGGTTCAGTTGTTTCTCATACTCTTCATTCCACATTTTCTACTCTGAAAAGAATGTTTTCTGGCAGAAAAGAAGGGAGAAGTTAATTCTGACTTTCTCTGTTAAGTGGGTTCGAATAGTTTTAACGGATGTCTTATGTTTGTCAGTAACTGCTGGCTCTGGGGTGCACAGAGAAGAAGAGCGTGGTCCCTGTCTCTGGGAGCGGAAGGGCCTGCAGTGGTCTCGAGCTCCGTGCTCCCGTTCAGGATGGTCCTGCATTTCTGTCCAGCATCTCGCCGGGGACACCACATTAAAGCTGCTTTCACCTCATTTCATTCTGGACTTTAATTCTCTGCATTGTTCTCATTTTTGCTTCTGTATTGTGTTAATTTTTATTCATATAATTTATTTCCCTTTGAAAATCTGGCCTTCCATCATCTGATTTTATTCAAGAACTCCTTTGGCCATATTCGATCTTCTTACTCTGCCTTCTCCTCCTTGGGCGACTAGTCAGGATTTCAGTTTTGAGGTCTCTCAACTATCTTGTGCTTCCTTCCAATTTAGGCCTCAGCCCGTAAGATCATCACTTTCTGAAGTCTACCGTTAACACTCATTTTACATCATCCCCGTTTCCCTCCCATGCACTGTGTTGGACAAAACATGGTGTGGCCTCGTTCACGCTGGGTTCGCGGGCTCCGCGCTCCGGTCTCAGGAGGGGAGGTCGTCCGGAAGAGCCTTGTCCCCCCTCACAGACCCCGCAGCCCCCAGAGCACCATCGAGGCCATGGAGACCGAGACAGTTCCTCGGGCGTTCCCCTCATGTCCCGCCATCGATCCTGTCGCTCTTCTCCAGGTTCCTCGGCCACCTGTCACTTGGTCCACACACACGTGCATTCACACAGCCGCTCGGAGTGGAGAGTGCTGCTTCGCTTACATTTTGGGTGGTTGCAGGTTTCTGCGGAAGTACATCTCAGGTGTCAGTTGGCTAAAGTGGAAGGGAACTGCCCTTTCCATCGTTGCTCACAGTCCACGCCGCTGAAATCCTGCTGTGTGCCGAGCCCTGGGTCTGGTCTTGTGGGGTGAAGGAGACGCGCCTGCCCCGGAGGCTGCCGAGGTGCCCCAGCAGGGCAGACATTGCAGGCGAGGCCCTGGGGGAGGAAGAGCACACGTCTGTGATCACGTGGACTTGCCTCCAAAACCAGGTGTCCATTTCTGTTAGGATAAAACAAAAACACAGCCAGATAAACATTAGGTCATTATCATGTAATCTCTTTCCTATCATCTTTTACTTTCAAGTACAATTGGCGTACAGTTTTGTGTTAGTTTCAGGTGGACGCCCCAGTGGTCAGACATCACACAACTTCCTCAGTGATCATCCTGATGAATCTCGCACCCGTCTGACACCACGCATGGTCATCAGAATATTGACGGCACTCCCTGCGCTGTACTTGACATCACACCACTGTTCTGCAGCCACACCAGTGTGTGCTTCTCAGTCCGTCACCTTTCCACCCATCCTTGCTTCCCCTCCTGCTGGGCAGCCCCCAGAACGCGCTCTATCTGAGTATGTCTTGCTGTTTGTTTTGTTTTGTAGATTCAATTGTTGATAGATATGAGGTTTCTTTTGTTTTACCGTTTTGTTCATATTTTTTATCTTTTTTTTTTTTTTTTCCTTCTCAAAGAAGACCCTTTAACGTGTAATGCTGGTTTGGTGGTGATAAGCTCCTTTAGCTTTTTTTTTTTTGATCTGGGACTCTGTCCTTCAATTCTAAATAATAGTGTTGCTGGGTAGAGTAGTGTTGGCTGTAGGTCCTTACTTTTCATCACTTTGAATATTTCTTGCCACTCCCTTTTGACCTGCAAAGTTTCTGTTAAGAAATCAGCTGACAGTCTTATGGGAGCTCTCTTGTAGGTAACTAATTGCTTTTCTCTTGTTGCTTTTCAGGTACTCACTTTGCATTTTAACCTTTGCTATTTTGATGCTGATGTGTCTTGGTGTGGTCCTCTTTGGCTTCATCTTGTTTGGGACTCTCTGTACTTCCTAGACTTGTATGTCCAAGTTAGGGAAGTTTTCTGTGATTGTTTTTTTCTATAGGTTTTCATTTTCTTGCCCTCTCTCTCTCCTCCTCCTGGCACCCCCATGATGGGAATGTTGGCATGCTCGAAGTTGTACCAGGGGCTCCTTACACTATCATTTTTTTCGCATTCTTTTTTCTTTGTGCTGTTCTGATTGGGTGTTTTGCTTCATTATAATCTATATCACTATTTTGATGCTTGGTTTCATGTACTCTACTGTTGATTCCCTGTAAATTATTCTTTATTTCAGTTAGTGCCTCCTTCATTTCTGAGTGGAACTTTTTTTATGCTGTTGAGGCCTTCACTAAGTTCCTTGAGCATCCTTATAACCAGCATTTTGAATTCTGCATCTGTTAGATTATCTGTCTTCATTTTGTTTCGTTCTTTTTTTTTTGAGTTTTGCTCTGTTCTTTCATTTGGGGCATGTTTCTTTGTCTCCTTATTTGGCTGCCTCCCTGTGTTTCTATGAATTAGGTAAAACTTTTACATCTCCCAGACTTGGCAGAGTGGCCTAATGTAGGAGGTGTCCTGTGGGGTCTAGTGGCGCAGCTCTGCTGATCACCCAGCTGGGCCCTCAAGCTATGCCCCCATGTGGGCTGTGTACACCCTTTGCTTGTAGTTGAGCCTTGATTATTGTTGGCATCTCAATGGGAGGGAGTAACCTCCAGGCCAATTGGCTGCAAAGACTGGCTCTGACCACGGACCACTGACCTCCGATGACCGAGGAGAATCAGCTGTGCAGGGCCCACCACACAGCAGGACCGACTTCAGCAGGGCTCTGTACGCACTGAGTTTGCCCCTTGAGTGTGTCGCTTGTGGAGGTGGTGGGTGTGGTGCTTCAATGTGGTCTGAAGCTGTCCATTGGATGTGCTGGCTCTGGGGCCTCCTGGGAGGTACAGTCCAAGACCAGCCACCACCTGCGTTCGCCTGGGGCCACCAGGCATGAGCTACAAAGTGATCTGCACATGGCTGCTGCTTGTGCTGGGCTTGGAGGTGTCCAGGAAGGCCCAGCTGTGACCCAAGGCTGGCTGCTTCGAGTGCTGGGCCTGTGGCCACGTAGCAAGAGGTACAGGGCACAGTGAGGCCAGATCCTGCTTATTAGAGAAAGTCTAGAGAAGTCTCCATTCCTGTGGGAGAGGCTCTGGAAGCAGGCTGGGTGGGCGGGGCCTCAGAACCTCCGGGGCGGGGCCTCAGAGAACCACCTGGGGGGGCCTCAGAGAACCATGGGGCGGGGCCTCAGAACCACCGGGGCGGGGCCTCAGAACCTCTGGGGCGGAGCCTCAGAGAACCATGGGGCGGGGCCTCAGAACCACCGGGGCAGGGCCTCAGAGAACCACCTGGGCGGGGCCTCAGAGAACCATGGGGCGGGGCCTCAGAACCTCTGGGGCGGAGCCTCAGAGAACCATGGGGCGGGGCCTCAGAACCACCGGGGCAGGGCCTCAGAGAACCACCTGGGCGGGGCCTCAGAGAACCATGGGGCGGGGCCTCAGAACCACCTGGGCGGGGCCTCAGAGAACCATGGGGCGGGGCCTCAGAACCTCTGGGGCGGAGCCTCAGAGAACCATGGGGCGGGGCCTCAGAGAACCATGGGGCGGGGCCTCAGAACCACCTGGGCGGGGCCTCAGAGAACCATGGGGCGGGGCCTCAGAGAACCATGGGGCGGGGCCTCAGAGAACCATGGGGCGGGGCCTCAGAACCACCTGGGCGGGGCCTCAGAGAACCATGGGGCGGGGCCTCAGAACCACCTGGGCGGGGCCTCAGAGAACCATGGGGCGGGGCCTCAGAGAACCATGGGGCGGGGCCTCAGAACCACCTGGGCGGGGCCTCAGAGAACCATGGGGCGGGGCCTCAGAACCTCGGGGCGGGGCAAACGTGGGGGCCAGGTTGCTGGAGTCGGACAAGGCCCCTGGTCTGCAGGCTCCATGGTGGGGGGCGGGGGGCTCAGAAAAGGAACAGCGGCTCTGCCAGCTCTTCCGTCTGCAGGAGGCTGCCCCCCGCTCTCACCCTGATGCCGGACTGTGCCTCCCTCCTCCTCTCGGTGCCTTCCGAGTGGCTGCCCCGCGGGAAGCGCAGGGGAGGGAGCGGGTGCCGGCTCCTCACCTCCCTCCGCCTCAGCCCCCGGGGTTCACAGCCAGAAGTCCTGGGACTTCTCTTCCCAGCCCCGGAGCCCGGGCTGGGCCTCGGGGCGGGGACGCCGGCTCCTGGGGACCTCTGCGGGCGGCCCCCTCGGTGTGTCCCTGCCGCCGGCGTGGACCGGCTCCGCCGCCCCCATGCGGCCCCCATGCGGCCCCCATGCGGCGTCCCGGGCTGCAGCCGGCTCGGTGGGGGTCAGGCGCTGCCCCCCCGATCCCCCTGCGGCTCGGCCCTGACGTTGGCGGTGACCTGCCGCCCTCCCGCCACCGGGGACGTGTCCCCGCACCCGGCCCTCGGCCCTCGCACACCCTGGGTCGCCCGGGTTCTCACGAGGGTTCCAGGCGTCGCACTGACGTGATGGAAGTGGAGGTGCGTCCAGTGCGAACGTGAGTTGCGGACAAAACGACAGGACCGGTGGTGAACTACCGATGCTCTTCTTGAACTTTCCAGACGCACTCCACCGCGCAGACAGTGCACCCCTAACCCCCTGCTTCCGTGGGGTCAAGGCCCAGGGCTGGACAGGCCCAGGGACGTGCTGGCGAAGGGGTGCGGGCCCGGCCCTCCCCTCGCGCCTGGGGGAGCAGCACGGGGCGGTCCGCTCCCCCAGAAGGTTGGGGAGAAGCTTGTGAATGCTGCGAAAGGCGTGACTGGGTTTACGGACCAGCCACAGACAGGAAGGGACAAAACATGGAACTTGACTTGGCCAGGAGAGGAGAGGGATGCAAATTACAGACCTTTATAAGGAACGCAGCTGGAAGAGTGGAAATGAGAGTGAATGTCTGAGGGTGAGGGAGGAAAACACCCCCCCAGGTGACAAGATGATCCTGCAGCCGCTGCCTTAGAACATTTATGCGGAATATTCAACAGTAACAACCTTCCCTCAAAATACTCTCACTGTAACTGGATGCAGAAGCGAGATCACAGAGCTGTTAAGGCAGCATCCCCCAATACACGTGAGGTCTTCTCTAAAAGAACACGGCAAGACGGGGCATTTACTTTTTATCTTCATCGTACACATTTTCTTTTTTTCTTTCTTAGATATGAGACTGCTTTGATAATCGGGGAAAATTTGTTTTTGTTTTAAATAACAGGATTGTGCAAGTTGCCTCGGCCACATTTTACAGCACCTGGCGCATAGGCATCCAGGGATGGTTCCCCTGCTCCGCCCCTCCACACACTTTTTTTCTTTATTGATTTTTAGAGAGGAAGGGAGAGGAAGAAAGAGACAGAAACGTCAGTGAGAGAGAACTCCGACTGGCTGCTCCCCACTGGGGATGGGGCCCACAGCCTGGGCTTGCGCCCTGACCAGGAATCGAGTCAGCAGCCTCTTGGTGCAGGGTCAGCTCTTACCACCGAGCCACACCGGCCGGGCTCTGCACACTGTTGGGTCTAAGAAAGGAGTCTTGTGAGAAGGGTTCGCTGGGTCACCTTGTCCTTAGGGCTTTAACGTTAGTCTCAACTCTCCCAATCGCATCGTCCGCATTTACGATTTGGACCCGGTACACCCAGAACCGTCCCTCGGCTGGTGTGGCTGGGACATGGACACACGAAGGGGACAAGCCAGGGAAGCCACAGGAAGTGTGCAGACCAGCCCTCTGCGCACGGGGCCACCTGTCTGCCTTCTAACTCAGCTTCCTTTCCAGGTCCATCGTCTGCCAGCCTTCTCCCCGGGTGTGCACAGCACCTGGGGTGCCCCTCACAGGGGCCTCCCCACCCTGGAGGGAGCTTCTCTCGGACGACACTCAGCCTCTGTCTGCTCTCAGCACCTTTGTTCTATGAGGGGACGAGTGGGAGGTCAGAACAGGACGTGCGGAGTGACTGAGACTGAAAACACCCTGCTTTCCTGGCCAGTCTCCCGCGCGGGAGGAGGGGGAGCGGCCGTCCGTCTTCATCTCTCATCCACGCACACCTGCACCTGGGAGCGTCGGAGCGGAGGACACTTAGGGCAGACGGAGCAGACTGAAATGTGGCCAGTGTGCAGGGGCCTCGCAGCATGTCCCTGTCATGCCCGGGCCTCCCGCACCAGACGTGTGTGGAGCAGGGATGTGCCGAGGGTGTCGTGCCAGCTGTAATCCACGGCACACAGAGGTGCGGCCTTCGCTTTAACCATCAGCTTTCGTTACCATGTGAACCACTCACAGCGAGGGAGGCATTCGAAGAAGAGACAAGATGGGGCAGGTGATGAGATCTTGGGAGGCCTTGTCCCCAGGCTCTGTGGGCCCCTGGTCTGGTGACCCTCGGTATCTGGTCAGTATACGGTCAGCCCCAGCAGAGCCAGCTCCTCCTGCCCTCCTGCGGTCGCCAGTGCCGGGCCTCCCGTGCCCAGTACACTGCTCAGGACCAGAAATCCACGCGCCTCCTCCATGTCGTTGCTCACCAGGCCCTGCGGTCTGCTGCGTCAGCCCTGTGCTCAGTGCCCTGGTGGGGGGACACGTCAGCCCTGTGCTCGGTGCCCTGGTGGGGGGACGTGTCAGCCCTGTGCACAGAGCCCTGGTGGGGGGACGTGTCAGCCCTGTGCTCAGTGCCCTGGTGGGGGGACGTGTCAGCCCTGTGCACAGAGCCCTGGTGGGGGGACGTGTCAGCCCTGTGCTCAGTGCCCTGGTGGGGGGACACGTCAGCCCTGTGCTCAGTGCCCTGGTGGGGGGACGTGTCAGCCCTGTGCTCAGTGCCCTGGTGGGGGGACGTCTCAGCCCTGTGCACAGTGCCCTGGTGGGGGGACGTGTCAGCCCTGTGCACAGAGCCCTGGTGGGGGGACGTGTCAGCCCTGTGCACAGAGCCCTGGTGGGGGGACGTGTCAGCCCTGCGCTCAGTGCCCTGGTGGGGGGACGTCTCAGCCCTGTGCACAGAGCCCTGGTGGGGGGACGTGTCAGCCCTGCGCTCAGTGCCCTGGTGGGGGGACGTCTCAGCCCTGTGCACAGAGCCCTGGTGGGGGGACGTGTCAGCCCTGTGCACAGAGCCCTGGTGCGGGGACGCGTCAGCCCTGTGCTCAGTGCCCTGGTGGGGGGACGTCTCAGCCCTGTGCACAGTGCCCTGGTGGGGGGACGTCTCAGCCCTGTGCACAGAGCCCTGGTGGGGGGACGTCTCAGCCCTGTGCACAGTGCCCTGGTGGGGGGACGTCTCAGCCCTGTGCACAGAGCCCTGGTGGGGGGACGTCTCAGCCCTGTGCACAGTGCCCTGGTGGGGGGACGTCTCAGCCCTGTGCACAGAGCCCTGGTGGGGGGACGTCTCAGCCCTGTGCACAGTGCCCTGGTGGGGGGACGTCTCAGCCCTGTGCACAGTGCCCTGGTGGGGGGACGTCTCAGCCTTGTGCTCAGTGCCCTGGTGGGGTGACGTGTCAGCCCTGTGCTCAGTGCCCTGGTGGGGGGGCAGACACAGCTAAAGCGGCTCTAACACCAGAACCGGGGCTGCTGCAGCCTGTGTTCCGCCCTCGGGCACTCGGGCCCCTGGGCCTGGGAGCATCAGCCGCGTTAGAAATAGATCTGCTGGAAGTGACCAAACATGTTTCCCCCAAACTCGAGGGTGCGCCCTTAGCTAGGCTTGGAGATGCCCATTTTAACTCCACCAACCCTTCTCTGTCGTACTTTCTAATCGGTGGTCAGTTCCCCACGCGCCCAGTGGCGGTGCCCAGTCCGTGAGGGTCCGTAGACACCGCCCACTGGTCCTTTCCGGGTTCTGCAGTGTAGCTGGGGGCGCAGCAGTTCCGTGGTGACTGGACCTTCATGCTGGCTGTGACGGGCCACCGTGCAATCGGGTAGGTTTCTAAAGCACGGTTCAGCCATGCTAGAAGCCAGCCCAGGCTTGGCCCCACCTTGGGGTGCAGGGTCGAGGACACCTCTTGTTTGTTCAGCTGCGGCCACGGCCCCCAAGTCTCGGACTAGCCGAAGAAAAGCCCACCCAATTCTGCTTGTTTTGAGCCAGGGAGGGTTCCTCAACCTTTGATTATGCCATTTGTTGTTTAAGCTTTCACCCTGGTTTGGGGTCAGTAGGAAAACTCACCGAGTCCACCTACCCCATGCGCGGGCGCTCAGGACCGGGGGAAGCTTCCTCCCCTAAAGACACACACACACCTGCACATGTCAAGAAGCAGGAGGGGAAGGGAGTCCCAGCAAGTGACCTGACGAGAATCCAAACAAGTTCCCTCGTTTTGCACAGAGAAAATTCTCCCACGCCAGCTACTTCTGTCTTGTTATTAACTGACTTTTTTGTAACGAGTGGTCAAACGTCCCGGCGGCCACTTTCCTAATGGCCTCTAGATGCAAATCAAGTGATCTGACCAGTGATTACGTTTCACCCCACAGGAAAACGGTAACCTAGGTCCCCCTGGTGAACCCTTCTGTTGTGCTGCCGCTCACACCTCAGACGGGACACGTCAGACCATCAGACAGGTGCTTCCCGTCCGGCTCACCCCATCCTGCTTCTCCACAGAGCCTGGGGGGGGCAGACGGGCTCAGAGAGCGGGGGGCCGGGCTGCTCCTTCTCCTCTGCCTACGGGGGGCAAAAAGTAAAACACCATTTTAGACCTTTTTATTTTTTACTTACTTATTTCTTATTCTCACTCAAGGACATTTTTGCATTTATCTTCAGATAGAGCGGGAGGGAGAGAGAGAAACATAGATGACTGGCTGCCACCCACACGACCCCAACCGGGGCCGGGGACGAACCGCAGCCGAGGTAGGTGCCCTTAGTGGGAACCGAGCCCGGGCCTCTCTGGTCTGCGGGCTGACGCTCTAACCGCTGGGCCACACCGGCCGGGACGAACACACGCCTTTGACTAAGGCATCATTTCCCGTCTGCCCCTTTTGCCCAGACTTGACGCTCACGGGCAGGCGACTGAGGGAAGTTGATTTCCCAAAGCTGTGCAGCCTCATGTCACTCTTTGTAAAACATCACTTTGGCTTCTGGTGAAGATGGTGCTGCAGGTAAGCACGGTACGTACCCCAGTCCTCCCACAACCACATCAACATCACAGCTAAAGGAGAGGAGAAGCATCGCTGAGAACCACCTGAAACCTAGCTGACGGGAGCCCCCATGAGGACATGAAGAAGCCTTCAAGACTGGAGGGCGGGACAGAGACTTGGAACCTGCTGGTCCCACCCCTCCTGTGGAGGTTAAAAATCAGGAGGGATATCTCAGCTTCGGGGGTTCCCTCCTGAGGATTCAGGGGTCGCAGTCACACACCAGGCTCCCCAGCCCAGGGTTCCAGGGCTGGGAAGAGAAGCCCCATAACTTTGGGGTATGAAACCAGCCGGGACTGAGGCTGAGGGACATGGACGATCACTGGAGTCCCAGGCTGTTCCTCTGCAGGGTCCGCACAAGGAGCCGTCGGACTCACTGCCGCTGAGCTCAGTGCGGGGGCAGCAGCAGGGAAGGCACCAGAGACGTACCAGGAGGGACCGACTGGTCTGACATCAGGCCAGAGCTGGAGGGCAGCTTCCTCCCGAGGGAAGTGCTGGCAGAGGCCATGGGCCCTTGGCTGAGCCTCCCCCCGGCGCTGACAGGCAGGCGCCATCTGAGTCTGTATCAACCTGGCTGACTCTGTTCGCCCCACCCTGGTGGTTCCCTGAGACCCCACACAACCCAACTGGCCCACCCACCCAGACAGTCTCCAAGGGCTTTTCAATACAAACATCCCATCCTGGCTAACGCTTCAGACTTTGCTAAAATCAAAGGCTTATAAACCCAAAACAATCAGCATCTATGCCCAGCAAGCCCCACACCTCTTGCTAGGTGGCCCCGGGCCTGGCACGAGCAGCCTCTGGCCTTGGAGAGGTTTGGGGCATCTCCAAGCCCAGCTCGAGTAGCTGCCGTCACAGATCCCTTTGTGGCTCACGCTGGGCGGCAGCTGACCTTGGCCTGCACCTCCTGGGAGGCCCCAGAGCCAGTGCACCTGGTGGCCAACTTCAGACCAGGTCAAAGCACCACCCGCCCACCTCCAGCAGACACCAGCCCCCCTGAAGTGAGTCCTTCTACGTGGGGGTCAGCCCCTGCTCAGCTGGTCCTCCACGACGATCAGCCACAGCTGGTGCGCGCAGCCAGTTGGCCTGGAGGTCAACCCCTCCCACTGAGGTGCCATCAGCAGTCAAGGCTCAACTGCCACCAGAGGGTGTACACAGCCTGCACTTGGAGCACCCAGCTTGGGGATTGGCCAAGCTGTGCCCCTGATCCCACAGGACACTGCAGCGTACTGCTACTCTGCCCAGGGGAGCTGACAAAATGCAGAGACAAAGAAACGTGTCGCAAGGGAAAGAACAGAGCAATCTCCCAGAAAAAGAACTGAACAAAATGGAGTTATTGACCCACAGGGGAGCTCCCATTAGACTGTCAGCTGATTTCTCAGCAGAAACTTTGCAGGCCAGAGGGAGTGGCAAGAAATATTCAAAGTGATGAAAAGCAAGGACCTACAACCAAGATTACTCTACCCAGCAAAGCTGTCATTTAGAATCAATGGACATACAAAGAGCTTCTCAGACAAGAAAAAGCTAAAGGAGTTCATCACCACCAAACCAGTCTTATATGAAATGTTAAAGGATCTTCTTGAAGAAGAAGAAGAAAAAGGATAAAAAATATAAACACTAAAATGGCAATAAATACATATCTATCAACAATTACTTTAAATGCAAATGGATTAAATCCTCCTGGCAAAAGACATATGGACACTGAATGGGTAACGAAACAAGAATCCCACATACACTAGCTACAAGAAGCTCACTTAGAAGGAAAGACACACAGACCGAAAGTGAGATGATGGAAAAAGGTATTTTCATGAAATGGAAACAACCAAAAAAGCTGGGGTAGCAATACTTGTACCAGACAAAATAGTCTTTCAACAAAGGCTATAAAAAAAGAGACAAAGAAGGACCCAGTAATTCCACTTCTGAGTATTTATCCTACGAAACCCAAAACACTCAGTGTGAAAAGACATACACGTTCATCAGTTCATAATAGCCAAGATGCGGAAGCAACCTAAGGGTCTGTCAATAGATGAATAGATACAGAAGGTCCGTGTACAGTGGAATGTGATTCAGCCAGAAGAAAGAAGGAAATCTTGCCATCTGTAAAAATATGCATAAACCTAGAGGGTATTGTGCTGAGTGAAATAATCAGATGGAGAAAGACAAATGTCACATGATCTCACTTATGTGGAGTCTAAAAGCAAAATGAATGAACAAGCAGAACAGAGACGGACTCACAGTTACAGAGAACATTTTGATGGTTGCCAGATGGGAGGACGGTTGGGGGATGGGTGAAAAGCTGAAGGAATTAAGAGTACAGGTTGGTGGTTACTGAGGAGCCGTGGGGTGCCGAGCACAGCAGGGGGTATGGTCAGTAACAGTAGTAACTGCACGGTGTCAGATGGGCACTAGATGTATCAGGGTGACCACTGAAGTTATACAACATCTAATCACTGGGTTGTACACCTGAAACTAATATAATATTGTGTCAACTTTAATTGAGAAATAAAATATTATTTAAAATAATATTTAACAAAAACCATTACTTTATCAAGGCTTATTTTACTGATCATATAATTTTACATATCAGATATCATATAATTCACTATTCCAAGCATATCAGTCAATGGTTTTTCAATTAAATTTATCAGGTTGTTTAACTCTCATCCTAAATCAGTTTTAGAATATTTCTATCAACCCTGTAGGCTCCCACATGCTCATTTAATGGTCATATCTGTCCCTCCCACCCTAGATGTCCTAGATATCATTCATCTATCTCCTGTCTCTATAAATTTGCCTTTTCTGCACTTTTTATAGAAATGAAATGATCCAAGATATAGTCTCCTGCTTATAGTTTTTTTCACTTAGCATAATGTTTTGAGGTTCATCCAAGTCATAGCATAAATTAGTTTATTCCTTTTTATTGCTAAAGAATGTTCCATTATATAGACATGCCACAGTCTTTCTATCAGATCAGCAGTTGACGGACATTTATGTTGTTTTGGCTCCTGTAAGTAATGTTCCTAACAACGATTATGTGTGATTCTTTGGATATGTGTTTTCCTCTTGATGGATGTGGAGTGCCATTGACAAATTTATGTTTGCCCCTGTGAGAGACTGCCAGACCGGTTCCCAGAGCCACTGCATCTTTACCAGCAGCAGAGGAGGGCGCCCACCCCTCCACGTCCTTGGCGCATTTGCTGTCGGCTGCCTTTTGTTTTCGGCCGCACAGCTGGGCGTCAGATGGTGGCTCTTGATTTTGCTCTGTGGCTTCCTCGTGACCAGCACACGAGAACCCTTTTCGGTGCTTGTTCACTGCGCATAGATCCCCTTTGGTTAAAATGTCCATTCTAGCCCTGGCCGGTTTGGCTCAGCGGTTAGAGTGTCGACCTGCGGTCCGGAGAGACCCGGGTTCGGTTCCCGCTAAGGGCATGTACCTTGGTTGCAGTTTGTCCCCAGCCCTGGTCGGTCGTGCGGGTGGCAGCCACTCGATGTGTCCCTTTCACATCGATGTTTCTCTCTCTCTCCCTCCCACTCTACCTGAACAAAAAAATGGGAAAATGTCCTCAGGTGAGGAAAAATAAATAAATAAATAAAATGTCCATTCTCATCTTTTGTCCATTTTTTTTCAGTGTCCATTTTTGTCTCATTATTGAGGTATAAGGATTGTTTTTATTTTCTAGATACAAGTCTTTTAGTCATTGACCAGCTATAGGTTTTGCAGGTGTTTTCTCCCCATCAGTTGCTTGTCTTCGTTTTACTAATGTTTTTTGAAGCACAAATGTTTTACATTTTGATGAGGTCAATTTATCAATTTTTTAAAAAAGTGTTGTGGTTTTGGTGCCATGTCTAAGAAATCTTCACTTAAACCAAGGTCCTAAATATTTTCCCCTATGTCTTCTTCTAAAAAGTTTCTTTTAGCTCTTACATTTAAGACTGGATTCATTTTGAGTTAATTTTGTACAGGGTGTGAGTTGAGGATTTCAGTTAATCTTTTTGCTTGTGACTATCCAATTGTCCCAGCACCA
This sequence comes from Molossus molossus, assembly GCF_014108415.1. NCBI lineage: Eukaryota > Metazoa > Chordata > Mammalia > Chiroptera > Molossidae > Molossus > Molossus molossus. Next base: position 578,474 of record NW_023425374.1, on the reverse strand, counting down.
TTTATTTAAAAAGCTGTTTTTTACTCAGTGGATTGTCTTGGCGTGCCTTTTGATGCTATTTCGAAAGGAATTATATTCTTAAATACTTTTTTTTTTGGTTTGTCCATTATTCATTCATAGAAATACAATTAATTTCTTTTATATTGAGCTGATAACCTGCAACTTACAGTACTTATGTATGAGTTCTCAAAGTGCTTTTGTGGATTCCATGAACTTATCTACTTACAGGGTCGTGTCATCTGCAAATGTGAGGAACCCTGGTTGTCAAACTTAATTCATTCCGGAAGGCTGTTTGAGAATCAGTGTGTTCAAAAAATAAACCAGTTTTTCCCATTAGAAGTAATGTAAACTGAACCACTTGGTTCCAGACCCCCAAACAATTCCCTGTTCTAACCTTTCTAATATACAGTACATGTCTGATGCACTGTTTCATCTATTAATAAACACTTTAAAAACAAAAAGGGCATGAAATGTAAATGAAAATTTAATGAAAAGGAAGTGAAATATGCAATAAAAATGAAAATTTACGCACACACTAGAACTTATCTGTAATGTTGAGAGCTACTGATGACTGGTTATGGAGAGGAGGATTGGAGGGAGGGAGGGAGGGGGGATGGAGGGAGGGAGGGGGGAGGGGGGAGGGTGGAGGGATGGAGGGAGGGAGGGAGGATGGAGCGAGGGATGGAGAGATGGAGGGAGGGATGGAGGGTGGAGGGTGGAGGGATGGAGAGATGCAGGGTGGTGGATGGAGGGATGTCATTGTCTGGAAGGGGAGTCCCCTTTCATAAAAACGTCAGGTAGCTGTTCTGGGTTCTGTCTCTCTTCTGTCTCTTTGCTCCAGCAGAACTTGCTTCAGGCTCACTGAGCCTGTTTCAAGAACAACCTACTCGATGACGTGTGGCCTTTGTTTTAACACTTGCCTGAAGGGAGATACTACATTTGTATTGAACAAGTTTATCGTAAGGTTTGCTACGTCTTTGTCAAGCATTTTGCATTGCTCCCCACTTCCCAAGCGTTTGTTTGATTAGTGAAGTAGGAGTGTCCTCCCTTCCTGTCCCCTCCTTAAAGAGAGCCCCTCAGCCACCCTCTGCTGCTCCCTCTGAAGGTCTGGAGTCCTCGGGGGTCAGCCTGGGGCTGTGGTCCTCTGACCCCCCACACATCACCGTCCACCGCCAGGCCAGGGACTTGTCCGTGGAACAGACACAGGCTCATCCTCAAAGTGTCAGCAACAGACATGGCAACAACGTCCCAGGCCGGGCAGGGCTCTGGGAGACAAGTGAGGATATTAAATGTTCCTTCCAGAACCCCCTGAGGGTTAAATTAGATGCAGAGGTCACCTCAACACACCTCTGAGAATGTCTGGGATTTGAACATGGCGGTGGGCTAACCGGAGTGAAGATGAGGGTGTGTGTGTGTGTGTGTGTGTGTGTGTGTGTGTGGAGCGTGCACACAGGTCTGTATGTGGTGTGTGAGGGGAAGGTGCACGCAGGGCGTGTGGGTGGGTGTCTGTGTTGGCACGAGCGGGTGGTCTGCTCTGTCCGGCGGGGGCTGTGGCCTGGCTGTGCGCTGCTTGGCCCTGTGATTTTGCTGCTCAGGTCCAAGTGCACATTCCTGGAGGGTCTGCAGGGAGCAGCTGCAGACCAGCCCGACTCCCACCTACGCCAGCCCTGCTGCTGGGGGGGCCTGGTGCCCCAGGCCCCTCCCCCAGCCCTGCTCCCCAGGACCCTTCCCCTGGCCTTCCCCGGGGACCCTCCCCCAGCCCTGCCCCCCCCCCCCCCCGCCAGCCCTGCTGCTGGGGGCGCCTGGCGCCCCAGGCCCCCAGGACCCTCCCCCAGCCCTGCGCCCAGACCCTGTGCTCACAGCTACGTGGCCCTGATGCCACAGCCCGGCTCCCTCAGTGACACCCGTAGAGAGGGCTGTTCACGGGCCTGCTCACGTCCCACGAGCTCGCCCCACGGTCTGACGGCTGAGCCGCCTTCCTCCCGTCCACCTCCGCTCCACACCAAGTCTCCTGTCTTCAGAGCAGCAGGGCCAGTGGGAGTGGGTCCTACAGCCTCACTCGCCTTGGCCCAGAGGGAGGCCCCGTTTCCAACGTCCTGGCTATTCACAGGCACAGGGCGCAAACCTGTGTCCAAATGTCACTGTGCCAAGTGCTCTGAAGGGTGCTTAATGCATTAGTCACAGTGACACGGCCCAGAGCCTTGACTTTCTGCGACACTGATCTGAGCACTTTGCAGCCAGCCTGCTGCTCTCGCAGGGACCCTGAGACGGGACCTAGTGTCTGCATCGCCGTAGTCTGAAGCCAGGCCACCGGTGTCTGGGTCCGTCGATTGATGACCGCAAGGCCGTTACCGCGTCTCAAGGTGCATCTCATCTTGGTTCATTCTCACAACAGCCCATCTTTTCTCAGGAGGTTCAGGGCACTTGCCGGAAGTCACACAGCTATTAAACGGAATAGGACCCGGTGGGGCTGAAGCCAGTGAATTCCATTGACAATGCTGCCACCTGTTGGTAAAATCTGGACTTTTTTCACCCACATGGGCCCTGCCATTTCCAAAAGACTTCCGTTTCTTAAAATTTCAGGAGACAGAAACCCCACAAAATCCCCAAAGTATTAAAATGAAAATGAAAGAAATAAAACTGGGTAATAAAGGCGGTATGGCTCAGGCAATGTCGTTTAACGGAGAGCAGACCTGACTGAGCTTCCTAGCAGCCAAGGCAAAGAGGGAAACACGTTCCATCGTTCTCCCTGCCCCGAAAAGTCAGTCAGTTCCCGGATCTTGGATTTCATTAAGAATCTGGCAACAGCCCTGGCCGGTTTGGCTCAGCGGTTGGAGCGTCGACCTGCGGTCCAGAGAGACCCGGGTTCGGTTCCTGCTAAGGGCACGTACTTCGGTTGCAGTTTGTCCCCGGCCCTGGTTGGTTGTGCGGGTGGCAGCCACTCGATGTGTCCCTTCACGTCAATGTTTCTCTCTCTCTCTCCCTCCCACTCTATCTGTACAAAAAATGGAAAGATATCCTCGGGTGAGGATTAAAAAAAAAAAAAGAATCTGGCAACAGCTGTGCTGACGACGCTGGAGGTGCCCTCAGTGCACATCTATTCACTTGGAAAAGACGGCCCAGGGTCTCAGTGGGCAGGTGTCTTGGTTCAGCCCCTGCTCCTCCAGGACAGGAAGGCCCCATTAAGGCCTCAGCAGACCCTGTCCACTAAGTCCTTCAGGCCCAGGCTCCCGCATGTATAAACCTTTCGGCTCAGTTAGGTTTTGAAAGCATCAGTGAGCCCCGCCACCCTGCTGTGATTTTGGAGGTGCACAGTTATGCTGTGAGTGCCGAGAAGCGGGTCCCAGACCCGCCGTGTCCGAGAATGTCCCACAGGCCATGGTGGTGGCCGAGCATCTGGAACGTGACTGGTCGGTACTGAGATGTCCTGGGAGTGTAAGATCCCCACAAACTTCATATTTAAAAGATAACATGTCTCATTCGTAACTTTACACCCATTACGTTTTCAAATAAGTTCTTAAAAAAAATTTTTTTTTATTGATTTTAGAGAGAGAGGAAGGGAGAGGGAGAGAGAGACAGAAACATGGATGAGAGAGAACATCAATCGGCCACCTCCTGCACGCCCCCCACTGGGGATCGGGCCCACAACCTGGGCATGTGCCCTGACCGGGAATCAGACCGGTGACCTCTTGGTGCAGGGTTGACACTCAACCCCTGAGACACACTGGCTGGGCAGTGATTTGCATCTTGGCTCTATCTACTATACTATTGATTTCCTGTGAATTATTCTTTTTTTTTTTTTTTTTTTTTTTTTTTTTTTTTTTTTTTTTTTATCCTCACCCGAGGATATTTTTCCATTTTTTGTACAGATAGAGTGGGAGGGAGAGAGAGGAAGGGAGAGAGAGAGAGAAACATCGACGTGAAGGGACACATCGAGTGGCTGCCACCCACACGACCAACCAGGGCCGGGGACAAACTGCAACCGAAGTACGTGCCCTTAGCGGGAACCGAACCCGGGTCTCTCGGGACCACAGGCCGACGCTCTAACCGCTGAGCCAAACTGGCCAGGGCTATTCTTTTTTTTTTTTTTTTTTTTTTTTTTTTTTTAAATTTATTTTTTTAATTTTATTTTTGTTACAGATGTTTCTCCTTTTTTACCCCATTGGCACCCTCCTCCCCATCCCCCCCTCCCCGTCCCTGGCTTTGTTGTCCATGTTCGTTGGTTATGCATACATGCATATAAGTTCTGTGGCTTATCTCTTCCCACCCCACCCCCTCTTCTGAGGGTTGTCAGTCTGTACCCTACTTCCATGTTCTGGGTCTACTGTATTCCTCTGACTGTTATGTTCATTATATTTCATATATAAGTGAGATCATGTGGTATTTGTCTTTTTTTGCTTGGCTTGTCTCACTTAGGATAATACTTTGAATTATTCTTTATTTCAATCAGTGCCTCCTTCATTTCTGACCAGCCCTTTTTTATGCTCTTGAAATTCTCACTAAGTTCACTGAGCATCCTTATAACCTCTGTTTTGAACTCTGCATCTGATTGATTGCTTATCTTCATTTCGTTTAGTTCTTTTTTTGGAGTTTCATTCTATTCTTTCATTTGGGACCTGTTTCTTATCTCCTCATTTTGGCTGCCTCCCTGTGTTTGTTTCTGTGTATTAGGTAGAGTTGCTATGTCCCCTCAGCTTCCTAGGGTGGCCTATTGTAGTAGGTGTCCTATGGGTCCAGTGGCACAGCCTCCCTGGTCACCCCAGCTGGGTCCTCGAGGTGACCCTTAGTGTAGACTGTGCACCCTGCTGTTGTAATTGGATCTTGATTGCTGTTGGCACATCAATGGGAGGGATTTACTCAGGCTGATCAGCTGCAAGGACTGGTTGTGCCCACTGACCACTGACCTCTGACTCCCTTGGAGGATCAGCTGTGCAGGGCCCACCACACAGAGCAAGACTTACTTCAGCAGGGCTCTGGTACCTACTGAGTCCACTCACTGAGTGTGCCACTTGTGGGAGTGGTTGGGTGGTGGTGTTTCGATGTGGTCTGAAGCTGTCCACTGGGTGTGCCGGCTCTGGGGCCAGGTCAGCCTCTGCCTGTGTTCTACCCGGGGCCACCAGGCGTAAGCTACAAAGCAGTCTGCAGATGGTGCTTCTTGTGCTTGGAGGTGCCCAGGCAAAGCCAAGCCGTGAACCAAGGTTGGCTGCTCCTAGTGCCAGGCCTGGGATCACTTAATGAGAGGTATGGGGCTCGCTGAGACCAGATGCTACTTTGAGATATTTTAGGAAAATCTGAAGCAGGATCCAAAACAGGCCAATCCTATGGTAAAGCCACTGGAAACAGCTTGTGTGGGCCTGAAAGTTGGGTGGGGCGGGGCCTCAGGGAATCACCAGGGCGGGGCCAACAGTGTGAGCCAGGTTGCTGGAGTCCCAGATATGGGGCCCGTCTGCAACCCCAGGGAAGGGCTCCCCAAAGGAACAACAGCCTCCGCCAGCACGTCAGTCTGGGAGAAAGCTGCCCCTCTAGCTCTTGACCCGATGCCAAACAATTCAGTTCTTCCCTGTGTGTCTCTGGTGTTTTTCAAGCTGCCTCCCCCATGCTGGAGCCTGGAGGAAGTGAGTGCAAGTGCGCGGGCCCTTTAAGAGGAGCTGCCTGGGGCTCCAGCCGCCTCAGCCTCCCTGAGCCTCAGTTCCTGCTGGTTTTACAGCCAGAAGTGATGGGGATTCTCTCCTGGGACTGGAACCCTGAGCGGGCCGCCTGGTGTGTGACAGGGACGCCTCAGTCCTCAGGAAGGACCTTCCCAGCCGAGGAGTCCCCTGATTTTTATCCGCCACATGTGGGTGTAGGACCAGCCCATCCCCTCCACCCTCCTACCAGTCTTGGTGTGGCTGCTGCTTTAATTACGTAGTTGTAGGACTTCCATTCAGCTCGATGTCAGGTGGTTCGGAAGGATGTTTGTTCTGTAGTTTAGTCGTCATTTGATGTGGTTGTGGGAGGAGGTGATTACCATATTTACCTACTCACCATCCTGACCAGAAGTCTCACTTATTTCTTTAAAAAAAATTTTATTTAATTAAATAATTAAATTTTTTTTATCCTCACCCGAGGACATTTTTTCATTTTTTTGTTCACATAGAGTGGGAGGGAGAGAGAGGAAGAGAGAAACATCGACGTGAAAGGGACACATCGAGTGGCTGCCACCCACACGACCCAACCAGGGCCGGGGACAAACTACAACCGAGATACGTGCCCTTAGCGGGAACCGAACCCGGGTCTCTCCGGACCACAGGCCGATGCTCTAACCGCTGAGCAACTGGCCAGGGCTAATTTATTTTTATTTTTTATTTTTTTATTAATTAAATTTTGTTACAGATGTTTCTCCTTTTTCTCCCACTGATTCCCCCTGCCCCCTCCCTCCCCGCCCTGTCCCCAGTTTGTTGTCCATGTCCACTGTTCATGCATACATGCATATAAGTTCTGTGGTTTATCTCCCCCACCCCCACCCCCTCTTCTGGGGATTGTCAGTCTGTACACCACTTCCACGTCTCTGGGACTACCCCATTCCTCAGACTGTTATGTTCATTACATTCCACAAATAAGTGAGATCACGTGATACTTGTCTTTCTCTGTTTGGCTTGTTTCACTTAGGATGATACTTTCCAGGTCCCTCCATGTTGTCTCAAAGGATAAGAGATCTTTCTTTCTTACAGCTGCATAGTACTCCATTGTGTATATGTACCACTGCTTTTCTATCCATTCATCTACTGATGGACACTTGGGCTGTTTCCAGATCTTAGCTATTGTAAATAGTGCTGCTACGAACATGGGGGTACATATATTCTTTCTGATGGGTGTTTCAGGCTTCTTAGGGTATATTCCTAGAAGTGGAATCACTGGGTCAAATGGAAGTCCAATTTTTAATTTTTTGAGGTAACACCATATTGTTTTCCATAGTGGCTGCACCAGTCTGCATTCCCACCAGCAGTGCACTGGAGTCCCCTTTTCTCCACACCCTCGCCAACACTTGTTTGATGATTTGTTGATGGCAGCCATTCTGACAGGTGTGAGGTGATACCTCATTGTTGTTTAAATTTGCATCTCTCTGATGATTAGTGATGATGAGCATTTCTTCATATGTTTCTTAGCCATTTGTATGTCCTGTTTGGAGAGGTGTCTATTTAGTTCCTCTGCCCATTTTTTAATTGGATTCTTTGTCTTCCTTTTGTTCAGTTGTATGAGTACTCTATACATATTGGAAATTAACCCCTTATCTGATATATCATTGGCAATGATGCTCTCCCATACAGTGGGTAGCCTTTCCGTTTTGATGATTATATCTTTCGCTGTGCAGAAGCTTTTGAGTTTTATGTAGTCTCCTGTTCATTTTCTCCTTTGTTTCTGTTGCCTTAGGTGATGTGTCGATAAAAATTCTGCTGCGTATGATGTCTGAAATTTTGTTCCCTACATTTTCTTCTAGGATTTTTATGGATTCATGAGTCACATTTAAGTCTTTTATCCATTTTGAGTTTATTCTCGTGTAGGGTGTAAGTTGATGGTCTAGTTTCATTTTTCTGCATGTGGCTGTACAATTTTCCCAGCACCATTTATTAAAAAAGTTGTCCTTACTCCACTGTATGCTCTTGCCACCTTTGTCAAATATTAATTGAGCATATTGCCTTGGGCCCATTTCTGGGTTCTCTGTTCTGTTCCACTGGTCTATCTGCCTGTTCTTGTGCCAGTACCAGGCTGTTTTGGTTACAGTCACTTTGTAGTATAACCTGAAATCTGGTATTGTGATCCCTCCAACTTTGTTCTTCCTTTTCAAGATTTCTGTGGCTATTCGAGGCCTTTTTTGGTTCCATATGAACTTTTGAAGTAATTGTTCTAATTCTGTGAAGTATGCCATTGGTATTTTGATGGGGATTGCGTTGAATCTATAGATTACTTTGGGTAATATGGACATTTTAATGATGTTAATTCTCCCAATCCATGAACAGGGTATGTGCTTCCATTTTTTAATATCTTCCCCTATTTCTTTTTTCAATGACCTGTAGTTTTCTGCGAATAGGTCCTTTATTTCTTTGGTTAAGTTTATTCCTAGGTATCTTCATTTTTTTGCCGCAATGGTAAATGGGATTGTTTTCTTAGTTTCTCTTTCTGTGAGTTCATCATTGGTGTATAAGAATGCCATCGATTTCTTGACATTAATTTTGTATCCTGCTACTTTGACAAATTTATTTATTAAGTCTACTAAATTTTTGATGGAGTCTTTGCGGTTTTCTATGTATAGTATCATGTCATCTGCAAATAATGACAGTTTCACTTCCTCCTTTCCAATTTGGATCCCTTTTATTTATTCTTCCTGTCTGATTGCTGTGGCTAAGACTTCCAGTACTATGTTAAATAGGAGTGGCGAAAGTGGGCATCCTTGCCTTGTTCCTGTTCTTAAGGGAAATGCTTTTAGTTTTTGCCCATTGAGTATAATGTTGGCTGTAGGTCTTTCAGATATGGCCTTTATTATGTCTAGATATGATCCCTCTATCCCCACACTGCTAAACGTTTTTATCAGAAATGGATGGTGGATTTTGTCGAAGGGTTTTTCGGCATCTATTGATATGATCATGTGGTTTTTATTCTTCATTTTATTTATGTGGTGTATCACATTTATTGATTTGCGAATATTGTACCAGCCTTGCATCCCTGGGATGAATCCCACCTGGTCATGGTGGATAATTTTTTGGTGTATTGCTGGATCCGATTTGCTAGTATTTTGTTCAGGATTTTGGGGTCTATGTTCATCAGGGATATTGGCCTGTAGTTTTCTTTCTTTGTTGTGTCTTTTTCTGGTTTTGGAATTAGAATTATGCTGGCTTCATAAAATGAGTTTGGAAGTCTTCCTTCTTCTTGAATTTTTTGAAATAGTTTGAGGAGAATGGGTATTAGTTCTTCTTTGAATGTTCGGTAAAACTCCCCCGTGAAGCCATCCGGGCCTGGGCTTTTGTTTGCTGGGAGAGTCTTGATTACATCTTCAATTTCTTCTGTTGTTATTGGTCTGTTCAAGTTTTCTATCTCTTCCTGATCCAGTTTTGGGAGACTATGTCCTTCTAGAAATTTGTCCATTTCGCTTAGATTGTCTAATTTGTTGCCATATAATTGTTCATAGTTAGTTGTTAATGATCTTTTGTATTTCTGTGGTGTCAGTTGTTACTTCTCCTCTTTCATTTCTGATTTTGTTTATTTGGGTTCTCTCTCTTTGTTTCTTGGTGAGTCTAGCTACGGGTCCATCAATCTTGTTTATCTTTTCGAAAAACCAGCGCTTTGTTTCATTGATCCTTGGAATTGTTTTTTTTTTTTTTTTGGTCTCTATGTCATTTATTTCTGCTCTGATCTTTAGTATTTCCTTCCTTCTACTTGCTCTCAGGTTTTCTTTTTGTTTGCTCTCTAGTTCTTTAAGTTATGAGGTTAGATAATCTATTAGAGATTTTTCTTGTTTTTTGAGGGAGGCCTGTAGTGCTATGAACTTCCTTCTCAGAACTGCTTTCGCTGCATCCCATAGATTTTGTGTTGTTGTGTGTTCATTTTCATTGGTTTCCAGGAAGTTTTTTATTTCTTCTTTGATCTCCTTGGTGACCCATTCATTGTTTAATAACATGCTATTTAGCTTCCATGTGTTCAAATGTCTTTGTATGTTCTTCTTGCAATTGATTTCTAGTTTCATGCCATTGTGGTCTGAGAAGATGCTTGATATAATTTCAATCTTCTTGAACTTGTAGAGACTTAATTTGTGCCCTAACATGTGGTCTATCTTTGAGAATGTCCCTTGTGCACTTGAGAAGAATGTGAATTCTGTAGTTTTGGGGTGTAATTCTCTGTGGATATCTATTAAATTTATTTTGTCTAGTGCTTCAATTAGAGTCTCTGTTTCCTTGCTAATTTTTTGTCCAGAGGATCTATCCAGTGATGTCAGTGGGGTGTTGAAGTCCCCTGCTATGATTGTATTGCTATCGATTTCTCCTTTGAAGTCCTCCAGAATTTTTTTTAAATATATTTTGGTGCTCCTATATTGGGTGCATATATGTTTATCAAGGTTATATCTTCCTGTTGGTTGATCCTTTAAATATTATGTAGTGGCCTTCTTTGTCTCTACTTATGGCCTTCATTCTGAAATCTATTTGAACAGATATGAGTATTGCTACCCCAGGTTTTTTTTCTTTTCCGTTTGCTTGGAAGATTTTTTTCCATCCCTTCACTTTCAATCTATGTGAGTCTTTTGTTGTGAGGTGGGTCTCTTGTTAACAACATATAGATGAGTCATGCTTTCTTATCCAATCAGCTACTCTGTGTCTTTTTATGGGAGCATTCAATCCATTTTCATTTAAGGTGATTATTGATATGCACCTATTTATTGCCATTTTTGTTTAGTGTGGTTCTATTTTTCTTCCCATTTCTCCTGGTAATTACAGCAGTCCTTTTAACATTCTTGCAGTGCTGGTTTGGTGCTAATGTATTTCCTTAGCCTTTTTTTTTTTGTCTGGGAAGCTCTTTATTTGACCTTCTATTTTGAATGATAGCCTTGCTGGGTAGAGTAGTCTAGGATTCAGATCCTTGTTTTTCATGACCTTGATTACTTCATGCCATTCCCTTCTGGCCTGTAGTGTTTCTTGTGAGAAGTCGACTGAGAGCCTTATGGGGTTTCCTTTGTAGGTAACCTGTTGCTTATCTCTTGCTACTTTTAGGATTCTCTCTTTGTCTTTAATTTTTGGCAGTTTGATTACTATTTGTCTTGGTGTGGGCCTGTTTGGGTTCTTCATACTTAGGGCTCTCTGTGCTTCTTGAACTTGAATGCCTTCTTCCTTCACCAAATTAGGGAAGTTTTCTGTCACTATTTCTTTGAATATATTCTCTAACCCTTACTCATTTTCTTCTTCTTCAGGGACTCCTATGATGCGAATATTATTCCGTTTCCAGTTGTCCCACAATTCTCTTAAGCTGTCTTCCTGTTTTTTAAACGTTTTTTCCTTTTGGTTTTCTGATTGGTTGATTTTTTTCTAGCCTGTCTTCTAATTCACTGATCCGGTCCTCAGCTTCCCCTACTCTTCTTTTTAGACCTTCCAATGTATTTTTCATTTCTGATATCTCATTCTTCATTTCTTCTTGTTGGTTTTTAATTTCCAACTGGTTGATTTTCAACATTTCTATGTCTTTACTCGTGGTGCTCATATCCTTACATATGCTGTTGAGCTTCCTCAACATCATGGCTCTAAATTCTAGTTCTGTTAACTTGCTTAACTGCACCTCATTTATCTCATCTTCGGTAGAGGTCTCTTGTTCTTTCATTTGGCTTTTGTTTCTGTTTTTCACCATTTTGGCTATCACAGTGGGCTTTGGAGTCTGCCAAATTTTCCCTGTGGGTGTTGGTGTTCTGCTGTTTGTGGATCCCTCTCCTGGGTTTGGATGAGGCAGGGAGGACCCACTTTAAACACCACCGTCAAGTCTTAGCTTTTCTCGTTAGTGTTGCTAGCCCAGGGAATGTTAGTTATTCTCTCTCTCTATATATTTTTTTGCCTGAAGGCTATTATTAGAGGTCACCTGAAGACCCTTGTTTTCTCAGTCGCCTGAAAAACTCCCTCAGGTGCTCAGTGTAAGAGGATTTCCTGAGGGTGGGGAAGCTGCTGGTTGTTAATGGGCCTCAATTTGCATTTCAATGGTCACCAGGTGGGGTTGTATCTCTGAGGGAGGGGCCTCCGTCTCTCCCCAGGGCCCTGGGAAGGAGTAAAATGACCACAGTCCTGCATGGCTGCACTCAGCAAAAGCTCTGAGCACCCTCCAAAACCTGAGTGTCCCCACACAGTTCCAGTCCAGTCTGCCTTCCTTCTGCCAGAGCCCAAGGTGAGTGGCTGCTGCCAATTTAGCCTCTGTCTAGACTCTGCGTCGTGGAGCCACCTGGGACTTTTAACCCGAGGGCGCCGCTCCCAGGCAAGGGCGGCCGCGGCTGCACCAGCTGAGGGCGTTGCACTCAGCAGAAACCCCAGGACTGAGCTGCGATAGCGGGACACTGCCGAGGTGTCAGCAGCTTCCAGCAGAGTCCCCTGGTCCCAGCGAGTCTGTGCGGCACCAGCCGAGGGCTTAGCACGCAGAGTTCACAGGACTCAGGCGGGGTCGCAGCCGAGGTGGCAGCAGCAGCTTCCCGCCGCGTCCCCTAGTCCCCAGCCCAGGCTGCTGCGGACCGTGGGCTCCCGGCCCCCTCTTGCGTCCTCGCAAGCCAACCAGGATCGAGACAGTGTCCCTGGTTATGTGGTCCTCCAAGGTGTCTTTCGGTTGCCCCTTCCTGACTATTTGTCTTTATTTTCGTTGCAAATCCAGTTTGGTCCTGGGAGATGGTCTGTGTAGCTCCATTCACTCCCCCGTCATTTTTCAGATCTCTATTTATTTTTGTTACAGATGTTTCTCCTTTCCCCCCCACTGATTCCCCCTCTCCCTCCCTCCCTACCCTCTCACCAGCTTTGTTATCCATGTCCACTGTTCATGCACACATGCATATAAGTTCAGTGGTTTATCTCTCCCCAACCACCCCCTCTTCTGGGGATTGTCAGTCTGTACCCCACTTCCATGTCTCTGAGACTACCCTATTCTTCAGACTGTTATGTTCATTATATTCCACAAATAAGTGAGATCATATGATCCTTGTCTTTCTCTGTTTGGCTTGTTTCACTTAGGATGACACTTTCCAGGTCCCTCCATGTTGTCTCAAAGGATAAGAGATCTTTCTTTCTTACAGCTGCATAGTACTCCATTGTGTATATGTACCACCGCTTTTTTATCCATTCGTCTACTGATGGACATTTGGGCTGTTTCCAGATCTTAGCTATTGTAAATAGTGCTGCTATGAACATGGGGGTACATATATTCTTTCTGATTTGTGTTTCAGGCTTCTTAGGGTATATTGCTAAAAGTGGCGTCACTGGGTCAAATGGAAGTTCAATTTTTAATTTTTTGAGGTAACACCATAGTGTTTTCCATAGTGGCTGCACCAGTCTGCATTCCCACCAGCAGTGCATGAGGGCTCCCTTTTCTCCACAACACTTGTTGTTTGATGATTTGTTGATGGCGGCCATTCTGACAGGTGTGAGGTGATACCTCATTGTTGTTTTAATTTGCATCTCTCTGATGATTAGTGACTTTGAGCATTTTTTCATATGTCTGTTGGCCATTTGTATGTCCTGTTTGAAGAGGTGTCTATTCAGGTCCTCTGCCCATTTCTTAATTGGATTGTTATTTTCCCTTTTGTTTAGTTGTATGAGTACTTTATATATTTTGGAAATTATCTACTGTATCATTGGCAAAGATATTCTCCCATAGAGTGGGATCCCTTTTCATTTTGTTGATGGTTTCTTTTGCTCTGCAGAACTTTGAAGTTGTTGTAGTCTCATTTGTTAACCTTTTCCTTGTTTCTCTTGTCCTAGGCAATGTATTAGTAAAAATTCTGCTATATGAGATGTCTGAGATTTTGCTGCCTATGGTTTCTTCTAGGATATTTATGGTTTCACAACTTACATTTAAGTCTTTTATTCATTTTGAGTCTATTGCTGGGTATGGTGTAAGTTAGTGGTCTAGCGTCTTTCTATCTTTTTTTTTTTTTTTTTTTGCAGGCATCTGCCCCATTATTCCAACACCATTTGTTAAATACTTGTCTTTACTCCATTGTATGCTCTTGCCACCTTTGTCAAAAGTTAACTGAGCATAATGACTTTGGTCAGTTTCTGGGTTCTTTGTTCTGGTCTGTTGATTTCTATGGCTGTTCTTGAGCCACCACCAGGCTGTTTTGATTGCAATGACTTTGTAGTATAACTTGATATCTAGTACTGTGTCCCTCTCAAGATTGTTGTGGCTATTTAGGTTTTTGTTTGTTTGTTTGTTTGTTTTTGGATTATTTGTTCTAGATCTGCGAAACTGGCTGGTACTTTAATAGGGATTGCATTGTATCTATAGATCGTTTTGGGTAGTATGAACATTTTAATGATGTTGATTTTTCCAATCCATGAACATGGTATATGCTTCTACCTTTGTACATCTTCCTCTATTTCTTTTTTTCAATATCTTGTAGTTTTATGAGAACAGGGCTTTTACTTCTTTGGTTAAAGTTATTCCTAGGTGTCTTAATTAATTTATTTTTTATCCTCATTTGAGGACGTTTTTCCATTTTTTGTTCAGATAGAGTGGGAGGGAAAGAGAGAAAGAGAGACAGAAACATCGATGTGAAAGGGACACATTGAGTGGCTGCCACCCACATGACCAACCAGGGCCAGGGACAAACTGCTACCGAGGTATGCGCCCTTAGCAGGAACCAAACCTGGGTCTCTCTGGACCGCAGGCCGATGCTCTACCTGCTGAGCCAAACCGGCCAGGGCAGTGTCTTAATTATTTTTGTTGCAATGGTAAATGGGACTTTTAATTTTTTTTAAATCCTCACCTGAAGACATTTTTGCATTTATCTTCAGATAGAGCAGGAGGGAGAGAGGGAGGAAGAGAGAGAGAGAAACATCAATGTGAGAGAGACACATCGACTGGTTGCCACCCACATGACCCCAACCAGGGCCGGGGACAAACTGAAACCAAGGTACATGCCCTTAATGGGAACCAAACCTGGGGCTCTCCGGTCCACAGGCTGATGCTCTAACCACTGAGCAAAACCGGCCAGGGTGGAATTTTTTTTTTTTTACTTTATTTTTTTGAGAATTTATTATTGCTGTATAAAAATGGCATCAATTTCTGGATGTTGATTTTGTACACTGCTACTTTGCCAAATTCATTTATTAAATCTAGTAGTTTTTGTGTGTGGAGTCTTTAGGGTTTTCTATGTACAAGATCATGTTATCTGTGAATAATGACAGTTTTACTTCCTCTATTTCTATTTGGATGCTTTTGATTTTTTCTTCTTGTCTGATCACTGTGGCTAAGGCTTCCAGTACTATGTTGAGTAAGGTGAAAGAAGACATTCCCATCTTGTTCCTGACCTTAAGGGAAAAACTTTTAGTTTTTGCCTATTGAATATGACGTTAGCTGTAGGTTTGTCTATATTGCCTTATTATGTTGAGATATGATCCTTCTATTCCCACTTTGCTGAGAATTTTTTATCAAAAATGGGTGCTGGATTTTGTCAAATGCTTCCCCCCCTGCATTTATTGATACAATCACATCATTTTTATCTTTTGTTTTGTTTAGGCAGTTTATCACTTCACTGATGTGCGAATATTGTACCAGCCTTGCATCCCTCAAAGAAACCACACTTGGCCATGGTGAATAATTTGTTAATATATTTTTGAATCTGATTTGCTAATATTTTGTTGAGGATTTTGTCCTTTATGTTCATTAAGGATATTGGCCTATAATTTTCTTTATTTGTCATGTCTTTATCTGGTTTTGGGATTAGGATAATGCTGGCCTCATACAAAAATTTAGACGTCTTACTTCCTCTTGAATATTTTGGAATAGTTTTGGGAGAATAAATGTTAGTTCTTCTTTCAGTGTTTAGTAAAACTCCCCTGTGAAGCCGTCTGGACCAGGGCTTTTGTTTGCTGGGTGTTAATTAGTCATTAGTTGTTATTGGTCTCTTCAGGTTCTCTGACTTTTCCTGGTTGAGTTTTGTAAGATTGTATTTTTCTAGGAACTTTTCCGTTTCACTCAGGTGGTCCAATTTGTTGGCATATAGTTGTTCATAGATTTTCTTAGAATCCTTTTTATTTCCATCACATCAGGTTTTACTTCACCTCTTTTGTTTCTGATTTTATTTTTTTAGTTTTTTCCTTTTGTCTCTGGATAACTCTGGCTAAAGGTTTATAGATCTTGTTTATCTTTCCAAAGGAACAGCTCTTGGTTGTATTGACCTTTATTTTTATTTTTTTTTAGTTTCTTGTCATTTATTTCTGCTCTGATTTTATTATTTTCTTCCTTCTACTTACTCTGAGTTTTTCTTGTTGTTTTACTTCTAATTCATTTTGTCATGGGGTTAGATTGTTCATTAGAAATGTTTCTTGTCTCCTAAGGTTGGCATGCAGTGTTATAAAGCTTCTTCTCAGGACTGCTTTAGTTGTGTCCAATAGATTTTAGGTTGTTGTGTGTTTATTTTTATTTGTTTTCAGGAATATTTTGATTTCTTCCTTGATCTCATTGGTAACTCATTCATTGTTCAATACCATGCCATTTAGCCTCCATGTGTTTGAATGTTTTTGAGTATTTTTTATTGAAATATATTTCTAGTTTCATGCCATTGTGATCTGAGAAGATGCTTGATATAATTTTGATCTTTTTGAACTTGTAGAGACTTAGTTTGTGTGCTAACATGTGGTCTGTCTTTGAGAATGTCCCATGTGTACTTGAGAAGAATGTATATTCAGTAGCTTTGGGGTGGCATGCTCTGTAAAGATCAATTAAATCCATCTGATCTAGTGTGTCCTTTAAGGTTGCTGTTTCCTTGTTGACTTTTTGCCTAGAAGATTTATTCGGTGGTGTCAGTGGGGTGTTAAAGTCCTCTACAATGAATGTATTGCTGTTGATAACTTTCTTAAAGTTCTCTAGAAGTTCTTACATACATTTTGACTCCTGTATGGGTGCATATATGTTTACCAGGATTATAGCTTCTTGTTGTATCATTCCCTTCGGTATTATTTAGTGGCCTTCATATTTTCTTGTTATGGCCTTCATTCTGAAATCTATTTTGTCAGATATAAGTATTACCCCAGCTTTTTTTGTTGTTGTTTCCATTTGCATCAAAACATTTTTTTCATCCTTTTACTTTCATCCTGTGTGAGTCTTTTTTTCTGAGGTGGTCTCTTGTACACAGTGTGTATATGGCCATATTTTCTTATCCTTTCTCTTACCCTATGTCTTCTGATTGAAGCATTTAATCCATTTACATTTAAAGTTATTATTGATAGGTACTTTTTTATTGCCATTTTTATTTTTTTTATGCCTGTGTTTTTCTATATATATCTTTTTCTTATTACAGTGGACCCTTTAACATTTCCTGCAGTGCTGGTTTGATATAATTTTGATCTTTTTGAACTTGTAGAGACTTAGTTTGTGTGCTAACACGTGATCTGTCTTTGAGAATGTCCCATGTGTACTTGAGAAGAATGGTAATAAATTCTTT
This sequence comes from Molossus molossus, assembly GCF_014108415.1. NCBI lineage: Eukaryota > Metazoa > Chordata > Mammalia > Chiroptera > Molossidae > Molossus > Molossus molossus. The sequence goes on along the minus strand of NW_023425374.1, from coordinate 561,325 downwards.
TAAACTTTATTTTGTTTTGGAAGCTCTTTATTTCACCTTCTATTTTGAATGATAGCCTTGCTGGGTAGAGTAGTTTTGGTTTCAGATCCTTGCTTTTCATTACGTTGAATACTTCATGCCACTCCCTGCTGGCTTGTAGTGTTTCTGTTGAGAAGTCAACTTGACAGCCTTATGGGAGCTCCTTTGTATGTAACCTGTTACTTTTCTTTTTCTGATGTTAAGATTCTCTGTCTTTAATTTTTGGCATTTTAATTATGATGTGTTTTAGTGTGGTCTTTTGGGTTCTTATTGTTTGGGACTCTCTGTGCTTCCTGAGCTTCTGTGACTTTTTCCTTCACCAAGTTTTCCACCATTATTTCTTTAAACAGTTTCTTTACCCCTTGCTCCTTTTCTTCTTTTTATGGTAATCCTATGATTCGAATGTTGTTACGTTTCATGTTGTCCCACAGCTCTGTTAAATGTCCTCCTGTTTTCTAATTGTTTTTTCTTTCTGGTTCTCTGATTGAATGATTTTTTTTTTTTTTAACCCTGTCTTCTATTTGATCCAATCCTCAGCTTCCTCTAACTTGCTGTTTTTCCTTCCAGTGTATCCTTTATTTCTGCTATGTCAGTCTTTCTTTCTGACTGGTTGTTTTCCATAGTTTGTATGTCTTGTTTATGCTGTTGGGCATATTATAATCATCACTCTAAACTCTATCTCTGATATATTACTTATCTCCATTTCATTTAGCTCTTCTGGGGAATTATTTTGTTCTTCATTTGGGGCTTTTTTCTTTGTCTCCCCTTTCTGGCTGTCTGTGTGGACTTTTTCCTCTGTATTAGGTAGATCTGTTATGTGTCTTAGTTGGTGGCTTTATGTTGTAGGTGACTTGTGGGAGTGGCACAGTCTTCCTGATCACCAGACCTGGGTGCCCTAATAATGTCCCTTGTGTGTGTTGTGTGGGTCCTCCTGTTGTACTTGAATCTTGGTTTCTATTGGCTCATCCATGCATGAACTCGGCTGTTGGTGACAGTGAGACTCAACTCCCAACACAGCCTGCAGGTCGCTGTGCAGGTGCTCATCACACAAAATGCAATTTGCCTCAGCAGGTTTGGAGCCTGACAGTATCTTCCTGTGGATATGCTGCTTTTGATGCTTTTTGGGTCCTGCCCTGTTGTTGTCTGAAGCTGACCACTGGTTGTATTAGTTCTGGGCTACTTTGGAGGGTCTCTGGTGAGGGTCAATGTCAGATGTTTTTTGTAACTGGCCCTGAACGCCCTGTTGGGAACTACCAGTGATCTGCAGCTGTGACTCCCTCTGCTGGGGCTGATGTGTGTGGAAAGGACCAAGCTGAACACCAAGGTCTGTGTTTACTAGCCCAGGTTAGAGGAGCAGGTCAGACAAAGACTCAGTGCACCCAGGGATCCACCTCTGCCTGCAGGCTGACTGTGAGTCTCAGTCACCTAATGAGTCTCAGCTGTAGCCCTGAGCTGGACATAAACTCCACAGGAGTGGTGACCGTGTTTCCAGTGGGTGAGGCAATTGCTCCATCCCAGGCTGCATTGACGGGAAACCTGCCTGACAGAGATGCTTCTGAAGCGTGGGGGACGGTTCAGCACAGGGGTCCTGCAGCCGCCTTCCAGCTCTCTTCCCAGGGCCACCAACCCGGGCTCTTCTCACACAGCTCTGGTCCACTCCGCTCTGCCTCTGCTGGAGCCCAAGGTGAGTGGCTGCAGGCCACCGTGTGTGTGTTGGTCCTTCGCGAGGGTGGCTGTGTTTCTAGCCCTCACTCCCTGCTGAACAGAACCCCCTGTGTTTCCACAGCTAGATTTTATGTGGACATCATTCCTGTTCCTATTACTCTGGGCTGGGGAGCCTGGTTTGGGGTTTAGACACGGGATTTCTCAGGGGGAACCCCCCACAGCTGAGATATCCCTCTGGAACTTCAGCTGCTGCCTGTGGGGATCCAGCCAGCCCTCTCGTGCCTCTGTCCTTTCTACCAGTCTTGATATGTGCTCCTCTTTACTTCCTTGGATGTAAGGGTTCTCTCCAGCTCGTCTTCAGCTGTTTCTTCAGGGTGATAATTTTCTATTTTAGTTGTAATTCATGTTTGGTCCTGGGAGAAGGTCAGTATAGCTTCCACTTAATTCATTGCCATCTTGGAATCTTGTTTATCGATTTTTTAGAAAGAGAAAGAGAGAAACATTGATCAGTTGCCTCCCATATGTGCCTCGACTGGGAATCGAACCTGCAACCCAACTTGGACAATGCTCCAACCAACTGAACCACCCAGCCAGGTCGTGTGGGATTCTGGTCTTGACTGGGAGGCCTAGGCAGGCCCACTCCATCTCTGAGGGACGGGCAGTGGTGAGCCCAGCGGCCCCGCCCTCCGACGGGTGGCTGCAAGGCTGGGGAAGCAGTTAGCAGGCCCTGTGGCTGGCGAGGCACATACTGAGGGCCCAGAGTCCTCAGCACTGGCATCTGTAGAAAATGGTGGGCAGTGGCCTCGAAGACGCCAGAGCCTGCAAAAACAGGGCCAGGGATGTGGAGACAAGAAACAGCACCCAAGGGCAAGTGTCCTTGAGATACGCAGGTGATTACTACTGTGGTGCTGTGTTTGACCATATGATACACAGAATTTTAAACTTTGGGTAGCAGACAGAAATGCTTGAATTTGACTTATTTTATTTTAAATCCTCATCTGAGGACATTTTTTTCACTGATTTTCAGATTGAGTGGGAGGAAGGGAGAGAGAGAGGGAGAGAGAGAGAAACATTGATGTGAGAGAGACACATCGATTGGCTGCCTCTCGTATGACCAGGGCTGGAGATCGAACTACCACCAAAGCATGTGCCCTTGACCGGAACTGAACCTGCGACTCTGGTCTGCGGGTCGACACTCTAACTGCTGAGCCAAACTGGCCAGCGCTGAACTTGACCTTTACAGTGTGTTTTATTGAAAAGCATTGGAAGTTCTTTCAGCTAATGTGACACGGGAAGCTCCAGGCCCTCAGACACATCCGTGTGCCCTCGGGGTCCTTGGGGGCCACCCAGTGATGCTCCTGGAAGTCTTCTAGGCTGTGGATAGGAGATGGAGCTTCGGGTGTGTACAGGTGTGTTCAGGTGTGATTCTCTGTGTTTACATGTATTTTTGTATGAATTTACGTATGTGTTCTGTTAGTATACACGTTTCTGTGTATGAGTGCTCATGCATGTGTATATGTTTTGTGTGTACACATGTTTCTGTGTCTGTTTTTATATGACTGTATGCATGTGTGTTTCTCTGTGAGAGTGTGTATGTTTCTCTGCACATGTTCCGGCATTTAGTGTACATGCATGTGTACATGTGTGTTCTCTGTGTGTACCTGTTGATGTGGGCATGAACCCAGCCCCAAGCAGAGGTGCAGTGTGTCAGGCTCTGTCCCCTGTTTGCCTGAGGTCACGAACTTCTGACTCCTCCGCCGCAGCAGTTCCCTTTGACCCTCTGCCTGAGGACTAGGCAGGGTCCGCGGGTGCCAGCCTGGTCTAGATGCTGCTTTCTGCTCCCAGGGCTGCAGTGTGAGGGGCCCGGCAGGGGAGGGGCTCAGGGGCGGGACTCAGGCCCTGCAGCGCCCTCTCGTGCGGCACCAGCACCCTCTTGCTCACCGCTGGAGCCAAGGGAGAGGAAACAATCCCAGCACCCAGAGGAGGGGCTGAGCTGGTCCGCGCGGGGCAGAGGGGCAGGAGTCTGCCTCAGCCCCCAGGCCTGGCCGGGGACATCTCGTCCAGCACAGAAATTCCTGGGCCCTCGCCCTGCCCTTGGGGACAGTGGCGCCTTGCTCTCGGGCCTCAGCCCCAGCCAGGGGACGGCCTTTGTCTTGTTTCTTCGTGGCCACAGGACAGGTGCGCAGCCTGTTTTTCAGCCAGAAGTCGGCTCAGGAGGAGACACTGCTGGTCCACCCACCTGCGGCCTCCCCACCTGCCCTTCCGCCCAGGACAAGGTGTGGCTCCTTCCTCTGCCAAAGGAGGCTGTAAGTCCCTGCCCAGCTCAGAATTAGGGGGCTTGTAGGGGAGGAGGTAGAAGGCCCCGTCCCTGGGTTGTCCTGTGTCCGGCCCTTGGAGGCCACCAGCTCTCAGCATGGACCGGCTTCCGCAGAGTCAGGGCTCCCCGGGGGTGTGGGCCTCAGGGGTGTGGGCTCCCCGGGCTGGAGCCAGCAGGGTGGTCCTCCCTTGCTGGGCACAGAGGCTTGTTCCCTGCAGGTGGGCTCTCCGGTTTGGGGGCACCCTTCCTGCCTGGTGAGGGTGCGGGAAAGGAAGAGGGTTCCCCCACCGCAGGGTGGGGGTCCCGAGGGGGGGCTCTGCCTGTGACCAGCCCCCTTGGTGGGTCGCTGCTCGAGATGGAGGGGGACGCCTCCCTCCTACAAGCCCCGAATGCCACCCCGCACCCCAGAAGGCTGCACATCTGGGACCCGTGGCGGCCGAGGGAGCAGGCTGGCAAAGCCCGCAGGTGGGGTGAGCCAGCTCCAGCCCCGGCCCCGCTCGCCCAGCCTCGGGCAGGTCCCTGGGCCCTGCCCCCTGCGCTGTGGGCCATTCGGGGTCGTGCGTTGCCCGGTTCCCGCTGCCGTTTGCTGCGTCCGGAGCCCACGCGTCCAGCCACCTGCGCCCCCGCCGCCCCCCGTGCGCCCCCGCGGACTCGGCTGGTGCGTGTCGCAGCGAGAGCCGAGCCCGGAACCGGACCCGCTGAGATCCATCCGCCCCGAGGCCGGGTCCCGGCCTGGCCCCGAGCACAGAAGGGGGGCCGGGCGGGCGGGGAAACGCCGGAGGCCCCAGAAGGGCCTTGAACCCCAAGGTCCAGGGCTGAGCAGGGCGCCCCGCAGGGGAAGGACGCACTGGGGCCTCCGGGCGGACAGACAGAGGGGGGGCTCCCAGCCCAGGGACCCCCTCAGCTCCACCCTCGGCGAACGTCTCTGGGTCTTGCTAACTCTGCGGACGAGGTATTCCCGAGCCCCCCTAAGCTCTTTGGGGGCAGTAAGAAGTGTGCTGGGCAGGCCAGGACCCCAGCCCCTTCCCAAGGGAGCCGGTTGGCAGCCATCCGCGGGGCCCCTGTTTAGACGTTGTTTCCAGTCTCTTCCCTCCAGGCTACCGGCTCCCAGCTCTCCCGGCTGAAGGCGCCTAAGGGCCCTGGTGCTCGGTGAGCGCACAGCGGACAAGAGCAGAGTGGACTCAGCCCCGCAGGCCGACCTCACCATGCTCGCAGGGGGCCTCCACCCCCCCACCCCACAGCTGTCCTCCCCTCCGGCACAGGTGACCCTCACGGGGGCTCTGTCCTCCCCTCCGGCACAGGTGACCCTCACGGGCGCTCTGTCCTCCCCTCCGGCACAGGTGACTCACGGGGGCTCTGTCCTCCCCTCCGGCACAGGTGACCCTCACGGGGGCTCTGTCCTCCCCTCCGGCACAGGTGACCTTCCTCCGGCACAGGTGACCCTCACGGGGGCTCTGTCCTCCCCTCCGGCACAGGTGACCCTCATGGGCGCTCTGTCCCTCCCTCCGGTGCGGGCCCAGCCTCCTCTCCTCAGGGGTCCATCTGGGGCCAGAAGCCACATGGGTCATCTGAGAGAGCATTTAACACGGGGGACTCTGTGCTAGACATAAAGTTGTTCATCGCAAAACTCAAAGTGTACCAAGAGGACTCTAGGGGCAGTCCTGGGGCTGGAGGAATGAGGGGAAGGATGGGATTATCAAAGTGCAGAGCTCAGCGAGGAGCCCACGGGGCGGAGACTCTGCAGTAGGTGGGGGGCGGGCAGAGTGGACCGAGAGCTGCAGACCGAATTCAGCTGCTGCTGCGCAGGAAGTCTGCTCAGCCAGGCTGGGAGTCGCTGGGCGACCCTCACTGAGCAGGAGGCAGACAGGGAGCCGCCCAGTCGCCCCCCAGTCGCCCCCCAGCACCCCTCCTGTCGACGGGAGCTGCTGGCCGAACAGGGATGGGTTTGCTGGGTCCTGACTTCAGCATCAGAGCTGAGATGCAGAGGTCGGTCTGGAGCCGAAAGGCGGTTGCTGACTGACTGCCTAGTCGTCCAGGCCGAGCTGAGACCCTGTCACGCCTTCCCCGAGACACACCCCTCGCCCCCCAGGTGGCTCAGCTCCGCCCGGCGGCCCTGCAGTGCCTCAGTTTCCCATGTGGCCACTTACATTTCCAGGGAGTGCAGGTGGTGAGTCCACCTTCACACGAACTGAGACATGCATGTAGTATGTATGTAGCATGTCCTCTGCATGCAGGCCCGAGACAGCCTCGCCCACGCCCTGCTCCCGGTGCCCCAGAATCCACACTGTGCTGAGTCCCGGTCCCCTTCACAGAGAAGTTGAGTGTGGGTGGGAGGGCGGGAAGCCACATCCAAGCCGTGTCCCTTCCCTGACTCAGCCGGCCGGCTCCTTGTCACACGTGTCCCCCCAAGCGTGACATGGGTACCGCGCACCTTTGTGGAGTCTGACCTTTACAGAAAGAAATAACTTGGTTTCTCAGGGAAGCAGGGAACGTCCGGTAGACTTGAGCCTGTTCATTAACTTCCCGCCCACGAGCTCTCTCTGGGTGTCCACACTCCGAAAGTCACAGTGAAATTAATTCTAAAGTTACCAAGCGGAGAAGCGTGTGGTGACCGTCCTGCTGGGCGACAGATCGAAGGGGACGCTGAGGCCTCTAACCGGCATCTGGTAATTAAACATCAGTACGGACAGTGCTGAGTGGCGTCGGATAAGCATTCTGACTGGTGACCAGTGTCTGCTCTGCTCTGTCCAGTTACGTGGCTCCGTGGCCTGTTGGGCAGCTGGGAGGGGACAGCGGCTCTCCCCGAAGCAGCCCCCCTCGCCTTGGGAGACCCCTCCAACAGTGGCTCTTGCTTTCGGTCTTGGGTTTTCCTCAAACGTGGCCTCTCTGAGACGAGGCTCCCTGGTGGAACCGGCTTCACCTGCCTTGGATCCAAGTAGTCTTCCCGTTCCCGGCTTCTCAGCTGGCTCAGTCCCAAGTTTGAGCCTCGTCTGTGTGGGCTTGACAGCCAGGCCTGTTGGAACGCCAAGCCCGGCTCCCCCGCTGCACAGCTGTGGCCCGAGCCGACCGGCCACCTGCCCTGGACGTCTGTTCCTTCTCCAACCTTGTGCGTCCTCTCGAGAGGAAAGTGTTAGCTGGACACTGAGCACAGGCGGGCGCTGCCGAGGGTCAGGGTCTCCCTTCCTCTGTCCCTGCGTCTGCTCCGTGCACGGGCTTTGCTGCCCGCCGCTGGCCCGCGGCCCCGACGCCGTCTTCCGAGGCTCCCTCTGAGGGACTGTCAGCTGGGACTGTGGCTCAGTTTAAACGCTGGTCCCGCCTCTCGTGACGCAGCTGCGTGACTGCGCCAGTGCCTCCCTCCTCCCCAGCCTCTCATCGTGCTGTGGGGTGAACGTCAGCATTTCCCTGTGCAGCTGATGGAAGGACTTGGGACGCCGTCGGTGCTTGTCAAGTGAACAGCACATGTTGTCTGCTGTGACCAGCAGCCCATTGTGGAGGCTGAAGCGACTGAACTTGGTTCTCAACCAGGTAATTGGATTTTCCCCAGCAACCAGCTCTCCAGTGTGTTGAATCTTCACTGTCCTGGTTTCGAGTAGCAACCTTTCCTTTCTCTTGAGGACTTTGGGTCAAATCAGGGAACTCTGGGCGCTGTGGTGTGGCAATGGCATGCTTTGTGTGTGCATGTGTGTGCGCGTGCATGTCTGTGTGTGTGTGCACCAGTCAAAAAGAATACATGTACCCCTGTGTCCATAGCAGCACTATTTACAATAGCTAAGATCTGGAAACAGCCCAGGTGTCCATCAGTAGACGAATGGATAAAAAGCTGTGGTACATGTACACAATGGAGTACTATGCAGCTGTGAGAAAGAAAGATCTCTTACCCTTTGAGACGACATGGAGGGACCTGGAGAGTATTATGCTAAGTGAAATAAGCCAGTCAGAGATAGTCAAGTACCACATAATCTCACTTATTTGTGGGATATAATGAACAAAACACGCTGATAAGCAAAATAGGCCCAGAGACATAAAACTAACAGACCTTAGAAGAGGAGGTGGGGGCGAGAGATAAACCAAAGAACTTATATGCGTGTATGCGTAACCAATGGACACAGACAACAGTGCTGGGGGGGACAGGACGGGATCGGGAAGAGGGTGTCTGGGGGGAAAAAAGAGAAACATCTGTAACAAAAATAAATTAATTAAATAAACTAAAAAAGTGTGTGCGTGTGTATCTCTGTGCATGTGTGTGTCTCTCTGTGCATGTGTGTGTGTGCATATGTGTCTGTGTGTGCATGTGTGTGCCTGTGCATGTGTACTTGTGCATTGGCACACGCAGCGACTAAGGGTCTGTGAGTCCTAGTTTTCTTAGACTGGAAGAAAAATGTGCTTCTTCCTTTGCTACGAGTTGGCATTTCATCCTCAGGTATCACTTGGGAACTCACTGCCCACGGAACCAGACCGAGTCGATGAAAGTTAATTTATCGAAGGACTCATCTGCCCAAAGCCAATTCACCAAAAGTTAATTTGCTGAAAATAAATGTGCTGACTCATTAGGTCGCTGAGTGACCAGTTCATGGGGAACTGCCAGCCTACCTGTGGTCTGCATGGGTGACCTCGGACGTCTTACTGTTGGGTCAGGACGCGTGAACAGCAAAAGCTGATGAACAGAAGAGACCCAGAGACAGAAAGGGGTACGGTTCAGACTGACAGACCTCAGAGGAGGGGCCGGGGAGGGATGAGGTCGACCGCAGAACCTCTCCGTGTGTTTGCGTAACCAGTGGGCACTGCCCTGAGGGTGGGGGGGGATGGGGAGGAGGGTGTCAATGGGGGAAAAGGAAACATCTGTAACAAGAATAAATTAATAAAAAATTTACTCCTTTAAAAGAATAAGATAAAAAAAAACACATGCATTCTACATGAAAAAGAAAAATAAATGAAGACAACTGAGAAGCAGGGTTGGGGCGAAGATCCTTAAACGTGAGGAAGACAGGAACCTGAATTCAGGAGGAGATTCACCGCTGCCGTCAAAACTTCCGTCTCAGCAGCAGCTGCTTGCACAGGACACAGGTGGGTGCACCTTCCCTTGGCCAGGACGGGATGAAGCTAAAACACAATGAATCCTCAGCAATTCCGTGGCTGGCATTCACAGGTAGGCTTCGACACGCTGATTTAGTGACTCGGGCTGTCCCCTCCCCTGGCGGGACCTTCGCCTGAGGTCTGCGGAGCCGGAGGTGCGAGTGGCCAGCAGGAGGGGCCGGCCGCCCTGGCTGGGGCACCTGCGTGGCGGCTGGTGCGGGGCAGGGACGCCTGGGCTCCAAGCAGCATCCGGCAGCCTGGCCTCTGGGGGCTGGCGGGACCCGTGGCTCAGTCCGCCGTGGTCCTCTGCTTGGGGATTGTCAGAGCGACCCTGAACACCGGGACCCGCAGAAGCTCGGGGTGACCTGGGCACATGGCGGGGCTCTGGGGAAGGACCCTCCGCAGCCTGAGTCTCTGTTAGGAGCAGAGCCCCCAGCACACAGGCCGAGCTGGGGACCCCCAGCTCCCTGAATGTAGACTGACCTCCTGAGTGAACAAAACATCCACCGTGTGCCCGTAATACAGTAAACGTGGATCCTACTGCCTGAAGGTACTGAGCGTTCGGCCCGTCCCAGAACCGGGCTGGGACTCGCAGGCATCGCTCTCTCCCAGTCACCGCCCCTGTGGCCGGACAACGGCACCAGGGTCAACCTCGGTCCAGCAGCCTTGGTCCCTGAGTTCTGGCGGGGACAAGAATTCAGGGCCAGGACTGCAACCAGGAGAGAAAATTAGTTAGAAAGTCGCAGGGGCAGAGGGAGCCGTACAGGACCCGGGCTCAGGAGAGAAGTTAGAGCAAAGGAAGGGCCCTTGGAGCTTGTGGGGAAGAGAGAGGCCCTGAGAGAGGGGGGAGGGGGGGAGGAAGGGGGGAGGGACTGTCCTGGGCCGAACAGAGGAGCCCGCAGGAACCAGCTGGGAAAGCAGGGCTGGGGAGGGGGCTCCACGGGCAGCTGCCGCATCACCTCGTTTATCATGTGAGCACCTCGATATCCGTTTCACAGAGAGCCGAGACCGAGACGCTAAGACACCTGTCCAAGATCACAGCGCTGACCAGAGACAGAGCAAGGCTTCACGTCCCCCTCTGTCCGGCCCCAAATCTGTGTCCTGACTCGGACCCGGCCTTGTTCTCGCCCACAGACCAAGCGCGCGCTGGGCCTGGGAGCAGAGCGGGTGTGCCGTCTCCTGCTTTGCGGTGGTGACGGACTGCGGGACGGGCGCTGGACACAGCACGTTAACCACGAATGTGGCCTCGTGTCTGGCTGAGAACGGGAGGTCGCAGTGTCCATAGGAACTCTGCCTCGATCGGTGTGTATTCTGCATGTTCATTGTTTCCTCCTCTTTTCTCTCCATAGTCGGTTAAACGACGTGTTAGTTGGAGTTGACCTTATGAATCAGGTTGGGCTAAAGGAGGGTTACGGTTGTGATACAAGTGGATAACACAGCAATTAGTAAATAATCGTGCAAGGAGCCTCCGTTTTGTGAATTCACGACTGTGGACCTATTTTTTTAATCCTCTCTCAAGGATATTTTTCTATTTATCTTCAGATAGAGCGGGAGGAGGGAGAGAGAGAGACACACATTGATTGGTTGTCTCCTGCACCACCCCACAGGGCTGGGGATTGAACCCAGAATGGGGTGCGTGCCCTTGACTGGGAATCGAACCTGCGACCCTTAGGTTCCAGGCTAATGCTGTAACTACTGAGCCAATTACCTTTTAATTAGAACATTTAGCTTATTTATTTTCAATATAATTGTTGACATATTTGGGTTTAAATATGTTATTTATTTATTTTTTTTTTTCCTCACCCGTGGACATTTTTCCATTTTTTGTACAGACAGAGTGGGAGGGAGAGAGAGGAAGAGAGAGAGAGAGAGAAACATCGATGTGAAAGGGACACATCAAGTGGCCGCCACCCGCACGACCAACCAGGGCCGGGGACAAACTGCAACCGAGGTACGTGCCCTTAGCGGGAACCGAACCCGGGTCTCTCCGGACCGCAGGCCGACGCTCTAACCGCTGAGCCAAACTGGCCAGGGCGGTTTAAATATGTTATTTTAATGGCTTTTTCTTTTTCTTTTTGGTATTGGTTCCAGCAGGTCTATGTTCCTTTCTTTGTCCTCTGTTATAGGTCCATCAAGTGGTTGATTTATCCCTTCTTCTCTGTGAGTCTGATGGCTTTATATTCTTTTGCGGTTTCTGAAATGGTCCCCTGAGACCTCAGAGGAGAAACGTGAGTGTGTTACAGCCTCACCGTCACCTTTCTCATCACGGGCATTCAAGGGCTTTCGCGTACTTGAACTTAACGCGTCCCTGCTCTTCGTACCGTTTTCCACGTGTCTTAGCGGCATCGCTCGTCTTCGACCCCACGTGATTCTGGGAATCCGTCCCGCCGTCTAGAATTGTGTTCTTCCATCTGACGAACGTCCTTCAGTGTGTGATTCAGGTGGGTCTTCTTCTATTGTTTGTCTTGTTTCTGATTCTCTGAAAAGAACCGTCCGTGGTTTGTCTCAGTGTCGGAGGACGTGAGGTTTGGACACGGGTGTAAACTTCCTCGTTGTCCTTTTCCTTCAGCACTTGGCACTGTCATCCCGTCACCTCAGACATGCTGCCCTGTGTCCACCGCGTGGCAGCGGCCCCGCTCCCGGGCTAACCAGGCTCCGGTGACCCAGGCGGGAGAGTCAGTGCCCCTGTGGCCGCTGGTTTAACCGCACGAGGAACTCGAAACTGCCATGTGGGAAGCTCACGCCCCAGCGTTTCTGGCGGAAGTCTCCCCCTTAGCAACCCGAGCTTGAAGCAGCAGAGCCCACCTGTGTCTCGTGAGCTCCTGCCCTTGGCTTAGGCTGGGATCTGACCTCGTGATGGGTCTCGGGGCAGGAAAAGTGGTGGGACTGGGTGTTGAGGACGAGGCTGTTCCTGCAAGGAGAATCCTCGATCCGCGGTAAGGTCCAGAGTCGCTGATGGGAGAGGGAGACTTGCCTCGGCCAAGGAGACTCGGGAGAACGTAGGAGAGCTCAGATTCACCTGCATCTACCTAAGGGACCCCCTTTGCAGGGCCACCCCAAGTATTGCCCAGCTTTCTCAGAGAGGCCTGGTGAGGGTGTGAGTCCAACTCACATTGTGAGTCCGGCTCTTCAGGCTGCGCACATCGAACCAGAAAACTGCTTGAGACTCGTTCACCTCGCGACAGTCAACAGCCCCAGTGGGCGGGACGGAAAAGTTGTCTGCAAGTTCGAAGAGTGCGGAGCCATGAGCAACATCAACAACCCAGGAACGTGCCCTAAGGAGTCAGAAAGAATGTACGCACCCCCGTCTTCATAGCAGCACTGTTTACAATCGCTAAGATCTGGAAACAGCCCAAGTGTCCATCAGTAGACGAATGGATAAAAAAGCTGTGGTACATATACACAATGGAGTACTATGCAGCTGTAACAAAGAAAGATCTCTTATCCTTTGAGATGACATGGAGGGATCTGGACAGTATAATGCTGATTGAAATAAGCTAGTCAGAGAAAGACGAGTATCACGTGATCTTACTTATTTGTGGAATCTAATGAACAAAATAAACTGATGAGCAAAATAGATCCAGAGATATGGAAACAGGAAGCAGACTGACAGATCTCAGAGGGAAGGAGGTAGGGGGATCGGACGAGATTCATCAGAGACCTTCTATGCACACATGGCAGCCACGGTGATGGACAGTGGTGCTGGGAAGGCCTGGAGGGGCCAGAGCAGGTGGAGGTGGTCAGGGGGAGTGAAAAGGGAACGTCTGCAATACTTTCAACTATAAAGACACATTTTTTAAAAAGATGGTTTTATCTGAATGGAGGTTGACTTAGCTTTGATTGGCAATTGTGACTTCCCACCGCGCCCACACCTGTGCAGGTGTGGGGGACCCCAGGGAGAGCTGCGTCATTAGAAGGAAGGGGGATTTCAAAGACGATGAGTAGAGGTGGGAGGTTAGATGCGATTTTCTTTTCACACTTGAGTTCTCGGGCATACTTTTCGACCCTGCTATACAAGCGAAGGGGAATTGCTGCTTTGAACTCAGGACCAGGTGTTGTTTCATGCACCTCAGGGCAAAACATGCAGCTTTTGAAGGGACAGGAACCAGGAGCTGAAGAGCCAACGAGAAAGGTCCCTCCTGCCCTGGCTGGTGGCTCAGTCGGTTGGAGCGTCATCTTGTACATGGAAAGGTCGTGGGTTCGATCCCCAGTCAGGCCCCATGCCAGGGTTGCCCGTTTGACCCCCGGCCCAGTTGGGGTGCATGCAGGAAGCAGACCATTGATGCATTTTTTTCTCTCTCTCCCTTTTCTCTAAAGATTAATGAACATGTCCTCAGGTGAGGATTTAAAAAGAAAGGAAGAGAAGAATCTGTTTTTCCACCTGCTGTTTTACTCTCTGTCCGCAGTGGATGTCAGATGCTGGTCATCCTCACTTCCAGGCTATGTCCTCTCCACTAAGGGTCAGATTCTCGAGGTCCACTCAAGATGGCACTGCAGATAAACGCGGTATTGTCGCCTCCTACAGCCTCTTAAAAATGACAGCTAAACTACAGAACAACCGTCATTCAGAACCTCCTGAAACTGAGCTGAATGGAAGTCCTACAACTGGGAAATTAAAGAGGAAGTGGCATCGAGATGGGTAAGAGGGGCGGAGACATGGACGGGCTGGTCCCACACCCACGTTACGCAGCTAAAAATCAGAAGGGACATTTCAGCTGCAGAGTTTCCCCGCAGGAATGAGGGGTCCTCGTCCCACACCGGGCCCCCCAGTCCAGGGTTGCAGTGCCAGGACGAGAAGTCCCCATAACCCGCTGTAACACCAGCAGGGTTGAGGCGGAGGGAGGCTGCAGCTGCTGCCGTCCCAGGTGTTCCTTTGAAAGGGCCGCACACGGACTTGCCGTGTCTGAGCTCCTGCACTGGGGCAGCAGTTTGAAAGGCACAGAAACACAGGGAGGAAACAGTGTCGGATGTCAGGGCGAGAGTGGGGGGGCAGCTTTGTCCAGAGAGAAGGGCTGGCCGAGACCACGGTTCCTGTGATGAGCTCTCCCCGCACGGAGCCAGCAGAGGGCGCACAACTGAGCTGCCATCCACCTGGCTCCCACTCTGCCCCACCCTGGTGATTCCCGCAGACCCTGCCCCACCCAACTTGCAGGCCCACCCAAGCTGTTCCCAGTGCCTTTTTCATACAAATGGCCTATCTTGGCTCATGCTTCAAATTTTCCTAAAATTTCACAAACAAGCAGCATCTGTCCCCAGCAAGCCCCCCACCTCTTCCTAAGTGGCCACCGGCCCAGCAGTAGCAGCAGGTGGACTTGGTTCACACCTTCGCCTGGCCTGGGCACCTCAAACCCAGCACAAGCAACAGCCACCTGCAGATCACTCTGTAGCTTATGCCTGGTGGCCCCGGATAGAACACAGGCCGTGGCTGACCTGGCCCCAGAGCCAGCACACCCAGTGGACACCTTCAGACCACGTCGAAGCACCACCACCCAACCACCCAACCACCCCCACAGGCGACACACTCGAAGGGAGGGCTCAGCACCACAGCCCTGCTCAACTAAGTGCCGCTCTGTCTGGTGGGCCCTGCACAGCTGGTCCTCCACAGAGGTCACAGGTTGGTGGTCAGTGGTTGCAGGAAGTCCTTGCAGCTGATTGGCCTGGAGGTTAATCCCACCCATTGATGTGCCAACAACAGTCAAAGCTCAACTGCAAGTGGAGGTATACACAGCCTAGTTGGGGGGGGGGCACACCTTGAGTGCCCAGCTTGGGTGATCAAGAAGTCTATGTCACTGGCCCCTACAGGACACCTACTACGATAGGCCACCCTGCCAAGCCAGGGAGATGTAGCAGCTCGATCTAATAATGGAGACAAACACAGGGAGGCAGCCAAAATGAGGAGAAGAAGAAATAAAGCCCAAATAAAAGAACAGAACAAAACTTCATAAAAATAACTAAACAAAACAAAGACAAGCAATCTATTAGATGCAGAGTTCAAAACACTGTTTATAAGGATGCTCGATGAACTGAGCGAGAACCTCAACAGCATAAAAAAGGACCAGTCAGAAATGAAATATGCACTAATTGAAATGAAGAATAATTACAGAGAATCAATAGTAGAGTAGGTGAAGCCAAGAATCAAACCATCAATTTGGAATATAAGGAAGCAAAAAACACCCGATCAGAACAACAAAAAGAAAAAAACAATACAAAACTATTGAGGACAGTGTAAGAAGCCTTTGGTACGACTTCAAGGGTACCAACGTTCACATCATGGGGGTGCCAGAAGAGAGAGCAAGAAACTGAAAACTTATTGGAAAAAATAATCCCAGAAAACTTCCCTAACTTGGTGAAGGAAATAGACATACAAGTCCAGGAAGTACTGAGTTCCAAACAAGATGAACCCAAAGAGGCCCACACCAAGACACATCATAATTAAAATCCCAAAGGTTAAAGACAAAGAGAGAATCTTAAAAAGCAACAAGAGAAAAGCAGCTAGTTACCTACAAGGGAATTCCTGTAAGACTGTCAACTGATTTCTCCACAGAAACTTTGCAGGCCAGAAGGGAGTGGCAAGAAATATTCAGAGTGATGAAAAGCAAGAACCTACAACCAAGATGACTCTATCCTGCAAAGCTGTCATTTTACATCAATGGACATATAGAGAGTTTCCCAGACAAGAAAAAGCTAAAGGAGTTCATCATCACCAAACCAGTATTATATAAAATGTTAAAGGGTGTTCCTTAATAATAATAAGATAAAAATATGAACAGTGAAGTGGCAATAAATACTCTATCAGCAATTGTATCTAAAAGCAAAATAAACAACCAAGCAGAATGGAAACAGTCTCATAGATACAGAGACAGAACGTTTTGACAGTTGCCAGGTGGGAGGAAGCTTGGAGGGATGGGCGAAAGGTGAGGGGATTAAGAAGTACAAATTGATTGTTACAAAATAGTCATTGGGATGTAAAGTTCAGGTCGGGAATATAGTCAACAATCTTCTAATCATTATGTATGATATTAGATGGCTGCGAGATCTATTGGGGTGATCACTAAGTGAGTCACATAATGTCTGATCCCTAGGATGTACACCTCAAACTAATAGAATAATGTATGTCAACTGTAATTGAAAACAAAAATTGATAAAGTGTCTAAAAAAGAGGCCAGATTCTTATCCTCTTAACTCTGAATTTTCAGAGACAGGGTCTCATCAGCTTAACTTCAGGGTCTGTCCAGATGCAGCCAGCTGTGTCCCCCTGGCCACTGTCTGTTCTGATTGGTTGGTGCGATGTAATTCCAGTGGTTAAATATTGGTGGTGTGATTCTGAGTGTGCCTGTGTGTGTGTGTGTGTGTGTGTGTGTGTGTGTGTGTTACTCTGTACACAGTTGGGTCACCAGGATTTACCTCCATGAGACAGGGGGCAGGTCATGGGATTCCGGAGAGCTCAGACTTGAAGTTTTCTGAACATTAATGCCGTAGCCATGACAGCCGGGAGATGTGCTGGCCAACCTCAGGTCACAGGGGAGTGTGGCTGGGGCTATGCGGTGTAGTGCTGATACAGGGCTGTTCAGACACATTCTCCTGTGGCCACGACTATAATGTGCTCCTCACATTGTGTGTGAGTCTGTGCCCACCGACCCTGTCATAAAGCCCATACCCAGGTGACCTGTGTCTGGCAAGAAGCTGGCACTTGGCGGTGGCCCCAGGAGGCCCACTGTACCCGGGACAGCCTCCCTGCTCCCACTCCCGTCTCCAGATAGAAGTGCCTTCTTCCTGGACCCCACCTGGGCTGGTGGGGAAAGCAGCGGCTGGGGTTTCAGAGACCTGGGTCTGAACTATGATTCTGACCTTACAGATAAGTGGTCTGGAGATAGTCACCAAGTCTCATTAAGTCTCAGTTTTTCTTTAAACTAATCTTTTTCGTTGAATGTATTGCAGATGTCCCCTCTTCTCCCCCCATTGAGCCCCTCCTCCCCACTCCTGCCCCCCTCCTGCCCTCCCCAGACTATCGTCAGTGTCCATTGGTTATGCATATATGCATATAAGGTTTTTGGTTTATCTCTTCCTGCCCTCCCTCCCCTCTTCCCTTTGAGGTTCATCAGTCTAAGAAACAATTTATACTTCTTAATCCCTGTATTGTTTTCACCCCCCCACACACACACAGCCCCCTCCCATCTGGCAACCAATAAACAGTTCTTTGTATCTATAAGTCTGTTCTGTTCTGCTTGCTCATTTTGCTTGTTGATTCAATTGTTGATAGATATGTATTTAGTGCTATTTCATTGTTCATATTTTTGTTGTTGTTGTTGTTCTTCAAGAAGACCTGTCCACATTTCATATAAGACTGGTTTGGTGGTGATGAACTCCTTTAACTTTTTCTTGTCTGGGAAACTCTTTATATGTCTGTAGATTCTAAATGATAGCTTTGCAGAATAGAGTAATCTTGGTTGTAGGTCATTGCTTTTCACCACTTTGAATATCTCTTGCCACGCCCTTCTGGCCTGCACAGTTTCTTTTGAGAAATTGGCTAATAGTCTTCTGGGAACTCCCTGGTAGGTAACTAACTGCTTTTCTCTTTATGCTTTTAAGATTCTCTATTTGTCTTGAACCTTTTGAATTTTGATGATGTTGTGTCTTGGTGTGGGCCTCTTGGGGTTCATCTTGTTTGAGACTCTCTGTGCTTTCTTGACTTGTATGTCTATTTCCTTCTCCAAGTTAGGGAAGTTTTCTGTCATCATTTTTTTCAAATAGATTTTCAATTTCTTGTTCTCTCTCTTCTCCTTCTGGCACCCCCATGATGCAAATATTGGCACGCTTGAAGTTGTCCCAGAGGCTCCTTTCACTATCCTTATTTCTTTGGATTTATTGTTCTGATTGTGTGTTTTATCCTTCCTTATATTCCAAATCGATGGTTTGCTTCTTGGCTTCACCTATTATACTATTGATTCCCTGTAAATTATTCTTTTTTTTCAGTTAGTGCCTCCTTCATTTCTGACTGGTCCTTTTTTATGCTCTTGACATTCTCACTAAGTTCTTTGATATTCTCACTAACTTCCTTGAAATTTTCACTGAGTTCATTGAGCATCTTTATAACCAGTGTTTTGAACTCGGCATCTGTTAGATTGTTTCATTTAGTTCCTTTCTTGGAGTTTGTTCTGTTCTTTCAATTGGGGCATGTTTCTTTGTCTCTTCATTTTTGTTGCCTCCCTGTATTTGTTCCTTTGTATTAGATGGAGCTGTCATGTCTCCTAGGCTTCCTAGGGTGGCCTATTGTGGTAGGTGTCCTGTAGGGTTCAGTAGCACAGCCTCCCTGGACATCCCAGCTAAGCCCTTGAGGTGCACCCCTCATGTGGACTGTACATCCTTATGTTCTAATTGAGTCATTTTTCCCTCTTTTTTATGATTTTCTTTTTAAAAATTAATTTATTTTTATTACAGATGTTTCTCCTTTTGCCCCTATTGACACCCTCTTCCTGATCCCCCCTACATTGTAGTCAATGTCCATTGGTTGCACATACATACATGTAAGTTCTTTGGTTTATCTCATCCCTCCCCCCAATTCCCTCTTGTGAGGTTTGTCAGTCTGTACCCTAATTCTATGTCTCTGAGTCTATTTTGTTTATTGGCTTATTTTGTTCATTATATTCCACAAATAAGTGAGATCATTTGAAACTTGTCTTTCTCTGATTGGCTTGTTTCACTTAGGATGATACTCTCCAGGTAACTCTATGTTGTCTCAAAAGATAAGAAATCTTTCTTTCTTACAGCTGCATAGTACTCCACTGTGTATATGTACTACAGCTTTTTTTATCCACTCATCTATTGATGGACACTTGGGCTGTTTCCAGATTTTAGTTATTGTAATAGTGCTGCTATAAACATAGGGGTACAAATATTATTTCTGATTGGTGTTTCAGGCTTCTTAGGGTATATTCCTAGAAGTGGGATCACTGGGTCTAATGGCAGTTCAATTTTTAATTTTTTGAGGTAACACCATATTGTTTTCTATAGTGGCTGCACCAGTCTGCATTCCCACCAGCAGTGTACTAGAGTCCCCTTTTCTCCACACCCTCGCCAACACTTGTTGTTTGATGATTTCTTGATGGCGGCCATTCTGACAGGTGTGAGGTGATACCTCATTGTTGTTTTAATTTGCTTCTCTCTGATGATTAGTGATGTTGAGAATTTTTCCATAAGTCTCTTGGCCATTTGTATGTCCTGTTTGGAGAGGTGTCTCTTTAGCTCTTCTGCCCATTTTTTAATTGGGTCCTTTGTCTTTCTTTTGTTGAGTTGTATGAGCACTCTATATATTTTGGAGATTAACCCTTTATACGATGTATGCAATTGAGTCTTGATTGCTGTTGGCACATCATTGGGAGGGATTTACTCAGGCTGATCAGCTGCAAGGACTGGCTATGTCCTCTAACCACCTACCTCTGACCACCTTGGAGGATCAGCTGTGCAGTGGCCACCACACAGAGCAAGACTTACTTCAGCAGGGCTCTGGTACCCACTGAGTCCACTCCTTGAGTGTGTCACTTGTGGAGGTGGTTGTGTGGTGGTGTTTTGATGTGGTCTGAAACTGGCCACTGGGTGAGCTGGCTCTGGGGCCAGGTCAGCCACTGCCTGTGTTCTATCTGGGGCTACCAGGCATGAGCTACAAAGTGATCCGCAGATGGTGCTTCTTGTGCTGGGCTTGGAGGTGCCCAGGAAAAGCCAAGTTGTGAACCGAGGTTGGCTGCTCCTAGTTCCAGGCCTGGGACCACTTTTTGAGGGGTATGGGGCTCACTGAGACCAGGTGCTGCTTGTTTGAGAGAATTTAGGAAAATCTGAAGCAGGAGCCAAGACAGGCCAATCCTATGGTAAAGCCTTTGGAAATAACTTGGGTGGGCCCGAAAGTTGGGCCAGGGCCTCAGGGAATCACCAGGGCGGGGCAACCAGTGTGAGCCAGGTTGCTGGAGCCCCAGATATGGGGGCTGTCTGCCGCCCCAGGGAAGGGCTCCCCAAAGGGACAAAGGCGTCTGCCAGCACGTCTGTCCCGGAGAAAGCTGCCCCTACAGCCCTCGCCCCCAATGCCAAACAGCTCAGTTCTTCCCCTTATGTCTCTGGCACCTTTCAAGCTGCCTCCCCCACATTGGAGCCCAGAGAGAGTAGTTCCCCGTGCGGGCCCTTTAAGAGGAGCTGCCTGGGGCTCCTGCAGCCTCAGCCTCCCTGAGCCTCAGTTCCCCCTGGTTTTACAGCCAGAAGTGAGGGGGATTCTCTTCCGGGCAATGGAACCCTGAGGTGGGGCCTGGTGTGGGACGGGGACCCCTCACTCCTTGGAGAGGACCTTCCCAGCCGAGGTGTCCTCCTGATTTTTATCCGCCACACGTGGGTGTGGGACCAGCCCGTTCGCCTCCGCCCCCTCCCCCTCCTACCAGTCTAGGTGAGGTTCTTCTTTAATCTCGTAGTTGTAGGACTTCATTCAGCTCGGTGTCAGGTGGTTCTGAAGGATGGTTGTTTTGTGGTTTAGTTGTGATTTTGATGTGGTTGTGGGAGGAGGCGTGACCGTGGTTACCTGCCCACCATCCCGACCAGAGTCCTCAATCCCAACGTTTCAATCTGTGCGAGAGGCTCAGCGGTCCCCCTCCCCACACGGCTGAGTCGGGGAGATGGCCGGTCAGGGTCCCAGCACTGAACCTGTCCCTCGCTGACCCCTGGACACCTGCTTGTTCCCTGTCCTGCTGCTGGGAGGAGGCGGTTCTCACTCAGAATTGAAAATGGGGGACTAGCGTGTGCTCACAGCTGAGGGACAAGAATGCATTTTTCCTGAACGTCTTACCGTTCCGACCTCTTCTTGGTAACGTGGGGTTTGTTTATGGCACCTTGGAGCTGTGGGTCAGCCAGGGCTTCTGGGCCTTGACCTCCAGGGCACGCTGCCGCCCTGCTGGGCTTGGGGGTGGGGCTCCGTGCCCAGGGGCAGGCAGGGCCCGGGAGGCAGCTGTGTCCTGGCCGTCTGAGGGGCGAGGGGAACCGGGAGGGGTGTTGCAGGAGGAGACGCTGAAACCCAGCCTCGGGGCGGGAAGGTTTGCAGGCTGTGCTGGGAGCACGAGGTGTGGCTGGGATTCAGGTTCCCGAGCGGAATCCAGAAGAGGGTGACCCCAGCCGAGAGCGGCGTCCGTCCTGGGTCACCAGTGGGCTGAAGCGTGAGCTCTGGAATCCACTCCTACCGCATCAGAAAGCGATTTATTCTCTGAAGTTAATGATCTGGAACAAAATCAGTCTTTGTTATGTGGAGAAGGGGCTGGATCATGTCTTCTCGTCATTGCCGGGCCCACAGGTGACAGCCCTTCAGTCACAGCTGTTCAAGGACAAGGCTTCACCTGGACTGTCGTGTGGGTCCCCTTGCAGTTTTTCCTTTTGTGCGTCCTCAGATCTTCAATCCACACTTGGTGATGACTAGTGTAACTCTTGATAAAAATAACTCAGCTAGTCCGGCCGCTGTGGCTCAGTGGCTGAGCGTCGACCCTGCACCAAGAGGTCACTGGTTCGATTCCTGGTCAGGGCACAGGCCCAGGTTGTGGGCCCGTCCCCAGCGGGGTTCGTGCAGGAGGCGGCCAACTAATGCTCTCTCTTGTCCATGTTTTTATTTCTCTCTCCCTCTCCCTTCTCTCTCTAAAATCAATAAAGGAAAAAAGACACACACAAAACTCAGCAAGATTTGATTTCCTTTTGGAGGAGAGCGGCGGGGTGTGCCCGGCACGGTTCTGGGTGGACGGCGGTCAGGTGGGCTGGTCTGCCTGGTGCCACCCCACTCGGGCGTGGCCCTGGCAGCTCACAGTCGGGGTGAGGTCTAGCCCTCGGCAGGTGCTGGGAACTAGTCCCAGGACTCTTACTGACGACCGTTCACCGGGTCCCTGTGTTTGGGGTGACAGCAAAGGGGCCGGGTTTCCGCCCTCAGAGGAATGGACAGAAACAGGGGCACAGTCACAGGCCAGGGTCCTTCTCATCCTGACACGTTGCCCACCAGCACCTCCGTCTCTGCAGAACCTCGTTCACGCTCTCTTCCCCCAGAGCCACGAGCCCACCGGCCTTCCTGTGGGCTCTGCTGTATCCGGGCTCCAGGACGCTTGGGGCCTGGCTCCCAGCTGTCTGGCCCAGCCCAGCCCACCCTCACCCACAGACTTTCATGAACAGACCAACACCACTCAGGGCCCTGCTGCTCTGTCCTCTGCCCGGACTGTCCCTACTCCTCGGCCTTGGGCTTGGAGCAGTTGTCACCTTGTGAAGGCTCCGTGTCTGCCCTGGTGCTTGCGCGGCCCGCAGGGACCTGAGCAGAGGCTCTGTCACAGTCAGCCGTCCCCGCGAGGCCCGAGCCCTCGAGACAGCTCCGAGTTCCCCGCGTCCCCGCAGCTTGGAGCAGCGCCTGGTGCACACGGGAGGCGCTCCAAAAATGTCCAGGGAAAAGGGCAAACACATCTTTTTTGAGATGCCTCCCCGGGGCCCTCAGCACACCCTGACCTTCAACTTCTCTGAATTTCAATTTTTTTTCCCCTGTGCTATTTATTCTGCCTTGGATCGTGGGCCATGGTGTGTGGCTGTAGCTGGTCTCCCTGGTCAAAGATAAACTCTTCCTTTCTGCGAAGAGCTCTGTCCTTGGAATCCTGGCCAAGGGCGAAGATGGCGCCTCTTTCCTTGGACTGTGTCCGGAGAGGGCTCAGCCCGGATGTGTGTGAGCTGAACGGCCCAGGTGCACTTTCGATGAGAAACTGCCAGTCACACATCCAGGTGCTGGTGGCTGATCGCTCCCCCGTGGGGGGAGGCTGAGGGCGCCCGCTTGTGCTCAGAGGTCTTGGGGTCCCTGGGGAATGTCAGGTGTGATCCCCACAGTACCCTCTTGTCCTTCTGCCCTCGTCTCCTTGTTGGGTCCTTTCTGGCCGTTGCTTCAGACAGGCCCTCGGCTCAGTGCTGCTCCCTGGTGTTGTCAGAGCCCCGGATTCCTCCGGCCGCTGCCCCCTGCGCTCCGGACGGCTCACCAGGGCTGCTTCACCCGCCCTGAATCACAGTGGCCGAGCAGGAAGAGCCCCCCCCCCCCAACGGCGCCAGGTGACCCCCGGTGTCTGCAGCCTCACAGGTGTTTGCAAAAGCAACTCTCTGCTTTTCCTGGTGGTCACTGCGCCCCTGCAGCGTAAGTTAGAAAAAGACACCCCTCCAGCTCTTATCTCATCATCTCTGTCTTCTCTGCTGCCTAGAAACCCACGTGCAGTCTGTGCAGATGGGTCCTCAGCAGGGAGGGGCTTCTGGTGAGGGAGGAGGGAACGGGCTGGACCCCGAATCCTGTTTGTGTGGGTGCTCTATGCCTGTAGATTTTGATCCTCGGAAGATGGTTCCACGGATCCCCTGAGTTTGTTTATCTGAGCCTTGTCTTCTATTGCCTGAGACCCACGGGTATGAGTCCACGGTTCAAGGAGGCTGTGCCAGGGAAAATGCCACTTGGAGTCTGCAAGTGGCAGGAGGGGGAGAGGCCAAGACGGGGTCACACTGCAGACGCCGGGCTGGCTGGAGTCTGTTTGTTTGTTTTTTTATCCTCACCGGAGAACATTTTTGCATTTATCTTCAGATAGAGCAGGAAGGAGAAAGGGATGAAGGGAGAGCGAAACATTAATGTGAGAGAGACACATCGAGTGGCTGCCACCCACACGACCCCAACCGGGACCAGGGACAAACCGCAACCCAGGTACGTGCCCTTAGCGGGAACTGAACCCGGGACTCTCTGGTCCACAGGCCGATGCTCCAACCTCTGAGCCAAACCAGCCAGGGCCTGACCGAAGTCTTACATGTGTGGGTCAGTGCCAGGGTGGCGGGATATGGGGGAGGGGGATCAGGTGCGCGGAGAGAGCAGGTCAGGAATGAGCGGTGGTCCCCTGTTTCCCGAGCTGATGCCGTCTCCCGGTGGCCACCCTGCCTTTTAGGGCCTTGCGGTTCCACTAAAATTTCCTGTTCTTTCTACTTGAAGATATTCATTGTACCTGCACCTCCAGACTGTCTCTGGTGGAACCCCCTTTGTTTTCTTTTATCCTCACTGAGGATATGTTTACTGATTTAAAAAATTTTTTTCTTTATTGATGTTAGAGAAAGGTAGAGAGAGAGATGGAAACATCGATGAGACAGAACATCGATTGGCTGCCTCCTGTGTGACCCCCACTGGGGATTGAGCCCCAAACCTGGGCATGTGCCTGACCGGAAATCAAACTGGCGACCTCCTGGTGCAGGGTCAATGCTCAGCCACTGAGCACACTGGCCGGGCTGTTTATTGATTTGTTAGAAAGAGGAGGAGGGAGAGAGAGAGAGAGAACATCTATGTGAGAGAAAAGCATTGACCAGTTGCCTCCTGTACACGCCACTGACGTCCCAGGGTCTCTGCTGGCCTCTGTCTCCAGTGGAAAGAAAGCCACCCGGGACCTCTTTTCATTTTTTATTTATTTATTTTTAATATTAATTTTAATTTTTAAAAAATAATTAATTCATTTTTGTTACAGATGTTTCTCTTTTTTCCCCCCCATGAGTCCCCCTCCCCCACCCTGTCCCCAGCTTTGTTGTCCATGTCCATTGTTCATGCACACATGCATATAAGTTCTGTGGTTTATCTCTCCCCCCCACCCCCTCTTCTGGGGATTGTCAGTCTGTACCCCACTTCCACGTCTCTGGGACTACCCCATTCCTCAGACCGTTATGTTCGTTATATTCCACAAATAAGTGAGATCATGTGATACTTGTCTTTCTCTGTTTGGCTTGTTTCACTTAGGATGATACTTTCCAGGTCCCTCCATGTTGTCTCAAAGGATATGGGATCTTTCTTTCTTACCGCTGCGTAGTACTCCATTGTGTATATGTACCACAGCTTTTTTATCCATTCGTCTACTGATGGACATTTGGGCTGTTTCCAGATCTTAGCTATTGTAAATGGTGCTACTGTGAACATAGGGGTACCTATATTCTTTCTGATTGGTGTTTCAGGCTTCTTAGGGTATATTCCTAGAAGTGGGATCACTGGGTCAAATGGAAGTTGAGTTTTTAATTTTTTGAGGTAACACCATATTGTTTTCCATGGTGGCTGCACCAGTCTGCATTCCCACCAGCAGTGCATTAGAGTCCCCTTTTCTTCACACCCTCGCCAACACTTGTTGTTTGATGATTTGTTGATGGCGGCCATTCTGACAGGTGTGAGGTGATACCTCATAGTCGTTTTAATTTGCATCTCTCTGATGATTAGTGATGTTGAGCTTTTCTTCATATGTCTCTTAGATATTTGTATGTCCTGTTTGGAGAGGTGTCTATTTAGGTCCTCTGCCCATTTTTTAATTGGATTCTTTGTCTTTCTTTTGTTGAGTTGTATGAGCACTCTATATATTGGAAATTAACCCCTTATCTGATATATCATTGACAATTATGCTCTCCCATACAGTGGGTTGCCTTTCCATTTTGATGATTGTATCTTTTGCTGTGTAGAAGCTTTTGAGTTTTATGTAGTCTCGTGTTCATTTTCTCCTTTGTTTCTGTTGGCTTAGGTGATGTATCAATGAAAATTCTGCTGCGTATGATGTCTGAAATTTTGTTGCCTACATTTTCTTCTAGGATTTTTATGGATTCATGAGTCACATTTAAGTTTTTTATCCATTTTGAGTTTATTCTCGTGTAGGGTGTAAGTTGATGGTCTAGTTTCATTTTTTTTTGCATTTAGCTGTCCAATTTTCCCAACACCATTTATTAAAGAGGCTGTCTTTACTCCACTGTATGCTCTTGCCACCTTTGTCAAATATTAATTGAGCATATTGCCTTGGGTCCATTTCTGGGTTCTGGGTTCTGTTCCACTGGTCTATATGCCTGTTCTTGTGCCAGTACCAGGCTGTTTTGATTACAGTGGCTTTGTAGTATAACCTGAAATCTGGTAATGTGATCCCTCCAACTTTGTTATAGTTTTTCAAGATTGCTGTGGCTATTCAGGGTCTATTTTGGTTTCATATGAACTTTTGAAGTATTTGTTCTAGTTCTGTGAAGTATGCCGTTGGTATTTTGATGGGGATTGCATTGAATCTATAGATTGCTTTGGGCAGTATGGACATTTTAATGATGTTAATTCTTCCAATCCATGAACAATGTATGTGCTTCCACTTTTTTATATCTTCCTCTATTTCTTTTTTAATGACCTATAGTTTTCTGCGAATAGGTCCTTTATTTCTTTGGTTAAGTTTATTCCTAGGTATCTTAATTTTTTTTGCCGCAGTGGTAAATGGGATTGTTTTCTTAGTTTCTCTCTCTGTGAATTCATCATTGGTGTATAAGAATGCCACCCATTTCTTGGCGTCAATTTTATATCCTGCTACTTTGCCAAATTCATATATTAAGCCTAATAAATTTTTGATGGAGTCTTTGGGGTTTTCTATGTATAGTATGTTATCTGCAAATAATGACAGTTTCACTTCCTCCTTTCCAATTTGGATCCCTTTTATTTTTTCTTCCTGTCTGATTTCTGTGGCTGAGACTTCCAGTACTACGTTAAATAGGAGTGGCGAAAGTGGGCATCCTTGCCTTGTTCCTGTTCTTAAGGGAAATGCTTTTAGTTTTTGCCCATTGAGTACGATGTTGGCTGTAGGTCTTTCAGATATAGCTTTTATTATGTCGAGATATGGTTCCTCTATTCCCAAATTGCTAAGCGTTTTTATCAGAAATGGATGCTGGATTTTGTCGAAGGCTTTTCCAGCATCTATTGATATGATCATGTGGTTTTTATTCTTCATTTTCCTTATGTGGTATATCATATTTATTGTTTTGTGAATATTGTACCAGCCTTGCATCCCTGGGATGAATCCCACTTTGTCATGGTGAATAATTTTTTTGATGTATTGCTGAATTCGATTTGCTAGTATTTTGTTCAAAATTTTGGCATCTATGTTGATCAGGGATATTGCCCTGTAGTTTTTTTTTTTTGTAGTGTCTTTTTCTGGTGTTGGAATTAGAATTATGCTGGCCTCATAACACGAGTTTGGAAGTCTTCCCTTTTCTAATTTTTTCGAACTAGTTTGAGGAGAATGGGTATTAGTTCTTCTTTGAATGTTTGGTAAAATTCCCCCGTGAAGCCATCTGGGCCTGGGATTTTGTTTGCTGGGAGAGTCTTGATTACCTCTTCAATTTCTTTTGTTGTTATTGGTTTGTTCAATTTTTCTATCTCTTCTGGGTTCAGTTTTGGGAGACTATGTGTTTCTAGGGATTTGTCCATTTTGCTTAGATTGTCGAATTTGTTGCTGAATAATTGTTAATAATATTTGTTAACAATCCTTTGTATTTCTGTGGTGTTGGTTATTATTTCCCCTCTTTCATTTCTGATTTTGTGTAGTTGGGTTCTCTCTCTTTGTTTCTTGGTGAGTCTAGCTAAGGGTCCATCAATCTTGTTTATCTTTTCAGAGAACCATCTCTTTGTTTTATTGATCCTTTGAATTGTTTTTTTTGTTTTTTTTTTTTTTTACTCTATGTCATTTATTTCTGCTCTGATCTTTACTATTTCCTTCCTTCTACTTGCTCTGGGGTTTTCTTTTTGTTTGCTTTCCAGTTCTTTAAGTTGTGAGGTTAGATAGTCTATTAGAAATTTTTCTTGTTTCTTGATGTAGACCTGTAGTGCTATGAACTTCCCTCTCAGAACTGCTTTTGCTGAATCCCATAGATTTTGTGTTGTTGTGTGTTTATTTTCATTGGTCTCCAGGAAGTTTTTAATTTCTTCCTTGATTTTCACAGTAACCCATTCATTGTTCAATAACATGCTATTTAGCCTCCATGTTTTCAATTGTCTTTGTATGTTCTTGTTAAAATTGATTTCTAGTTTCATACCATTGTGATCTGAGATGATATTTGATATGATTTCAATCTTCTTGAACTTGTAGAGACTGAGTTTGTGTCCTAATATGTAGTTTATCTTTGAGAATGTCCTGTGTGCACTTCAGAAGAATGTGTATTATGCAATTTTGGGGTGTAATTATTTGTAAATACCAATTAAATCCATTTGATCTAGTGCATCATTTAGAGTCTCTGTTTTCTTGTTAATTTTTTGTCTAGAGGATCCATCCAGTGATGACAGCAGGGTATTGAAGTCCCCTGCTATGATTGTATTGCTGTCAATTTCTCCTTTGAAATCATTCAGAATTTTAAAATATATTTTGGTGCTTCTATATTGGGAGCATATATGTTTACCGTGGTTATATCCTCCTGTTGGATAGATACTTTCAATATTATGTAGTAGCCTACTTTGTCTCTAGTTATAGCCTTCATTTTGAAGTCTATTTTATCAGATATGAGAATTGCTACTCCAGCTTTTTTTTCTTTTCATTTTCTTGAAAAAATTTTTTCCATCCTTTCACTTTCAGCCTGTGTGAGTCTTTTGTTGTGGGGTGGGTCTCTTATAAACAACACATATATGAGTCATGCTTTCTTACCCATTCAGTAACTCTGTCTTTTGATTGGAGCATTAAATTCATTTATATTTAAGGTTATTATTGATACGTACTTATTTATTGACATTTTTATTTTTTTATTACGGCTTTGTTTCTCTCTCTGTATCTTCTGCTTATTATAGTACCCCTTTTAACATTTCTTGCAGTGCTGGTGTGGTGCTAACATAGTCCCTTAACCTTTTTTTTTTTTGGTCTGGGAAGGTCTTTATTTTACTTTCCATTTTGAATGATAGCCTTGCTGGATAGACTAGTCTTGAATTCAGATCCTTGTTTTTCATTACCTTGAATACTTCATGCTGTTTTCTTCTGGCCTGTCGTGTTTCTGTTGAGAAATCAGTTGATAGCCTTATGAGGGCTTCTTTGTAGGTAAACTGTTGCTTTTCTTTTGCTGCCTTTAAGATTCTCTCTTTGTCTTTACTTTTTGACATTTTAATTATGATGTCTTGGTGTGGGCCTCTTTGGGTTCTCCTTACTTGGGGCTCTCTGTATTTCCTGAACTTGCATGGTTTTTTTCTTCACCAAGTTAGGAAAATTTTTTGCCACCATTTCTTCCAATATATACTCTAATTCTTGCTCATTTTCTTCTTCTGGGACTCCTATGATGCAAATGTTTTTACTATTCATGTTGTTCCACAACTCTTATAATCTGTTCTCCTGTTTTTAAATTGTTTTTTATTTTTGATTCTCTGATTGGGTGATTTTTTTCTACCCTGTCTTCTAATTCACTAATCTGATTCTCAGTTTACTTTAATCTGCTGGTTATTTCTTCCAATGTGTTCTTTATTTCTGTTATCTTATTCATCATTTCTGGTTGGTGGTTTTTCATTTCCAATTGGTTGACTTTCATTGTTTCTATATCTTTACTCATGGTGTTGAGCTTCCTCATATTCATTACTCTGAATTCTACATATGATAACTTGCCTAATTTAATTTCATTTAGCATGTCTTTTATAGAATTCTCTTGTTCTTTCATTTGGGATTTGTTTTTTGTTTCATCATTGGCTGTCTCAGCAGGGTTTGGAGCCTGCCAAATTTTCCCATTGAGAATCGATGTTCTTCTGATTGTGGCTCCTTCTGCTCAGTTTGGATGAATATGGAACACACCGTTCTGAACACCAATGTGTAGTCTTACTTTCCTGGGTAGAGTCACAGGCTAAGCAAAGCTTCAATTACACTAGAGCTTCTGCCTGCAGGCTTATTATTAGTCTCAGTTATTTACTGAGCTTCAGGTTGTAGCCTTCAGCTGAATAAAAAGTCCCTCAAGTGGGTAGGTTATGGGGATTTCCAGCAGGTGGGCAATTGCTTTCCTCTGGGCTAATGTTGCTTGGAGAAGAAAATGGTTTCTGCAGTGTGGGTTATTGGCTCAGTTCAGGGATCCAGGCCTCAGTCTTCATAGCTCAGTCCCCAGAGCCAGGACACCCAACACTGAGGGTCAGGGGGTCAGGCCCAAGGCTCAAAGCCTTCAGAGTCTCATGTCTGCCTGCTGACTTGCTGTTAGTATCTGGCTGTTAATGAGCCTCAGGTTTCAGTTCTCTGTCCGGGTGGTGTTAAATTCTCAAGGGAGGGGTAATTGCTTCTCCTTTGGGCTAAAGCAGCTCTGGGAAAGGGCTTCTTGAGGATGATGACTACTGCCTGCCTTGTGGGGAATGATTCAGCTTAGGGCTCCTTAGGGCTCCTTCCCACCTCTCTCCCCAGTGCCACGAACTCCTGACTCTCCTCACATAGGTCCAGTCCATTCAGCCCTCCCTCCCCCTCTGTTGGAGCCCAGGGTGAGTGGCTGTAGCTGTTATTTAGTGCACTGGATCTTCGGAGAAGTGCTGGTGTTCCCTGAAACACTCCCTGCTAGAAAAACTTCTGCTCTGTTCATTTTCTCAGCCAGGTGTTATGTGGGTGCCTTTCCCTGTTCTATCACTCTATGCTGGGGAGCCGGCTTGGGGTTTTAACCCCTGGTTTCTCAGAGGGAACTGCTCACAGCTAAGACAGCCCTCAGCTGCTGTCTGTGGGCACCCAGCCAGAACTCTTGTGACTCCACAGCTCCTACCAGTCTCAATGTGGTGTTCTCCTTACGACCCTGGTTGTAAGGGTTCCCTCTAGCTGCTCTTCAGTTGCTTTTCCTAGATCACTTGTCTTTATTTTAGTTGTAATTTCAGTTTGGTCTTGGGAGATGGTCTATGTAACTTCCAATCACTTTGCCGCCATTTTGGATCTCCCGCGCCATCCTTATTATTTATTTATTATTATTATTTATTTATTTATTTATTTATTTATTTATTTATTTATTTATTTTTATCCTCACCCAAGGAGATAGAGCAGGAGGGAGAGAGAAACATTGATGTGAGAGAGACACATCGAGTGGTTGCCACCCACACCGGGCCGGGGACAAACTGCAACCGAGGTGCCTGCTGTTAGGGTTTAGGGGAGTCAATGCTCTAACCATTGAGCAAAACTGGCCAGGGCCTGCCATCCTTATTTTAACACAAAAATCTGCAAGGTGTGAGTCTTAAGGGAAGTATGCCATCCATATCAAGTCTGCTTTATGGGTAAGGCATCATGAGTTGTTCAGATGACCCTGGCTTGGAGTGGGAACAAATGGACATGGGTTCTGACATTGTCACTTACTAGATGAACTTGGATAAGTCAGTTTATCTCATCAAGTCCCGGTTCTTTATCTATTAACTGGAATGATAACACCTACCTCATAAGGTCCTGAGAGTTCTTTAAGTCAGTGAACATACAATGCATATTTAGCAGTTGTGAGTTTCTTTCCTGATCTGGGCCACCACCTGAATTATTGAATAAAAAATAAAATAAAATTAACAAATAAAATAGTTCCCAGCGGTGAGCCCACCCAAAGCACACTAACTAAGCTCTGGAAGACACTGATGAAGACACCATCCGTTTTGTCCCTTCATCCCAGAAAGTGCCTGGCAGGTTTGTGAGGTGAGTTCTTCTCCCACATTTCCGCTTCCTCCACCATCTCTTAGCTTCCTCTCTCTGACTCCATCATCTCTCCACCTCCTTGCCCTCCTCTCCCTTCACTGAAGTGAAACAGGACACACAATGAGGTGGCTCTTAATGAAAGCAATCCCATAAGCCCGGAGAATGCTCAGTTCCAAGATAAAATCTGAGGTATTTCTCTGCTACCTTTTTTTATTAGAGACTCAATGAATTTGGTAACATCACAGTACAGTGTGTGCAGAAAGACATTATACAACAAATACACACAGTTCGAGGCTTGTGTCCTAGGCTCTCTTTACAGAAAACAGTTTTTCCCCCATTCAGGCTTCCTGGGCAAAACTTAGAGGCTTATCAACATGTGAACTGAGAAATGAAATCAAACCCATGTCTTTCAAGACTAAAGAGCAGAAATATGTTTTCCAGTTTCCCCCATGTGCCTTGGTAATTATTGTGAGCTCAGGTTTCACACTTGCATAGGGGGGTCCTAAGTTAGGGCCATGTAAAACTAAGCTCTGTTTTTATCTTGTCCATAGTACTGTCAGACCACCCCATTCATCCATGATTCTATCCACCTGTCTACCCATTTATTCCTCCATCTATCTATCTATACATCCATCCATCATCCATCGACCCACCCACCCATCCATCCATCCATCCATCTGCTCATCCATCCATCATCCATCATCCATCCATCCATTCATCCATCTATCTGCTCATCCATCCACCATCCACCATCCATCATCCATCCATCCATCTATCTGCTCATCCATCCACCATCCACCATCCATCCATCCATCCACCCACCCATCTGCTCATTTATCCATTAACTCACCCATCCATCCATCCACTATCCATCCATCCATCCATCCATCCATCCACCCACCCATCCATCCATCTGCTCATCCATCCACCCATCCACCCATCCATCCATCATCCATCCATCCATCTGCTCATCCATCCATCCACCCACCCATCCATCCATCCATCTGCTCATCCATCCACCCATCCACCCATCCATCCATCATCCATCCATCCATCTGCTCATCCATCCACCCACCCATTTATCCATCTATCTGCTTATCCATCCATCCAACTCTCTATACATCTGTTCACTCACTGAACCATTCATTAATATATTAAACAAATACTTACTATAAACCTATGTTGTGCAATTTACTGTCATAGGCTCTGAAAGTTAATTTAGAATACAATTCATATTAATTCTCCCCCTAGGGAGTTTTTAACTGGTAAGGAAAAGAGGGGACACATGTGCAGATCTCTATAATAAGACAGATTTACAACGGTCTCAGTGGTACAGGCCAAGGTAGATGAAGGAAAAATCAAGGAAGAGATCACTTTTTTCCTGGGGACAAGGTCCAGTTGTGTGTCATAGAAGGTACCCATGAGTCTGAAGAACTGGGTAGAATTCCAACAGGTGGCGAGGGACTAACGGGCATTCCATGCAGGGGAAATACATTTGTAAATGCAGGAAGTGAGAAAGCAGGGGCATGTTCACACATGGGGTGTGATAGATGTTAGGCAGTGGAGGGTATGAGCTAGCCTAGAAATGCAGATTGGACTATGGTCACGGGGAGCTGTAAGCTTTCATCCAGGGCCTGCCGTGAGAATCAGTCCACAGCAGCAGGATACATAACACTCCACATCCCCTCATGTCTGCTAATCAGATTTAATTTGCTCCGAGACCCATGCGTCGGGCTGGCGGGAGACCAAGGAGCAATTATAATGAGACGGCGTCCCCTCCTCCACAGTTTCAGCAAAGGTCTCAAGCTTATCTGCTGTCAGAGAATCGGGAGAGGATGTCGGTCCATCTTTCTCTTGGATCTCACTGTCCCCTGGCTCCCATACACAGCTGTGCGTCTGTCCCCGTCCTCAGAGGGAAATGCCTTCTCTCTCTGGCTTCTGCTTCAATTCTGAAGGTTCGACTTCATCCTCTCCTCTCACAGGTCCAACGAAGGTGAATTCTCTCGACTAGGCCTGAAACACACTCACACGGACACACCCACATACCCCACAGACATGCAAACACACACTCAACAGTTCATTCAGAAGAGAGCCAGTCCCGAGTCGGGCAGTGACCACGCACGTGGAGACACACGCCTGCATGACATTTCGCAGCAGCCAACGGAGCTTGGCTGGAAATGAGGGGTGAGCCAGACTTTGGGTGGTCGCCCTATGAGAGGTGGCTGTGGGGACACTCTGGGACGGTCCCTGCCCCTGACGGCTGCTCGGCATGGAGTCTGAGCTGGGCTTCGAACGACTTGGCCGGGGTCTGAGTTGCTGGGCGGGGCCAGAGTTGATGTCAGGGTGTAGAAAGAAAGAACAAGGCTTCTCTGCAGGGGGAGGCACTCTGGACCCTGCCATCCAAGCTCCAGGTGCTGACAGTTTTAGGAGTAATGAGCCCAAGACAGAGCTGGGACCGAGGCAGGGCTGAGGCTGGAGGGGACTGGAGCAGCCAGTTCTGACTCAGGGACACAAGGGAGTGGGGGAGGGCGGCTCTGCAGGAGGGGGGGGTGCAGCAGGAGCAGAGAGGTGGGGGGGGGCGCTGCAGGAGGGGCCCTGAGGAACGGACAAGTTGTCAGTGCAGCTCAGGGGCAGACGTGGGCTCCTCCCCTCATCTGATTATCTGGCTTCAGAAAACTTCCAGACCTGGATCTGCTTAGGGGCTGTTCTCTCCCAACTCTTCCCTCCCCCCTCCTTCCCCCTCCCTCCCCCTCCCCTTCTCTCCTTCCTCCCCTCCCTCCCCCCTCCCTCCTCTGTCCCCCCTCCCTCCCTCCCCTTCCCCTTCTCCCTCCCTCCCTCCCCTTCCCCCTCCTCCCTCCCCTTCCCTCCTCCCTCCCCCCTCCCTCCCTCCCCTTCCCCCTCCTTCCTCCGTCCCCCTCCCCCTCCCTCCCCCCTCCCTCCCTCCTCCCTCCCCTTCCCTCCTCCCTCCCCCTCCCTCCTCTCCCTCCCTCCCTCCTCCCTCCCCTTCACTCCTCCCTCCCCCCTCCCTCCCTCCTCTCTTCCTCATCCCTCCCCCTCCCCCTCCCTCCCTTCTCTCCTTCCTCTCCCTCTTCCTCCTTTCCCTCCCCCTTGCCCCTGCCTGCCCTCCCTTCTTTCTGCACCTCCTCACCTCCATCTCCGTCTCCACCTTCGTCTCTGTCTCTGTCTCCCAATTGCTTTACAAGTCCTTTGTCATGCCTGGGACTTCTTGGCCAGGTACACGGCCCCAGAGATACGTGATGTACGTCATTTGGGGTGCCAGAAACACAACGTAAGCTTATCGGTGGAGCGGAAAATAAAGAATATTCTAGAAGCTGTTCGATCTCCTGGGCAGGATCTCCCCAAGACCCTGTTCTGCTGCCCATCTTTGGCGTGGGGGAAGGATGGGGCCTCAGTGTGGTGAGTGGTGGGGTCACAGGCTTGCTCTTCTCTACCGTGTTCTCAGACAAGAACTTCTCTGATACACCGTTTCACTTAATTTACCCAGCAAATCAGCAAATGAGGTGTTTTTATTTCCTATCATTATTATTATTATTTTTATCTTCACCCAAGGACATTTTTTTTGTGTGTGTGTGTGTTTATCTTCAGACAGAGTGGGAGGGAGGAGGGGGAGAGAGAGAGAGACATATCGACTGGTTGCCACCCACATGACCCCAACTGGGGCTGGGGACAAACTGCAACTGAGGTACGTGCCCTTAGCGGGAACTGAACCCGGGTCTCTCTGGACCGCAGGCCGATGCTCTCACCGCTGAGCCAAACCAGCCAGGGCTACTCTGTCTTCTTATTCACTGATCCAGTCCTCAGCTTCCTCTAATCTGCTGGTTATTCCTTTCAATGTGTTCTTTATTTCTGCTGTGTCATTCTTGATATCCAGTTGGTTGTTTTTCATTGTTTCTATATCTTTTCTCATGCGGTTGAGCATCTTCATAATCATTACTATTAATTCTATATCTGATAACTTGCTTAGCTCCATTTCATTTAGCCCTTCTTCTGCAGAAGTCTTCTGGCCTTTCATTTCGGACCTGTGTCTTGGCTTCACTGTTGGCTGACCAGCAGGGTTGGAACCTGTGGATGGCAATGTCCCACAGATCGTGGTCCCTCTGCTGGATCTGGATGTGCATGGAAGGGACACACTGAGCAGCAAAGCTGCTCTTCTCCTTTGCAGGCGAAGATCCCACGGTCTCCGAGCTCCCCGCTGCCTGCATGCTGACTGTTGGTCTCAGTCACTGCATGAGCCGCAGACTGTGGTCCTCAGTTGGATGTAAGCCCCTCCCCCAGGGGCTGGGCGGAGGGTTTCCAGCAGGTGGGGCAGCTGCTTCCCCCCTGGATAAAGCTGCTTTTGGAGGAAATCTCTGCCTGAGAAAAGTGGTTTCTGCAGCAGGTGTTGATGGCTCAGCACAGGGACCCAGGCAGCTGCCTTCACGGCTCAGTCCCCAGAGCCATGAAACCAAACAACTGTGGGCCTGGCCCAAGGCTCAAAGCATCCAGAGACTCGTCTCTGCCTGCAGGTTGGTTAGTTGTCTCTGACAGTTAGTGCGCCTCCGGTTGCACTTGTGTGCTAGGCAGTGGAGTGAAATCCCAAGGGGTGGAGCAGTTGCTTCCCTCCTCCCCCATCCTGGGCTACAGCTGCTTGGATGGGAATGAATCGGCACAGGGCTCCTGATGGCCTCCCCCCCAGCGCCACAAATCCCTGACTGTCCTCACGCAGCTCCAGTCCAGTCAGCCCTCCCTCTGTTGGAGCCCAAAGTGAGTGGCTGTGGCTGAAGTTTGGTGTGCTGGCCCCTCAGATGGGTGCCCATGTTCCCAGTGCCTCTCCCTGACGAACAGGACCTGGGCACCGGTCTTCCACGGGCAGATGTTATATGGTGCCTTTCCCCATTCCAAACTGTGCCGGAGAGCCAGCCGGGCGTTCCAACCCCTACTTCTCAAGGGAGACTTCTCAGCTAAGAGAGCACTCAGCTTCTTCCCGTGGGAGTCCTCCAGCCCCCTCGTGCTTCTGCACCTCCTGCAAGTCTCGATTCGGCGTCCTTTTCACATTCCTGGTTCTAAGGGTTCTCTCCAGATGCACTTCAGTTGGTATTCTGGCCGACTCTTCTGTATTTTAGTCGTAATTCCAGTTTGGTCCTGGGAGATGGTCAGTGTAGCTTCCATTCACTCTGCTGCCATTTTTTAGTTCCTTGACGATTGTTTCAATTTCCCGCTGCTGATCAGTCTATTCAGACTTTCCAGTTCTTCACGGTTCCGTCTAGGAATGTTATATATTTCTAGAAACATTTGCATTTCTTCTAGGTTGTTGAATTCGGTGGCCTATTGTCCCTCGTAGTATTCTAGTATGATCCTTTGTGTATCTGTGATGCCTGTGGTAACCTCTCTCGTTTCATTTCTGATTTTGTTTACATGAGTCTTTCGTCTCTTCTCCTTAGTGAGTCTAGCCAAGGGTTTGTCAACTTTATTAGTATTTTCAGAGAATCAGCTCTTTGTTGTACTAATTTTTTGTATAGTCTTTTTGTTCTCTAGTTTATTTATTTCTGCTCTAATTCGTATTATTTCCTGTCTTTTGTTGTCTTTGGGTTGCCTTTCTTCTTCTTTTTCTAGTTCTTTAAGATGTAATATTAGGTTGTTTCCTTGGGATTTCTCTTGTTTCTTGAGACAGGCCTGCAATTATATAAACATCCCTCTTACTACCGCTTTTGCTGCATCTCAGAAGTGTTGATATATCGTACTGTCATTCTAATTTGTCTCTCTATATCTTTTGATCTAAAAATATACCTTTTATTTCTTCTCTGACTCAGTTATTTTTTAGTAGTATGTTGTTTAATCTCTATGTATTTGTGAGTTTCTTTGCTTCCTTTTTGCAGTTGATTTGTAATTTTGAAGCACTGTGGTCAGAGAATGTGCTTGGTATAATTTCAACCTTCTTGAATTTGTTGAGGCTACTTTTGTGACCCAGCATATGGTCTATCCTTGAGAATGTTCCATGTACACTGGAGAAGAACATATACTCTCATATTCTGGGGTGAAAGGCACTATAAATGTTAATTATGTCCATTTGGTCTAGTGTGTCATTTAAGGCCAATATATATTTTTTTATACTTTGTTTTTATTTATTTATTTTTAAATATGTGTTTTTATTGAGTTTTTAGAGAGAGTAAGGGAGAGAGAGATAGAAAGACTGATGTGAGAGAGAAACACTGATTGGCTGCCTCCTGCATGCTCCCTACTGGGGATTGAACTTGCAACCTGGGCATGTGCCTTGACTGGGAATTGAACTGGGACCTCTCGGTCCATAGGATGATGCTCAATCGCTGAGCCACACTGGTCGGGCTTAAGGCCAATATTTCTTTATGGATTTTCTATTTGGATGATCTATCTGGAGTTGGCAATGGAACATGAAGGTCTCCAAGTATGACTGTGTTTTGATCTTTTTCTCCCTTTAGTTCTGTGGAAGTTGCGTTGTGTATTTGGTGCTCCCTGACTGGGTGCACATATATTATGGAGCCTGATGTTTTCTTGATGCAGTGACCCCTTTATCACTATAAAATGTCCATCTTTGTCACTTGTTATCTTGCAACTTATTTTGTCAGATGTAAGTATAGCAACACCCGCTTTTCTGTGGATGTTATTTGCTTAGAGAATCATTTTCCACTCTTTCACTTTGAATCTACCTCTTTCTTTGCAGCTTAGATGTGTCTCCTGAAGTCACATAGGGTTGGTTTTTTTTGTTGTTGTTGTTCTGTTTTGTTTTTTAAATCCTCACCCAAGGATATTTTTCTATCTTCAGCTAGAGTGGGAGGGAGAGAGAGGGAGAGAGAGCGAAACATCAATGTTAGAGGAACACATTGGCTGGTTGCCTCCTGCACAACCCTGACCAGGGATGAACCACAACCGACACGCGTGCCCTTGGCCAGAATAGAACCCGAGACTCATTGGTCCATGGGCTGACGCTCTACTGCTGAGCCAATCAGCCAGGGCAGCCTCTCCTTCATATTTGGAGGATAACTTTGTTGGATATATTATTCTTGGCTGGTAAGGTCTCTCTTTCAGTCGTTTGAATATTTGGCCCCACTCTCTTCTGGGCTGTGAAGGTTCTGCTGAGAAATCTGATAATAATGTGATGGGTTTTCCTTTGTAGATCACTTCTTTCTTTTCCTTGGCTGCTTTGAGAACTTTGGTTTTCCTTCGTTTTTGAAAGTTTTAATACTAAACACCTCGGAGAGGGCCTGTTTGGGTTGAGGTAACTAGGTGTTCTATTTGCTTCTTGAATTTGAGGATCTAGTTCTTTCCATAGGTGTGGGAAGTTCTCATCCACCATTTGTTTGTACAGGCTCTTCATTCTTTTCTTCTTCTAGTCTGCCTGCTATTCTGAGATTGCTTTTTGTGATGGAGTCAGAGTTCTCTTTCGTTGTTGTTGTTGTTTTTTTTGGCTTAGGTCACTTTCTTCTTCCTTCTGCATCATTTCTGGATTCTTATCTTCAAGATCACTTATCACGAATTCTTTCCTCCACCTGGCCAGCTCTGTTTCCTATGCTCCCTCGTTCACTCTTAGTTTCCTGAATTGCATGCTTCATTTCCAGGACTTCTGGTTGGTTCTTTTTGAAAGTTTCAGTCTCTTTGGTAAAGTACTCATTTTGTTGACTACTTTGTTTCATGAGTGCACTGAATTGCGTAAATGTATTTTCTCATATTTCACTGAACATTTTCTCGCCTCTCGCTGAGTGTTTTCGGAACGGCAATCTTGAATTCTCTGTCATTTATATCACATATTTCCATGTGTCCCCCTTGCTTTCGGGAGATTTTTCATTTTCTTTCGGAGCTTCTTCATTACTGTGGCTGCGCGTGGTCCTTGCTGCTCTCCCCTGTCCAGGTATGTACGTAGTGTCGACTTTCTCCAGCGGCTTCTCCACTATTTTCCAGGAGGCAGTACTGAATCACAAGATTTTTACCCCTGTGACCTCCCAGAGCTGTCAGGCAGTATAGCCCTGCTGCTTGGAGCTAGGGTTCGTTTTGTCCTCACTGCAGTGGTGAGCCCAGACTTTCACTGGGTCCCACCTCCCCCCCTGCCCCGCCTGGGGAGCAATCACAGAACAAAACGGATTCTCCTGCAACAGCTCTGATTTGCAGATAATGTGCTCCTTGCCCTGAAACCAAGATCAACTGGAGGAGACTTTGGGAGTCCAAGGGGTGGAGCTCTATAGCTCAATTTCTTTGATTGAAACACCACCGCCTGACAGTGGACGGCTATGGCAGAGGCCCTGTGCTGTGTCTGTGTCCAGGCATCTCAGCTGCATTTTGCACCCTCAGCTGGCTGGAGACCCCACCAAGACTCTCTTGGCCAAGGAAAGCATCTGCGAGACTTCCGGTCAGGATGGCGGCATAGGTACACGCGGTATCGCGTCCTCCCACAACCACATCAAAGTTACAACTAAACTGCAGAACAACCATCCTTCAAAACCTCCTGAAATCGAGCTGAGTGGAAGTCCTACAACTACGGGATTAAAGAAGAAGCCGCATCGAGACTGGCCGCCAGCTCAGGGTTCCGGTGCCAGGAAGAGAAGCCCCCCACTTCTGGCTGTAAAACTAGCAGGAACTGAGGCTCAGGGAGGCTGAGGCTGTGGAAGCCACAGGCAGCTCCTCTTAAAGGGCCCGCGCAGGGAATCACTCAGACTCACACCCTCTAGGCTCCAGTGTGGGGGAGGCAGCTTAAAAGGCGCCAGAGACACACGGGGAAGAACTGAGCTGTTTGGCATTGGGGCGAGGGCTGGGGAGGGGGCTTTCTCCTGGACAGACGTGCTGTCAGAGGCCTTTGTTCCTTTGGGGAGCCCTTCCCCCACAGGGCAGGCAGGCGGCCGCCATGTCTGGGGCTCCAGCAACCTGGCTCACACTGTTGGCCCCGCCCTGGTGACTCCCTGAGGCCCCGCCCCACCCAACTCTCAGGCCCACATAAGCTGTTCCCAGTGGCTTTACCAAAGGAATGACCTGTCTCCGATCTTGCTTCAGATTTTCCTAAATTCTCTTAAACAAGCAGCATCTGGTCTCAGTGAGCCCCATCTTGCTAAGTAGCCCCAGGCCTGGCACTAGAAGCAGCCAATCTTGGTTCACAATTTGGCTTTTCCTGGGCACCTCCAAGCCCAGCACAAGAAGTACCATCTGCAGACTGCTTTGTAGCTTATGCCTGGTGGCCCCGGGTAGAACACAGGCAGTGGCTGACCTTGCCCCAGAGCCAGCACACTCAGTGGACAGCTTCAGACCACACCAAAATACCACCACCCAACCACCTCCACAAGTGGCACACTCAGTGAGTGGACGCAGTGGGTACCAGAGCCCTGCTGAAGTAAGTCTTGCTCTGTGCAGTGGGCCCTGCACAGCTGATCCTCCAAGGGAGTCAGAGGTCAGTAGTCAGGGGCACAGCCAGTCCTTGCAGCTGATCAGCCTGAGTAAAACCCTCCCATTGATGTGCCAACAGCAATCAAGACTCTATTACAACACACAAGGGGTGCACCTTGAGGGCCCAGCTGGGAGATCAGAAAGGCTGGGCCACTGGACCCTACAGGACACCTACTATAATAGACCACCCTACGAAGCCCATGAGACATAGCAACTGTACTTAATACACAGAAACAATCACAGGGAGGCAGCCAAAATGAGGAGACAAAGAAACAGGTCCCAAATGAAAGAACAGAACAAAACTTCAGGAAAAGAACTAAGCGAAATGGTGATAAGCAACCTAACAGATGCTGAGTTCAAAACACTGCTTATAAGGATGCTCAATGAACTTAGTGAGAACCTCAGTGAACTTAGTGAGGGCCTAAAAAAAGAGCATAAAAAAAGACCAGTCAGAAATGAAGGAAGCACTAACTGAAATAAATAATAATGTACAGGGAATCAATAGTAGAGTAGGTAAAGCCAAGAAGCAAACCGTCGATTTGGAATATAAGAAAGCAAACAACACCCAATCAGAACAGCAAAAAGAATAAAAAAAAAAAAAATGAGGATAGTGTAAGGAGCCTCTGGGACAACTGCAAGCATGCCAACATTCGCATCTTGGGGGTGCCAGAAGGAGAAGAGCGAGAACAAGAAATCGAAAACCTGTTTGAAACAATAATGATGGAAAACTTTCCTAACTTGGTGAAGGAAACAGACATACAAGTCCAGGAAGCATGGAGAGTCCCAAACAAGATGAACCCCAAGAGGCCCACACCAAGACACATCATCATCAAAATGCAAAAGGTTAAAGACAAACAGAGAATCTTAGAAGCAGCAAGAGAAAAGCAGTTAGTTACCCACAAGGGAGTTCCCATAAGACTGTCAGCTGATTTCTCAACAGAAACTTTGCAGGCCAGAAGGGAGTAGCAAGAGATATTCAAGGTGATGAAAAGCAAGAACCTACAACCAAGATGACTGTATCCTGCAAAGCTGTCATTTAGAATGGATAGACATATCAAGAGTTTCCCAGACAAGAAAAAGCTGAAAGAGTTTATTACTACCAAACCAATATTATATGAAATGTTGAAGGGTCTTCTTGAAGAAAAAGAATATCGAAAATATGAACAAAAAAATGGCAATGGATACATATCCACGGACAATTGAATCTACAAACAAAATGAACAGGTAGAACAGAAACATTCTCATAGATACAGAGAACATTTTGTTGGTTGCCAGATGGGAGGAGGGTTGAGGGGATGGGGGAAGAAGGTGAAGGGATTAAGAAGTACAAATTGGGTGTTAGACTGACAAACCTCAAAGAGAAAGGGGTGCGGGAAGAAATAAACCAAAGAACTTATATGCACAGATGCATAACCAGTGGACACAGACAACAGTGTGGGGAAAGCAGGAGGGGGGCAGGAGTGGGGAGGAGGGGGTCAATAGGGGGAAAAGGAGGAAATCTGTAATACATTCAACAATAAAAATAAGATCAAACAAGAAAAGAAAAGAAAAGGCAGCCCCTGCTCCCGCCAGCGTCCTCCCCACTCCAGGCTGAGCCGGGAGCCCTGGCGGCAGGGCTGTGTCCAGGGTCGTCTGGGTTCTCCTCCTTCTTGTCCCCCCCTTTATTCCCGGTTGCCCATCGTCAGATGCTTCAATGTGTGGGTCTCTCAAGTGTGCTTCCATACTGAGCAAGTTATAGTTGATCAACTGATTCAGGTTTCAGGGGGAGGGGCCAAGGGGCTCTCTCACCCCCCCGATGTCACTCCAGAGTCGCTGCATCCAAATTCCAGACGTCCCTTCTTCGCGAGGGGCCTCCTCCGAGTCTGTCATCTCTGATGTCAGCCTTCTCGTCACGGTGTGGAGAGTAGGTAGAGGCAAGAACTGAGGGAACAAAAGCATGTAATACTTAAATATCTGACGTAAATGAACATGAAATAGTTGATAACTACATGTGATATAAGATGTAGTTAGCACATGGTATAACGATATGGTACAGACTAGAGAAAATGTGTGTGGCTTACGAGAGAGAAGGCATGAGTCACAGACTGGCGTCTGCAGAGGACACACACCCTCACGTCGGCCGGAAGGGGGTGCTCCTTTCTCACTTCGCGGAAGGACTTGCAGGGACACATTGCATTTGAGTCAACACTGTTGGCTGAGCCGATGGCGCAGGCGGCAGACAGGAGAGGCCCGGCCAGCCAGCCTGGCAGCTCCAGCCCTCTCCTGGACAGCACTGTGCAGAGCAGCTCCGCGCGCTGAGCGGCCTGTAGAGCAGGAGAGGGTGACAGTCCTTCCTGCCGCCTCGGCTCCCCATCGCCCCGTTTCCCAAGGGGCCGTCGCGAAGGACTGAGTTCTGGTTTTGTGTTTGACGCTGGCTCCGAGTTGCAGGAAAATCTGTCACGAGCACCAGCTTCTGCCTCAGCGGCAGGCTGCACAGTTGCCCGGGACCGTGCCCGAGGGCCCGTCTGAAAACCAACGCCCTCCACCGAGGTCCGCAGCGGTCATCAGGCATCAGACAGTCGGCAGCAGGTCACTTGAGTGGTGGCAAATGGGAAGAGCCGGGACCCCAGAATTTCCAGTGCCCCAGGCTCAGAGCCCCGAGCCAGGACCAGTCGGGGTTCGGTCCGAGTTTACTGTCCCTTCCTGCAGAATGGGTGCAGCACCATGTTGCACAGTTGTGTGAGGACTACCCACAGCACCGTGGGTGGCCCGTCTGAAGGAATTCCCTTTCCCACCTGCCCCTCTCTCCCAAGGAAAATGCTGCCTCATCATCACTATGTTCACATACAAGCACACACGTGTCCATGCACACACATACACATGAACAGACACGCCGTCCATGCATACACGCACACAATCACACGCATGTACTATGCAGGCATACACATATGCACAGCCTGCACACATGCACACACACATGCTCACACACACACATGCTCACACACGCACACGTGTGCACACACATGCTAACACTGTAGTCTACCCATATTTATCTATCTAGCTCCCTGAACATGCCTGAATTTTCACATCTGTCGCTAGGAAAATATCTTCAGTTCTTCGCCCCGTAAACACCCCCTCATCTTGTAGGGTCCACAGCAAACATCACATCTTCTGTGGAGTGTTTCCCACTGTCCCGGACAGAGCTGTGAGCTCCTCGTTCCCCTGCAAACTGGGAGCAGCTGGGGACGTGCGTCTCTGTCTTCGGAGCCTCAGCAGCTGCCATGCGTCAGGGCCCCCAAAGCGATGGCTGAACCACGGAAGGCAGGTGTGGACTCTATCCTGTCAGGTTCCCCAGCCCGAGATCCCCTTAGAGAGCTTCCGGGGCCGCTTCTGGGGCTAAGTGCTGTTTCAGAGGCGCTGCGGTGGAGGGGGAGCAGGTAGCTTGCAGGGTGCAGACGGAAGGCAGGAGAGAGTGAAGACACCATGTGCCCAGAATACTGTCCGCTCAGCCCTGCCGGGGCCACGGACACAGCCTGCAGGGCTGA
The DNA here is from genome assembly GCF_014108415.1 of Molossus molossus. Classification (NCBI taxonomy): domain Eukaryota; kingdom Metazoa; phylum Chordata; class Mammalia; order Chiroptera; family Molossidae; genus Molossus; species Molossus molossus. The sequence goes on along the minus strand of NW_023425374.1, from coordinate 516,905 downwards.
AGGTGGGGGGAGAGAGAGGGGGAGACACAGAGAGAGGGGGAGACACAGAGAGAGGGGGAGACGCAGAGAGAGGGGGAGACGCAGAGAGAGAGGGGGAGACGCAGAGAGAGAGGGGGAGACGCAGAGAGAGGGGGAGACGCAGAGAGAGGGGGAGACACAGAGAGAGGGGGAGACGCAGAGAGAGGGAGGGGGAGACGCAGAGAGAAGGACACATGCTACCTGTCCCTCTGAGGACACAGGGAGGACACCCCTGTAGGTGGGGGGACCTGGAAGGTGGTGATGTTGGAGCTGGGACGGTTCCGTATACAGGCCGACAAGATGAAAGTCCGATCCAAGGTTCTCAGATTCTTTGGGCTCAGGACCTGCTCATGCTCATAAGAATTAGTGGCGATCCCAGAGAATTTTTAGGGGGATTATATCCATCAATATTTACCGTATCATAAATCGGAAATGGGAAAATGTGTGCGTATTTATGTCTGAACTCATTAAAAATAAAATAATAAACTGTTAACATAACTTTTAAAAGTAACCATTTTCTAGGTTAAAAATTAGAATGAGGGGCCTTGTTTTATGTTTTTACAGCTTTCTGTGTCTAGCTGGGCAGGGGACAGCGAACTTCTCATCACCTCTGTGTTTAATCGCCGTCAGTAGAACAAAGTTCCCACCTGACCGTCCTCAGGGAGCCCCATTCAGTCTGTGGTGACGTCACATCAGGCCGTCCCCTGTGCGCCCCACAAAGTGAGAGTGAAGAACCCACTGGAAGGTTTGGGACTTCTTGGTCCCCTGCCCCACACTGCGAGGACTGGGGGACGCCGTCGCGTGGAAGTGTTGTATTCGGCTGTTTCCCTCTCCGGGGGTTAGGGTCCGTCTCCGGTGGCAGAGTCCTTGCCCTTGGGTGCGGAAGGCAGACCTGTGGGTGCCACCTGTGAGGCTTCATGGAGCTGGGGTCCTCGCTGTGCACTGTGACCGGGCCCTGCAGGTCGTGGGAGGAGGGGAGCGTGCGGGGAGGAGGGTGGGCGCCCAGTGGGCAGCAGGCTGGGGCTCGAATCCTGGCTGGGACTGTGTCGTTGGGCCAGCCTGCCCCTCGGCAGACCTCACTCCCCTGGGCTGAAGTGCGGGGCCGGGTGGGCTCCCGAGGTTCCTTCCACTGTGACAGATGCTGGGCCTCTCACCCTGGGCCTTGCCCCCTCCTGCCCGCTTTGGGGGGGCTTCCTCATGGACGAGGTTGACCGTCACCTTCAAACCAGCAGGACCTTCCCAAGGACACCAGTCCTGGTTTCTCACCACAGAAACATTCACGACGGTAGAAAAATCAGATCTGCAAGTATGTAACCAAACAAACAAGAAAACAATTTCTGAAAAATGGAAAAAGGACACGAATAATCACCTGTCCCAGAGACAACCCTGCTCACCTCCTGTGAACACCTTCCCAGTTCTCCGCACGAGGTCGCGGGTTGTCACCCTGGATCCTCGCTTCTCTGCGCAAACGACCAGGAGACGCTCTGACTGGATCGCAGCTGGAGCCGTTTACGCAGGCTCACGAGGCTCCCTCTTCCCGGACGAATCTTCCACTCTCTTCGCGCCCCACTTTTCCTCTCCCTGGGTCAGCCTTGGGCACCCCACACTCGTCCTAAGCTGCAGCCCATCTCTGTCCTGCGAGGCTCAGAAATCAGGACTCCGAGAGCTCCTAGAAGTTCTGTTCCCATGTCACTTCCGAAGCCCTCCCTTGCCCTTGGGGGTGCCCCTCTCCGCCCTGAGCGCCCAGCCTGCCACGCACACCACACCGTGGGTGGCCTTGGCTTATGGGATCGTAACTGCGTGCACGTCTCTTGTTCCCGCGTGGTCCTGGAGCTGCCCAGCACGGCGCCCTGTTTGCGGGGGGCTGGCACCCGTGCAGCACGTCTGATGCTGTTGGTGTTGCTCTCGTCGTGTCCCGCGGGACCGTGCGCTCCCTGCAGACAGGCCTGCTCAGCACCGGTGCCCTCTCTCCTGGAGGGTGGGCAGCCTCAGGTGGCCACCGATGCTCAGAGCAGGGCGAACTCCAGGCCACAAGATGTCAGTGTTGTACAGCGACTGAGGAGCGGCCAGGGCCCTGGGCCTGCCTGGTGCTGGAGCAGCTGGGCACTCGGAGGAACGGACAGACTCACAGACGCTCCTCCCCCGCCTCAGGCTGCTCGGGGACATCTGAGCTGCGGGGTGAGGGAGCACCCGACAAGGGCACACCGGGTGGGGCCAAGCTAGTAGAGGTCTCGGGCCACCTTTGACGTGGGAGAGGGGTTGGCAGGGTTGGAGCAGACACAGGAAGGCCCCTTATTGTCCTTCCTTCTGTGCAGTTGACAGTGGTGTAGGGTCCGAAAGGGCCACTCAGGGAGCTGGCAAAGCCAGATTCGAACAGAACGCGAGGGCCCGTCTGCAAATCCACCTGCTGCTGGCCGCGGACCTTCTGAAGCCACAGAGCCTACTTGTCTTTTGGGGTGAGCTCAGGGGCTGCAGACCCTCGGTCCTGACTCTGTTTCGGACCCAGTCAGCCCAAGGGGCCGCGTTCCGACCGGCAGAGGGTTATGGAGCTGCTGAGGTTGTGCCTTGACCATGAAATGTGGGAAGTGTGCCGGGCAAGCAGTCAGGAGGCTGGTTTGTGTTGTCGGCCCCGACGGCTGGACAGTCCGGGTGAAGCATGTGCGTTTTCAGCCTCCGCGCCTCACACTTCCCGCCGGCCCTGTACCGGCCCCTTTCGTGCCCACCCCTGTCCGGGGGCCTGGCTCTGCACAGGCCCCGTCTGTTCCGTGGTGCGTGGTCAGAAACATGCCTTCACACAGGTGAGCACGTCGTAGCGGCCAAAGCTGCATCGCGTCCTGATTGGTGGCCTGTTGTTCATTACATAGCAGGTAAAGTCAAGGTTGTTCCAAAGCTGCTTCAAGAGCTATTTCTCTTTAGATCCTCACCTGAGGGTATTTTTCTATTTATCTTCAGACAGAGTGGGAGAGAGACAGAAACATCGACGTGAGAGGGACACATCGACTGGCTGCCTCCCGCACGACCTCGACCGGGGACAGCGACGAACTGCATCCGAGGTGCATGCCCTTGACTGGAATCGAACCCGGGACCTGGTCTGCAGGCCGATGCTCTCATGAGCCAGACCGGCCAGGGCTCAAAAGCTATTTTTGTTTTAAATGAAAAATAATTTTCATTAACTCTTTTAATCTTCCTTGAATGTGTTGTCCGCCCAAATTGTGCCGGAATGGATGCCTCCGCGGGCCCCTCGATTCTATTCTGGGTCCCAGTGCTTTTCAGAAAGCCCGGCACCTCATGGTCTCACATGTCCTGTGATTTGGGGATTTGGGGCAGAGATTGTGGAAACGGTCATCTCCATCATAAAATTCAAATTGATTCAAGTGTTATTTAGAATATTTTAAAGGTATCACAGAATACGCATTGATTTTTTAAATTAAAATTAGGGAGAAAAAGAAACCCACTCAATTGTCTGTATTTCAACAGCTGCTAGGATCCGGGATTGACTGAAGCAAAAATCTCATTTCGAAATGTTGAAATATGTTTTTTTAATGCAAAATCAATGAAATACCTGTCAGCAACGAAAAGATGAATAACGATCAGAAACAGCCCTTTCCCTCCGAGTGACTTTACACAAAATCATGGAAGACACCCCAGACTTTACTCGCCTGTACGTGGAGGGTTGGCCCTGGGACCGGGTAGGCCAGGGAGACACGTCTGGGCCGGGCACTGTGTTAGGCTCCCAAGAGTCCCAGTTGCTTGGGGCGTCAATGGGAACGTACAGTCTCCCCACTGCCGCTGCGGTAACGCTGTCCACTCGGCCAGTGACATCCCGGGTCCCCGGTCTCCTCTGAGTGTCCCCAGTATGCGGGGAAGAGGTGAGCCCTGGGGGCCGGTAGGAAACTGGAACAAGAACCAGGGTGGTGCTCACCTGTCCGTTCAGTCTACGTGGTTCTCATGAGGACTGCAGTGCCCATAGGGTCTGTCCCCCGACGGGAACTGTGACGGGGGAGGTTCCCTTGCTTCAGGCCACATGGCCAGTGAGCAGCAGAGTGAATAGCTGGTGACCGGGCAGGACAGCTCCAGGGGCCATGTACTCACCCTCTGCTGACCTCCCCTGCGGAAGGAAGGTCCCCTCTGCTGACCACCCCTGCGGAAGGACGGTCCCCTCTGCTGACCACCCCTGCGGAAGGAAGGTCCCCTCTGCTGACCACCCCTGCGGAAGGACGGTCCCCTCTGCTGACCGCCCCTGTGGAAGGAAGGTCCCCTCTGCTGACCACCCCTGTGGAAGGACGGTCCCCTCTGCTGACCACCCCTGCGGAAGGACGGTCCCCTCTGCTGACCGCCCCTGTGGAAGGAAGGTCCCCTCTGCTGACCACCCCTGCGGAAGGAAGGTCCCCTCTGCTGACCACCCCTGTGGAAGGAAGGTCCCCTCTGCTGACCACCCCTGCGGAAGGACGGTCCCCTCTGCTGACCGCCCCTGTGGAAGGAAGGTCCCCTCTGCTGACCACCCCTGCGGAAGGACGGTCCCCTCTGCTGACCGCCCCTGTGGAAGGAAGGTCCCCTCTGCTGACCACCCCTGTGGAAGGACGGTCCCCTCTGCTGACCACCCCTGCGGAAGGAAGGTCCCCTCTGCTGACCACCCCTGTGGAAGGAAGGTCCCCTCTGCTGACCACCCCTGTGGAAGGATGGTCCCCTCTGCTGACCACCCCTGCGGAAGGAAGGTCCCCTCTGCTGACCACCCCTGTGGAAGGAAGGTCCCCTCTGCTGACCACCCCTGCGGAAGGAAGGTCCCCTCTGCTGACCACCCCTGCGGAAGGAAGGTCCCCTCTGCTGACCACCCCTGCGGAAGGAAGGTCCCCTCTGCTGACCACCCCTGCGGAAGGAAGGTCCCCTCTGCTGACCACCCCTGTGGAAGGATGGTCCCCTCTGCTGACCACCCCTGCGGAAGGATGGTCCCCTCTGCTGACCGCCCCTGTGGAAGGAAGGTCCCCTCTGCTGACCACCCCTGTGGAAGGAAGGTCCCCTCTGCTGACCACCCCTGCGGAAGGAAGGTCCCACCTGCAGCACTTGCATTCTGAGGAGCAGAGACTTTCCAGAAGCACCCCTGTTTCTGGAAGACCCCTCATGGCCTGGAGGAGCTCGGCTGCCCCTTCACAGGTGAAGGGCACTGATGCTGTTCTAAGCCTTTGTCCATGCCTGGTGGGCCTGCCCTGCCCATCACTGTTGTCCTGAGAAGCTAGAGATTTCAGGGAGGTGTGTGTGCGTGTGTGTGTGCGTGTGTGTGCATGTGTGTGTGCGTGTGTGTGTGCATGTGTGTGCGTGCGTGTGCGTGTGTATGCGTGTTCTTAGCCTCCCCTGGAGTCCTGGTGGGCCGTGCGGAGGTAATTCTGCTTTGACCAGAACTCTTCCCCTGGTAATGATCTCGCAGGTGTTCCTTGGGGTGTTGGTGGCTGAATATGTTGAGACTTTGTGAGTGACTTCAAAGGGAGAAAAGGGGCCCCAACTTTCCCAAATCCATTCTTGCTTAGATCCAGGCTTGTTTGGGACCCCAGACCAACAGGTGGAGGGTCAGACATGTTCATCAATGTCTCTGTCTCTGAAGCCCATACTGCTCCACTGACCGGGAGGCTGCATACCCAGCCCCGGGAGCCACCTTCCGCTGTTTTGCAGAATCCTGTCAACCCTGGAGGTCTGGCCGGAGAGCAAAGCCCAGGGGCTCATTCCGGCAGTTCCTGGGTAACTTCTTGAGCTCACAGCTGACTAGAGTTTTCAAACACAGGTGTGAAGTTAGGAAGGGGTGTTTCCCAGAGCAGACTGGGTGCTGGCCAGCTTAGCGGCGGAATTTACGCAGGAAGAACAAGGCCGGATGTGGGGCACGGGAGAGCGGATGCAGTCTCATTCGTTCTGATACCTAACAAGGACGATGATTGTATTTCCAAATGCTAGTCTCTCCGGGCAATTACCTTCAGTGTTATATCCTCCCAGATCAAAGGGCGAGTCCTGGGACTGGGGTGGCCAGTGAGCGACTGTCCCTCGCTGGCTAACTCCCTGCTGTGAGCCGGGGCAGGTGCGCTGGGACCGGCCTCGGAAGGATGAGCCGCAGATCCAACGGGGCCCAGCGTTAGAGGAGATTGGGGGGGAGCAGAAGGGTGTGAGGATGTGACACGAGAAAGAAGTCACGTAATCCAGAAAACATCCGAAGAAGTCCTAGAAGGGAGGCGGTGTTCAGAAAATTTCAGCTTGAAGCTGCTGTTTTATATCACAGGCAGGACCGTCAACAGCCCTAATCCCGCGCCCGCGCGGCAGCCAAGAGGACAGGTGTTCTGCTGTCGATACCCTCAGAGGGATTTGGAAGGCAGCGGTGTCCCCGAAGTTCCGGTAATTGCATGCGTCTGTCACTAACAAATGGGGAATGGAAATAGCTCAAGAAATAGATGAACACTTGCTGGGGTTAGTGCTCGCAAGGCTGAACTTGAAGCAATTTTAGATACAGAGTTGGAAGAGTCTCGGCAATGAGTCTATCAACCCTGAAACAGGGGGGAGACGAATTCATATAGATCAGCAGGTGCACCGGGGGGCTGCTCGGCAGGACAGGCCAGCCAGGCATGTTGCAAATGCAGGAATCAGGGTGCTCTTCGACGAGGAAGGAATGTGCTGGCCAGAGGGTTAACCCACTTCTCCCCACCGCAGGAGACCGACTCTGTGTCCGTGGGGTCCTGGGCATTCACGAGGGCAGGCGGGCGCAGAGGCAGACCAGGTGACGAGAGAAGAGGAAGTTGAGAGCGTGACCCCCACAGGAGCCTCTTCCGACGTGCCGATATTTATTTACTTATGCTATGATTTATTCTAGTAGGCACGTCAGCTAACGTCAGCCCTTCTCCAACGGTCTTTGGTTAATTACTGTGGCACTTAAGATTCTGTGAAATGTTCAGAGGTGTTCTGCACAAAGGATTCTGTGTTCACAGGAATTTTGGTTAAAAATGTTCCTGTTAAAATACCCGTGGCAGTCCGGCTGGTGTGGTTGAGCGTCGACCCGGCACCAAGAGGTCGCTAGTTTGATTCCCGGTCAGGACACAAGCCCAGGTTGTGAGCCCGATCCCCAGTGGGGGGCGTGCAGGAGGCGGCCCATCGATGTTGATGCTTCTCTCTCTCATTGATGTTTCTATCTCTTTCTCCTTCTCACTTCCTCTCTCTCTAAAATCAATAAAGGGAAAAAAAATTTAAATACCAATGGTGTATCTCACAGATATAGAACAAATATTCCCAAAATGTGTCTGGAACCACAAAAGACCCTGAATAGTCTCAGCAATCCTGAGAAAGAACAAAGTTGGAAGGATCACACTACCTGGTATCAAACTATACAAGGACACAGTATTCCAAACAGGATCACGTTGGTACAAGAACAGGCATGTAGATCAGCGGAACAGAACAGAGAGCACAGAAATAAATCCACGCCTTTACGCTCAATTAAAGTTTGACAGAGGCAGCAAGAGCAGACAACGGAGTGAAGACAATCACTTCAATAAGCGGTGTTGGGAAAATTGGACAGCTACATGCAGAAAATGAAACGAGACCACCAACTTACACCCTACACAAGAATAAACTCAAAATAAAGACTTAAATGTATTGCAAAACTATAAAAATCCTAGAAGAAAATACAGGCAGTGCAATTTCAGACATTTCTTATAGCAGTATTTTTGTTGATGTATCTCCTTGGGTTAGGGAAACAACGGAAAAAGTAGACAGATGGGACTACATCAAGCTACAAAAGCTTCTGCACAGCAGAGGAAACCATCAACAGAATGAAAAGGGAACCCACTGAACGGGAGGACATATTCACCTACGTTACATCTGATAAGGGGTTAATTTCCAAAATATATAAAGAAACGTATACAACTCCACACCAAGAAGACAGACCACCCGATTAAAAATAGGCAGAGGGTTGAGGCAGGACGGCTGAAGCCTAAGGGAGTTCCAGCCAATGGCTCCTAGCACGGGGTCCGACTTGAGGCGAAACTGCAGAACATTCAACTTGGAAAAAGCAGCCGCAGAGAGCTGATGGGGAACACTGTGCGCAGGGAGCGGGAGAGGGGGCAGGAGAAGACGGGGGGTTGGAGAGCCCACTCATGCAGCTGGGGAACCACAGCTCCTGCCCTGAGAGTGGGGGGCCCAGCCCCACACAGGGACCCCCAAATGAGAGGCACAGAGAAGGGAAGGGGAACCCACACAGCATCAGACAGTGGGAATCAGAGGTGATTCAGCCCACCAAGGGGAGTCAGCACTATCCCAGGCTAAAAGCAGGTGATTGGTCGCAACACCAGCCTGGGAGGCTCACGGCGACTGTGGTCAGTGGGAGGCTCCACCAAGCAGAACTCTGGACCTGCAGAAGGATCTGAGTGGCTCACCCGGCAGTAACTCTGAGGGGCCGATTGTTCACGGAAAGAACTTTGAGGGGGGCTAGTCAGAGTGCCCAGCAAAGACGTGCGATCCGTCCAACATCAGGTGAAGAGGAGGCATCACTCCCCACCCGTGGAACAGCTCTGGGCTGTAAGTTGGCACCCCAGTGGCTGGTCCTGTGGTGCTACGGATCTGGACATCTGGCCTGGGGGAGCCTGGGCAGAAGCCCAACCAGCGAGAGCCACATGTGCTGAGAGATGAGAGAGCCAAGCAGGATGTTTCTTTGTCCTCCTTTAAAAAAAAATCTATCCTCTCCTGACTGGGGTGGCGACCAGGGCGGTGCCAGCAACCCAGGAGGACCTGAGGCATTGGAAGGATATATCACATTAACAAAATGAATGACAAAAATCATATGATCACATCAATAGATGCAGAAAAAGCATTCGACAAAACTCAGCACCCATTTTTGATAAAAACTCTCAGCAAAGTGTGAATAGAGGGATCATACCTCAAAATAATAAAGACTGTATGTGACAAACCAAATGCTAACATCATACACAATGGTAAAAACTAAAAGCATTTCCCTTAAGAACAGGAACAAGACGGAAGTATTGCCCTTACTCAGCACAGTACTGGAAGTCATAGCCACAGTGATCAGACGTAAGGAAAAAATAAAAGGCATCCAAATTGGAAAGGAGGAAGGGAAACTGTGATTATTTGCAGGTTACATGATATTGCACATAGAAAAACCCAAGGACTCCACCAGAAAAGAACTGGATCTAATAAATGAATCCGACAATGTAACAGCATACGAAATTAACATCCAGAAATCGATTGCACTTCTATACACCAATATGAATTCTCAAAAGGGAAACTAAAAGAAAAACATCCAATTTATCATTGCAACAGCAAAATTAAGATACCTAGGAATAAATTTAACCAAGGAGGTAAAAGACCTGCTCCTGGAAAACTACAGGACATTGAAAAGAGAAATAGAGAAAGATATAAACAAGTGGAGGCAAATACCATGTTCATGGATTGGAAGAATCAACATCATTAAAATGTCCATACTACCCAAAGCAATCTATAGATTCAATCCCTATTAAAATACTGATGGCATATTTCACATATGTAGAACAAACACTCCAAATATGTATATGGAACCAAAAAAGACCCTGAATAGCCACAGCAATCTTGAAAAAGAAGAACAAAGTTGGAGGGATCACAATACCAGATATCAGGTTATACTACAAAGCCACTGTAATCAAAACAGCCTGGTACTGGCACAAGAACAGGCATATAGACCAGTGGAGCAGAACAGAGAACCTGAAAATCAACCCAAGACATTATGCTCAACTAGCATTTGACAAAGGAGGCAAGAGCACACAATGGAGTAAAGACATCCTCTTCAATAAATGGTGTTAGAAAAATTGGACAAGTACATGCAAAAAAAAAAAAAAAAAAAAACCCACAAAATGAAACCAGACCATCAACTTACACCATACACAAGAATAAACTCAAAATGGTTAAAAGACTTAAATGTAAGTCATGAAACCATAAACATCCTAGAAGAAAACGTAGGCAGCAAAATTTCAGACATCACAGTAGCTGAATTTTTACCAATACATAGCCTAGGACAAGAGAAAGAAAGGAAACACATTAATACATGGGACTACATTAAGCTAAGAAGCTTCTGCACAACAAAAGAAACCAGCATCAGCCAGGCTGGTGTGGGTCAGTGGTTGACATCGACCTATGCACCAAGAGGTCACTGGTTCGATTCCCAGTCAGGGCACATGCTAGGGTTACATGCTCAATTTTCTCTAGGGGGCATGCAGGAGGCATCTAATCGATGTTGATGTTTCTCTCTCTCATCAATGTTTCTTTTTTTCTTTTCTTGGTATGTGCCCCTACTGGGAACCGAGCCTGGGACTCTCTGGTCCGCAGGCCGACACTCCAACCACTGAACCAAACTGACCAGGGCTCATCAATGTTTCTATCTCTCGCTCCCTCTCCCTTCCTCTCGCTCTAAAAAAAAAAAATCAATAAAAACATTTTAAAAAAAGAAACCAGCATTAAAATGAAAAGGGAACCCACTGTATGGGCGAATATATTTGCCAATAATACATCTGATTAGAGGTTAATTTACAAAATGCATAACGTACTCATGCAACTCAAAAAAAGAAAGACAGACAATCCAATTAATAAATGGGCAGAGGATCTGAGTAGACACTTCTCTAAACAGAACATACAAATGGCCAAGAGACGTATGAAAAAATGCTCAACATCACTAATCATCAGAGAGATGAAAATTAAAATGATAATGAGCTATTACCTCACACCTGTCAGAATGGCTGCCATCAACAAAACATCAAATAACAAGTGTTGGTGAGGGTGTGAAGGAAAGGGGACTCTAGTGCACTGCTGGTGGGAATGCAGACTGGTGCAGCCACTGTGGAAAACAATATGGTGTTTCCTCAAAAAAATAAAAATGGAACTGCCATTTGACCCAGTGATCCCACTTCTAGGAATATACCCTAAGAAGCCTGAAACACCAATCAGAAAGACTATATGTACCCCCATGTTCAGAGCAGCACTATTTACAATAGCTAAGATCTGGAAACAACCCAAATGTCCATCAGTAGATGAGTGGGTAAAAAGCTGTGGTACAGCCCTGGCTGGTTTGTGGTTAGAGCATCAGCCTGCCGACCAAAGAGTTGTGGGTTCGATTCTGGTTGGGGTCATACAGGAGGCAGCCAGTTGATGTGTCTCTCTCCCTCCCTCCCTATCACTCTATCTTAAGATAAATGAAAAAATATCCTCAGGTGAGGATAAAAAATATTATTAAAGAAAAAAGAAAGCCCTGGTACATTTACACAATGGAATATTATTCAGCCATAAAAAAGAAAGAAAATCTCACCCTTTGTGAAAGAATGGATGGACCTGGAGATTATTATGCTAAGTAAAATAAACCAAGCAGGGAAAGACAAATACCATATGATCTCAGTTATATGTAGAATCTAATGAACAGAATAAATAGAACCAGAGGCATGGACACATTGAGCAGCTGTCAGAGGGGAGGGGCTTGGGGGGCTGGATCAAAGAAGGTGAAGGGATTAAGCAGAAAACCTATGCATGGCCCAGGGACACAGACGGCAGGGAGGTGAACCACAGGCAAGGGCTGGGTTGTGGGGGGAGGTTGGTAACGGGCATGGAAAGAGCCTTAGTTTAGGATGATGGCCACGGTGTGGTGTGTAGGTGATGTTTTATTAAGTTGTTCACTTAAAACCTGTGTGATTTTGTGAATCAATGTCACCCCAATTAAGAATAAGTAAACATGAAGAGTTTTCTAAATACAAAGAAATTAAAAACAAAAAGATTGTTTAACTGGAGGACTTCCCCAACCTGACTGTTCCGCCTGGTGAAGAGGAGACAGAGTATGTTCTGTTCCCTAAATTTACTTGATCCTGGTCCCCCGACGCCTTTCGATGGTCCGTATTTTTACAGGTATAGCCGTGTGTCAGCCTTCTTCATTCATCCATTGTGTATGTAGTTCATGTTATAGGGAGAATTTAGGTTTTAAAAATATCTTTTCTTCTTTGAGACAACATGGAGAGCATTCTGCTAAGGGAAACAAGCCAGTCGGAGGAAGACCGATAGCGCGTGATCTCACTTATCTGTGGAACATGATGAACAGAACAAGCTGATGAACAAAACAGACCCAGAGACGTAGCAAGGAGCACGGTTCAGGCTGACAGACCTCAGAGGACAGAGGCAGGGGGAGGGATGAGATAAACCAAGGAACTTACATGCAGATGTATGTCACCATGGACATAGACGACAATGCTGGGGGTTGGGGGGCGGGGTGGGGAGAGGGTGTCTGGGGAGGGGAAAGAGGAGAAACATCTGTAACAAAAATAAATGAATACAAGTTGGAAAAAAACACTTTTTCTTGAAAATGTTCTGCAATACAAGGCCTTCTACACATTGGACGGTTGAGAACGTGGGGGTACCTGGAGCGCGGGGGAGGAAAGGTCAGGAAAGGGGCCCAGAGCTGGGGGGCAGCCGTCCACCGCAGGGGACAGGTGGGGACCGGCCAGGAGAGCTGGGAGGAGGCCCTGGCCAGCAAGGGTGCTGTGAAACCCGGGGCTTCGCAGCCAGGAAGATGGACCTGCGAACCCCGCTCACAGCTTCCTGGTTCGCGACTTCGAGTCAGTTGCTTCAGCCACAGCCCCTGCCTGCTCGGCCGCTGAGAAATCTTTCACATCAGAGATCAACCTTCCAGGCACCGGCCCCCACCAGGGGAGAAGCGGGCGCCGTCCTCAGGCTTTTACTCCCCTTCGCGGGGCTCAGCGCCCCTTTGTGTGTCGTGGGCATGGCCTCCCTCGCCCGTCTGGCCCCTTGTCTCCCTCCGAGTCTCTTCCTTCCCACCCCCTGGGCTCAGGGCTGCTCAGCCTGGAGGATTCTCCATCACTGATCACTGGTTTCCCGACACCCAGGGGCTCTGATGCCCCAGAGCTGACTGCCCCAGCCGGGGCTGGGGATCTAAAACGGGGCGCTGGTGAGCCAAGTAGCTCCCCACCCCGAGTGCCTTGTCTCCGGTGGCTCTCAGCCGGGAGGAGGGACCCACAGCTCCTCTGGGGACCAGTGGCTGCTCGTCCTGGCTTCCCCATTTCTTTTTACAGCCTCACATTCTGCCCAACAGATTGAAAGGGAAATTTTAACTCCCGTAGGACGGACCAACTGGCACTGTGACATCGGGAAATTTAAGAGAAGTGTTTGCCACCCAACTCTATGTGTTGTACATTCTCGCTCAAAATGGGAGTTCACACTGCAGGCGTACTATTTTCTGCCGTTGTTTTTATTTTAAAAAGTTTTTAATAATTATTGTTATTTTAAATTTATCTTAATCATTGAAAGGATTACAGATGTCCCCCCTTGACACCCTCCCGCCACTCCTACCCCACCCCCACCTCCACCACACCGGTGTCTGTGTCCATCGGTGATGCATATAAGTATGTGTCCACTGGTGATGCATATAAGTCTGTGTCCGTCGGTGATGCATGTAAGTCTGTGTCCGTCGGTGATGCATATAAGTCTGTGTCCGTCGGTGATGCATATAAGTCTGTGTCCGTCGGTGATGCATATAAGTCTGTGTCCGTCGGTGATGCATATAAGTCTGTGTCCCTCGGTGATGCATATAAGTCTGTGTCCGTCGGTGATGCATATAAGTCTGTGTCTATTGGTTATGCATATAAGTCTGTGTCCATCGGTGATGCATATAAGTCTGTGTTCATTGGTGATGCATATAAGTCTGTGTCCATCGGTGATGCATATAAGTCTGTGTCCATCGGTGATGCATATAAGTCTGTGTCCATCGGTGATGCATATAAGTCTGTGTTCATTGGTGATGCATATAAGTCTGTGTCCATTGGTGATGCATATATGCATATAAGTTGCTTGGTGTTTCTCTTCACACCTGCCACCCCAACCCCCTTCCCTCTGAGGCCCCATAATCTGTTCCCTGCTTCCATGTCTCTGGATCTATTTTGTTCGTGAGTTAATTTTGTCCGTGGGATTCCACATATAAGTGCGGCCCTGTGATACTGGTCTTTCTCTGCCTGGCTCGTGATGATGTCTGCGATCCATCCGAGAGAAAGAGCACTCTGGAAGGTCTGAAACCGGCTGTCAGCTGCGGGTTCCAGACAGATGACTTCGCTCTGTCTCAGGGGTAACGGATTACCTAGAACGTGGCTAAGACGCTAACCTTGGAGAACATCGTGCTTTTAAAAACGTCGAAGGAGTCGATTTTGAAGATTTATTATATCCCCACTGATTTATACATGTCATATCCGTTCGTTGTGGAAAGTAGAAATGTAGAAAGGGGAACTAGCAGCAAAGTGAAAATGATGGCAGGGTCTCTCATTTTCTACGTCTCTCTCATAAACCAGTACGTGTGGTCACACCGCATACGTGGGTGTTGACTACCGTATTAGGAAGACTTTCTTATCTCATTAAATTACCTTCCATCTATGGTTTTAATAGCTCTCATGTACCACAGAGACCAACCTCTTATCGCTGGATAGTCGATACTGTTGCGTCTTTAGCTTGTTGCTAATTATTTGAGTGATACACATGACTGTGATGAACATCATTGTGCAAATGCCTCTGTGCACATCTCTCGTTAGTTCCTGGAAGCCAGGAGCTGGTCAAAGGCAGTGGTGGTTCCCCAGCATCAGGGCTGGGCAACCTCCTGCACTTGGCCAGGCTTGCAAGCACCCCTGAGCAAGGCGGAAACAGACCCACGGCCGGTTTGCTGTGCCAATCGCGCCGTCTCGTTGTTGCATTATATTCCATTTCTTTGACTTCGCACGAGGTCGACTATTTATCTAGTGTTGTTCTTCCACCAATTTCCTTTCTGAACTGGCTACTCGTGCCCTGTGCCCATCTTTCTATCGAGTGTTGGCTAAGCTATGCGAGCCTTCTCTCTGTTACCTATGAAATGCACCAACCGTGATCTGGTTGGTGTGCAAGTTACTCTTATTTTCCCTGATTTGTTAGTAATCTTTTAATTTTGTTTATTACATTTTCAGACATTCAGACGGTTTATTTATTTTTTTATTTAAAATTTTTTTTTATTAATTTAAGAGAGAGGAAGGGAGAGAGAGAGAGAGAGAGATGGAAACATTGATGAGCGAGAACATCGACTGGCTGCCTCCTGCACGCCCCCCACTGGGGATCGGGCCCACGACCTGGGCATGTGCCTTGACCGGGAATCGAACTGACAACCTCTTGGTGCAGGGTCGATGCTCAACCACTGAGCCACACTGGCCGGGCAGATACTCAGAAGGTTTAAAATTTTATGTAGTAAAGGTAATTAAGCTTTTCCTTCATTTGCTCTGAGGATTACAATCCCTTACTCTAAGCTCAGCTAGCGAATCACTTCTGTGTTCTTCAGTGGTTTAGTTTCTTAGCTGTAATTGTTCGAAATTTATTATCATGTGTGGTACGAGGTAGGGATCTAATTATGACTTTTTTTTTTATCCTCACCAAAGGACATTTTTCCATTCTTTGTTCAGATAGAGTGGGAGGGAGAGAGAGGAAGAGAGAGAGAAACATCGATAGAGAAAGGGACACATCGAGTGGTTGCCACCCGCACGACCCAACCAGGGCCGGGAACAAACTGCAGCCGGGGTTCATGCCTTTAGCGGAAACCGAACCCGGGTCTTTCTGCAGAGGCCAACTCTCTAACCGCTGAGCCAAACCGGCCAGGGCTGTTTACGGTTAGAGTGTCGGCCTGCAGTCCAGAGAGACCCGGGTTCGGTTCCCGCTAAGGGCACGTACCTCGGTTACAGTTTGTCCCCGGCCCTGGTTGGTTGTGCTGGTGGCAGCCACTCGATGTGTCCCTTTCACATCAATGTTTCTCTCTCTCATCTTCCCTTTCTCCCTCCCACTCTATCTGAACAAAAAATGAAAAAATGTCCTTGGTGAGGATAAAAAAAAATGTTTAAACAATTGTCTCGGTATTAATTATTAAATACAATTTCTCTTTTGCACTGGTTCCAAATGCTTATTATATCAGCATTACATTTTCTGAGTTTGTCAATGTTCCTCCTCGTTAATGTCTTTTAATTGTTCATTAATGTTACATTTATGTGGGTGGAAATATATAGTTCTCTTCTTTAAAAAAGTACATGGTTTTCTTTCTTATTCTTATGATGAAAAGTATGTATTCTAGTGAGCGCCTCAAACACTCCGCTGCAATTCTTATTAGAATTCAAAATAATTTTGCTTTTACATTTTCATGTATATTTATAATATAACTGTTATTCATACCTGTTTAATTTTGAAGATATATTTTGTAATTTTCTTCATGTTGGGTTAATTGAATATGAAATGTTTTGCTTTGTCTGTTACTATTATAGATTAATCTTTTACACATTAAATTATCAGGTTATTGCCCTGGCCGGTTTAGCTCAGCGGTTAGAGCGTCAGCCTGCGGTCCTGAGAGACCCGGGTTCGGTTCCTGCTAAGGGCGCATACCTCGGTTGCAGTTTGTCCCTGGCCCTGGTCGGTTGTGCGGGTGGCGGCCACTCGATGTGTCCCTTCACGTCGATGTTTCTCTCTCTCTCTCTGTTCCTCTCTCTCCCTCCCACTCTACCTGAACAAAAAAAAAAAAAAATGGAAAAATGTCCTCGGGTGAGGTTAAAAAAAAAAAAAAATTATCAGGTTATTATTAATTTTTCCTTGTGTATAAAAAGCCAATGGCTTGTGCATAGTTAATTTGTAGTTACTTACTTAGGGGTCTCTCGTACTGGCTCTAATAGTTCTTGTTGATCTTTGAAAATAATACATTTTATATATCTTTATGTATGTTTATGTATAATATACGTCATATGTGTATAAATTTATGTGTCTTTATTTTCTTGTTTTTTATTTTTTCTAATTTCACTGATTAGAAATTTGCAAATGGTGCTAATGGCAATAATGTCAAACATTATTTTGTTCCTAAATATAATGGAAATGATTCTCAATTAAATAATAAAAGACAATATCTGGCTTCAGCTTGACACATATATATTTTTGTCGTATTTAAGAAATACGCTTTAATTTTGAATTTTATTGAGACAACCGCACCCCCCCCCCCAATCATGAATGAAACGTTGATGGAATCAAACAGGTTTCCTGCTTCTGTCCAGGTAATAATGTAATTTTTCTTTTTATAAATTATTGATGTGTTACAATATTTAAGTAGGTTTGCAATATTAAACACCTCTTGTATTCATGGATTATTATTTACATATTATGTTGCATATTTACTTGAATGTACTGTGGATTTAATCTCACAGTTTATTGCATTTACATGTGTGACTGATTCATGGTTTTCCTTTACTTGGTTCTCCTTCGTGGACATTCAGAAAGTGGGTGAAGTGTCACTTAAGAGATCTGAGGGAGCTCCCCTGGGAAATTATCTGTGCCCATGGTTTTTATGGACTTGGTGTTTTCACAACGTTTTCAAATGTTTCCCTGTCGGTGAAACTTTTCAAATTTCTCATTTCATTTTAGGTCACTTTTGCTAACTTATGTTTGCTTTTTAGAGTTTCCTATTCCTTAAAAATGTCTAAATCCAAACATATGGACTTTTAAAAACAGATAATGCTCTATTTTGTTGTTGTTAATCCTCCCCCGAGAATATATTTCCATTAGTTTTTAGATTGAGTGGAAGAGAGGGAGAAGACAGAGAGAAACATGGGTGAGAGGGACACACTGGCTGCCTCCTGCATGACCCAGACCGGGCCAGGGATCGAACCTGCAACCCAGGCTCATGCCCTTGACTGGGAATTGAACCTTCAGCCCTTTGGTCCAACGTCCGACACTAACTGCTGAGCCAAACTGGCCAGGGCTATAATGTTCTATTTAAAAAAAAATTCCTTGGCTTGTTTTTCCTTGTCCTCGTCCCACTATTTCTAATATTATGTGTCAGCTTTCTTTGGTTTATTGCATATCTTACATTTTTATTTCTCTCTCAAATCCAGCCTTTGACTTTATTGGTTAATTATACAACTTTCTGTTTTATAAATGACGATTTTTAGTGGTTATCTTTACTATTTCACTTTTTAAAAACCTTTTTTAGGTGGCTTTCTTCTGATGTCCTAAGTCAAATAGTTGTTTTACCTCTATTCCTTCTTTTCTAAAGCAGCACATTTGAATTTTTGGCCTCCTGTTGTTTTAAAAATATCGTTTATTATTGGATTTGGATTTATTTTTGACACCATATAATTATTTCAAAAAGTTATTTTTTAAGTGATCAGGTCTTTTGATTTTAAAGGAATTTTTTGCTTCCTTCTTTTGTGGCCAGGGTATTTGGGCTACACATTGTTGCTTGTTAGCATTTAAAAATTTCATTTATGATCTTAAAAATAACAAGTGTCATCAATAGGACACAAAGTAAATTAATGTATTGACTTAGTCGTTGACATTATTCAAACGCTCGGGAATCAACAGTAACCTAAGTGGTTTGTATATTTTTCAGAGGATATGCAGATTTTAGAAAGTGCATAACAAAACATTTATTTATTTTTATTTTAATAGAACAAATCAAGTTTTATTATTATCTACTCTGAAGTTGGTATGGGCACCCTGATCCCAGTAGGTCGATTCCAGCCCCACTCTCCACCCCGCCCTGGTCCACACCTTCGGTCAGTGTCCACTCCACAGCTGAACTCAGTCATGTGACGTGGTTTGCCCAATGAGATGGAAGCAAACATGATGCTCAGAGGCTTGGAAAAGCACTTATGAGCCCGGCCGGTGTGGCTCAGTGGTTGAGCGTCGACCCTGCACCAAGAGGTCACCAGTTCGAGTCCCGGTCAGGGCACAGGCCCAGGCTGTGGGCCCGATCCCCAGTGGGGGGCGTGCAGGAGGCGGCCAGTCGATGTTCTCTCACTGATATTTCTGTCTCTCTCTCCCTCTCCCTTCCTCGCTATCTAAAATCAATGGAGAAAAGGGAAAATAAAGAGAGAGAGAGAGAGAGAAAAGCACTTATGGGATTGGCTTTGCTTGCTCCTGTCCTCCTTCATTGCCATGAGAACACTCCTGGGCACACCTGAGGCCAGGTGAGAGGTGAGAAGAACCAAGCTGCTCCAACAGATCCAGCCGAAAGCGTCCTCAGCCAGCTCGGATCTGTGCGCCCAGGCAAAGTCCGCAGAGTACCCCAGCTGAGCCCAGCTGACCTCAGGGGCACGGCCCAGCTGCAGACCCTCTGGTCCGCTCAGATGGCTGAGTGAGACAGGTGTTTACGGTGGTGTCATCAAGGTTTTGTGGTTGCTTGTTACGCAGGTTTATTTTGGCTGTAGACAACTGCTGCCGTAAGTTACCTGCCATGTTTTACACGTTTTCCTAGGAGATTAGTGGAAACGGTCAAATGAGAGGGTGGTAACTTCTCCACTGTACCGTTATTAGCTTTTAACGTAGGTGGTGCGGTGTCCCCATTCCCAGCTGGGTAGGGCTACAGATAACTTTCTATTTTCAACAAAACCAATATTCCCCACAGGGAGAGTGGATTGTGAAGATTCTCGCACAACCACCCTGGAGAGAAGGTCAAGGTCACAGACGACCTCGTGACAGCCAGCCGCACTGCGGTCACCCCCAGCGCAAGACTCCACCAGTCACGCCGGGGGTGAAGCAAGGGCCATGCGACCCCGTGTCACCTGAGTGAACACTGCGCCGTAGAGCACCCTGCACAGATGAAGCGAACCTTCGAAGGAGGCACTGGAAACAGTCCTCGGAGCCCGAGGGCAAACGTCTGCGGTTTTCGCTGTGTTCCAGGCGTAGGCTATTATATCCGAATGTATTTCAACATAAAACCTGTTCTGAGCCCTGGACAGTGTTGTGACTTAGTTGGTAAGAGCACTGTCCTGTGCGCGAACAGGTCACAGGTTTGATTCCCAGTCAGGGCACATACCTAGGTTTAAGGAGGCAACCAATTGATGTCCCTCTCTCCCCCAACCCCTGTCTTCCCATCTCTCCAGAAATCAGTCAACACGTCCTTGGGCGAGGATAAAAACAAACAGAAAAAACTGTCTTGAGATTTCTTTTTGCATAAAGACAAAAAGCCACGCATCATAGGGGATATACTTGTTCGTCCTGGAGTGGTAAAGTTCACTGGAATTATACCCAGAAAACCACATCACCACAACTTCAACGTGTGTTCTTCATTGGAAATGTTGCTGAAGACAGGTGGCCGCCGGTGCTGGGGAGGAGAGTGCAGACCGGCTGCGTGTGGTTAGGGGGGAGAGCTGGTCCTGTCGGGACGCAGTGGTCCGAGGGTGTCACCTTGAAGCCAGAAGCATCACTGATGCATTAAAGGAAAACGAAAAGTGAACCATCAAAACCACTCAGAAGGGCATGGCCATGGGTAGTATTTGTGCTCAGAGTACAGTCGGTTTTCACGGTGCAACGTTTCAAAGTCTTGGTCAAATTTTAAGTGAAACACTTTTATTTTTCCTCATACAGGAAGGTAAACATTTCACATTTGATGACCTTTTCCCCTTTGGTGACCAACTGGACATTTTCAAAGAAACTAACACACTTAACATGTCCTTTCCAGGGAAGGACGATGTTTTCACAAGTGAGAAGCGGCTTTTGGACTTAAACGTGTGCTACCGAAAGAACGTTTCGAAACCACACTCTGACGTTTCATCTTTCCATGATTTGGGGGCGGAAAACACTACCTGTCGCTCACAGTATCTCTCACGTGTACACCCCCTGAAAACCTGACCGCTTTTCAAAATAAGTCTAACTCGCGTTGAAAACCCTTCACAGAATGTTGCTGTTTCTGAGCTTATTTTGCTGAGAGAAGCATCAAAGCACGTTACATTCGGATTATTCCGGCGTGAATAGCGGATTGACAGGAAGGCGGAAATTTGCTAACAGAATTTTCGGGGGAGAGCTCTTTGCACAATGGACTGGAGAGCAGCCCCGTGTGGCTCTCCCCGGCGGGTCTGTGGGCGTCGCGAGCAGCTTCTGACTCCGGCCGCCGTTGACACGGAATATCGACGTGCACCGGGCTGAGAGCCTGGCTCCCCGTCAGTGTCGGGGAGATTTTGAAAAGCAGTGAAACATGTTCAACCCCATTTCTTTCATCTGCGCTCACCACAAACTCTCTTGCAACACACTTGAAAGCCATGACTTCATATTTTTTTCTTTATTGATTTTAGAGAAAGAGGAAGGGAGAGAAAGAGATGGAAACATCGATGAGAGAGAACATCGACTTGCCGCCTCCTGCACGCCCCCCACTGGGGTCGGGTCCATGACCTGGGCATGTGTCCTGACCGGGAATCAAACCGGCGACCTCTTGGTGCAGGGTTGATGCTCAACCGCTGAGCCACACCGGCCGGACTCCTTTTTATTAATTATATTTTGTTCTTGGAAAGAACTTGAATTGGAGATCGCAAAAGGTATTGCTTGTGTTCAGAAAAGTTTTCTTCTATTATATCTCTTCTCTGTATTAAGGGAAAAACTTCTGATCCTTCCTCCCTCATCCCTGGCTTTATCTTCTGCAATCTCTACAGCAGTGTGAACTCGGATGCCAGTGATGACCCCTTTCTAGTCTTCTCTTCACCAGGTCCTTGTTCCGTCGACGTTTGGCTTCCTGAACTGAAGTGAAAAGTCAAACTTGTGTTTATAAAGACGTGTTTCTGAAACATTAAAAAAATTGCTCTCTAAACCGTAGCTGCTATATTCTCTTCCCAACGTCACTTTGTGGCTTGCCCTTCTGTTTGGAAGCCTGACCCTTCCCCGACCTCCAGGACTTGGCTCCGGTTCCTTTTCCGAGGGGGGACCACGGCAGTGGTTACTGGTGTTCAGTGCGAGTGGGCATTTGTCATTTCCTTCGCTCCCCAGTGTCTAGACTTGCTGGGTGGGGGTGGGGGGCACAGTCTGTACCATCATGGGAGCTGAAAAGCCAAATACAAAGTCTCAGGCCAGGAGCCGGCAGGAGCCGGCACGTGACTTGGCCGAGGAGACGGGCTTCTCTGGGATTCTGCAGCAATGATGGGACCTGGGTTGTCGCAGCGGTGACAGCCGTGGACGGTTCCGGGGCAGAGGCTACGATGCCCAGGATGGCATCTGGGTTGATGTCCTGTGGTCTCTGGTGACACCTGGGCACTCAGCACGTAGCCTGTGAGGCAGACGGGCTGTCCTCCAGCTCGTCCCGGGGGGGGGAGTCCCTGTGTTTCTGGGCACCTCTTGTCCTCGACCAGGACCCTTTGACCAGTCTCCAGTCTTTCTGTCAGTCCGGGGCTCCCAGACACGCGGTCCGTAAATCCACCTTCACGTTCATCGGCCAGAAGCAGCCTGCGTGGCCTTTGAGTAAGAGCCTGACCCGTGTGGTCCCTTCTTTGTGTCTCCGGATGTGCTGGTTTCTACATCTTTACGCCCTTCTACCCCGTCCACCTGTTACGTCTGAGTTCCCTGTGCTGGTGCAGTGACACCGCTGCTTCCCATCTGACCAACACCCCTGACCCACACCACAGCACCTCTGAGACTGTCTGGCGTAATTAGAAGGTTAAAGGTGTATCCACGTCTGGCGTTTCCTCGTGCGCTGATGGATCCATTTGCTTCCACAGTTTCACATCATCATTATTATTATTTTTCTGTTAGGATCATCATCCCAGGTCTTAAGCTACGATGGTTGGCAGGCAGAGCCCCAGCTGCACTTACTGGGGTTCAGCAATTCTTTATTTGGTGCCAGTCTTTTGAACTTAGAACTCTCTTGGTTCTATTTCTTTGATATTTTCCACTAAAAAGGATTTTTTTTTTTTAACCTCTGGTGAATGTGAATCCATTGTAGCTTTAGCTTTGTCTCCAGAAAACAGGAATGCAACTTATCACCTCCCTTCTCTACCCCCAACTTCACACCCATTTGTGTTACTTACCGAGATCCTTGAAGCCCAGCCGTGCTCACTGCTGGCTTCTCCACCAAACCCACTGACACCCCTGGCTTACGTGGTTGAGGGTCAGTGTCGACACTGTCTGGAAGTTTCCCGTGTGTGGGAAGCTGCAGGTGTGCACATGAAGTCTGTTGGTGGACCCCATGTCACCTAGAGAGTGGGACCTCCCCGTCTGGTGGGACCTCCCCGTCTGGTCAGCCAAAGTCTCTCCTTTTTTTTTTTTTTTATCCTCACCCGAGGATATTTTTCCATTTTTTGTACAGATAGAGTGGGAGGGAGAGAGAGGAACAGAGAGAGAGAAACATCGATGTGAAGAGACACATCGAGTGGCTGCCACCCGCACGACCAACCAGGGCCGGGGACAAACTGCAACCGAGGTACATGCCCTTAGCGGGAACCGAACCCGGGTCTCTCCGGACCGCAGGCCGACGCTCTAACTGCTGAGCCAAAACTGGCCAGGGCTAAAGTCTCTCCTTTTTGAGGGAGAAGCATGGAGTGGGGATGTCAGGACAGATACTTGTTTTCATCTCTTTTTGGCCAGTAGACAATCTTCTACACATCTGGCAGATGTTTACCTAAGTTACAATTTCAGTTCATGTTGAAATTGTACAAATCCTTTCGTACTGTGCATTTTAGAAATCACCGATAAAAAGGTGGAGCAGAGCACTGGGTGTCTGTTGCTTTCTATTGGCATAATCTGCTCTATATTGCTGGGGGAAATTTTAAGTCTGTAGGGAGCTTTTGTCACCAAAACTCTGGCTTTGGTAATAATCTAAAAAAAGTAAAGTTGGATTTTTACCTCACTCTTTACACCAAAATAGAAATTCCACCTATATTAAATACTAAAAATATGGAAACAATAAAGGAACTAAAAAGAGACGTGAAAGAAAACTTTTACAATCTTAAAATAAAAAAGGCCTTTGAAAGGATTTCACAAAATCCAGAAGACTTAAGAGAAGAGATGGGTAACGATGACCATAAAAAAATGGAATGATTCTTCATTGTAAAAATACCATAAAATGATATTTTTTGAAAACCTGGGAAAGATGAAGGCAAATGAGAACCTGGGGAAAAATATTTGCAACACATATGGCAAAGGACACATCCTGTAACATATAAAGAATATTTATAAATCAATAAGAATATAAACATCACCTGCCTGGTAAAGAGAGAACATGAGACTTCATGAAAACAGGCAAAAATAGTCTTTGAAATTATAGGAAAAATACTCAACTTCACTTATAATAAAATACGTACATTTAAACCAATGAGCTCTGCATCCGCACAGATTTTTGAGTTGCGAGAGGATTTAAACTGATACTGAAGTCCCTTAGCTCTCTGAAGGAACGCAGGGCCAACAACACAGCTACGCAGCACATGCAAATCCCTAAGTAGGCATCAGGTGGGTGCGGGTCACCCTGACACTCCCCTTCATAGCCTTGCGTTCACAGTGGCCTGAGGCCTGTACGCCATTCACAGTTCCCTCCGGCCAGGAGCAGTCTTACTTTGCAGATGAGGCAGACACAACATCCCGCAATTACTTAACTTTGATCTTTCTTGAGAAACAGGACTTGCAGGTCATTGTCCCAGGCATTCCCGAGCCAGCCAGGTTGGAGGTTAATCCTCACCTCCCAGATTGTAACAACTGATAAAGAGCAAAAGGCACTATAACACACTGTGCTGGGGCAGGGTGTGTTGTAGCTGTCACTCTCATGCATGGTTGGTAGTGATACCATTGTTATTAGCTAGTTGTCAATGATAGGAAGAGAGCAAAGGGGAGGCCAGACATTACAAACATGGTCGTCTGGGCTGCTTCACCAGGAAGTTGCAACTTCACACTCCCCAGGGAACCACCAGTCCATTCCCTGCAAATCACTGGGGGAAGGGGTCCAACAAAGGGGGAGATGGGTGCATGTGCAGTGAAGTTGGGGTGATGTAGGGAAGGTACTTGCTTATCAATCTAGCTTGGGGAACCATGGATTGACTAGACAGGGTGGAGCCAATGCTAGTTCGTGAAAATTTGGGAATTCATGCTCCCCCAGACAAAGGAGTTTGCTCTCTTGGCATTCTTGCCTCTGCTGCGGCTCTCGTGCATTTGGCCATGTTCCCTCCAGGGCCGCATGGCCCATGGCCATAAGGACTCCACACGCTACAGGTTATAGCTGGGAACACACTCTGAGCTACGTTAGCCTGATGCTGGACTGGAAACTCTGGGCAGTGGCTTTAACCCTGCTCTGCTGAGAGCAAAATGAGACGTCTTCCTCCGTGGGATGGAGGGAAGTAGGACCTTGGAGATTCAGGGGTATAATTCCACAGAGATAACGCTTCGTACTATATCTCATCCTCCTGTACAAGTCTCAGAAAACTCTTTTTCTCGTGACATCACAAGAAGCCCACTGGCAACGGGTGGGGACAGGGAGAGCCCCCCGCTGATAAAAGTAGGCACTCAGGAGGGCAATTTGAGCATAACTATCAATATTTAAAGTGCACGTTCTCTTTATTTTTTCAATATAATGTAATTTTTTTGTTAATCCTCACCCAAGGATATTTTTCCATTGATTTTTTAGATAGATAGATAGATAGAGAGGGGGGGAGGGGAGAGAGAGAGAGAGAGAGAGAGAGAGAGAGAGAGAGAGAGAGAGAGAGAGGCACATTAACTGGTTGTCTCCAGCACAACTCTGACCAGGGCTGGGGATTGAACCTGCATCCTAGGTATCTAACCCATGACCCTTCAATCCATGGGCCAAAGCTCTAACTGCTGAGCCAAACCAGCTGGGGCTGCATGCTCTCTTTAACTTTGCAGTTTCAATGATAAGAATTTGTCCTACATACATATCCAAAGAAAGAGCATTTGCTACAGCCCTGATCATACGAGCGAAATAATGGAAACAACATAAAGGTTCCTCTGTAAGAGTCTAATGAAATGCATCAATCCAAGGAAACACCACAGAGCCGTTTCAAAATGAGAGACAGGCCTATGTGCCCAGACATGAAATAATCTCAGAGCTATAGGAAATAAAAAGGCAAGGCAGGGAACAGTGTACATAGATGTCAACTGCACCAACAACCTCCGGAAATACTGGCAAGAGATTGGTTACTGTTTTCAATGGGAGAATGGGAGAGAAAAAGAGACTCAATTTTTAATTCACATTCTTCTACATTCTACAAGTTTTTAAAAAGAAGTTGTGTGTGTATTAACTATTCAACCAATAAAAGCATAATAAATACATGTATTGAGAAAAGTATTTACAGGGTTATTGTGGCCTTAAGACAAAATAATTTTATTTTTTAATTCTCACCCAAGGATATTTTCTGTTTATCTTCAGATAGAGTGGGAGGGAGGGAGGGAGAGAGAAACATCGACGTGAGAGGGACACATTGACTGGCTGCCTCCCACACGACCCCGACCAGGGCTGGGGACAAACTGCAACTGAGGTACATGCCCTTGGCTGGAATTGAACGCATGACTCATTGGTCCGCGGGCCAATGCTCTAACTGCTGAGCCAAATCGGCCAGGGCTGAGACAAAACCATTTTTAAAAAATGGAATAATTTGACTTGCATCAAGTTGAATGATCATGGCAACATTGGACGATCGAGTTATGTCCTTGAACTGCTCCTGGTGGACTTAACGCGGAGTCGGGAACCGTCCTCCCAGACCCTTTCCTTCCGTTTCTTACTCTGCGCACTGCTGCCCGGTGAGGGGTCTCTGAAGTTCCAAACCCAATCGCCTTTCCCAGCACCCACCTCACCTGATTTCTTGGTCCCCCTTTTGGGAGAACCTGGTTGAGTATAATTTTTTTCCTTGAAATTATCTGATTTTTGGGTTTCATGACACAATTTCAGAATCTCCTACTTCTTCATCCTCCCCCCGCATCCCCCCCACCCCCCCGGTCCTTTGACTTCTGCCTTGGAAACACCTCTTTGCTTCCTCCCAATGTCAGTGCCTTAGGTTCTGTCCCCACTGTGTTACTGAGAACCTCCCACGTGGTCCATGGGCCCTGCTTCAGGCTCTACGAGGTCACACACATCCGTGTGTGGCTCAGAAACATGCACTGACTTGCACTGTGGAGCATAATGTCTGCACCTAAAGTGACATTTCAGAACCCTCGAACCCTTGGCTTCAGCTCCATGTCAACCGTCCCCACACACACAGCTCATTTCCCAGGTGATCTTGGTACAAGTGAAGACACCCAGCTGGAGTCTGTTCAGAAAAGACGGAAGGAGCCCATAGCGCCTCCCGTGTGACAGCCCCAGGAAGGTCAGGCTGCAGGGCCGGGGTCCACGTGGACCTGGATGTGTCCAGGCTCCTCCTCCCCTCGCTGCTCTTCTCTGGGCATCGGCGCCTCGTTTCTCTTTCAATATTAGAGCTTCACCTGTGGCAGAGGAGATCGCGTTCGGTCACTGGCTCTCAAGGAAGCATCCAGGGACCCAGTATGAGAGACTCTGGGTGGTGAGGTTTATTGTGGTGCCTGCAGCAATATCAAAGGAGTATCCAAGCCTCATGTTCATCACCCTGCTGTGGAGGAGTCCAGTCTTGTTTTCATCAAGGCCACAAACAGGGACAGTGTCGAGACATTTTGTGCCATTGGTACAGTCCACGTCCCTGTCCTGATGGGCCAGCCATGGGCCCAGGCAGCTGCGAGGACCAAAAGACTGTATGGGGAGAACTTGTGAGTGAATGAGGCTAGCGTGTGGAGAGACAGAGAGAGAGAGAGAGAGAGAGAGAGAGAGAGAGAGAGAGAGAGCTCTTTGTTAGCGGGGATTATCTCAGGCTTGGGAAGGACCAGGAGCCAGCCTCCCTTCCCCCCTTCCCCCCTCCTTCCTTCCTTCCTTCCTTCCCCCTTCCCCTTCCCCCCTCCCTCCTTCCCCCCTCCTTCCCCTTCCTTCCTTCCTTCCTTCCTTCCTTCCTTCCTTCCTTCCTTCCTTCCTTCTTTCCCCCTTCCCCCCTCCCCCTTCCCACCTTCCTTCCTTCCCTCCCTTCCCTCCCTTCCTCCCTTTCCCCTTCCTTCCTTCCTTCCTTCCCCCTTCCCCCTCTCTCCCCCCTTCTTCCTTCCTTCCTTCCTCCCTTCCTTCCTTCCTCCCTTCCTTCCTTCCTTCCTTCCCCTCCCCCTTCCCACCTTCCTTCCTTCTCCCCTTCCCCCTCCCTTTCCCCTTCTTCCTTCCTTCCTTCCTTCCTTCCTTCCTTCCTTCCTTCCTTCCTTCCTTCCTTCCTTCCTTCCTTTGTGAACGTCTTTTCTATTTCTATCAGTTCCATGTTTCACAAATTAGTCCTCAAAATAAAAGAAAGTTCTTTCTGGTTGCCTCTGAGTGTGCATTAAATAATTTTTAGAAATGGTTTCAGAGGATCGTGTTTTTAGTCCCATTTTCTTTCTGCAAATATAAAGTTAGAATCTGGACCAGGTCACTGAAGTTCCTCCTATGTCTGAGTTTGGATTTTCTGGTCCCATTGCTAGAACAAAATGGAAGCGTTTTCTTTTAATGATAAAAATATCAGTGTTTGCTCCAGATAGGGTTCTTTTAAAAATTTATTTATATTAAATTATTTTTTTATTTCTCGATTACAAAATATTATATTAGTTTCAGGTGTAGACCCCTGTGATTAGACATTACATCACTTGTTAAGTGATCATCCTCCAAAACCCACACCCATCTGTCACCACGCACAGTTGTTACAGTGTCACTGACTATATTCCCGCTCTGTCCTTTACACCCATGACTGCTCTGTAACCAGCAATTTGTGCTTCTTAATCCCTTCATGGTTTTCACCCATCCCCCAACACCCCTCCCGTCTGGCAACCACCAACATGTTCTCTATGAGTCCGTTTCTGTTCCGCTTGTTCATTTATTTTGATTTTTTAGATTCAATTGTTGATAGATATGTATTTATTGCCACTTTACTGTTCATATTTTTAATGTTTTTTTCCCCCTCTTCTTCAAGAAGACCTTTTAAATTTTCATGTAATACTGGTTTGGTGGTGATAAACACCTTTAGCTTTTCCTCGTCTGGGAAACTCTTTATCTGTAGTCTGATTCCAAACGACAGCTTCGCTGGGTAGAGTGATCTTGGCGGTAGGTCTTTGCTTTTCATCATTTTGAATGTTTCTTGGCGTCCCTTCTGGCCTGCAAAGTTTCTGTTGAGAAGTCAGCTCACCGTTTCTCTTGCTGTTTGTAAGATTCTCTCTTTGTCTTGAACCTTTTGTATTTGAACCAGGTGTGTCTTGGTGTGGGCCGCTTGGGGTTCATCTTGTTTGGGACTCTCTGTGCTTCCTGGACGTGTATGTCTGTTTCCCTCACCGAGTTAGAAAAATTTTTGTGTCATTATTTTTTTCCAATAGGTTTTCAATTTCTTGCTCTCGCTCCTCTCCTGGCACCCCCATGATGCGGATGTTGCTACGCTTGAAGGGGTCCCAGAGGCTCCTTATACTGTCCTCAATTATTTGTGTTCCTTTTTCTTCTTGCTGTTTTGATGAGGTGTTTTTTGCTTCCTTATATTCCAAACACTGATTTGATTCTCAGCATCATCTATTCGACTGTTGATTCTCTGTCAATTATTCTTCATTTCAGTTACTGTTATCCTTCATTTCTGACTGGTCCTTTTTTATGGTGTCTATATCCTTTTTTATGCGGCTGAAGTTCTCACTCAGGTCCTTGAGCATCCTTATCACCATCGTTTTGAACTCTGTGTCTGGTACTTGGCTTGCCCCCATTTTATTCAGTTCTTTTTCTGGAGATTTCTCCTGTTCTTTCCTTTACAACACATTTCTTTGTCTCTGCATTTTGGCTGCTTCCCTGATTGTTTCTGTGTGTTAAGTAGAGCTGCTCTGTCTCCAAGGCTTGGGGCGGGTGACCCTGTACAGTAGCTGTCCTGTAGGGCCCAGTGACCCAGCCGCCACGGTTGCCCGAGCTGAGCAGTTCAGGTGCGTCCCTCTGTGTGCCCTGCCCTGTTGTAGTTGAGCCTTAACTGCTGTTGGCACCCAAGGGAGCGATGGACCGCAGGCCCTTTGGCCGTGATGACCAGCAGAGGGAGAGCTACTGTGCGGGGCCGACCCCACCGAGCAGGGCTCGCTTCAGTGGGGCTTTGGAGCTCACCGGGTCTGCCCCTTGGGGTGTCACTTTGGAGGTGGTAGGGTGTGATCCAGTGTGGTCTGAGGCTGTCTACCGGGTTCACCGGCTCTGGGCCTCCCGGGAGGTGCAAAGTCAGCCCTGTGCTCCGCCTGGGCCACCTGGTGCGAGGCAGAGGGTATGCAGAGGCCAGACCTGCTTGTTGGAGAGATTTTAGAAAATTCCAGGCCTGAAGCCAGAGAGGCCAGTGGTCGGGAAAAGCCCCAGGGGCGGTTGGCGGGGCTGAAGGTCGGGTGGGCAGGGTCGGGAATCGCCAGGGCGGGGCTCACAGCGGGAGCCAGGTTGATGGAGTCTCAGGTGTGGCGCCCTCTGCTGGCTCTGCGGGAGGCTCAGCAAAGGAACCAGGGCCTCTGCCAGCACTTCCGTCTGGGGAACTGCTGCACCCCCAACTCTCTCCTGAGTGCCGGGCAAGTCAGTTCTTCCCCACATGGTTCCTTCAAGCTCCTGCCGCGGGGCTGGAGCTCAGATCAGTGAGTCCGAGTAGGTCCACATGTGGCCATTTGAAAGCCACACCCGGACTCCAGCAGCCGCAGTTCCTGCTGGTTTACAGCAGAAGTTATGGGGATTCTCTCCCCAATATTGGAGCCCCGGGCTGGGGGCTGGCGTGGGGCTGGGACCCCTTGTTCCTCAAGATTTCCCTCCTGATTCCTGCCCACCGCACGGACTAGCCTGTCGTGTGTCTCCGCCCTCCTACCAGTCTTCACGTGCTTCTTTGACTCCCTGGTTGTAGGACGTCCCCTGGGCAGGACTTTGATGGCCGTTCTGCACGATGGCCGCCCTGCACTTCAGTTGTATGTTTGCTGTGGTTGTGGGAGGTTCTAGGACCGTGCGGTGTGTCTGCACCACCACCTTCACTGGAATCGGGACCAGGAGTCTTCTCGAAATAACCAACCAGCTTCGTCAGCTTTCACAGGCTCCTGCCTTGCAGCCAGTCCGGCTCCTAGGGGTCCCCGGGTGCGTGTCTGTGTGTGTGTGTGTGTCGTCGGATTTGCTCCTTCCCCGGGCTGCACAGACAGGCCTGAGGTCGCTCTCTGGCCGGTGTTATCTCCACCCCAAGTCCAGATACCCCAGGAAAGGATTCGGCGGCCCAGTCCGGTCCGGGGGGGGGGGGAGACTCGGGAAGGGCCATGGCAGTTACCCCCACACGCCGGGATAAAGCGGGGACATGCAGCTCTCAGTCCGTGCCCGGCTCCAGCACCCACGGTCCGGGTGTTCGGACCTGGCAGCGTGCCCGTCCCAACTTGTTCCCGACACCTTCCTGCTCCTGTCCGGGCCCCCTCTGCTCCCCAACACACACGTGCGGAGGTGGTAACTGCTCCCCAGTGACTCCAAGACTCCAGGTGCGTATTGTCGTCAGCACTTATCACACTATCTCCCAAAACGTCCGTTTACAAGTGTGTCTGCGCCCGCCCGGCAGCTCCTCCCCCCAGTGTCCTGGGGTCGACATGAGGAGGAAGGGGGGACAGAGGCCCCGGCTCCCTGAGCACTGTGCTCAGGCGGCTCCCCCTGCTCCCCTGCGGCGTCTGGGTCGACTTGCTGGGTGCACTGGGGGCTGGGGGCAGAGCGGGACTGTGTAAGGTCCCTGGTCTCTGCGGTCCGTGTGCTAAGGAGCATGTGGTCGCCCAGCTACGGGCAGAGCGGAGGGGCAGAGGGGATGCTGAGCCCAAGGCGGGTTCCCCGGGGCAGCTGAGCTCACCGGCAGCTGTCAGAACGTCTCCCGTGTTCCCTCCGCGGGGACTTGGTGTCTATTAAAGTCCCCCCCCCCCCAGTTACCAGGATTTAGGTCTCGGAGAGGATTTCCCTCTCATCCTCCACGGGGCCGTGTGGGGAGTCCCCCTCCCACCTTGGGGGTCCCAGCCGGTCCCAGAGGGGGCAGCTGTTCTGGGGTGTTCTCCCTTGTCTTCTTGGGGCCATCACTGCTGCCAGGTGTCCCCTCGGTGCTTCTTTCTAAGGCCTTGCTCAGGTGCCCTTTTATTTTAGAAAATTCTTTTTTCTTTATTGATTTTTTTTAGAGACAGAGGAAGGAAGAGGGAGAGAGAGATGGAAACATGGATGAGAGAGAACATCGACTGGCCACCTCCTGTGTGTCCCCCACTGGGGATCGGGCCCACGACCTGGGCATGTGTCCTGACCGGGAATCGAACTGGTGACCTCTTGGTGCAGGGTTGACGCTCAACCACTGAGCCACACCGGCCGGGCCAGGGACTGGATGTCTTATGAGCTCGAACCCTCCCCTGAAAATGGAGCAGAGGCTGGAAGAGTGGTTGGCTGTGAAGTTGGTGAATGACTGGTACCACCACGGGTCAGGGCTCAGAGACAGGCGGCCGAGGTCGAGGCGGTCGAGTCCGTCCCATGGCAGAGCGCTGGGTGGAGAGAGGATGTCGCGGTGCCTCGGAAGGATGGAGCAGGGAGGTGGCAGTGGTCAGGGCACAGCAGGGCGAGGCTGGCGTGGTCAATACCTGAGCGGCCGCGTGGGTTTCGTTCCCTAACGCTCTCTGCCATTCCCGGTCCCCAGACACCACCCACTGCTCATGGCGCAGCCCGTCCAAGGGGCCTTTCCGCAGCACCTCCCTCCCCGGGAGACAGCACTGGAGTCCTGTGCAGGGACCCGCGAGCCCATCTCCCTGTCGGGAAGCGGTGTGTTCCTGTGAGGGCCGGGGCTCGTCCCCGGGCTGGGGGAAGCCGCAGACCCCAGTGAGACAGAGTCGAGCCGTCGCTCCTGTGTTTTTATTATTGTCTGCTGGTCAGCTTGGCCTGCTGGTGTCCAGGGATTGTGGCAGCTGTGTGTACACGTGTGTGTGCACGTGTGTGCGTGTGTGTGATTTGTTGACGACTGTGCTACAACAGGAAACAGCGTCCGTGCCCGTCGGCATCCCCAGTCCATTGCTGATGCGGAGAGGGGCTCTGGGTGGGCACCGGCGTGGGAGGCCTGGAAACTCTCCACCGTCCGGCTGGGGGGGCCTGAGGACAGACAGCCTCCTGGAGGTGCCGGAGGAGACGGCGAGCTGCGTCTCCGAGAGCTGGTCTGGCCGAGACGTGGCCTGGAGGGAGAGCAGAAACGGCCGAGGCCCTTGTCTGATGCTCCTCTGTCTCTGAGGGGCTTTTCTGATGCTTCTTATGGCTTTTGTGCGGCCTCTGTGCCTGAGGTTTACACAGGGCAGTGTTGGGAGAACACAGCTATGCCCCAAAGTGATTTCGAAACAGTGTATGTTCTTGTTCGTCTGTAGACCCGTGAAGGGGGAGCATGGTCTTTGGAGACACTTTTAAAATTATTCTCGTCTGCTGCTTCCTCACGTTGATTGTCGTACCGCCGTCGTCCTCAGGACTGGTCCTCAGAGCCCCTGACCGTGGTCTCGGGCTCTCCCCCAGGGCCTCGTCCTTCGCTTGGGTCTCTTTTCTCACCAGCACAGGCTGCCAAGGCTGGGGACCCTGAGGGCGGTCGGGGAGAATGCGGCAGAACAGGCTAGAACACTCCAGGGAGAGGGCTGGGCTGGGTCGAAGCTGTGTTATACTAATAAAGTTAATATTTGATGCCATCCTTGCACCTAAGCAGAATGGACTCCTCAGGGAAAAGTCCAGTCACGCGTAGACTGCTCTGCTGGCACTCACCTGTCTCCTCCCCTTTGGCTCTTACTGGGTGCGTTAGCATCTGGGGGGCCTCGGGGACCTGGCGAGTTCACCCAGTGTTACCAACCTCAGGGTCGGGAACGAGGAACATCGTGATGCTGAGATGAAGCATGTAATCCCCTCCCCATCTGAGACCAGAGACCTTGACGTGTGGAGGTCAAGGTCTCTGAGAACAGGAAGCCGCTTGACTTTTCTGGGTTCCAGGACCAAAGCAAGTGTGGGGCTCGTTCACCTCCAGGGTCCACCCTCGTGTGCTCTGTGACGTGCCCGGCAGGTGCCCAGGGCTGCCCACTTTCAGCCGGTGGCCCATCGTCTGCCTTTGAAGCCCAGTAAAGGCCGAGCCTGGAACCAGCGTTGGCCGAGGGCCAGCTCACCTCCACCTGCGGGAGCCCTGCCTGGAGGTGTGAACCCCCCGTCTGAGCTGCAGCGGTTCACCCCCTCCCCTGCTTCCTGTCTTCATGCGACTTTCCCGTCGTGGGAATCGAACCCAACGCTGCTATTAATTTCTGACTGTTTACAACTCCACCCCCATCTCCTCAAGGTGTTTAGATACTGCTGAGCCTCCAGGACCTATTTTCTCCCCGGAACTGAGGAGCGTATTTTAGACTATGGAGGTGAACACTGTTCACCGTGCATCTGCTACAGGGATCTTGCATCAGTTATTAAATAATTGTCTCAACCCCGAGACTCCTGGTGCTGCCGTTTGACGGTGGAGCTTGGACTCTGCCACTATTTCCATTTGGGCTGCTCTGTTATGCTAGGCGTGGCCAGTAGGGGGCGCTGGAGGCGCTGGCAGGCTGGAGGGGCAGCGGGGTGCACGCTCCTTCCCTTAGCAAAGCCCCTGCACCTTGGCAGAGGCAGGTGTCTTCTGAGCAGCCCCTGACTCCCGCGTGCACGTTGTTCCCCCACAAGAACCAGAATCAAGGTCTCGTTGCCAGAGACCCAGCTGTTTCTCCAAGTGTGAGTTTCAGCTCAAGAGGCTCCTGGGGTCCTTCTCCTCCTTTCTTTCAGCCATCCTTTGCATTCGTACCATTTCATGTGCATTTCAGATGAAAACCAAGCCCTCTACAGAGTGGTCCCCTGCTCCCCCGAGCCCCCACCTGGTCTCATCCCGTTACCTTGACGTCACTATGTCCCCATGCTACAGTGGGCATCTCTGTGACTCTTCTGCAGCTATCATTGTACTGCTTAATGCCACCCCCTTGTCCCAGCCCCCCAACCCCTCCCCTCTGACAGCTGTCAGTCTGTTCTCTGTATCTGTGAGTCTGTTACTATTTGTTTATTTTGTTCATTAGATTCCACTTTTCTTTCTCTGACTGGCTTATTTCACGGAGCATAATGCCCTCTAGGCCCAGCCATGCTTTTGCAAAAGATAAAGTTGCCTTCTTTTTTAATGACTAACATTCCCCTGTGTACATGTACCACAGCTTTTTTATCCACTCCTCTACCGAGGGGCACTTGGGCTGCTTCCAAATCTTGGCTATTGCAATGAACACAGAGGTGCATCTATTCTTTTAAATGAGAGTTTCAGGCTTTTACAGAGGTGTTCCCAGAAGTGGGATCACTGGATCAAATGGAAGTTCAATTTTTAATTTTTTGAGGTAACACCATATTGTTTTCCACACTGGCTGCACCAGTCTGCATTCCCACCAGCAGTGCACAAGGGTCCCCTTTTCCCCACACCCTCACCAGCACTTGTTGTGTTTGTGGATTTATTGATGACAGCCATTCGGACAGGTGTGAGGTGGTGTCTCATTGTGGCTTTGACTGGCACTTCTCTGGTGATGAGTGATGTTAATCAACTTTTCATCTGTCTATTTGACATCTGTATGTCTTCCTTGGATAAATATCTATAAACCCACACCTATACGGTCAATTACTAGACAAAGGAGGCAAACACATACAATGGGGGAAAGATAATCTAGTTAATTAATGATATTGGGGAAATGGGACAGATACAGGCAAAAACATAAAAAGAAAAGAAAAAAACTAGACCACCTTCTATAACCACAAACAAGAATACACTAAAAAATGGACTGAAGACCTCAAAACCATAAAAATCCTGGAAGAACACAAGCAGCAAAATCTTGGACATGTCTCATACAATCTTTTCTGTGATTTATCTACTTGGGCAAGGGAAACAAATAAACTTAAAACGTTTCTGCACAGCAAAGAAAACCCACTGAAAGGGAGAAGGTAGTCGCCAATGATACCTCTGTTCAGGGGTTAACATCCAAAATGTATAAAGCACTTGACAGTCTTTCTGAGTTTTAGTCCCTTCAACCTCTCCTCTTTGGTCGTAGCAACAGTAGCTGCGTGCTACCGTTACTTCCTTTGTGATGTCTAAGTTTTGTTGCTACCCTTTCTGTTACCTTGTAAACAGCGTTACACCTAGTTAGCAATGACTTGTATCCAATTATTTTCTTCATGTAACAGTTGTGGACTCTGTCCTCCCGGGAC
The DNA here is from genome assembly GCF_014108415.1 of Molossus molossus. Classification (NCBI taxonomy): domain Eukaryota; kingdom Metazoa; phylum Chordata; class Mammalia; order Chiroptera; family Molossidae; genus Molossus; species Molossus molossus. The sequence continues at coordinate 480,835 of NW_023425374.1, read as the reverse complement.
CCTGATTTGGCTGCTCTGCCTCGGGCACCGTCCACACGAGGACTGGACATCTTTGTGGCTTCCTGCCCGTGTGCCCCCGGGGGCCAGGACACATCGGCTCACCGTGGAAGTAGCAGGTCTCCGTCCAAGGCCATTTCGTCCCTCAGTGGCTCTGGGGTTCATTCGAAACATGACTCCAAATCCTTTTGATAAACCCTGGTGTCCTCTCTTCTGCTGTTTCTACGGCCAGCGTCAGGGCCGCCCAGCCTCCAGGAATCCGACCTGACCAGTTCCCCGGCTCGGCAGTCGGGCCGGGCTCACGTGGTATTGACCAAGTCCCCGCCGCCCCAAACACGTCGGAGGACCCAGGTGTGTGTGGGGCGGGTGGTGTAAGTACCGAGTGATGTCGTGTCTGTCCGTCTGTCGGGATACTGCTACAGAAGTCTGAAAGGGATGGCGTGAAGGAGGAAGGAGGTCCTGTTTTTATGGAACCCGATGTCTGGACAGGCGTCCCCGGGTGGGCGGCCTCTGCACCCCGGGCTCCTGCTCTGTCCTTCTCAAGGTCACCATTTGGTGGCAAAACAGTGGTTGCTCCTTCTCAGCGTCCTGTTCGTGTCGGGGTCGGTTGCAGAAGGAAGTGACTAGGGTGAGGGGCGGGGCTATCTATGGAAATAGGACTTTCCCAGACGTTCCCAGCAGAATGTCTGCCTGTCTGACGGGCACACGGACACAGGCTCTCAGCTGCAAGGGACGTCGCCAACTCTACTCTCCCAGCTGGTCCATTGCTGCTCCAAGTGACGGCAGCGAGAGAGAAGGGGGAGTGGGCGTTCCCCGGGTGCCTCGCGGAGTCGGTCACGCGTGGGGCTCTGAGTGCAGAGGGCTGTCTGGAGCATCTCCTTCACCCCCAGTGCACCTCCAGCCTCAGCGAGGTCTCCCCGTGTCAGGGTGACGGGGGTGCTCTAGGAGCCCTCGTGGCTGAGGCTGGCCTCGGGTCTTGGCCCCCGAATGCACCTTTGGCCCCTCATGGGGAAAACAAGTTTCACGGCCATGAGTTTGATCTTCTTAATCTGAAATCCAACTGGATGCACCGTAGGTTGAAGCTCCAGCGATAATGAGGCTCCAAGACCGCAGCTTGACCTCTCGGCACTGGGCCTCTGTCAGCGCTGCATCCTGGTCAGCTTCCTTGCTCTCGTACCCCCTTTCCTGGCTGCACGTGGTGGCTGCCGAGCTGCTGCCTCTCATTTCCTCCCTCGGAAGCCGGGGACCAGTGCGGCAGGACATTGCTGGAGGTGGGCGGTGAGTGGCAAGGCAAAGGCTGAATCTTTAGCAAACTCAGGGGTGGGCAAAGCTGGAAATGCTGGCAGATGAATAGCCGTCTTCTTACCACTGTTGTTCGCCAAAGGAGGCTCAATGAAATGGTAAGAAAAGGACAGAAGGCTGTCAGGGGAGGGCCAGCAGGGCTGGGTGGGGGTCCCCAGAGAGGCTGAGGGGGTCTCTGCTGGTGATGGCTGCTTGGCAGGAAGACACTGGGGACTTTGCTAATGTCCTCGAGCCCAGCCTGCAGGACCCAGGCGGCACGGCTCACAAGCTCGGGCCTCTCCATGGCGTCGTAACAGCAGCCAAGGGCTGCGATAACGCTTTCTCCCATGTTCTCGGTCTCACGTGTTCATTGTTCCTGCTTCTCTGGGAAGTGCTGCAGCTCCCAGCCCGCCCTCTCCCGTGTGTTCCTGCTTCGCGCTCTGGGCGTGCGCCTCGGAGGCGCGGTGGGCGCTGCTGGGCGCTCAGGGCCCATGAGCAGACCGTGAACGCGCCGCAGGCTCGCTCGCTCGTCCCGACTCGCACGCGTCTTGCTCAAGTGAAACCTAAACAGCCTTTAATTGCACATCACCTCTGCAGGGCCGTGTAAAACCCAAACCTGTACTTACGCGTGGGTTTGACGTTTGCTCAGTGACGGGAACGAACGCCCTCTGGTACCTGTCAGGACCTAGCGAAGCAGACGAAGGCGGAGGAAGGCTGACTGTCCGACGATGGGGCAGAGCGGCCGGATGTTGTAGGTGGGACACGGGCTATAATGTGTTTGCACTGGGAACAAGAACTCAGAGGGGTCACTGCCCCTCGTGCGTGGAATTCACCCACCTCAGAGGAGCTAGGAGCTAGACAGCAGGTCAGCACCTCACTTCCCCACAGGGGGCGCCCTGCAGAGCCCCACAGCTTAGTCACCATCCTTCAGCCAGGCCAGTGTCCCTTCCACTTAGCGTGGGGTCAAAGCCAGGTGCCCACACCAGGAGCCCCCGTGATGGGGAGCGTGCCCCCCCCCACAGTGCAGCCCAGGTCGGTGGCCAGAGCCTCAGTTCCTGTCAGTCCAGCGCACTTGATCAAGACTAAAACTGCACCCTGAATTTTTAACTTTTTATCTGGACCCCTGATGCCACCCTCAACCCTCGTAAAGGGTGCCTAGCCCTCGGGAGCCCCACTGGCCAGTAGAAACCGACCAGGGATTTCAACATGAAAACACCGAACCAGGTAACATTTCCCTTCCCGGAGAAATATCCGTCACGACCTCCCGCGGAGCTTCGCTCCCAGGCCCCCCCTGGGCACCCCACCCCCACGGCCCTTCCCGCCCCGGGACGTTCACTCGGGGCGGTCTGAGCGCCGGCCAGCGTCGTGGCTGCGGTGTGACGTCCACACAGCCAGGAGGATGTGCACGAACCTCGTGTCTTATCTTCTGCTGTTTTGTCTGTTCTGTTCCGTCGTCCCCGGCCCCCTCCACACACAGGGCTGTCACGCTCTTCGCCCCATGTTTGTGACGTTATGTGTCATTTTCTCCTTGTCTGCAAGTCACTGCCCTTCCCACTCCTCAATTTTTCTGGTTTTCCCCCAAGATGAGGCTGCTACTCCCTCCTCCGAGACTCGCCCCTGACAGTCTCTCCTGTCTTCGTTCCAGGACAGATTAGATGCCGGGACTTGTACCCTCAGAAACGCTTCCAGATTCCCTCTGTGACAGGCCTCGTGTGGGTGCACGTGTTTGCTCTGCACCAGGACCTGGACGGCAGTTCCGCACTCTCAGGACGTGACCGTGGACGTGACCGGGTGGCAGCCAGTCGATGTGTCTGTCTCGCATCGATGTTTCTCTCTCTTTCCCGCTCTCTCCATCCCACTCTATCTGAAGATAAATGCAAAAATGTCCTCGGGTGAGGATAAAAAACAAACGAGAAAACTCGGTTTGCTTCGAGCTCCTCTCTGGTGCAACTGTGACTCCCCAGTCGCCTCCCAGCTGCGACGTCTCGGGTGCAGGACTCAGGAGGGGCAGGCCGTGAGCACGTGCAGACACAGGTGCAGGACTCAGGAGGGGCAGGCTGTGAGCACGTGCAGACACAGGTGCAGGACTCAGGAGGGCAGGCTGTGAGCATGTGCAGACACAGGTGCAGGACTCAGAAGGGGCAGGCTGTGAGCACGTGCAGACACAGGTGCAGGACTCAGGAGGGGCAGGCTGTGAGCACGTGCAGACACAGGTGCAGGACTCAGGAGGGCAGGCTGTGAGCATGTGCAGACACAGGTGCAGGACTCAGAAGGGGCAGGCTGTGAGCACGTGCAGACACAGGTGCAGGACTCAGGAGGGGCAGGCTGTGAGCACGTGTGCAGACACAGGTGCAGGACTCAGGAGGGGCAGGCTGTGGGCACGTGCAGACACAGGTGCAGGACTCAGGAGGGCAGGTTGTGAGCACGTGTGCAGACACAGGTGCAGGACTCAGGAGGGGCAGGCTGTGGGCACGTGCAGACACAGGTGCAGGACTCAGGAGGGCAGGTTGTGAGCACGTGTGCAGACACAGGTGCAGGACTCAGGAGGGCAGGCTGTGGGCACGTGCAGACACAGGTGCAGGACTCAGGAGGGCAGGTTGTGAGCACGTGCAGACACAGGTGCAGGACTCAGGCGGGGCAGGTTGTGAGCATGTGCAGACACAGGTGCAGGACTCAGGAGGGCAGGTTGTGAGCACGTGCAGACACAGGTGCAGGACTCAGGAGGGGCAGGCTGTGAGCATGTGCAGACACAGGTGCAGGACTCAGGCGGGGCAGGCTGTGAGCATGTGCAGACACAGGTGCAGGACTCAGGAGGGCAGGTTGTGAGCACGTGCAGACACAGGTGCAGGACTCAGGAGGGGCAGGCTGTGAGCACGTGCAGACACAGGTGCAGGACTCAGGAGGGGCAGGCTGTGAGCACGTGTGCAGACACAGGTGCCCTGCGATGCTCATTGTAGCGTCGCCTCCGATGGGAAAGCCGTCGCAGCGAAGACGCGATCCCAGCACGCCGGGACCTGTCATGACGCAGCCTAACAACCACAGTTGTGACGACACAGAAGGGCCTGAAGGACATCGGCGCCCGGTGCACCTCCCCAGAGAGAACATCCCAGCTCCTTGAAAGGTCCTTTGCCCTTTCACTCGCTCACGAAGTCGACAAACGTTACAGGATCCGTTCAGTGTGTGAGGCCCGCTCATTAGCAAGACGTGTAGATATGAACTAAGACGTTGAGGGGACAGAGGAGACAAGATTATATCGCCCGTCACACAGCATTGGATTTGGAGCTATCCTGACTTTCACCGTTTCTCCCTCCCAAAGTTCCTCTTGTAAACACTCTCGAACCCCTCCCGCCTCGCCGGTCGAGCCTCACTGACCTTTCTGTGATCCCCGTTGCTCTATAGCCCCTCCGGTCTTAAAGCAATTATTTTTTACTTTATTGATTTTAGAGAGAGAGGAAGGAGAGGGAGAGAGATGAAAACATCGATGAGAGAGAACATTGATCGGCCGCCTCCTGCACGCCCCCCACTGGGGATGGGCCCACAGCCTGAGCACGTGCTCTGACCGGGAATCGAACCCATAACCTCTTGGTGCAGGGTCGACGCTCAACCACTGAGCCACACCTCCGGGCTCCCTTCGTGTCTGGAGTGAGGAATGTATCCTCCGTTCTTCCGTCTTCTCCGACTTTGCCTCCTCACTCTCAGTGCCTCTCGGTAAACGGGGGGGTCTCTCAGGATTCACTTTGTAGAAGGCGGTGGAGAGATGGGGCATCACACGTGTTTCCCAGCCACAGGGCCCGCCCAGTCCTGTCAGATGGGCACCGGCAGTGGGGCCCTCAGGTGGGTGGGTCGCTCGGGGCTCAGGGTGGTACAGTGGGCAACTCCCTTCAGCCTGTGCAGCTGGGACAAGGTAACTGCGACAGGTGAGTTTTCAGCGGGTCTGGATACTGCAGCGATTGTGTTTGTAGGGGTCTTGTGGACATTTCATGGCCAGGGAGCTCTCTTTTTTTTAATCCTCACCCGAGGACATTTTTGCATTTATCTTCAGATAGAGCAGGACGGAGAGAGAGAGAAACATCTATGTGAGAGAGACACATCGAGTGGCTGCCACCCACACGACCCCACCTGGGGCCGGGGAAGAACTGCATCTGAGGTACATGCCCTTAGCGGGAACCGAACCCGGACTCTCTGGTCTGCAGGCCGACGCTCTAACCACTGGGCAACCGGCCAGGGCGAGGAGCTTCTTGTAATGGGTGATGGGTGTCCTCTCCCCTCTCGGAGCAAGTTGTTGGGAGGGAGAGAGGGAGGGGGAGGGAGCACCCGTTGGCCTAGTTCTAAGTAGGGCCCAATAGTATGTAAATAATTCATATATTTAAAATAACAAAATAAATATTTTATGGGTCATTAAAATTCAGGACTGTGCTGCAGCCTCAAAACCCACAGAACAAAAGCTGGCTTCGGAGTGACGTCACCAAGGTGGTGACATAGGGTGTCCCTGACCTGCTCCCCTCACAAGAACACAACTAACAGCTCTTCAGGGACAGGACACCACCCCGGGGCTGCGGCGCGGGTGTGGGGCTGGGCACCCCTTTGCCACAGAGACCGGGCAGACTGCAGGAGCAGGAAGAGGGGCAGCTACGCACTGACCTCTCTGTCCCTCCCTGAGCTCCCGCGCCGGCTGCCCGAGGGACACCCCGCAGCACTGGGGGTCACTTTGTGGGAGCGTGGGCTCTGGCTTTGCCCCATGGGGACCTCAGAGGACTCTGCAGGCCCGACCACGGGGACTTGGATTAACAGCTGGCCCTTGGTCACAAATACGGTTGTAGAGTAAAGTGCTGCTGTTAGCGGACGTGCTGGGGGACATCACGCTCGGGGGCCTCACTAATCAAGTTTCATCGCCTGCCTCTTGTTGGGTACAGGGGGCGGGGCAGAGCCTCCGTCTTCTTCTCCTGCGGACCTGGGTCCTCCGTGCAGCAGTCCTGGTCCAAGCAGGTGGGGCCCCTTGTCCCGCACGCCGCTGTCAGCGAGGGGATTTATTCCCGACCATCTTGAGAAATTTCGTTAATAAAATTTGGAGGCGGTGTCTCGTGCTACAGCAGGACCACAAGGTTGGCGGGCGTCGCGTACTTTGTCTGTTTGTCTCCGTTTCCTACGAGGATCTCAGAGATGCTGCCAAGTACTTGCTGCCGTGTGTCTGGAATATTTCCTCACAGGGGTTCCTTGTTCTCATTCTATTGAACAATGGAACGCTTTTCACTTTTTCCAGGAATCATAGGAGGGATATGTGACTGTTATGTAAAATTTGGGAAGTGCACCCGTGATCGGTCACGTGGAGACAGAACTGTCGTTCCTTGGAGGGGGAGAGGGATGGCCTAATTTCTGTGCTCAAAGTCTTTTCTCCTCTGCTGGTTCCCTGATCAGCCCTCTGGCTCCTTTGTTGTCTGGGTTAAAAGTGTTCTTCCCTCACTCACATCAGCGGCGCTGATGGGAGCTGTTCTTTGGAATCGATTACAGAGATTTCTCTTCCCTTATCACGCCGAGGACAAGGCTTGTGTGAATGGAGCTTTGAGGTGGCGATACCGGGAGATGGACGGATGAACAAGCCGGAGGCAGGTCTCAGCCTCGACGGCAGGGACTTTCGGGTTGGACGACTCTGTCGTGGGGGCTTCCCTGAGCGTTGACTGGCAGCATCTCTGCGGCTAGATCGGGCGGCAAAGCCCCTTCTTCCCAGCTGCGCCAGCCCCAAGTGCCCCCGACGCGCCAACTGTCCCAGAGCAGAGAGGACGGAAACATCAGCCTGGGCAGAGTGCGTTCTACCGGACACCCAGGAATGACCCAGGAATGCCCGGGTCTCTGGCCCCTGACCTGTCCCTATGTCAGATCACGAGATGCAAGACGGCAACATGCCAGTGACTTCTCTGCAGAGGCAAAGGTCAGTGGCTGTGGTCCTGTCTCTGCTTCTGGCCAGAGCCTTGTCTGGCAGGCCGTGGACCGTGCCGGACCCGGGGGTCTGGATCGGAAGGTCCCAGCCATCAGGTCCTCGGCCCAGAGCGACCCCTCGAGGTGCTTCTGTCGGAAGGAGCGTTGAGGTGGGGAACAGGACCTGCCGTTCTCGGACGAGCTCGGCAGGAGCGTGAAGGTCAAGGAGGGGCTGCTGGCTTTCGGGAAATTGGGGAAGCGGGAACCTTGGAGAAACTGCTTGGAGTTTGGAAGGCTGCCGGAATCCCAGAGGGTTTGCGAGTGATGGTCTCGGCGGCGCGTCAGAGCGACGTGCGTCACGTTCAGGCAGAGACGTGGAAGCTGCCGGTGCCTTGGGCTGCCGGAGACAGAGCCTCAGCCCCTTCTCTTCTGTCTGCAGGCCTCGCGAGTGTCTCTCAGTGGCTAAGTCTGGCTAAATCCGGACGACAGGGACGTCTTGGACATGTGACTTCCGGGCTCCCAGCCCCGTCGTGTCAGGACGGTGCTGCGGTCAGTGGTGTAGGAGAAAGAGGGCTCTTGGTGAGTCTGCTGTTCTTTCTCAGCATCGAATTCAAAGGGGGCGTCGACAGCCTGGCTGGTAGATTGAAAACATGACCCCAAGATACTCTGATCCACAGGGTTTGCCACGTCTCGTTCATTGTCAAGAACTGTAGAGCCCGACCAGTGTGGCTCCGTGGTGAGCGTCGACCCTGCACCAAGAGGTCGCCGGTTCGATTCCCGGTCAGGGCCCAGGCCCAGGCTGTGGGCCGATCCCCGGGAGGGGGGCGTGCAGGAGGCGCCAGTCGATGTTCTCTCTCATCAACCTTTCCAGCTCTCTCTGCCTCTCCCTTCCTCTCTCTCTAACATCAATAAAGAAGAAAAAGAAAAGAACCGTAGAGAAACAGTTATGGGATGTATGGGAGGATGGAGTTTCTTGGTATTGATAAGACAACATACACCTGCATTTATAGTTTCATACGCTGCTTTTTGTTCAGCCTTATCTCATGAGGTTCCCTCCTAATATCCATGTTGCAAATGTTCAAGTCTTACTTTCATCATGAAAAAATAAGCTTCAATAACTTGGAAGGTATCATTGCTATTAAAGAACAACCACCACCAAGGCATGACATTTATTCTGTCTATACTTCACAATCATTACTTCGACTCTTACTTAGACTTGTGGATGTACATTTGTACATACAGCTTTGTCCTCAGATTTGGTTAACTCCCTAGCATAGGTTTTCAGGGAGCAGTTACTCGTATCCAGCTGTAAGTTAACAGCTTCATCCAGTGTTTGCAGGATTGGCCACCACCAGCAACGTGTGAGATTTCCCATTTCTGTCACGTCGTGAGCACTGAGCGAGCTGTTTGTTAAAACAAAACAAACAAAAACAGACTTTGTCATTTTCCTTGGCAAGTATTGTTTTACTGCTGCACGATTTTAATAGTTCAATGTGGTTGAACTGTGTGGTTTTCTTAAGTCCTGCACATATCTTTAAAAATATTTATTATAGTCTAATATAAGCTCAAGGTGCAACATTCAAAACAACTAAAAGGACAGGGTGAAAAATAAGATTTATTTCCACTCTTTTGCTCTAGTCAGTGAGCTTATCTTCCAAGAGACAGCCAAACGCCCAGAGAACCTGCACAGAGACGTAGCTAAAATATTTGCATGTATATATGTGAATACATAATGACATTACACAAGTGAATTATGATACGTATAATTTATACATGTAACATGTACAACTCCTATATATTCAAACATACAGTTATAACTTTTAGCAAAGGAGTATTGTGCTATCCTGAAAATTTAAAGAAATCAATGTAAATTAGAGTTCTCTCTACATAAAGATATTTCTCGTTCTTCTTAAAGGTTGTAACATTCTATATTATGCGTGTGCGGTGATGTAGTTCATCATATTAATGACATTTGAGGTTGTTTCTGCTTATTTCTAACAGTGGTGTAATGAATAACTTTGTATCTACAAATTTTCCAAACATACATTTATATCTCTAGGATAAATTCCTCAAATGCAAGGTGCCTAAGCATACGTTACATGTATTTTAAATTTTAATCGTTGGCTGCACAGTTTTTCTAGTTCAGTTGTGAACCCACTAATATTTATTAGGTAAAAAAAACACAATTACTACATCTTTTTTGCATCAGATGGGGACCCCAGCCTAAGAATTTATTCTAATGATAACGGCAGGTTACAGCCCTGAGTACAAATAGAAAGAACGTACTTATACCCCAACCGTGTGTGTTAAGTATCATTATTGATGTCTCCACTTTGCTGATGGGGAAACTGAGGCAGGCAAGTTTAAATAATGTCCTGAAGCCGGAGGGACAGCGAGTGGAGGGGTAACAGATCGTAGCCGGAGCCGTCACGCAGCTACACGCACGTAACCCTGGATTAATTCCCTTTGAATTTCCTGGGAAGTCCTGAGAGTGGTAAATTCAGGCATCTTTCTTCGTTGGGGTCTCCCCCCCCCAAACTCTTTCTTATAAGCAGTGATTTTAACTCTTTGTCTAGCTCACTTGGTGTTGAAGGCAGTCGTCCTTGGGTGAACACAACACACTCAGAGCACGTGTGAATTTTGGACAAGCCAAAACGTCTGTGGGTTTAGCTTTGTCTTTTCTCATAATATTTTAATGGCCTTAAGTTTTTGAGGTTCATAGTAAGAACAACCATATAATCTATGAATGTTTTTAATTTGATCTCTTGGATGATGTTACATCTCTTATGAATTTTTTCTTTTTAAATTTCTTTTCTTTATTGATTTTAGAGAGAGAGGAAGTGAGGAGAGAGAGAGAGAAACATCGATGAGAGAGAACATTGACTGGCCCCCCCCTGCACGCCCCCCACTGGGGATCAGGCCCACAACCTGGGCATGTACCCTGACCGGGATTCGAACCGGCAACCTCTTGGTGCAGGGTTGACGCTCAGCCACTGAGCCACACCAGGTGGGCTGGATTTTTCCTTTATTAGTGTATTGGCTTGAAGGCCTAGAACACGGTTGGGTAATTTTGATGTTTTTTTGCTCTTTTTCTTGCTTCAGATTTTAGTGGGCATGAATACTAATGTTCACAGTGCACACAACGTCCGTTCACATTCCGGACAGAGATTTCTGATCATGTTCGGACTCTTGTCATCACTTATTAAGAGTCCCTAATTAGGAAGAGATCTTTAATTCCACCAAACGCCTTTGTGCGGGCCGCGTACGGAGGCTGTCACCTCTGACTGTATCACGCGTTGGCTGCGTCTGAGGGTGAGACATGCTCGGGTCGTCCTCACGGAGACAGGAGCTTCCCCAAAGCGCCGGCCTGCAGCAGCGACCCCGTGTTCTGCTTATGAACCTGTGAGTCCAGCAGGCTCCGCGAGGCCGTTCTAGCTGGGGACAGCTCGTGTTTGCAGACAGACAGAGGGCGGCTGGGCGTGGGTCACCTGGAGGGCGTCCTCAGGCTCACGTCTGGCTCCTGGGTGGGGGGACTCGCCTTGCGGGGCTGGACCGTTCGGGGCTCTGCGGGCGCCTCTGTCTCCAGCTGTCCCTGCACCTGTGGCCCAGGGCGACCCGATTTCTCCTGCAGGCTCCGGAGAGAGTGTCCCGAGAGAAACAGCTCCGCACCCTTCACACTTAGCGTCAGCGTCGTGACCGCTGGTGCCGCGTCTGAGGCCCAGGGGGAGGGGCACAGACCTCAGTTCAGGGCTCGTTCTTGACTCAGTTTCTTCCACGGTTATTGACCCGTGCAGGATACTCACTTTTTTCATGACTTATTTGGGTAATGCGTATATTTCTTAGGAACTCATTAAATACTGATAATTTTCAAATTTATAAACATACATTTGAAACATTTGTAACAAAAATAAAAAAATAAAAAGAAAATAAAAAAGAGTTAAATCAGTAAAAAAAAAAGCAAAACTATAATAGTAAGAATAAAAAAATATTTTTATACAATCTATAAGTATCCTTTATAGTATCTTACGACTTTTTATTTCTCATTTACGATTTGGGGGACTTAGATGTAAGTGTGTTTTGATTTTATTACCTGAAATGTAGCTATTTCAATACTTTCCTTTAAATATAATTTCTTGGCTTTGTTTATATTTTCTCTGCCCCGTGTGATAAGTGACTTTTTTGGGATTTAGTATTGTATCCTTGATTTTCTTTGACTTCTTAAAAATCTGTTTGACTTAATAAAGGTAAACAGTTGTATTCTTCATTTCCGAGAGCGGACGCACTTACACTTGGGGGATGTGCTGCGAGGTGTTTCCTTAGCCGTCCCCCCTGCATTCTGGCTGGAGACGGGAGGGGAACCGGGAAGCCCTGGAGGCGGAGCCCGGGTGTGGTCCCTGCGGCTCTGTGCCCCGTGGGGCCCTGGCAGGCGGGTCCTGGGCGGGCCTCTCGCCAGGCACAGGAGAGGAGGTCACAGGGTGGAGGCAGTTAGTAAGAATGTGACTGAAATGACTCCCAGGACACCTGCTGGCTTTCTCAAGGCTTCTGAGCCAGCAGCTCAGGGCAGGGGAAGGGGGGCCGGGAGGGAGCTGGGGTGGGGGCAGGGAATGGGGGTGGGAGGTGAGGGCACAGTCAGAGGTGAGGCGTGGCGTGAGGTGTGGGGTGGGGGTGCAGTTTATGTTCGCTCTAATGTAGTCTGGGTGAGCCCAGTGAACTCAGGATGGTGGGGTCCCGGTCACCCTGATACCGGCGAGAGACCCCTGAATGGCCTTGGGAAAGAGCAACCTGGCTCCCGAGAGGCGTGTTGGAGCCCAAGGGGACAGGCACCCACTGTCCTCAGGGAGCACACAGGGTCCGGGTCAGATGCAGAGAGCCTGGCTCCTGAGAGGCGTGTCGGAGCCCAAGGGGACAGGCACCCACTGTCCTCAGGGAGCACACAGGGTCCGGGTCAGGTGCAGAGAGCCTGGCTCCCGAGAGGCGTGTTGGAGCCCAAGGGGACGGGCACCCACTGTCCTCAGGGAGCACACAGGGTCCGGGTCAGGTGCAGAGAGCCTGGCTCCCGGGGAGGCGTGTCGGAGCCCAAGGGGACGGGCACCCACTGTCCTCAGGGAGCACACAGGGTCCGGGTCAGGTGCAGAGCCTGGCTCGCGGGGAGGGCTGCCTGGGCCCCCAGCCGACCGGGCTCACCCCTCACGTTCACTCTCAAGTCAGCAGGGCCAGCGCCCGAGACACCGCCGGGACGCAGGACGCTGTGTGTAAGAACATTGAGGCTGTTAAGAGTACGTACGTAAATGGATAAAAATAAGCAAAACTCGTGAAACAGGGCCCTTGCGGAGAGTCCTGAGGGCACACACTCCTGTCCCCCCTCCAGCCTCCAGGGACAAGCTCCCAGCTCCCAGCTCCAGTTCAGGTGACGGCGTCGGGCTCCACTCCCGACATGTTCCCTCGCCGTGACCGTGAGCAAGTGGCTTTATCCGCCTTTGTCTCAGATTCCTCACTTGTAAGATGGGGACCAAAATAGTACCCAGTATCTATCTATCTATCTATCTATCTATCTATCTATCTATCTATCTATCTATTATCTATCTATCTATATCGATTGATCAATCAATCTATCAATTATCTATCTATCTATCATCTATCTATCATCTATTATCTATCAATTATCTATCTATCTATCAATTATCTATCTATCTATTTATCTATTGATTGATCGATCAATCTATCAATTATCTATCTATCATCTATCGATTGATCGATCAATCTATCTGTCAATTATCTATCTATCTATCTATCTATCCATCCATCTATCATCTATCTATTTGTCATCTATCTATCTGGTCTTCCAACACTAGCAGCCATAAGGTAAACACTGTCAATTAATCTTAGTTATTATGATATTTTTCCTGGTTATATATACAGTCACCAGATCACCCCAAATCTCTGCTCTGAGTGCTCTCATCCACAGCTATCCTGTGTCATCAACCGTCATTACAACCGGACGAGTGGCCTTAAATCCTCAGGCACCTGACCGAGGCCTGACCCCACCTCACTGCCCGGCGCCCGCCCACCGGTGGGAAGCTCAGCTCTGTTCTAGTGGTTCCCTCGTGTTTACAATCCTTCAGGCCTAAGCTGCCTGCTCGCCACCCACGGCTGTGGTCCACCTTGACTACAGACATGCACACACCACATACGTATACACGTGTGAGAACACACATTCCTGTCTATTTATGTGCTTACGCACAGATGTGGAGTTTTGTTTGTGTCTCCTTAAATGACAGCTAATCGTATGTAACGGTCCCCTACCCTTCCGTGTTTTATATGCTGAGGCAGCTGTTTGCACCTGTGTCTTCCTGAGACACCGGCTCCTGGTCTGGGGAAGGTGTCCCTGCTCTGCGCGACGTCTGTGTTTTAGGGGAGGTGGACGCAACCCTGTCCCAAGAGGATGGGTTTTGGTTTTTCTCTCCTCGTCATGCTAGTTGAATTCCCCTGCTAGATCTCTGTGGAGCTGTCAAAAGATGAACTAGCTCAAGCCCTGGCCACGTAGCCGGTTGGTTGGTGTTGCCCCGATGCACCAAGGTCGTGGGTTTGACCTTGAGTCAGGGCACAAACAAGAAGCCACCAGTGAATGAATAGACAAGTGCAACCACGAATCGATGTCTCTCTCTCAAAACAAACAAACAACAAACAAAGAAAACAACCAATAAAAGAAAGAATGAACTAGCTCCGTGAAGAGAGACACGAACAGGCAAGGGGAACACATTCCACACACACGTGTAAGTTACTCCTGTGGCCGGCGGGCGTGGGCGAGAGGCACAATCTGGTGGGTGAGGTGGGCAAACGGGAAAGTCTCCTTTGTTCGTAGAGGGGTGCACAGGGCAGAGGCAGCCCCTCCCGTCTCTGCCCGGGTGCTTGGAGCCACTGAGCTGCCTGTGGTCACGCGGAGGCTTCACGGTGGCCGAGACGGAGCCGGGACACTGCAGAGCAGGAACGGGGCCCGTGCGCGGGTGCTGGGCTGGGGAGGCACCTGCTCAGCCTGGATGTGGTCGGAGGGTGTCAGTCACCTGCAGCTGCACGTGCTGTTCTATCTGCACGAGGTCTCTCCAGGCGGAGAGGAGAGTGTTTCTGGGTCTCTGACGATCGTCGCGGTTCTGCGTCGCTCCTGCTTGTGGGGAAGGTTCTTCTCGGACCGGCCCGTGGAATTCTAATGGAAGCAAATCGAGAGAAGCTGTATCATGAATGGCACTAATGTCGTGTTAGCTCAGAATTCCCAGCATTTCCTCACCCCCCGTGTGTCCAGGTCCGGCCTCACCACCTCTGAGCAGTGGTTTTCTCCTCCTGCCCCTCTCGTTGTACGGTCTCCCCCTCAGCACACTTCAGTTTGGGGGGTAGCGCACCGCCTACGGAGCTCGACACTGTAATCGGCTATTGTTGTATACGCGTCCCATCTAATCCCCACGACGACCAGTTCGGCTGCTGTTGTCAGTGACCTTTTGCAGCTGAGGACACCGAAGCGTAGAAAGGTCAAATGACTTTTCCAACATGACACAGCCAGCGAATGGCAGACACGGTGCTGGAGCGCAGACCTGTCTGCGTCCGACGCTCTAGCCACCACGCTGGTGCTGAACAGCCGAGCCGGGCGTAGGTGTGTCCCCGGGCCGTCCTGCAGGTGAGGACCCATCGGATGCATCCTCCATCCCTGGCTCCACTCATAGTCTCGGCACACGGGATGTAGGCAGAGTGGGAATGCCAAACTCAGAGGTTTATTGGGGAGTGCTTTGGGTCGACACCTGTTGGAGGAAGAAGCGGGAAAGGAAGGGGAGGGAAGAGAGGGAGCAGGAGCGGATAGAATGAAGGAGCAGTGGACCCACGATGCAGTCTCAGCAGATCCTTCAGAGAGATCTGAAGGCGGGGTGTCTTCAGCGTTGTCCCCAGCTGGGAAGAGGGAACCGAACCTTTGTATTACCATGTGAAGGTCATGGGATCAGCTGCCCGGGAAGGGGCGTGGCCTGGGTAAGAGGCCTGCTTTCCGGTGAGTTTCTCCTGGCAGAGGGCAGCTGAGGGCATCGGCTGGCACTTCCGGCAGCTGGGAGAAGGAGTGAGTTCATTTCTGAAGGGATCCGTGGTACCTCCCAGCTTCTGACCACACTGTATGTACCCAGCTTTCCCCAGAACACTCTCCCAAAACGTAATGGCATTTATGAGGAGCGGCCCATCTCAGATGGAGATTTGGACTAGACACAGCAAAGACCTGTGTCCTTTACTCTACGCCCAGGAGGATGTGGCTTCAACAATGGACACCCCTAGGAACTTCGTGCATTCTGGGGATCCCTGTGCCCGCCCGAGCCCTCCGCCTGCTGCTCTCCTCCCCGTGAGGCTGTCTCCGCCGGCGATGGGGGCTGTTGTTAGCTTGGCTTGAATGTCCGGCTCTCCGGCGTCTGATGTGTTGGAGCAGGACCTCACTCTTTGGCCTCAGTCCCTGTCCCTCCAGCTGGAAGAGCCTGCCTCACTCCCCAGGGCACGGTGACCTGAGCACAGCGGAGCCTGACCCCTCGCTGCTGGAGGAATGTCAGAGCCGCCCCAGTTCCTCCAGTGGCCTCCGCTCTGGGCCTTGGAAGGTTCACACACTGATGGTCAGGCTGCGACCATCTGCAATTACCACAGGAAGCGGCAGAAATGGGGGCCAGAGATGATGAATGAGTCCAGTCTTGTCTGCAACTCAGTCTCCCTTCTGCACATGAGTTTGTGTCCCTCTGGAGAACACCTGCCCAGTTTCAAGTCACTCCACACAGAGCAGAATCACAGGTCAAACCGAGCCATGGCAGCGAGGCTACCAGTCCTATTCGAAAGGTTAAGGCCAAATCCCTTTCTTGTCAAACTGCGGGCTCAGGTGGCCCTGACTAGGGCCTGGGGGCTAGCTGAGAAGAAACGCACTTAGAGAGATCTAAGCCACAATCCCCCAGGCTTTCCAGGAGTTACCAGATAGCCAATTGTAACCCTCCCAGAGTTACAAGATAGCCAGTTGTAACTTTCCCAGAGTTACCAGGTAACCAATTGTAACTTTCCAAGAGTTACCAGATAGCCAATTGTAACTTTCCAGGAGTTACCAGATAGCCAATTGTAACTTTCCAAGAGTTACCAGGTAACCAATTGTAACTTTCCAAGAGTTACCAGATAGCCAGTTGTAACTTTCCCAGAGTTACAAGATAGCCAA
Organism: Molossus molossus; assembly: GCF_014108415.1. Taxonomy (NCBI): domain Eukaryota; kingdom Metazoa; phylum Chordata; class Mammalia; order Chiroptera; family Molossidae; genus Molossus; species Molossus molossus. The sequence continues at coordinate 464,433 of NW_023425374.1, read as the reverse complement.
TTGTAACTTTCCCAGAGTTACCAGATAGCCAATTGTAACTTTCCCAGAGTCACCAGATAGCCTATTGTAACTTTCCAAGAGTTACCAGGTAACCAATTGTAACTTTGCCAGAGTTACCAGATAGCCAATTGTAACTTTCCCAGAGTTACCAGGTAACCAGTTGTAACTTTCCAAGAGTTACCAGATAGCCAATTGTAACTTTCCCAGAGTTACCAGGTAACCAATTGTAACTTTCCCAGAGTTACCAGATAGCCAATTGTAACTTTCCAAGAGTTACCAGATAGCCAATTGTAACTTTCCCAGAGTTACCAGATAGCCAATTGTAACTTTCCCAGAGTTACCAGGTAACCAGTTGTAACTTTCCAAGAGTTACCAGATAGCCAATTGTAACTTTCCCAGAGTTACCAGGTAACCAATTGTAACTTTCCCAGAGTTACCAGATAGCCAATTGTAACTTTCCCAGAGTCACCAGATAGCCTATTGTAACTTTCCCAGAGTTACCAGGAAACCAATTGTAACTTTCCAAGAGTTACCAGATAGCCAGTTGTAACTTTCCCAGAGTTACAAGATAGCCAATTGTAACTTTCCCAGAGTCACCAGATAGCCAATTGTAACTTTCCCAGAGTCACCAGATAGCCTATTGTAACTTTCCAAGAGTTACCAGGTAACCAATTGTAACTTTGCCAGAGTTACCAGATAGCCAATTGTAACTTTCCCAGAGTTACCAGGTAACCAGTTGTAACTTTCCAAGAGTTACCAGATAGCCAATTGTAACTTTCCCAGAGTTACCAGGTAACCAATTGTAACTTTCCCAGAGTTACCAGATAGCCAATTGTAACTTTCCAAGAGTTACCAGATAGCCAATTGTAACTTTCCCAGAGTTACCAGGTAACCAGTTGTAACTTTCCAAGAGTTACCAGATAGCCAATTGTAACTTTCCCAGAGTTACCAGGTAACCAATTGTAACTTTCCCAGAGTTACCAGATAGCCAATTGTAACTTTCCCAGAGTCACCAGATAGCCTATTGTAACTTTCCCAGAGTTACCAGGAAACCAATTGTAACTTTCCCAGAGTTACCAGATAGCCAATTGTAACTTTCCCAGAGTTACCAGGAAACCAATTGTAACTTTCCCAGAGTCACCAGATAGCCAATTGTAACTTTCCAAGAGTTACCAGATAGCCAATTGTAACTTTCCCAGAGTCACCAGATAGCCTATTGTAACTTTCCCAGAGTTACCAGGAAACCAATTGTAACTTTCCCAGAGTTACCAGGAAACCAATTGTAACTTTCCAAGAGTTACCAAATAGCCAATTGTAACTTTCCCAGAGTTACCAGGTAACCAATTGTAACTTTCCCAGAGTTACCAGGAAACCAATTGTAACTTTCCCAGAGTTACCAGATAGCCAATTGTAACTTTCCCAGAGTTACCAGGAAACCAATTGTAACTTTCCAAGAGTTACCAAATAGCCAATTGTAATTTTCCCAGAGTTACCAGGTAACCAATTGTAACTTTCCCAGAGTTACCAGATAGCCAATTGTAACTTTCCCAGAGTTACCAGATAGCAAATTGTAACTTGTCCAGAGTTACCAGATAGCCAATTGGTTTTGAAGGGCTGAAACACAGGAACCCAAGAAGAACCACATCAGTGTGGACATAGGTTGGACTCAAGGAAGCTGGGCACAGTAGTCCAATTCTGGCGGCTGGCCAGCTCTCGCTGGGGGCCCATCGGCAATGCTGGTGCAGCGGGGTGGTTGGTCGGCAGGGGGACCATCTGGAGGACACGCAGCACAGTCCTCTGCCTTTGGAATGACTTTCATAGTTGCTACCTCATCAATCAAAAACAGTAGCTGAGTGTCGCTGACCAAGTCTCAATGTCTTCTGCTCTCTACCAACCCCAAAGCAGGAGGATACACATATACGCTCATTTATTTGGGGGGGGTTCTGCAGAATATTTTTATTTCAGAGCATTTAGAACACAGAAATAGAGAGAATAATGAAATGACTCTCCCATTTTTATAGTCCTCAACATAATGCCAGGAGGTATTACCTGTCTTCCCCCACATGTTACTTACTCACTGAAGCATATCCTGACTTCATATTATTTCATCTGTAAGTAGCCTAGTATATTTCTAAATAACAATGAATTGAAAATATTTTTTCTTTATTGATTTTAGAGAGATAGGAAGGGAGAGGGAGAGAGAGATAGAAACATTGATGAGAGAGAACATCAACGGTCCGCCTCCTGCACGCTCCCCACTGGGGATCAGGCCCACAACCTGGGCACGTGTCCTGACCGGGAATCGAACCGGCGCCCTCTTGGTGCAGGGTCGACGCTCAACCACTGAGCCACACCGGCTGAATGACAAATGACTTTTAAAAAACAATCGCAGTACCAATAACTAACAATAATTCCTTGGCATCATCACACGTCCAGTCGATATTCACATTGTCTTGATTGTCCTATGAACGTGTGCTTTTCGAACAGCCGGTTTGCTTGAGTCAGCATCCGAACTCAATTCAGAAAACCGCATGCTGGGTGCTGTGACAGAGCGGTGGGCATCCGTGGCAGAGCTCGTTAGGAAGGGCCCTGGACCCACCCCCGTGGGGCTCACAGCGGCGGTGGCACCACCTCTGAAATTCCAGCTCCGTGACCCCGAGTGGGCGGACTTTCCACGTCTCAGCTCCTCGTCTCCGCAGCTCAGAGTGACGTGAATGTTAGTCACTATGATGTTCACCACATACACTGGTCTGCAGTCTGTGCTCATGCGTTTTAAATATGATTTGCAAACATCAGTGGAAACAAAGAAGGTGATGCTTAATTAGATCTGTAAACAGAGAGCCTCGTGTAAAGTAGAGGCAACGTGTGCTCTTGGGCAGAGGTAATACACAGCGTTGTGTAAGAGCAGGCATCGGAAATCCCGTATATTTGACAAACAGTGCAAAGCCCACAGGTGCACTGCATCAGGGGATGAGCCTGGAGAAGTGGGTTGTGACCAGACCGCACATCAAGGCTCTTGTGTACAGAGCTAGAAAGCTGCGGCTTTATCTTGGGGTGCACGGTGGTGGCAGAGGTGCCTGGGGAACTGATATGCTGGATCATTCCGGAAGCAGGGTGGAGGGGCTGGCTCGGGAGGGGGAAGCCAGGCATGAGGCTTCAGCGAGTCCTGCGAGGAGACTGATGCCGCAAACCAACCAGTAACCATGGTGATGGAGAAAACGTTGAGGTGGTCCGGAAAGGACTTGGTGAAAGATGACATGTTGGCAGGTACGGAGAGAGGGACGATATGAGAACCGTCCAGGAATTTCTGGCTCAGCTGGAGGGGAGGCTACTGACTGACGTTGCAAACACAGGAGCCGGAGTGTTCCAGGGGTGGGGTTCCAGTCGGCAGGTGTCAGGAGGAGCCGTCTGCCGGACCCCCACATGCCTATTCTGCTCTTACGCCTCGTCTTCAAATGGCTAAGGAAGCACTTAGAAGGAAAACTAAGAAGCGATGAAGCTTGTACTTAGTGTCTCTTCTGTCTGCTCGAGACCCTGCTAGGAAACCTGACAGCATCTCGTCCTGAGAGGGTTCCAGAAGGGACTGATGGTCTTCTCACGCCTACGTCATCGCAAAGGCACTAAATACAGTCCAGACCGATTGATTTAAAACGGATTTGGCCCCGGACAACGTGGTTTTCACAAAGACAAGAGACCCTGCCACCCATCCAGTGACACTTCCTGACGGTCACACCCTTTGAGGACGTGATGATATCGTCGAAGCCGCCCGTCATTTTATCCCAGCGGCCGGCATCTCCCCATGTCCCACCCTCAGCTCGGGTCGGAGGGCCTGACGGGAGGCGACATCTTTTGCTTGAGATAAAGATCGTTTCTGTGAAGCAGCTGTCCAAGTGGGAAATGATCATTTTAGGAAGAGAGGGAGCGTGGTTGACCATACAAGCTGGTGCATTCGTAAGGGGGTGACATCCTGAGTTCTTCCGGGGAGCAATGACTAGGACACTGTGGAGCCCACAGCCACGTTCCCTTCTTCCTGACGTAAGACCCTTGTTTCCTGCAGCTGTTGGCCCACCTGTCAGAGCTGGTTTTGGAGTTGATTTAAAAAATGAGTTGGGCCCTGGCCGGGTAGCTCAGTTGGTTCGAGCTCCTCCTGATGCACAGTGATTGCAGGTTGGATATCCTGTCAGGGCACATACGGGAAGCAAACGATGGGCACGTAGATAGTGGTCCGTCTCTCTCTCTCTCTCTCTTTTTAAAAATCAAACAATAGAAAAAGCAGTGAGGTCAGTTTTCTTTACATGTTGCCCGTTGAGTGGTAGGTTTAAATTCCTTCCCCTTGGATCTGGAGGATGGTGATCACTTCAACAAGTGGAACATGAAGGCGCGGGCGATATGTGACGTCTGCGAATAGGTGGTAAAAGACCACGTAACCTTTGTTTGGCCCTCTTGCTACTTTGTATCTGGGTGCTCCCTTCTGAAATCCGTCCACCGTGCCGTGAGGAAGCTCACGTCACACGGATGCATGTTGGTGTGTGGTCGACACTCACAGCTAAGCCTGAGCTTCGAGTCTTCCAAACCCCAGTGTCAGACATGGGCGGGAAGGAGATGCCAAGTGAGCCCCCCAATCTTCAAATCACCCCCCCCAGTGCAGTCTTCCAAGCCGAGGTGCCATATACCATGGAACAGTGCTGATCCGGAGAATCTGAGAGTAAATTAAAATGATTGACGTTCGACGTCACTGTTTTAGGGTGTTTATTACGCAGCAACAGCAATTAGAACAGCATGTGACCGGGTCTGGGGTGTAAGTGGTCGCTCACTGGGGAGTTTGGAGAAAGGTTTTTCTTTCTGATAAGACTAGAGAGCGGGTTGAAGAAAAATACCCCTTTCTTCCCATTTCGTCGTGGTGTTGGTAGAGTTTTATGTTTGAAGGAGGGCAGGGATCCTGAGACCTTGTAGGCAAAACCGAGAGAGCCTGGGCCGGGCGTATGTCGCTGGGGACACCTCATGTAGGAGGGTCAGTATGCGATGTGTTCGAGCCACTTGGGTTCAGGTTTTCTGTTACTCCCTGGCCGAAGTAATGGCCTTTAGGGACACTTCCAATTCAGAGCTTCGGTTCTACCGCGATTTTGTTCTCTTTCTGCTTTTATTCCCAGTTCCATTAGAACTCATGCTCTTCGAAAGTTGGCCCCTTTGTAAAGACGTTTCTAATCAACTCCCATAGCAAGTAACTGATGTTTATCACCATAACCCATGATCCAGTTCATACATTGCCTGTGGACATTCTTCTATCCTGCCAGCTGACATCCATGCAACACCCCTAGTTCTGCATTTATTCAAATCTCTCTTATTTTGTAGTTTATAATTTTCTTTATCTATGTCATATATATATTCTGGATTTTATACACACGCACATTCTAAATTGCGTTGTTGCGGCGGTTTTTGTCCTCATGGGTATCATTTCACCAAGACTTGGAAATTTATTATTTTTTACACCGTTCGCCACATTTAGTGAGTGATGGCTGTGTGTTAGAGTTATAGTCTCTGTTCTTCCGATTACCACAGAAGCAGTGATACTTTCTAATATTTTGAACACTTATCGTATCAATATAATTCATATCCAAACCGTCTTAGATAAATTAGCTCCTTGATTTCACATGACACTATGTGCAAGGTGCCAGTATATTTTCATTTATTTTATAGGTAAGAAAACTAGACAAAGAGAATTCGAACACATTGGTGAAGGTCATGTTGCTAGTAAGCAAGAGACCTGATGCTCGGACTTCGAGGTCTGGCTCTCAAGCTCTTTATTTTAGAGGGAGAAGGAGGGAGAGGGAGAGAGAGATGGAAACATCGATGAGAGAGAACATCGACCGGCTGCCTCCTGCACGCCCCTCACGGGGATCAGGCCCACAACCTGGGCCTGTGCCCTGACCGGGAATCGAACTGGCGACCTCTTGGTGCAGGGTCGACGCTCAGACACTGAGCCACAGTGGTTGGGCTCAAGCTCATTTTTTATTTTTTTGACATTTTTCCATTTTTTGTTCAGATAGAGTGGGAGGGGGAGAGAGGAAGAGAGAGAGAAACATCGAGGTGAAAGGGACACATCGAGTGGCTGCCACCCACACGACCAACCAGGGCCGGGGACAAACTGCAACCGAGGTACGTGCCCTTAGCGGGAACCGGACCCGGGTCTCTCTGGACCGCAGGCCGACGCTCTAACCGCTGAGCCGAACCTGCCAGGACTCAAGCTCACTTTTTAGACCAATGCACTGAGGATCCTACGTGGGATGTTATCCAGGGTGAGAGAATGAGCGTCTACAGTGCAGACATGCGTCTGGCCGCCCTGTCGACTTGGCCTGGGAAGGACCAGGAAGGCCGCCCAGGGGAGGTGGCCTCCCCTGTGAATGCGGGGGAGCAGGGTGTGGCCAGGGAGGGTCCCGGGGATCCCGCGGCCGGGGGGTGGCGTGTCCAACGTGTTGAAAGCAGAGGGAAGGAGAGGAAAACGCACCCCATGAGGCTGGACAGGCTAAACCTCACGGGCTTCTGAGGACTGTGGCTCCCCCCTAGGAGCAGGGCGTGCCGGTGGGCGGGCTTGGGCAATGATCCATGTGGCTTCGGGACGGAGGGTGAACGGTGAGTGGGCTGGGTACCTGCGCATTTGGGAGTCCAGGCAAGAGCCTGTGAATGAACGTGGGGACGGGCCAGCTGTGCTCTGGTGGCAGGAATCATTATTTTCAGGCAGAACGTGAAAACCTCGATTATGGCTTAGAAGTGGGGGAGGAGGAGCAACCCGTGGAGCCTCGGGTGGGAGCCCGGCTGTCGCTCCCGCAGCGGACGGGCTAGTGCCCTGGTCCGTGCCAGGTGGGCTGGCGAGATGGCAGCAGTGTGGGCACTGCTGGGGGCCCCAGGGGACGGCCGGGCATCCCTTAGCTGACGGCCCTCCAGCCGCACCTGCGGCTTCCCAGCGGTGGGCCCCGAGGATTATCGTCTCACACCTCACCTCTGTGCGTCTGCCTTGTGCTCCTCCAGACAGACACCTTCCGGCTGTTTCCAGGGCTCCATGGTTAACCTTCTTTCTCTGGATCTGCTCCAGGGTGCCCCCAGCAAACCCCCATTCCTGGGCTCAGCTGTCACTCTGACTCCGTGTCGATGGAAGGAAGAACCCTCAGGTCGGTGCACTTGGGGTCTGAGCTGGACCGATGTCACAGGGTGGACGGGACAAGTCTGCTGCCCTTCCGTCATCTGTGGGGCTCCGCTCTGGAGAGCAACCCCATTGGTCAGAGCCCCCCTGGGACAACCCGCCTAATCCTGGGGATCCCGGGGTCTGCTCAAGTCACCCTGTGTGTGCGCTCTCCCCTTTCCCTGTGCAGTGCTACATCCGGGGTCAGGGGAGGCTCAGAGGAGCCCGTGGCTGTGCTCAAAGGCAGCACCGCCCGGCTCGGGGACTTTGCAGCTCTGAGGTCCGAAAGCTTCCAAGTGGGCGTCCTGGGCGCCCGGCTTTGCCGTCCTTCCCTCGTCCAGCCGCGGCGGCCGTGTTGCTTCGAGGACCAGGCAGCAGGAGACCCTTTGGGACGGCAGCCCTCTCGCCTGCTGAGGTGGGTGCTGAGCCATCTCTGTGCGGGGGAGCCCCTGGGGACCCTCGGGGTCCCCGCAGCTGCGGAGGCTCTGTGACCTCAGACAAGCCCTCCCCTCTCTGGCGGGAGCCTCCCTGGAGCTTGGCGGACGCTGGACCCTTGTCATCCTCCTTTTAGGGAGCAGGTGGGGTGGATCCCGAGACTTCCACTGGGGGAGACACGGGAGCTCCAACCCCCAAAGGCCTGACCCAGGTTCGCCCCTTGGTGTCTCTGTAGCTCAGGTGACGCGGCCCATGTTCTCTCTCTAATACCATCTGCCTGGCTCGTTGGCAGGAAAACGCCCATCACGAGGCTGCTGGGCACGGATGAGGCAGCCACGGGCGCTGGTCACCTTAAACGAAGGGACCTTGTAACCTCGGGGAGAGAGCTCCTAGCTCCAGGAGGTGCTGCATTGCTCCTCCGGACCGTCCTGGTGCCCGAGCAGCGTCCCGGGCCACCTCTGCGCAGGGCTGTTCTCTCAGCCCGGCTCCCCCTCCAGGACTGTCCGTGTCTCTGTTCTGCCCGTCAAGGTGCCCTTCGAGTCCTGAGTCCGCGGCGGGGCTCAGCGCCCTCGGGGGGCGGCGTGTCTGAGAGGCCCTGCAGCCAGCACCCTGCCTGCCCGCACTCTCCCTCCGTGACAGCTTCCCCAGCTGGTCTGGGCGCCAGGCAGCCCCTGGGGTTCTTCTCAGGACGGGGCACCGTCTCCAACTCCAGGGAGGTCCTCACGGAGGCTCCTGCTGTGGGGCCTCTCGGGAGAGCCGTCCCTCCGGTGGGCCGGCCAGCTGGGCCGCACCTGCTCTGCGATTCTCCGTGTCGTGTCCCAGCCCTGCGCAGAGAAGACAGCTTCCCGCAGGCTGTGTTCAACCTCGTCACGCCGTCCGGAAACAGTGCTTTCGTGCCAAAGCCCCCTAGACTCTTATTCTCGGAATCCCATTCTCCGGCTCTGGTCCCAGGCCCCTTCGCGCAGGGCCGACCACAGAGGGTCAGCCTGGACCCTCTCCTCCGCCAACACTCCCGCCTCCCCTCTTTGAGCCCCAGTCCCCACCTCCCCTTGAAGCCATCCACTCGCCCATCCGTTTAGCAGGAGCATCCATTGCACTCCCCCGCTGCTGTTCATTGTGCTGGAGACACAGCTGTGAGAAACGCCGAGGTCCCAGACCGCGGGCGCTCACGTCCCCGTGGAAGGGAAGGACATCAAGCCGTCCCATCTCCACAGCCGTCTGGGTCCCTTCTCTGTTCTGCCACGGTCTCCGCGAAGGGGAGCTCACAGCGACCCTTCCTTGTGACCTCTGCGTCCTATGACATTTCTCCGTCACTGCATCACAATGCATGTAGCCAGGGGACCCCAGAGGCGTCCTGAGACCTCAACAGCGGGGTTCAGAATAAAGCGGAGCAAGGGTCCTTTCCTGCAGGGCGGCGGCTCCTTCTGGGCCGAGAAATGGCCCTGAAACAGCGGACCGACCACACTGGGCGGTCAGATTGGCTCGGCCACCGCACGCCGTCCCTTCTGGCTCCCGTTTCTGTTAGGGTTGGGTCCGGTGTGTGGGGGGTAACAGGAGAGTCTCCGCTTTGTAGTGTCCGGGAAGAAAACCGGAGTTGAAGGTTCTACCCAGACAAGACAGGCGTTTCTCGGAAGTCCGCGTTCTCCGGACGTCCCTGGGGAAGGATCCACCAAAATGAGGAGAAGGGCCCACGGGCTTCTGGGCGGTCCCCCGTTGCGCTGATCGGTGTTAAGGGGACCCGTGCTCTGGGCCTGGCCTCTGGGCGCCGTGAGTGGGAGTTTAGGGTTTTGACACAGTGACGTGCGGAAGTTCAGTGTTGACGGCAGAAGCGTGGTGTGGACGCCAGCCTAGGGGGGAGCCTGGGATTGTGGGCGGAGGGCTAGCAAAGCCTGGAGGGGCAGAGGGTGAGGGCCAGGATCCAAGGAGGGCCTGTCGGAGAGGTGGTTCGAGGGAAGCCGCTGGGGAAGCTTGGCGGGTGGACTGGACACAGCCTGTCTGGGGGACAGGAACACCTGTGGGGACATGTGGACGAGAGGGAGGGAGAAGGTGGGACCGGACACTGGGGGCCACACTGCACGGAGCTCCCGCGCTCCTGGAGCTCTGCCTGGCGCGTTGGGGCCTGGGCTTCTCCGCGCCCACTGTCTGCGTCACCCTCGTGCAGCTGAGCCCCAGCCCTGACGAGGAGCCCGACGTCCTCGTACGCCTCAGACTTCAGCCCTGTCCCATTGTTACCACCTTCCCTACCGGACAGTGGCCTGCAGGCCCTGGGCATCTGGCTGACCGGGCTGTGATCCCTTCTCTGTGAGCAAGCGACCCCCCTGCTCCAGCTCAGTGTGCCCACCTTGGAGGCGGACACATTGCCCCCGCCTGACACACACAGTGCTGGCGGCGCCCACCGCCTGCCTGCCAAAGGGACGCCCTTCCCTCCCCGCACACCGTCTGGCTCCCGGGGTGCTGTTTGGTGTGAAAGCAACAACCAACCGGCCTTGACCGCTGCAATTATGTCTTTTCTTTTTTCTTTTTAATTGCTTATTTATTTTTTATTTAATTAATTAATTTATTTTTGTTACAGATGTTTCTCCTTTTCCCCCCACTGGTTCCCCCCTCCCCCTCCCTCCCCGCCCTGTCCCCAGCTTTGTTGTCCATGTCCATTGTTCATGCATACATGCGTATAAGTTCTGTGGTTTATCTCTCCCCCACCACCCCTTCTTCTGGGGATTGTCAGTCTGTACCCCACTTCCATATCTCTGGGACTACCCCATTCCTCAGACTGTTATGTTCATTACATTCCACAAATAAGTGAGATCATATGATACTTGTCATTCTCTCTTTGGCTTGTTTCACTTAGGATAACACTTTCCAGGTCCCTCCATGTCGTCTCTAAGGATAAGAGATATTTCTTACAGCTGCATAGTACTCCATTGTGTATATGTACCACACATTCTTACCATTCGTCTACTGATGGACACTTGGGCTGTTTCCAGATCTTAGCTATTGTAAATAGTGCTGCTACAAACATTGGGGTACGTATATTTTTTTCTGAATGGTGTTTCAGGCTTCTTAGGGTATATTCCTAGAAGTGGGATCACTGGGTCAAATGGAAGTTCAATTTTTAATTTTTTGAGGAAACACCATATTGTTTTCCATAGTGGCTGTACCAGTCTGCATTCCCACCAGCAGTGTATTAGAGTCCCCTTTTCTCCACACCCTCGCCAACACTTGTTGTTTGATGATTTGTTGATGGCGGCCATCTGACAGGTGTGAGGCGATACCTCATTGTTGTTTGAATTTCCATCTCTCTGATGATTAGTGATGATGAGCATTTCTTCATATGTCTCTTAGCCATTTGTATGTCCTGTTTGCAGAGGTGTCTATTTAGTTCCTCTACCCATTTTTTAATTGGGTTCTTTGTCTTCCTGTTGTTGAGTTGTAAGAGCACACTATATATATTTGAAACTAACCCATTATCTAATATATCATTGGCAATGATGCTCTCCCATACAGTGGGTTGCCTTTCCATTTTGATGATTGTATCTTTTGCTGTGCAGAAGCTTTTGAGTTTGATGTAGTCCCATGTGTTCATTTTCTCCTCTGTTTCTGTTGCCTTAGGTGGGGTATCCGTGAAAATTCTGCTGTATATGATGTCTGAAGTTTTGTTGCCTATAGTTTCTGCTAGAATTTTTATGGATTCATGAATCATATTTAAGTCTTTTATCCATTTTGAGTTTATGTGTATGGTGTAAGTTGATGGTCTAGTTTCATATTTTTGCATGTAGCTGTCCAATTTTCCCAACACCATTTATTAAAGAGGCTGTCTTACTCCACTGTATGCTCTTGCCACCTTTGTCAAATATTAATTGAGCATAATGCCTTGGGTCCATTTCTGGGTTCTCTGTTCTATTCCACTGGTCTATATGCCTGTTCTTGTGCCAGTACCAGGCTGTTTTGATTACAGTGGCTTTGTAGTATAACCTGAAATCTGGTATTGTGATCCCTCCAACTTTGTTCTTCTTTTTCAAGATTGCTGTGGCTATTCAGGGTCTTTTTTGGTTCCATATGAACTTTTGAAGTATTTGTTCTAGTTCTGTGAAGTATGTCGTTGGTATTTTGGTGGGGATTGCATAGAGTCTATAGATTGCTTTGGGTAGTATGGACATTTTAATGATGTTAATTCTTCCAATCCATGAACAAGGTATGTGCTTCTGCTTTTTTTTTTATATCTTCCTCTATTTCTTTTTTCAATGACCTATAGTTTTCTGTGAATAGGTCCTTTATTTCTTTGGTTAAGTTTATTCCTAGGTATCTTCATTTTTTTTTGCCGCAATGGTAAATGGGATTGTTTTCTTAGTTTCTCTTTCTGTGACTTCATCATTGGTGTATAAGAATGTCGTCGATTTCTTGATGTTAATTTTGTATCCTGCTACTTTGCCAAATTCATTTATTAGATTTTTAATGGAGTCTTTGGGGTTTTCTATGTATGGTATCATGTCATCTGCAAATAATGACAGTTAAACTTCCTTCTTTCCAATTTGGATCCCTTTTATTTTTTCTTCCTGTCTGATTGCTGTGGCTAAGACTTCCAGTACTATGATAAATGACAGTGGCGAAAGTGGGCATACTTGCCTTGCTCCTGTTCTTAAGGGAAATGCTTTTAGTTTTTGCCCATTGAGTATGATGTTGGCTGTAGGTCTTTCTCACATGACCTTTATTATGTCGAGATATGATCCCTCTATTCCTACACTGCTGAGCGTTTTTATCAGAAATGGATGCTGGATTTTGTCAAATGCTTTTTCAGCATATATTGATATGATCATGTGGTTTTTATTCTTCATTTTATTTATGTAGTGTCTCACATTTATTGATTTGCGAATATTGTACCAGCCTTGCATCCCTGGGATGAATCCCACTTGGTTATGGTGAGTAATTTTTTTGATGTATTGCTGGATCCAATTTGCTGGTATTTTGTTCAGGATTTTGGCGTTTATGCTCATCAGGGATATTGGACTGTAATTTTCTTTCTTTGTAGTGTCTTTTTCTGGTTTTGGAATTAGAATTATGCTGGCTTCATAAAACATGTTTGGAAGTCTTCCTTCTTCTTAAATTTTTTGAAATAGTTTGAGGAGCATGGGTGTTAGTTCTTTTTTGAATGTTTGGTAAAACTCCCCTGTGAAGCCATCTGGGCCTGGGCTTTTGTTTGCTGGGAGAGTCTTGATTACCTCTTCAATTTTTTTGGTTGTTATTGGTCTGTTCAAGTTTTCTATCTCTTCCCGGTCCAGTGTTGGGAGACTATGTGTTTCTAGAAATTTGTTCATTTTGCTTAGATTGTCGAATTTGGTGCCATATATTTGTTCATAGTAGTTGTTAACAATCTTTTGTATTTCTGTGATGTCAGTTATTACTTCTCCTCTTTCATTTCTGATTTTGTGTATTTGGGTTCTCTCTCTTTATTTCTTGGTGAGTCTAGCTAAGGGTCCATCAATCTTGTTTATCTTTTCGAAAAACCAGCTCTTTGTATCATTGATCCTTTAAATTGCTTTTTTGGACTCTATGTCATTTATTTCTGCTCTGATCTTTACTATTTCCTTCCTTCTACTTGCTCTGGGGTTTTCTTTTTGTTTGTTCTCTAGTTCTTTAAATTGTCAGGTTAGATAGTCTATTAGAGATTATTCTTGTTTCTTGAGGTAGGCCTGTAGTGCTATGAACTTCCCTCTCAGAACTGCTTTTGCTGCATCCCATAAACTTTGTGTTGTTGTGTGTTCATTTTCATCGGATTCCAGGAAGTTTTTAATCTCTTTCTTGATTTCCTCGGTAACCCATTCATTGTTTAATAACATGCTATTTAGCTTCCATGTGTTCAAATGTCTTTGCATGTTCTAGTTGCGATTGATATCTAGTGTCATGCCACTGTGATCTGAGAAGATGCTTGATATGATTTCGATTTTCTTGAACTTGTAGAGACTTAGTTTGTGTCCTAACATGTGGTCTATCTTTGAGAATGTCCCATGTGCACTTGAGAAGAATGTGAATTCTGCTATGAAATCCATTTGTTCTAGTGCTTCATTTAGAGTCTCTGTTTCCTTGCTAATTGTTTGTCTAGAGGATCTATCCAGTGATGTCAGTGGGGTGTTGAAGGCCCCTGCTATGATTGTATTACTATCTATTTCTTCTTTGAAGTCTTCCAGAAGATTTTTCATATATTTTGGTGCTCCTATATTGGGTGCGTATATGTTTATCAAGGTTATATCTTCCTGTTGGATAGATCCATTCAATATTATGTAGTGGCCTTCTTTGTCTCTAGTTGTGGCCTTCATTTTGAAATCTATTTTATCATATATGAGTATTGTTACCCCAGCCTTTTTTCCCTTTCCGTTTGCTTGGAAGATTTTTTTCCATTCCTTCACTTTCAACCTATGTGAGTCTTTTGTTGTGAGGTGGGTCTCTTGTAAACAACATATAGATGAGTCATATTTTCTTATCCAATCAGCTACTCTGTGTCTCTTTATGGGAGCATTCAATCCATTTACATTTAAGGTGATTATTGATATTTATTTTTTTTATTATCATTTTTGTTTAGTGTGGTTATATTTTTCTTTCTATTTCTCCTGCTAATTACAGAAGTCCTTTTAACATTTCTTGCAGTGCTGGTTTGGTGCTAATGATTTCTGTTAGCCTTTTTTTTTGTCTGGGAAGCTCTTTATTTGACCTTTTATTTTGAATGATAGCCTTGCTGGGTAGAGTAGTCTTGGATTCAGATCCTTGTTTTTCATGACCTTGATTACCTTATGCCATTCCCTTGTGGCCTGTAGTGTTTCTGTTGAGAAGTCAGCTGAGAGCCTTATGGGGTTTCCTTTGTAGGTAACCTGTTGCTTATCTCTTGCTGCTTTTAGATTCTCTCTTTGTCTTTAAGTTTTGGCATTTTGATTACTATGTGTCTTGGTGTGGGCCTGTTTGGGTTCTTCTTACTTGGGGCTCTCTGTGCTTCTTGAACTTGAATGCCTTCTTCCTTCAGCAAATGAGGGAAGTTTTCTGTCACTATTTCTTCAAATATATTCTCTAACCCTTGCTCATTTTCTTCTTCTTTGGGGATTGCTATAATGCAAATGTTATTATGTTTCCAGTTGTCCCACAGTTTTCTTAAGCTGTCTTCCTGTTTTTTAATTGTTTTTTTCCTTTCAGTTTTCTGATTGGTTGATTTTTTTCTACCCTATCTTTTAATTCACTGATCCAGTCTTTGGCTTCCTCTACTCTGCTATTTAGACCTTCCAATGTGTTTTTTATTTCTGATATGTCATTCTTCATTTCTTCTTGGTGGTTTTTAATTTCCAACTGGTTGATTTTCAACATCTCTATGTCTTTACTCATGGTGCTCATGGTCTTACACATGCTGTTGAGCTTCCTCAAGATCATGGCTCTGAATTCTAGTTCTGTTAACTTGCTTTACTGCACCTCATTTACCTCATCTTTGGTAGAGGTCTCTTGTTCTTTCATTTGGCTTTTGTTTCTGTGTTTCACCATTTTGGCTATCACAGTGGACTTTGGAGTCTGCCAAACTTTCCCTGTGGGTGTTGGTGTTCTGTTGTTTGTGGCTCCCTCTCCTGGGTTTGGATGAGCCAGGGAGAGCCCATGTTAAACACCACTGTCAAGTCTTACTTTCCTGGTTAGAGTTGCTAGCCCAGGGATGGTACAGTTATCCTCCTGCTTTTGGCCTGGAGGCTGTTAGTTGTGGTTACTTGAAGAGCCTTGGCTTCTCAGCTGAATGAAAAACTCCCTCAGGTGCTCTGCATAACGGGATTTCCTGAGGGTGGGGCAGATGCTGGTTGTTAATGGGCCTCAATTTGCATTTCAATGGTCACCAGGTGGGGTTGAATCTCTGAGGGAGGGGCTGTTGCCTCTCCCCAGAGCCCCAGGAAGGAGTAAGATGACCACCATCCTACGTGGCAGCAACTCAGCAAAAGCTCTGAGCACCCTCCAGATCCCGAGTGTCCCA
Source organism: Molossus molossus (assembly GCF_014108415.1). NCBI lineage: Eukaryota > Metazoa > Chordata > Mammalia > Chiroptera > Molossidae > Molossus > Molossus molossus. The sequence continues at coordinate 448,834 of NW_023425374.1, read as the reverse complement.
ACACAGCTTCAGTCCAGTCTGCCCTCCCTCCGCCGGAGCCCAAGGTGAGTGGCTGTGGCTATTTTAGCCTCTGTCCTGACTCTGTGTTGTGGGGCTGCTTGGGAGTTTAACCCGAGGGTGCTGCTCCCAGCTAAGGCCACTGCTGTCCGTGGGCTCCCAGTTACCCCCTCGTGTCTCTGCAGTCCTACCAGGATTGAGTCAGTGCCCCTGATTATATGGTCCTCCAAGCTGCTTTTCTGTTGCTTTTTCCTGACGATTTGTCTTTATTTTTGTTGTAATTCCAGTTTGGTCCTGGGAGATGGTCTGTGTAGCTTCCATTCACTCCACTGTCATTTTGGAATCCTTTATGTCTTTCCCTTTCCTGCTGTTGGCCAGGGGCCGCGTGAGAAGAAGGAGAAGCTTAAACAGGGAACTCACTTGGCTCCGCAGAGGGCAAGCAACACAATATCTAAGGGCTATGTATGTGATGTAAATTCATAAGGCATGTTGCACATTTTGGAAACATATTGGCACACGTATATTCCAAGGGTCACAGAATGGGCTCTGTCTTCTGATATCTGAAATACATCTTGCAGTCTGTCAAGTACATTTTTTAAATGAGTATTTTTTTTTAATGGCCTGTGGTGGGTAACCTCAGCAGAATAGGGGACCGTTCATTATTTCTCCTGGTGCCGAGTGACTTACATATCCAGAAGAGGTCAGGGAGAATAAAAAAAAACAAAAAAAACAAAAAACAAACAAACAAACAAACAAACAGCCAGTTCTTTTTAGCTGGGTGCTGAGGAGGGTGCACTCATGGGCATGGTGTAGATGGCCCGGTGAGAGTTGGGAATGATACCAAATAATGGAAGGGACAGGAGGGAGCCACTGTGGGGCCCGATGAATCACTTAGGCGGCGACATGCTGGCCAGCCTGAGCCTGAGACGCTGCCTAACATTCTCTGTCCACTGTGCCCTCCAGGGGGAACAGAGGATCTGTGACCACTGTTGTCTGCGTGGGAGGGGGGACGGGATGGGAGTAAATTGTCTTGGGCACCCACTGCAGGGAGGACACATCATCGAGGTTATTTTATTTGATCTACTTCTGATCTTCAAGGAGTGGCGGTGGTGTTTTTATCGCTGTTTTGCTGACAAAGAAACAGGCTCAGCAAAGTAACGTGTTCGAGGCCTCACAGCTGGGTCCTGGGAGGCAGGTCTGTGTGGCTGACTCCAGGGCCACCGCCCCGCTGAGGGTGGGAGGCTGACCCTTTGCACGTGCTGAGGGCTGGCCTTCTGCCTTGCTGCCTGCAGGAGGCAGCGGCCACGGCTCTACACGCTTCTGCCCTCCCAGGCACTAACCACCAGCACCGGCGGCCGCAGACACAGCTACACAAAACAGATTTTCCTGAACACCGGGGAGAAATGACCAGGTCCATCCACCCTTGGGTCATTTTCTTTATTGATTTTAGTGAGAGGGAGAGAGAGAGAAACATGGATGAGAGAGAACATCGACTGGCCGCCTCCTGCACGCCCCCCCACTGGGGATCATGCCCACAACCTGGGCATGTGCCCTGACTGGGAATCGAACTGGCGACCTCTTGGTGCAGGGTCGTCGCTCAAGCGCAGGGCCGCACTGGCCGGGCTTGGGTCCTTTTCTCATCGGCAAACTTCGCTCCTCACACCAGTGAACAGAGCTGCCCATCACGAGACCGGAGGGGGGGGGGGGCAGAAGGCACCGTTGAGAGGTTCTCCTAAGTAGGAGGCTTGGCCCTGCATTGGTGGGCACCCTCCTGGCAGGAAGCTGGTCTGCTCCGTTGGCCCTGGAAGGTGAAGCCCACAAGGTATTGGGGTCTCTGACCCGATGGCAGTCCAGTGTGAGACAGTGGTCTGAGGGACAGGCGTGTCCAGAGCCCTGTCCTCACAGGGAAGACTGCAGAGTCTCAGAAAGGCCGTCAGTGAGTGGGCCCATGTGGTGAACGGGACCTGAAGTGAAGTGGCGGGGGAGGGGGGCACGGTGTGGAGGTGGACGGGTGCGCTCCTGTCACTACGCATAGTGCACTTTTGTGGGACAGAGCGAGGCCTGTGGGCACGAGGAGGAGGAAGGCACGGGCTCCCTGTCCTGGCAAAGCTGGGCCGCTGGGGTGTCCGCTGCGGCAGGGTCCACTGTCCCCGGTGGCTTCTCAGAGGTGAAGATCTAAGTCTTCCGGCGTGTCTCCTTCCTGGCTTGCTCCGTCCCTCCGTCCCTCTGTCACCAGGCCTGACTCGGTCTGTCCTTATCCCACAGGCTCCGGAGATAACATTGGCCCGAGCCAGGCGGGAGCAAAGCCCACAGTCCCTTAGGCGCATTCCACCTGCCACGCATCCGTTTGCCCCCAGTCCCAGAGCTGGCCAGGACTCGCGAGGTTAGTGGGTCTTGTCTTCCCAGGAAACCTACCTCTCGGCTGGGCCTGCTCCAAGTCCTCCCCCCCCACGGGGCTGACTCCGAGCTCCAGACGCCTCTTCAAGCCCTTTTCTCCACCTCTCTGGCCAGCTCTGCCCTCCCGCCCTCTCCCGGTTCCAAGTCCATGGCCTGAGGGCTCGTGTCCAGTCTGTCCTCAGGGGCTGACGTTAACCTTGATGTCTGTTCGGAACGGTCACCGCACGTCCTGCCCCAGACAGGAACCCTTCCCAGTACGCCCTCCGCGCACACTGCTGTTCTGCGCCGATTCTTTCGCCGCTGATCCGTCCTGGTTGTAACTACTTGTCTGCCCTAAGGGACAGGGCGAGGCCCCACCCACAGAATCGCAGTTCAGAATGTGTACGGAGCCCGGGGCTCCCGAGTTCCCCCACTGTTTTGTAAGCAGTTTCCGTCTTCCACTCCATTTAAGCATAAACAGCGCTCGGAGGAAGGACGGTGGTCACCCAATTCCACAGATCAGAAAACTGGCCAAGACAGAGGCAATCTGTCAAACCCTGGCCGCCCAGGCCAAGCCCACATTGCCAATCACTCCAGTGGCTGAAGTATCTGCAGGGCCGTGGGCCAGAGCAACGACCTTCCCTGGAGTTTGATCGAAATCCAGGCCCGAGCAGCCTCAAGACAAGGAGGTCTGCAGTCTCGCACGGGCGGCGGACAGACACGGGCAGGCTTGGGCTCACCAGCCTTGAGTCTCTGGCCAGACTGCTCTCTGTGGAGCCTCCGGCTGCCAAGCTATAGGATGGGTTGAGTCACCGCTACTCTGCACAGCCCTGTGTGTGTGGCCGAGTGAAATGGTGAACACGGACCAAGGCGCGTCTCGTGTCACGGAAGCTCGACTGGTCCGGTCCGGGAGGCGTGGACAACTGCTTTGGCGGGACAGACCGCAGCCCGTTGTTGGCCGGGCTGCTTCTGCTTCCGAGCACAGGCCGCGGAAATGCCTTCCTTGCTGACCGTGATGACCGCCCGGGCCGGGACAGAGGACTCGTGAAATGGCAGCCCCACGAATCTCTTCCGTGTCGCCCCGGGGACAAAACTCTGGCTTGTGGCAACAGCTCCGTCTGTTCCCAGCCAGCTGGACAACAGACCCAGTGCTGGTGGACCAGCAGGAAGCAGCCGGGGGCCCTCATGAAGGGGTTTCCCAGGCACCACACGGTGTGTGGTCGTTGTTACAGGAATGACTCTCCGGGGACCATGGCTTCCTGTGTCCATGCCCTTCTGCAGACACCTGCACATCGACCCCGGGCCGGACCACCGCTTAGCTCTGCTCACTGGGCACCAACACATGTGATGTGAATCTAGGCTCAGTTCATGCCTGTCCTCTGGGGCCTGCGCGAAGAAGGCCGGGCTGGCCCTGTGGACGGAGAACTGGCTGCCAGCAGCCCGGCCGCACTGGTCAGACATGTGGGCGAGTCCATCAGACACACGCGGCCCCCGCTGACCTGCCCTGACCACACAGGCAGGGTGCGTCCCTCCTTGAAATGGAAGAAGTCCCGGGGTTTCCCTCGTGTCCTGGGCCTGGCTGTCCCTCCCTCTCTCAGCTTCCGAAGATAGGAGCCCCTTCAGTCTGCTTTTCGAGGGGTTCCTCTGCACACAGAGAGGCTGGTTTGCAAACCAGGCGTCTGTGGTAGCCTGTCGTGCCGAACACGCTGCTCTTTTTTTTTTTTTTAATCCTCACCCGAGGATATATTTCCATTTTTTGTACAGATAGAGTGGGAGGGAGAGAGAGGGAGGGAGAGAGAGAGAGAAACATCGACGTGAAGGGACACATCGAGTGGCTGCCACCCGCACGACCAACCAGGGCCGGGGACAAACTGCAACCGAAGTACGTGCCCTTAGTGGGAACCGAACCCGGGTCTCTCCGGACCGCAGGCTGATGCTCTAACCGCTGAGCCAAACTGGCCAGGGCCGAACACGCTGCTCTTAAAGAGCGTAATCAGGAGGGTCCCCCGCACCCTCCGTCTTCCTGCACCTCAGGCTCCATCGCACGTAGAAGTTACACTTGCCCAGTTGTTCCTGCTTCCGCACACAGAGTAAGTTCTGTGCATTTTCACACACTTTTACAAATGCACACACAGGACCTGCCCAGGTTCCCAGCTGTTCCTTCCCTGTGTGTCCTTGAAATCAGGTCCCCTGCTCGCTCCGGGGTTGCAGAGGCAGATGGAGCCTCCTCTCTGCAGAGCCTGTTGAACACACACGCGGCCCGTCAAGCAGCGGGCGTGACCGTGGCAGGCGCGAACCGGGTCCAAGTGGCTCCTGACGGCTCTGTTCTCACAGCTCCAAACAGCAGCCGTTTGCAGAATGGGTGCCGCCGCTGTTTCCAAGGAAGCATTGACCATGGTGACCGTCGCAGTCGTCATTTGCAAAATGTCCCCACTTACTGGGGGTGCAAGAAGCCCCCGAGCGCTGGACCTGAGGTGCGTGGCTGTAGCTACCGCTAGACCAGGGGCGGGACGCACCGTCGGGGGGACGTGTGTCAGCCGGGTACAGGCAGGAGCTTCGTCACCAACAGTCGGCCCAGACGCCCCTGAATAAACCCTGCTCACCTCACCTTGCAGGCCCATTTTGCGCTGTTGGTCATCACTTAGTCCTGGAGTGGGATTGGATCCAGGGAAGGGCTGCATCGGCAAAGGGGCCGCGGCTTGCGGAGCCGCTGGTCAGAGGCGGACTCGGTGCTCTGGGTCCACCAGAAATCTGCTGAGCACGTAGATCCATGAGAAACCCCTTGAGAGATGCGGCCTGGATGCGGCTGGACTGGAAAATGTAGGTTCAAACGGTCTGTTCTCCAGTCTCCGACGGTGTGCATGTGGGTCTCCAGGCCGCACACGGGTGTGTCTGCTTCACGTGTGCTCATCCAAGCCCCTGTTCTCTGTCCTTGGAGGGACATTCATTTTAGAGTTCCTTTCTGTGCGTCTCCACCTTTGCACATCAGTCCGCAAAGGCCTGCAGACTGCGATGCCTCTTCACCCCGCTGGAGGGGACGTACGGAAGGCGGGTATGTGGTCAACACTGATGCGGACAGCCCACTTCAGAAGTGCAGTGATTTTGCCCGGCCGGTGTTCCTCAGTGGTTGAGCGTCGACCCTGCACCAAGAGGTCACCGGTTCGATTCCCGGTCAGGGCACATGCCCAGGTTGTGGGCCCACCCCCAGTGGGGGGCGTGCAGGAGGCAGCCAATTGATGTTTTCTCTCATCCATGTTTCTATCTCTCTCTCCCTCTCCCTCCCTCTCTCTCTCAAATCAATAAAGAGAAAGAAGAAAAGACAAGAACAAGAAAAGTGCAGTGATTTTGGCCTACAGAGTCAAGAGAAGACACGTTCGGAAAAAGCGGTGTTCTACTTTTGGGCTATAAAATACCAAACAGTAAATTCAACATGACCAGAAAATGAATAACGTCAGCTTTTCCTGTGAAGTCAGGTGAGAACTTGCATTTGTGGTCATCACCAGCGAAACACAATGAGGACTTGTAAGGAAGTCACTGGAGGGAGCTTGTCACGGTGACCAAGCAACGGCATTGTCTGGGGCCTCTGACTTCATCGGTCAGTTCATGACCCAGGAGGTGGCCAGGGGGCAGGTGGATCCAGGGGAAACGCCCACCTGCCCTGGGCTGAGCAGGCCATTCCCCGGAGGGGCTACAGCAAGTGCTGCCTCGAAGCTGGGGGGACCAGCGCTGTTCTCTGAAGTGGGAACAATACTTTGCGGGATCCCTGAGCCAGCCTGACGCGATGACATGGCTAAATCGGCAGCAGACCTCCTGGACTGTGCAGGACCGGATCGGTGTTTGGGAGAACCTTTGTGAAAACGCGTACTGGGATGGACTAGTTGCATTGCCGTCTCCGGAGAACCTCGGCTTCTGGAGCTGAGGTGCTGGCAGTATCGTGAGAAATCTGCCGGAAGATGGGTTCACGTCACCGGAAGCAGCAGCTTTGACTGCATCCTGGCAGATTCGAGTCCCGTACACACCAGACATGAGATGGATGGCACTTTGTGGGAGAACGTTGCCTGTTTACACATCCGGGACCTGAGGGGCTGTGCATTTTGGATGGTACCTGGAAGTCAGCGGTTCACGGTTTTGGAGATCAGAGTGACTTGGAAAAACAGCGAAATGAGTCAAATCTGAAACCTGTCCCAGTTGTTGGTCCAAAATAGAAAAGAAGGTGCCTCTGCAATCCTACCAGGATCGAGCCAGTGTCCCTCACAATGGAGTACTACACAGCTGTAAGAAGGATCTCTTATCCCTTGAGATGACGTGGAGGGATCTGGAGAGTGTTATCCTAAGCGAAAGCCAAGCAGAAAAGACAAATACCACATGATCTCACTTATTTGTGGAATATAATGAACATAACAGTCTGAGGAATAGGGTAGACCCAGAGACATAGAAGTGGGGTACAGATTGACAACCCTCAGAAGAGGGGGTGATGGGGGGAGGGAAGAGATAAACCGCAGAACTTATATGCATGTACGCATAACCAATGGACATGGACAACAAAGCGGGGGATGGGGTGGGGGGGATGGTGAGGAGGGTGTCAATGGGGAAAAAAAAGAAACATCTGTAACAGAAATAAAATAAAATAAATAAAAATAGTATATATATATATAAATAAATAATAAAAGAAGGTGGAAGTCTGCATCCCTTGCAGGAAAATTTAGGGCGGATCCTGGTCAGCGTGCAGCTAACGGAACCGTGGGGGGCAGGACTCTGTGACCAAGCTGATGCTCGAAGGACTTCTCTCTTCCTTGTGAGGTTTCTCATCAGAACGCAGCTTCTCATAAAAGTCCCCTGGCTCTCCTCCTTTGGTTATTTTTCAAAACAAAGTCCAACCCAAAATCAGATTGACGCCTCATCATTGAGAGTGACATTCCCTGGTTAAGGATACGGCCAAGGTTTTGGTCTCGATAAGAAGGAACGCAGTATCCTCAGGGGAAAAGGCCAGAGGCTGGCTGTGTAGCTACACCCATAGCCACCGTCCCGGCCTGCTGGTCTCACGATGCTTCTGATCTCCCGCAGGTGGGCCCAGTCTGCACACCTGAGCAGCTTTCTCCAGAACCAGGGTGGTTGGTGGACTCGACCTCCTTGGTTTGAACTCAGTGTTATAGCAGCTCTGAAAGTCTAAACATTGTAGGATTAACTGCTCACAAAACGCATGCATTAACAGCATTTTCATTTGAAGTGTGAAATTCTTCCATGCGCGTGTCAAACTGTAAGTGGAAAACATTACCAAATCTAAAACATGTACACAGTAAGAGCAGGAAATGATACTCGCGTATCCTCATTTCAAATCTTGGCTGCTTCTGTGATTTCATTGCTTGTGAGAGAAAGCGAAGGTCGGACTGAGTTTCTCGTTGAAGAATTCACGGTAATTCCTATAACTGAGCAGGCAGAGCGGGGGCAGGGCTGTGTATGTGCCGCTCACAGATTTCCCCGCGAGGTACCCGGGCTGGTGTCCCCAGGTCTGCTGTCCTTGCCATGACATTGAATGGCTCTCACTTTCCGATGAGTTTTTCTGGGCCTTTGCCAAATGAAAGTGCACTTTTGCTATTTTAGCTTATTTTTTCACCCTTTTCCACGGACTGATTTTGGACTTACCTAAATGGAATAATACAGGATTGTGAATTGAAAAAAAGAAGAAGAAATCAGTATTTGTGGATGCCATGAGAGATGACGTAACATCCTGAACAAGGGTGTAATCAGGATTAAATACATGGAACTAGGGAACTTCAGGAGCAAAAACGTCTATATTATTTCAGTGTAATCAGGTTCCAAAGAGCCTTGGCTCAGCCTTCTTGTAATAACAATGCTGCTCTCTGTGTGTGTGTGTGTGCGTGTGTGTGAACAGGAGGTATGAAATTAACTAGGAATGGTGCGTTGGACAATAAAAAACATGAACAGATGCTTTCTGGACATTAAGAAGGAGAGATGGTTTGAGAATTGGACAATACAAGTACGTAAGTACCCATGTACCCAATTGTACTTGTGAACCTGTGATTATAATCATGATGAGGATCATATTTATTACTCCCAGAAGCAGCTGTCTTAGTTTGTAAATGACCCTTCTTCTTCTTCTTCTTCTTTTTAAATCCTCACCCGAGGACATTTTTGCATTCATCTTCAGGTAGAGCAGGAGGAAGAGAGGGAGGAAGAGAGAGAGGGAAACATCGACGTGAGAGAGACACATCGAGTGGCCGCCACCCACACGACCCCAACCGGGGCCGGGGACAAACTGCAACTTAGGTACGTGCCCTTAGCGGGAACCGAACCCGGGACTCTCCGGTCCATAGGCCTGCACTCTAACTGCTGAGCCAAACCGGCCAGGGCGACCCTTCTTTTTTTAAAAAATACTTTTATTAATTTTTTACAGAGGGATAGAGATAGAAACATGGATATGAGAGAAATATATTGATCGGCTGCCTCCTGCATGCCTCCTACTGGGGATCCCGCAACCCAGGCATGTACCCTGACTGGGAATCCAACTGGGACCTCAGTCCATGGGGTGACGCTCAACCACTGAGCCCCACCGGCTGGGCATAACTTACCCTTCTTTCTCTCTTCCTCAACAACCACTCTCCAGGGACAACTACGGATCCGCTTGCTATCTCTACAAGCTAGTTTTAGTTTGCTAGAACTTTAGATAAATAAAATAATATAGTATATACAAGCCTTTATATGGATAGATGCTGCTTTCAATTCTCTTAGGTAATTACCTGCAGGTAGAGCAGTTGCCTCGTTTGGTAGTGTAACTGACTCCACAACTTTTGGTTTGCAGTGTTTTCGGTTTGATTCTGTTAAAAAGATATTGTAATTGGCCTTTGATTAATTCTTTGACCCAAGGTTTATTTAGAAGTGTGTTAGTGTATTTCTAAATATTTAGTGATTTTTACAGTGATTTACAGTGATTTTTATGTAATCGATTGCTAATGTAATGTCATTATAATCAGAGAACATACTTTGCATAGCTTATATCCTTTAAAACGGACTGAAACTGATTTTATTGCCCAGAATATGACCTATCTCAGCAAATGCTCTGTGCTTACTTACAAAGAGTTTGCCTCTGCTGCAGCCGGAGTGTGTGACAGACGTCAGGTGAAACTGGTTGCGTTGCTCTGTTTACCATATCCTCGCTGACGTTCCATCAATTATTGAAAAAAATGCATTGAAATCTGTGATTAAAACTGGATTTTTCAATTTTTTCTTGCAGTTCTATCAATTTTTGCTGCATTTTAAAAATATAGTTCTAGCCCTGGCCGGTTTGGCTCAGCGGTTAGATCATCAGCCTGTGGTCCGGAGAGACCTGGGTTCGGTTCCCGCTAAGGGCATGTACCTAAGTTGCAGTTTGTCCCCGGCCCCGGTTGGGGTCATGTGGCTGGCGGCCACTCGATGTGTCCCTTTCACATCGATGTTTCTCTCTCTCTTCCTCTCACTCTATCTCAACAAAGTGTTGAAAAATGTCCTCTGGTGAGGATTTAAAATATATATATATTTCTATTATTATTTGCCTGGCCGGTGTGGCTTAGTGGTTGAGTGTCAACTCATGCACCAAGTGGTTGCTGGTTCGATTCCCGGTCAGGGCACATGCCCAGGTTGTGGGTCCAATCCCCAGTGGGGGGCATGCAGGAGGCGGCCAGTCGATGTTCTCTCTCATTGATGTTTCACTCTCTCTCCCTCTCTCTCTTTAAAATCAATAAAGAAAAAAAAAAAAAAGCTTTATTTTTAGGTGGATAAAACTTTAGCAGAATTATGTTCTCTCGATCACCTCTTATCATTATGAAATACCTTTCTTTACCCTTGGTAATGTTCTTTGCTTTTAAATCTTTTGATTAGTGTTAGCATGGTATATATATTTTTTATCTATTCACCTTCAGCCTTTTTGTGTCCTCACATTTTAAGTGAATTTCTCTTAGGTAGCATATGTTTAGTTCTGCTTTTAAAAATCCAATTTGATGGTGTTTATAGACATTACATTCAGTGTGATTAGTAATATGATTATATTAGCTTTACCATTTGCTATTTGATTTTAATTTTTCTCATCTGTTCTTCATTTTCCTTTTAAAAAATTGAGAATATGTTACTCCACTTTAATCTCCTCTATTAGCTCTGTGTTATTTTAGTGGTTACTTTAGTATGTAAGGTATACATTTATACCCTCTAACATTCTAACTTAAAGTAGAACACATACAATCTCACGTGTAGTGTAAGACATTTAAACACTATGCTTCCATTTTTCTTCACAGCTTTTGCACTTTGGGGTCAGATATTTAGTTTTACATATGTTATAAACCACCTAATATGTTGTTACTATTTTTTATTTTAAACATTAGCAATATGTTAGACAGAGTTAAAGAATAATTTTAAAATATTTTCTTACGTGATTAGCATTTTCAGTGCTCTTCAATCATTTGTGTAGATTCAGATTTATGTCTGAAAATATTTTTCTTCTGCCTGAAAACATGTGTTTAGGATTTATTACAACACAAAGCTGCTGATAATGGATTAGTTATGTTTTTTAGTGTCAAATATTTATTTATTTTCTCCTGTGTTTTTGAGTGATGATTTTAATGGTTATAGAATTTTAAGTTGGCTTTTTTGTTTTCATTTTTTTTTCTCTCTCAGTGCTGTAAGATGTTGTTCACTGTCTTCCTGGTTATTTTGTTTCTGACTTGAAATCCATTGCTACATTATGTTTGTTTTTCTTTATACAATGTCTTTATTTTTCTGGGTGCTTTTAAGATTTTGTGTTTATTGTTGGTTTTCAGGAGTCGTTTGGTATGGTGCAGTTTTCTACATGTTATCGTTCTTGGAGTTGATTGAGCTTCTTGGTCTAGAGTTATAATTGTATCAGTTTGGAACAATTTTAAATGTTATTTCTTCAACTGTATTTCAGTCTGCCTGTCTGCACCCTGTCCTTTGAGGGCTACAATCACATGAGGGGCCTGGGTGGAATCATGGTCACAGAGGCTCTGCTCCTTTCTTCAGTCCCTTTTCTGTCTGGGTTTTAGTTGGAACGTTTCTTATTGACATGTCATCAAAGTATTAATCTTCTGTCCCCAGGAGCTAATCTGCTGTTAAACCCACTTAATGGGTTTTTCAACTTATTTTGCTGTTCATTATACAAATGTGATTTGGGTCTTTTATATGTCTACATTTCTACTTAACAGGACCGATCTTTTTTCTAGCTGACTCCACCTGTTTGTTGTAATTATAATACCAGTTTTAATACATTTGACTGCTAATTCTATCATCTCCATAATTTGTCAGTTGGTATATTTCGATTGACGTTTCTTACCATTTTGGGCCATATCTTCCTTCTTTGCTACATGCTTGATAACTTTGTGTTAGATGTCAGGCATTGCGAATTTCGTCTGCAGAGAGCTGGATGTTTCCGTATGTCTGTGTTTCGAAACTTTGTCTTGGGAAGCAGTTAAATCATTTGGAAACAGTTTGATACACTTGGTTCTTGCTTTATTGAATTAAAACTCTCCTGACTACTGACGTTCTGTGAATTATAAACTTAACTGACTTTCTCGTGTTGGTGGTGGCTGCACCCTGCAGTGTGTACAAAGAAGGCAAATTATTTAGAAATTTATATGTCTTAAAAATATGTTTTCCTTACCCTTGCACGTGGCTGGTGGTTTTTCTGGGTATGAATTCTAGTATCAATTTGAAAAAAAAAGTTCTTTCGTGATCCGAAAGCATCTTGCTGTTGCCTCAAGCTTCTAGTGCTGCTGGTGAGAATTATAAACTCACCCGAGTTTTAATCCTTTGGCTGTGGCCTGCTCTGTCTTTGTGAAAAATTAGAGAATCTTCTTTATTTTCACTTTTCTAAAATTTTGTTATGCTGAACCTGGGAGTGAGTCTTTTCTTATCCGGTCTCCTGGGCATGTGGCCCTTCCAATCGGACATGTCCTTCACTTCGTGAGGATTTGCTTGAATTAATTTGTTGACCATTTTATTTCATTTGTTTCCTTGGAAATCATATTATTTATATACTTGAACTTCCCATCTAGTAAGTGCATCTTTTAAAAATATTTTCATCACTTATTTGGCTCATTCTCAGTGACATTTTAAAATGTTATCTTTTAAACTTTCAATTGTTTCTGCTAGAATGGCTTCAGTTTCCAAAGGTTTCTTCTGTTTTCTGATTTTCTCTTTTGTGTTATCATGTCCTGTTATTTTTCTCTCTGGTGAACACCAGGTCTTCTCTTCTTCCACTGGTTGCTGTCTTCGGTTGGCCGTCCTTGCATGTCTGATGGTCCTTGTTTGCTCCAGTTTAAGAGTCAAATGGTGCCCTGGCCGGACTGGCTCAGTTGGTTGGGCATCGTCCTTGGCATCAAAAGGTTGCCAGTTTGATTCCTGGTCAGGGCACATTCCTGGGTTGGGGGCTTGATCCCCAGTAGGGAGAAGGCAGGAGGCAGCCAATTGATGTTTGATCTCACATCCATGTTTTTATCTCTCTCTCCCCCTCTCCTTCTCTGTCTAAAAATCAATCAAAAAATATATATATGTTTTTAAGAGTCAAATGGCTTAAAAAATGATCCCAAGCTCTGAATATTTGGGCACGGCTGCTGGCTTACCAGCTTCATTGTGGGACAGTCCGCCCGAAACATTTCCTGGGGGACCTCTGGTGTCTGTGTTTTTCATTCTTCCTCCTGAGCTGCTCCGATCTCCTGCTAGGAGGGGCCCTGGCTGTCAGCGTTACAGTGGCCAAGGAGAAAACGGGGGTCAGCGTGTGGCAGGCGAGACTCTCCACTCGCCCTGACCGTGAGAGCTTTTCCTCCGCTCACACGCTCTCTTTTATGCCCCCAAAGAGAAATTATTCACACCAGCCGAGGTGACGATGAGGCCATTGCCTGGTGGCGGGACAGGAGAATGGGATCTATTTATTTCCTAGAACGTACTACGTGCCAGGTATGTTGTGCGGGCTTCATAAATCAGCTTGCAAAGAAGGACGTGTTAATGCTCCATTTTTCAGATGCAGGAGCTAAGGCATAACTTAGGAAACGGTGCAGCTAACTCGCCTCGGGCTTCTCGGGGCTCTGGAAGGCACCACCCAGGCTCCACAGACACGGATGACCAGCTAGGACGCGCCGCCAGGCTGCGGGGCTGTTTAATGCGTCTTCTGGACAATATTGAACCGTCTGCTTGGGGTCCGGCAGGTACACAGATTTCAGATCGGCCTCGTGCGGCCAGTGTGTAAGCCCTTTGAGGTTCCACATTTAAGGTGGATTTTGTCTTGGCTTTCTCTGCCGTGGAGTGAGGACCACCCCGTCGGCTACCAGTCACCAGCATTCAGACTTAGAGGAAGGTTGTCTTTCCTGCTGTCTCCTTGTCCTTCTGCATCTCTTCTCTTTAAATGAGCCTCCTGCTGAGGTTTTGGGGGGCTTGTGGGAGAGGGGCTGTCCATGCCCAGCTTTCCATCTCTACCCGGAGGGCTTCCGATGGGCGTTTCCACGCACCCCCGGGGGGCACACAGATTGAACTGGATGTACGGGTTGTAGAAGAATCATTGTGTTTGCAAATTGGTGGATAGAACTCACTCCACAGTAATGTGCTCTGATGTACATACATTCTTAAGCCTTTGCCGTATTCCCATGACTCTCTGTGATGTGGGCGTTTTGGGGACATGCAACCCTACCCCCACCACTGAGCCGCCTGACCGTGTGAAGGACACTGACCTCCAGTTTCAGCGTCCCTGCTGGCCACACCCTCTCTGCTGTCAGGAGGGGACCTGGACCAGGAAGCTGGCGCCCTTCCGCCGCTGCCTGTTTGATGTCATGACTCTGAAGTTGGATGGGGTATAATTCCCTTCTTTTTAAGAAAGTTTCCCCTCTTGGTAACTTGTTTCCTGGTCACGGTCCCAGGCCCTCGCCAGCTCCCAGCTCCTTTGGATCCCACTGATTCCAGCAGCCGGGGCCTTGTAGGTTTGTGGCCGACTTGTCCTCAGTTACAGCCACTTGCTGTCCCCTGCGCTGTGGCAGGAGCTGTGTGTGCAGCGTCCAGGGCCGAGCCAGTCCGGCCGCTGTCCCACAGCTCGCGACCCAGCAGGACGGACAGGCAGCTTCCTGTCCCACGGGAGAGAGTGGTAACTGGGAAACGGGATGTCCTGGGCGAGCACAGGGACGGAGTGATGGATTCGCCCGGGGGGGTGAGCAGAAGTGTCACAGACACGCTGACACACACATCAGTTTCCAAGAGAAAGTATGACCGCACTGGGTATGGAAATAGTGTTGGCGAAGTGGGTGGTGTTGGGGCGAGGGGCAGGAAAAGGGGAGCAGGCGGTACAACCGTGGGAACATGTCCTCCTATTTTTTTTATATATATATTATTTTTCTTTATTGATTTTAGAGAGAGAGTAAGGGAGAGAGAGAGAGAGAGAGGCATCGATGAGAGAGAACATCGATTGGCTGCCTCCTGCTCGCCCCCCACTGGGGATCAGGCCCACAACCTGGGCATGTGCCCTGACTGGGAATTGAACCGGTGACCTCATGGTGCTGGGTCCACGCTCAACCACTGAGCCACACGGGCGGGGGTGTGTTCTCATTTATTCTGCCTGTCAGGAGCACAGCTAGGACTCGGTGGGCGGTGTTTTG
The DNA here is from genome assembly GCF_014108415.1 of Molossus molossus. NCBI lineage: Eukaryota > Metazoa > Chordata > Mammalia > Chiroptera > Molossidae > Molossus > Molossus molossus. The sequence goes on along the minus strand of NW_023425374.1, from coordinate 433,820 downwards.
CAGGACAGGAGGGCCGGCTGAGCAAAGCCCAAGGCCTGGCTGAAACCGTCAACCTGGGGCAGCAGCTCCACCCGCTAGGCCGCGAGAACCGTTAAAACATGTGTTACTGCCCCTGTGTCCGGGCGCACTGACCTCTGACCTCTGACCTCTTCTCTCCCACTGCCAAGTAAACTACCAGCCATCCGGCACAGAGACAGCTGTCCCTGTGACCGCATCAAAACGGTACTTTTTTTTTTGTCAGATTGGCAAAAAGGTAACTTTTTTGGTGTGCACCGAATGTCCGTCACCAGCACGTGTGCGCCTGAGGGGGAAAGAGGTCGAAGACCCGCAGCCGTGGAGCCGGATGGCCCGGTTTCCAGGTTGGTTTTACCACTGCCCAGCTCTGCGGTCCCGGGGAGTGGCTAAGCCGTCCTCCGTTTCGTGATCTGTGAAATGGGAGTGATTTCCACAGTGCACCCGGTTGGTACACGCAGATGAGTTTGAGTCGTACATGCATGTAAAATACGGGCCCCACGTTCGCCTGACGTTAGCTTCCGGTGTTTCCATCTGGTACAACGTCGGCCTCTCTGCGCCCCCCGAGTCCGCCAGCAGACATCGGGGAGCCCTCGGGAGGAGGTGGGGGTTCGACCTCAGACGTGCGAGTGGGACGTGCGAGCGGGACATGCGAGCGGAGATAGCAACAGGGATTCGGGACTTTATTCCACGTGCTCAGAGCGAGGTCAGCGTGGGAGGCAGAGACCTGCAGACAGAGGCCGCGGGGCTGTGGAGAGAAGCGGGGGGGGGGTGGGGGGCGGAGGCGCTGCTGTCTGGGGCTCCTTTCCAAGCCGGGCCAGCAGGGGAGGAACGTCCGTGGGGGGCGGGCTGGTGGCTCACACAAGGACACTCGTCTCGGGTCCGAGCGTCCGCAGGTGGGTTCTGACGAGGCCCCTCTCCGCTCACAGACGCCCCTTCCTGCTGCGCCCTCGAGAGCGAGCCCGCGTCTGCTCCTGAAGATGCGCCCTCTGGGTGGACTTACTGCCGGGGCCTGGCTCACGCAGACAGCGTGGGCGGAGGCGTCCGCGCAGGGTCCGAGCAGAGCGCGATTCCGTCCCCAGCGGAAGGCACCGGGACGGTGCGAAGGAGGTGAGCAGGGGAGTGGAGAGCGGTGCTCATGGGGGAGCCAGGCCGACGCCCTCAAAGAGCAGTAACTAATAGCAACACAAAGGCAGTTACAATGTATCGAGGATGAAGGCAGTTACAATGTATCGCGCAGCTGTGGTAGGTGCTCGTCCTGCCCTGTGCGCCAGCCCCTCTCCAGGGCCCAGGGACCTGCAGCTCCAGGGAGCGGAGAAACCCGGGCGCTCCCCTGCGTGTGAGGACGGAGCTGGCTTCCCACTCGGGTCTCTGACCCCGGGTGTGTGCCTTTCCCAGGAGGCTCGGCTGCGTGGGAGGCTGCACCGAGAGAGGTCGCTGCCCCCGGAGGTGCTCCGAGGGTGGGGGGCGGGGGGCTGAGAGGCAGGTGGCAGCTGCGGGCTGGGAGGGCCACGCAGGGCAGAGAGCAGGTGCAGCCTGGCGAGTCCGGGCACCAGTGTGAGGGGAGCGGCTGCTCTTGCCGCGTTGGACACGCGAGTGGGAAGTTGGGAAACCGAGCTTCCTGTGTCCCCCGGGTCAGGACTTGTGCGCCGCTTCAGGTCTCGTCTGCGTCCCCCTCCGGGTTCTAGCTGCGTCTCCGGCCGGCAGCTCTGCGTGGACCCCCACGGCGCCTCCAGCCCCACTGCCCCTGGGGGCCCGGCCCGTCTCCCCGGTCCCCACCGCCCTTCCAGAAACCTCTCTGCGGGATCCAGAGGGCTCCACAGAGTCCTCACATTTCGAGCCTTAAAAAGAAGTACGTTCTGCCAGTTCACCCCCAGGACCGCAGGGCTCCATGGAAAACAGCCGGTGTGTGCTGTCCTGAAGGCCGGAGGTCCGCGGAGGGTGCCCATCTCGGCCTTGCGCGGCCGCGCGTCACAGACACACCTGCGCGTGCTCCAGTCACCCGTGGTTCGCCAGCGCGGGGGGCAGCGAGAACCGGGCCCCGGGCGTGTTTGCTGACCCCTGGGAGAGGGACGGAGGCCGGTGGCTGGTCGGGAGAGACCGCGGAGCTGGGATGAGGACCAGGGTGTGAGGATGTCCAGGGCGCTCGCCCTCCTGCCGAATAGTTCTCGTGTCCCTGCTCGTGTGCCCCGAGCTCCCACTCCTGCCGACACAGGCGGCGGGCACACCCTCTCGCGTGGCCCACGTCCGAGGTAGGGCAGGTGTTCAGAGTCGGCCTCGGCTCTTCTGCCCCCGACAGAGCTGCACGGCCTTCAGGAGCCCGCCCCCGCCCCAGGGTCACAGCCTCTCACCGTCCACCCCGCCCAGCCATGGCATCGCTCTGCCGCCTGCCTGTGCCTGTGTGGGGTCAGCACCTTGGCCGACGCCAGGCCGGACGGGCAGGGCCAGAGCAGCGCCCGCGTACAGGCTGGAGCTGCGGATGCTCATAAGCACACCTGTTGGTGGGGGGCATCCGGGGGGCCTAGGACGTCCTCACTCTTAGAATTTTTCTTCCCATCGTCAAGGTAACAGGAATATTTCACCAGGCTGATTCCAAGGCAGATCCATGAGAAGAGAGAAGAAGTGTAGCAGGGGAAGAAAAGTCTCTGGCAGAACCAGGAAAAGACAAATACCACATGGTCTCACTTGTTTGTGGAACATAATGAACAAAATAAGCTGACGCACAGAATAGACCCAGAGACACAGAAAGGAGTAGGGTTCAGACTGACGAACCTCAGAGGAAGGCATGGGGGTAGGGATGAGATAAACCAAAGAACTTACATGCACTATGCGTAACCATGGACACAGACAGCAATGAGGAGGGGAGAGGGTAGGGAGGAGCGTGTGGGGGTGGGGGGGAAGGAGAAACATCTGGAGCAAAAATAAATTAATAAAAAAAGGAAGAAAGAGATTTCACTGGCAGGCTTTGTGGCAGGGACATTATTCATCCTGTCGCATGTGAGCCTCAAGGTGCTTGAGTAGGTCTCATTGTTTCGTCCTTCCTGAGAGCCAAAGGGTATGTGTCTCGCCCGAAGTCATACAGCTGGCAAAGGGACAGTGAGAAACACGATCCCAGACAGACAGCGCTACAGCCTGTGCAGTTCTTCCTACACCCCACAAGACACACCCCGGCTTGGCAAGTCCCCCAGTACCCACGCGTGGACCCCACCTCACTGCATGGTCTTCTGTGGGCAAAGGAATACGGGAACTCGGGAGGAGCTATGTCTCCATCCAGTGTCAACATCAGGAGGCATCTGCTCAGGGTGGAAGCCCCCTGTGCCTGGGTGTGCACTAGGAGTTGTAAACGGTTGAGACAATTCCGGGCTCTTGGCCAGGTAACTGGTAGGAAGTCCTGCCGATTATTCCATCTCGAGCATCCTTAGTGACAGAAATGAAGGAGGTGTGTCTGTGCTGAGCTAGGGGATAGCACAGGTCTTTCCAGCCTCGTCTTCCTCCACTTTTGTGAGTTGAATCGACTTACCTGCTCCTTGCAGCCCCTCTTGGACCTTGGTCTCAGTCATCACCGCAGGGAGGAGACGTTAGGCCGGCAGCGGGCGGGTGTCCGTGTAACCGGGGGCCTGGCAGCACCAAGACCTTTCCGCGGGAGGGCTGAATGGGGCCGTTTGCATGCTGTCCTGCGGAGATGGATTTTGTTCTGGTGGGTCAGCGAGTTCAGTCGGGCTGATCCCGTGTATGCAGACACACACAACATACATGGGACGGGGGAGGCAAGCCCCCACCTCCGAGAGGATGGCCAGACTGAAGTTATGCTGGTTCTGCGGGGTGGTTGGCCTCAGATCTGATTAAAACCCACTTCTCGGAGAGGATCCATTCTGAGTCCCCCACAATGAGGAGTTTTCTCTGCGCTCTTACCTCGAGGGCGTGACACCTCTTTCTGGCTTCCGAGAAAGCCATGTGACTGTGGCCAGGCAGCTCCACGTGCTGTTTGTGACCACGCTCGGTCATCGGAGGTGTTTTCAGTGCATACCCAGCGGAGCACCCAGTGCATTCCTGGGGCACATGGCGGGGTGTGGAGAACCTGGGCACACGCCCAGCCCTTGATTGAAGCCTGTTGGTGACCTTGTCTTCTGACCCTGGGGATCCATCCCCCTGGCTGGGTCTGCAGTGGACCCTGACCCTGACACTCTGAGTTCGGGCCCCTGACACGCATTTTGACTGACATGCCACTTGGTCTTTGGCCCCGACTGTTCCATCCTACTTACATTCACAACTGGATCTTGGATTCTGCTTTGACTTGAGCTCATGGTCCTAGTGAGAGCTGTCCCCGTGAGCATCTCTGTGGGATGGTGGACAGGAGACTGACCCACAGCTCTGCTTCACCCAAGGGGGCAGTGCTGTCTTAGTGGGCAGAGTCGTGACAGAACCACGTGTGGAGTGGACTGGGAGGGAAGCAGATAGGAGCTGCCTGGGAATATAGTGTAGGGTGGGACCCGGAGGAAGAAGTTAACGACAATACCCTGACCTCCCCTGACCACACTTTTAGCAGAGAAGTCATATAGCTTCCAGCCCCGTGGTTTCATCTCATTTTACTACGACAGCAACATTATTTGTAAAACCACACACTGCAAACACCTCAGCGTCCATCAGTAGACGAATGTGTAAGCAAATTGTGGTACCTTCATCCAGTGGAATTCTGCTTTGCAACAAGAACAAATAAACTCCCAAGGGATGCAAGGACCTGGATACATCTCAGACGAATTGTGCTCAGTCAGTGAGGCTGGACCCAAAAGAGGTGACATACCTGTAGGCAAACTAGTCTACGGTGACAGGAGCCAACCAGCGCTGTCTGGGGATGGTGGGGTGGGGAAGGACTGGAGATGTGTTCATTCTACCTCAATAAAGGTTGTTTTAAAACATACGACTTCAGAGCAGACGTCTCTGAACCTCGTCTGTCCCTGTGTCTCAATTCAGGTTCCCTTCCTACCGTCTCCCATGGACTTCAGAAGTCAGTGCAGGTGTTGGGCTTGTCCGGTTTCTCGGTGCAGCTGAGCAGTGTCCGCACGTGGACAAAGATAAAGCAAAGTTGCTGGTTAAGAAGTGCATGGGCCTTGGCGGGTCAGGTGTGCCTGCAGCTCTGACTCATGTGTGTTTGGATCATTACCCTGAACCCTTGCTTACCTATGAATTAGGGATGATCTGCCTCAGAGAGTCATTGAGGACTAAGTTGGAAAGCATTTGTGACCTACTCAGCATCGTCTCTAATGCGTACAAGACCATTTCCTGCTCCATCTGCCTTAACGGGGGGCTCAGGGCTCCTCATCAGGGATGTTGGTGCCAAGACCCCGTACCCTCAGAGGAGACTTAGAACCGTATTCTTGGCAAAATAAGCCCAGAACTCCAGAGTGGACTTTCTTCCCTTTCCTGAACAAGGCCACTAAGCCGGGAGTGGGCGTGGCTCCTGGACAGGGAACAGCAGGTGGAGGGGAAGAAACCAAGGCCAACATTTTCTTAGAGCAACTCGAGGAGTCAGTGTTAACCCTTGGGAGCTAGTGCATCCATCATTTCCCTTTGAGGGTTGCTGTCCTGACTTTCTGGGACCAGTGTCCCCTGTAGAAGGGCAGTTTGGGTTCCCGAGCCATCTCTAGGCCAGCTTGATTCTAGGTCTTGGGGGACATGCATGTGCCCGAGGAAGCCAGTGTGAATCTGGGAGCACAAGGAGGAGCTCTGAGCCTGTCGCCAGGGGTGGGGGTGGGGGTGGTACTGCAGACAAGGGCATGGGGATTCGGAAAGAACATTGCTGAACACGTTTAGAGGGTCAGAGTCTTGATAGGCACCTCTAAATTCTGCTTCCTCTCTCACTGGATAACCGGATGTAAGAGTCTGCTTCTGGGATCCTTGCCGCTAGGTCAGCAAGTTTTGTCCAGAGATGTCTCCTCTTTTCTCCTGGTGAGATCTCTCTGTATTTTATGGCATTTAACCCAATATGTTATCGCTTTTATTCCTTCATTATACCCAAGATCAGTAGAGACGTATATACTCCAAGTTATTTGGGTACTTTATACTTATTGGGGGAGGAATAAAATTGCTAATGATTTAAAAGCCAAATGACCCCTCATGGAATTCAGCTCAAGGTTTGAAGATTTCCGAGCTTGTCCTATGGATCTCAGCACTAAGAACCAAAAATTGCAAATTTAATAGGTCATTTTATATCAAAGGGTCAACTGTGAAGCACTGAGAATTATTAAGTTAACTAATATATTCTCAGACAATGTTAACTTTTCCTCTATTTTGGGTTTGCATGTTTTCCCCACAGAAATTGGTTTTAGGTGATGTAACTAAGTCTTAAGTTTCTCAGTAAAGAAAAAATTTCTGCATAGACCAAAACAGCAACAACACCCCTGGATGATTAGCAGGAGGGCTGCACCTACGCCCGGAGGCCGTCAGGCTCATGCCCACATGAATGTGGTGCACTCCATCGTCTGCGACATCCATTCTCCTTTGTTTTGTCAGCACAACTGATATTTTCCCTACATAAACCCCCCCCTTCACTCTCAGCTCGTGGGGTTCATGTGAGACTGTGTCCAAGAGTGAACCTATGATAGAGGCCCAGCCAACTGTGGTGTTTTCTCTCCCTGCCCACAGTTATTGGTTCTATGCTGCTACTTTGCCAAATTTATGTATTAAATCTAGTCGTTTTTTTGGTGGAGTCTTTAGGGTTTTCTATGTACAATATCATGTTATCTGTGAATAATGACAGTTGCACTTCCTCCTTTCCAATCTGGGTGCCTATTATTATTTTTTCTTGTCTGATCACTGTGGCTCGGACTTCCAGTACTTTGTTGAATAAGGGTGGTGAAAGTGGGTGTCCCTGTCTTGTTTCTGCTTTTAGGGAAACATTTTGAATTTTTGCCCCTGTAGGTCTATCATATATGGTCTTTATTATGTTGAGGTATGATCCCTCTATTCCCACTTTGCTGAGAATTTTTAACAAAAATGGGTACTGGATATTGTTGAATGATTTTTCCACATCTATTGATATGATCATATGATTTTAATCTTTCATTTTGTTATGTTGTGTATCACATTTACTGACTTGAGAATATTGTACCAGCCTTGTATCCCTGGGATAAATCCGTCTTGGTCATGGTGAATAATGTTTTAATATATTGCTAGATACGATTTGCTAATATTTTGGCATCCATGTTCACGGATATTGATCTGTAATTTTCTTTTATTGTAGTGTCTTTATCTATTTCTGGAATTTGGATTATGCTGGCCTAGTAGAAAGAGCTTGGAAGACTTCCTTTCTTTTGAATTTTTTGGAGTAGTTTGAGGAAAATGAGTGTTAGTTCTTTGAATGTTTGGAAAAACTCCCCTGTGAAGTTATCTGGAGCAGGGTTTTTGTTTGCTGGGAGTTTCTTGATTACAGCTTCAATTTCCTTAGTTGTTATTGGTGAGTTCAAGTTTTCTGATTCTTCCCAGTTCAGTTTTGGGAGACTCTATGTTTCTAGGAATTTGTCCATTTTGCCTAGGTTGTCCAATTTGTTAGCATATAATTGTTCGTAGTGTTTTCTTACAATCCTTTTTTGTATTTCTGTGGCATCAACTGTTACTTCATCTCTTAAATTTCTGATTTTATTAATTTGGGACCTCTCTCTTTGTTTCTTGGTGAGTTGTCTTAAGATTCATCAGACTTGTTTATCTTTTCAAAGAACCAGCTCTTGGTTTCATTGATGTTTTGAATTGCTATTTTTTTAAATCTCTATGTCATTTATTTCCGTTCTGATTTCTATTATTCCCTTCCTTCTACTTACTCTGGACTTTTCTTGTTGTTTTCTTTCTAATTCTCTAAATTGTTTGGTTAGATAATTTATTAGAAATTTTTCTTATTTCTTGAGGTAGGCCTGTAGTGCTATGAACTTCCCTCTCAGAACTGCTTTCACTGCATCCCATAGATTTTGTGTGGTCATTTTCACTTGTTTCCAGAAAGGTTTTGATTTCTTCCTTGACCTTATTTAATAACATACTGTTTAATCTCTATGTGTTTTAATATTTTTTAGTATTCTTGTTATAATTGATTTCTAGTTCCATGCCACTGTGATCCAAGAAAATGCTTGATATAATTTTAATCTTCTTATACTTGTGAAGACTTAATTTGTGTCTTAACATGTAATCTGTCTTTGAGAATGTCCCATGTGCACTTGAGAAGAATGTATATTCTGCAGCTTTGGAGTGAAATGTTCTGTAAACATCAATTAAATGCTTCTGATCGAGTGTGTCATTTAGGGTCTCTGTTTCCTTGTTGCTTTTTTGTCTAGAAGCTCTATCCAGTGGTGTCAGTGGGCTGTTAAAGTTTTTCTACTATGATTGTATTGCTGTTGATCTCTCTCTTAAAACCCCCCAGAAGTTTTAAAATATATTTTGGTGCTTCTGTATTGGGTGCATATATATTTACCAGGGTTCTATCTTCTTGCTGGATTAATCCTTTTAGTATTATGTAATGACTTTCCTTGTGTTTTGTTATGACCTTCATTTTACAGCTTATTTTATCAGATATGAGTATTGCTACCCTGGTTTTTTTAAATTTTTTAAATATTTTTCATTTGCATGGAAAACAATTTATTCCATCCCTTCACCTTAATCCTTTATGAGTCTTTTGTTCTGAGGTGGGCCTCTTGTAGACAGCATATATATGGGTCATGTTTTCTTATCTGTCCAGATACCCTATGTATTTTGATTATAGCATTTAATCAATTTATATTTAAGGTTATTATTGATAAGTACTTATTTATTGCCATTTTAATTCTTTATTTCTATGTTTCTCTTTCTCTATTTCTTTTTATTATGACAGAGTCTCTTTAAAATTTCCTACAGTGCTGGTTTAGTGATAATAAATTCTTTTAGCCTTCTTTTATCTGGAAACCTCTTTATTTCACTTTCTTCTTTGAATAATAGCCTTGTTGGATAGAGCAGTTTTTGCTTCAGGTCCTTATTTTTTATTATCTTGACTACTTCATGCCATTCCCTTCTGGCCTGTAGTGTTTCTGTTGGGAAATTAGCTGACAGCCTTATGGGGGCTCCTTTGTAGGTAACCTGTTGCTTTTCTCTTGCTGCCTTTAAAATTCTCTCTTCAGCTTTAATTTTTGGCATTTTAATTATGATGTGTCTTGGCGTGAGCTTTTTTGGATTCTTCTTGCTTGGGACTCTCTGTGCTTCCTGGACTTTTGTGACTTTTTTCTTCACCAAGTCAAGGAAGCTTTCTGTCACTATTTCTTCAATCAGGTTCTCTAACCCTTGCTCACTTTCTTCTTATTCTGGAATTTCTATGATGCAGATATTGTTATCTAGTTCTCTTTAACTATCTGCCTGTTTTATAATTTTTTAATTTGATTCTCTGATTGCATAAATTTTTCTACCCTGTCTTCTAATTTGCTGATCCAATCCTCAGCTTCCTCTTATCTGCTGTTTATTCTTTTCATTGTGTGTGTGTGTGTGTGTGTGTTTTATTTCTTCTATGCCATTCTTTATTTTTGACTGGTTGCTTTTCATAGTTTCTTTATCTTTCTAATGCTGTTGGGCATTTTTATAATTATTACTCTGAACTCTATATCTGATAAAAAAAAATGCTTATCTGCATTTCATTTAGCTCCTCTTCTGGAGAATTCTCTTGTTCTTTTATTGGGACTTGCTTTTTGTTTTTCCATTTTGGCTGACAGTCTCAATGTGGGCTTCTCTTTACATCCTTGGTTTTAAGGGTTCTCTACAAATTATTTAGGATGATTTTTCTATATTTTAGTTGTAATTCCAGTTTGGTCCTTGGAGAAGGTCAGTGTAGCTTCTACTTAATCTGCCACCATTGTGGAATCTCTCAGGTGATTGATTCTAGAATAGTCAGTGGAGTCTAGCTGGTTCAGGAAGTCTTGATCCCAGGACATTTATCAGAATTACTGAGAAAAGGGAATGTTTTTCTTCTGGGTGGCTGCTCTGGTACTTATTCTGTCACCAGCTGGGGGGCTTGAGGGCTGCCTGAGGGTGAGTCTCACACAAGAAGAAGCAAATGAGAAAGCTGAGACATGGGAAGAGGTGTGTATGTGCGTGTGTGTGTGTGTATGTGCATGTGTGTGTGTGTGTGTGTGTGTGTGTGTGAGAGAGAGAGAGAGAGAGAGAGAGAGAGAGAGAGAGAGAGACAGCAAGAGAGAGACAGAGCAAGAGGAGAGAAAGAACAGAAGAGAGAGGAGAGTGGAAGGGGAAAAGGGATGAGAATGGAGGGGAAAGAGAAGAGATCTTTTTCTAACACCATTGTTTAAATTTGTGGTATTAGCAGCCCTTGAAGACAGAAATACCATGAATATTCTGGTAAGAGCAGCCAATCTACCTTTTTTCCTAAATTGTACTGAAACATAACATACATATGAAAATGAAGACAGAGGAAGTACATAATTTGATAAACTCTCCATAAACTCAACATGTGTGTTATCAGCACTAAGATAAAAGATATTACAGAAACTTACTAAATCCCAAGAAACCCTATTTTACACTGTTCTAGTCACTGCTCCAATATTCTGATGTCCAGTGGTGTGCATTGTGTTACTAATTATTGTACTTTATATGAATAGGAACTCTGAATATGTATGTCTGATTTTTGTGGTTCAACATTACATTGATAAAGTCATCCACATTCTTCCATTAGTTGTCGATGGATCCTTTTCACTGCTGTATAGTTTTCCATGTATATATTATACTATTGCTGGCCAGTTGAGTAGTTCTGCTATCAACATTCTGGTTGGGTCATAGAGTAGGTGTATGTTTAACTTTGAAAGAAACTGAAGCTGTTTCACAAGGTGCATATAATTTTATACTCTTTCCAACAGTATTTGAGAGTTCTGGTTGCTCCACATCTTGGCCAATGTTCAGTGTTGTCACTTTAAAAATTGTTTAATCACTTAAATGAGCATAATAGTATCTCATTGTGGTTTTTAGTTGCATTTCCTCTAATGACTAAGGCTGTTGAGAACTTTTTTGTTGTTCTTGTTGGCCATTCACATATATTCTATTATAAAGTGTCCATGATTTTAGCCCATTTTTAATGTTCTTTTTTCCTTTTATTAATATATATATTTATTATATACATTGTAGTTACAAATACATATTAATTTTATTATATGTAATACATATGATATCTATGATATATATAATAAAATGATGATATGTGTAAACAATATACAATATATAAAATATATATACACACATACTGGCTATAAAATATTTATAAAGCATATTTCTTGCAATAAGCTTGTAGGTTTCTTTTTATCTATTTACAGTGTTTTGATGAGCAGATGCTTTGAATTTTAGCATAATCCAACTTATCAATGTTTCCTTTTATGTCTGTTGCTCCCTGGGTCCTATATAAGACATATTTGTCTTTTCCCAGGTCACATAAATATTCTCCTATGCTTTTTCTCCTATGAACTTTATGGTTTTTTATGTTAAGTTTATGATATATTTAAAAATAATTTTTAATGTGTGATGTGACATAAGGATTAAGGTTTATTTTTTCTAAATTAATATCAACATGTGTTGAAAAAATTTTTCTTCCTTCTTTGCAATACGTTGGTGACTTAAAAAATTAATTCAGAATATAAGTGTGGTTCTACTTCTGTTCCCTATTCTGTTCATTAATGCATTTGCCTATTATTATCACTATACCACATTCTTTAACAGCACTGGGACGAGTCTACCTTGTAAAATACTCAGTGTTCTAAGTCATCCCGATTGTTCATCTGGGTTCTCAGATCCCCTTGGAAAAGAATTCAATGACCCACTGTGAGGAGCGTGATTGGTGGAGAGCCTCCCGCTGTGAGGAGCGTGATTGGTGGACAGCCTCAGCTGTGAGGAGCGTGATTGGTGGACAGCCTCCAGCTGTGAGGAGCGTGATTGGTGGATAGCCTCCCGCTGTGAGGAGCGTGATTGGTGGACAGCCTCAGCTGTGAGGAGCGTGATTGGTGGACAGCCTCCCGCTGTGAGGAGCGTGATTGGTGGACAGCCTCCCGCTGTGAGGAGCGTGATTGGTGGACAGCCTCCCGCTGTGAGGAGCGTGATTGGTGGACAGCCTCCAGCTGTGAGGAGCGTGATTGGTGGATAGCCTCCCGCTGTGAGGAGCGTGATTGGTGGACAGCCTCAGCTGTGAGGAGCGTGATTGGTGGACAGCCTCCCGCTGTGAGGAGCGTGATTGGTGGATAGCCTCAGCTGTGAGGAGCGTGATTGGTGGACAGCCTCCAGCTGTGAGGAGTGTGATTGGTGGACAGCCTCCAGCTGTGAGGAGTGTGATTGGTGGACAGCCTCCAGCTGTGAGGAGTGTGATTGGTGGAGAGCCTCCAGCTGTGAGGAGTGTGATTGGTGGACAGCCTCCAGCTCTTAGCTTCCTCCGGGTCCACCACGGCTGTTGAACTGAGGCCACGCTCTTCCCCGGGCAGCTCCAGCGACTGAAGAAGCGAGTGTAGCTTCGGCCCTGCTCGTCTTGAGATGGCCTCGGCCAATGGCCGGGCAAAGCAGCTGTGCAAGGGCCTCGACCTCTCTGCTCAGTGCCGGTTCCCCGGTGCACAGCCTTTGCTCTAGAAACCCCTGCTGAGCTGGCGACAGGTTCTCACAGTGGCATTGCCGATGGACTGTTCCCCTCGCCCAGTTCTGCTTATTCGCTTTGCCTTTCTCACTAGTGTTTCCCCCACATGTCTACTGAATGTCTGCGTCCAACTTGGTGTCTGCTTCCAAGAGAGCTCTAACTGGCCCTGTGTTTCCAAGGGAACATTCAGTGAGGTAGAGGTTCGTGACTGTATCGCTGCCCGTCTGGCTGGGGTGCCCCACCCAGGTGGTCAGTGGGACAGGGACAGGTGCTGGCACACAGTGGTGGCCCAGTCGTCAGACTCCGATATGCAACTTGGGAGAATATTGCAGTGTAGGAGAATGTGCCGATCAGTGTGATAATCTGGGTGTTTGAAATACGTGGGGAGAATGACAAATATTAGGATAATGGGACTGAGTGGCTGTAATTAAGTTTCATTGACACCCTATAAATAGACCATGAAAGCCCGAGAGCAATTAACTAGCGATTGAATATTGAGTGTTAGAGTCAGACCGTTTCCTTGGTTGGGAACAAAAGTCCTTATCTCACGGAGTGAACAAAAGGAATTCTGAATATCACCACGAGATCTAACCGAGTGGTTATATTTCAGAGATGGGTGAATGTCCAATCAAGTCAAGTCTTTGATGCTGAAATCAATTCCTTAACTACAAATACCGAAGACTCTGACACATGGGTTAGTCTGGGTGGATTCCTCCCTGCTGCTTCAGATTCCTATAAAACTTCTGAGCATTGTGACGTGCCCAGTGCTCTATTATGTGCTACTACACGTTCCCCAGTGTGGGAATAGAGGGTGTTTTTCCCCACAAGGCAACAGCTCTGCTCTCCGGAGATGACCTACTTCCTCTCCAGCTGGACTGCATCATAACCAGCATTGAACTGCACCCTCACCCAGCATGGGATGAGCGGAGCCTCAGGGAGAAGGAACGCATCTGTGCCCAGGGGAACGGAAGGACCTCGCCAGGGGTTGGCGATATCAGCGAGACTGGGTTCTGAATGTGCTCAGTCCCAGGGCCCAGAGCGTAAAATCGGATAAAGGGTACAGGCTTCCATATCCTGGAAGGAATGTAGGGGTTGCTGCAAATTTGCCGTTAAGGTGAGTCTTAAAAGTCTGGAAAAAGCAGAGGCCCACATTGAGTAATGTCAAAATGCCTGGATCTCTGTGGCAGACGGTATGGGGGGAGGGGATTAAAAGGATCGGGAAGTGGGCTTGCTGAAATGGATATATTATCTGAGGCTAAAAGACCACCAGAGGCTTATGCGCTATTGGAGGCCTCAGGGGCACATCCACTGTGGGCATCAGGAGCACGGTTCCTGAGAAGCTCAGATGCAGCTCTCTCTGCAGGCGGGGGCGGTGGCTGGAGAGGTGTCACACGTTTCACTCAGTAATAGCCGTGGAGACGACAGCCCCCCTTCCCTGCAACCCCACAGAGGCCAGGTGTCTGTGGGTGGAGCTGGGGAGCTGCAGTTAACACATGGCTGACAAGCTCAGAGGGGCCGCTAAGCGGACTTGGCTTGCAAGACGATGCGGATGTCGTCACTAGAACACGGCATCTCTAGGACCAAAGTACTTGGGCGGCCAAAGAGGGTGCCGCCTGACCTCTGTGACCAGGAGAAGAAAGGATGGAGCAGCAGGAGCCTGGGAGTGGTCACTGAAATAAAAAGTTCCAACCTTTTCTCGGTTTCTTGACCTGCATCTTAGACCTGGGATCTCCTCGTCGAAGAGATTGTCAGACCAGCAGGGGAAGACAGTGCAGCAATGTAAGTGGGCACTGTAATCGATCCTGTGTCCTTCCCAACATGGCCATTAGCTCAAATGACCGGGGAAGCATTTGGGGGAAGAGTCAGAGTCGACAGTGATACTTCAAGACCCCAACCTCTTCACAGCTCTTCTTTAGAAGACTCTACCACGGAGGGGGCACCAAGCCACCAACCAATTAGACGTGATTCCTCAGCCACTGGTTGTTAGTTGTATTTGTGCCCCCACAGGGGACAACGGACAATGGACACAGAAATCAAGTAGCCACAGTGACAGAGAGATGGAGGCTGTAGACGGCCCCCACATCTTAGAACCAGACTCAACATGGCCAGTCTAGTCACTGACTTCTCTGCGCGTGCAGTCTGCCCGAGCAGAGACCCGTGCGTCACACCCGGGTAGTGCTGCCCTCGAGGAGGTCACCCGTCCACCTGCTGGCAAGCCGACTACAGTAGTGCCTTCCGTTCTGAAGGCCCCGCGTTTCACCTTTCCAGGAACGGATGCATATTCTGGCTGAGTTCACATGTCCAATCATGTACTTCAGCCAGAACCATGATCCGTGGGATCCCATGTACCACAGCGTGCGAACAGGAAATCAACTTTCCAGTGGAGGAAGTGTGGGTGTGGACCGGTGACCACTGGATCACTGGCTGTGCTGTGCACACACCCACCAGAAGTGGCCAGCTGAGGCGCTTTTTGGAAGGGTCTGCTGGAGGCACAGCGGGAGCGACAGTTCAAACGCGATCGTCTACACAGCTGGGCCCGTCAGTGGTACAACATCGAAGCACAGACTTCCATGTGAATCTGTCTCCTCCGTAGTGGCAATTTACAAATCTGGGGAACAGAGGGCAGGGACTAGTGACCCCACTTGATTTCATTGCCAAAGACCCATTGGAGGAGTTTGTGCAACTCTGAGATCCGCAGGGTTAGAGGCCTGGTCCCCCCAAAGGGTACATGTCCATTAGCAAGAGTCCAGTTGAGGAGAATCTGTGGGTGCCAGTGTGGACACTCTGGGCTTCTTATGTCCAGACCTCAGCCGGCAAGAAGGGAGTCGTCATCTCGTAACTGACCCTAGTCAGCGAGAGAGCTAAAGCTTCTGTTTGTCTGAGGGGTGGGGTAGTGGGGACAGCTGAGGACAAAAAGAATTTAGAGTTGACATTAGAGACCTGAGCACATTTTTAAAAGCCGTATTTATTGAGCTATAATGTCTGTACGTTAAATTCACACTCTCTAGAGTAAAGTTCTGAGTTTTGACGAATGCGTGCAGCCACGTGTCCATGAATAAAATAAGGACAGAGAACATTTCTAGCACTTGGACACATTACCTCAGCACCTTTGTGGTCTAACCCTTCCATACGTCCACACCTGACAACCGCTCATGGGCTTTCTGTCCCCTTATTTATGACTCTTTTTTTTTTTTTTTATCCTCATCCGAGGACACTTTTCCATTTTTTGTACAGACAGAGTGGGAGGGAGAGAGAGGAAGAGAGAGAGAGGGAAACATTGACGTGAAAGGGACACATCGAGTGGTCGCCACCCGCACGACCAACCAGGGCCAGGGACAAACTGCAACCGAGGTACATGCCCTTAGCGGGAACCGAACCCGGGTCTCTCCGGACCGCAGGCGGACACTCTAACTGCTGAGCCAAACCGGCCAGGGCTATTTATGACTCTTAAGAAGAGTCATATAAATAGAATTATACAGCAAGTAACTATTTTGAGTCTGACTTTTATCACATTGCATAATACACTTGAGGTTTATCCATGTTGAGTTCATTAGTTGTCTTTTCCTTTGATTGCTCGGTTGCATTCGCTCGTTTAACAAACCACAGCTTGTCTATCCATTTGTCTGCCTGAAGACATTTGAGTGTTTCTTGCTATTGGTGATTATGAACAAGCCACTTTAAACACCCCCACTCCCCTCATTTTTCTGTGAACATAGATTTTAATTTCAGTTCGGTATATATCTAGGAAGAAGTGTAAGGTTGTATGCCAAATGTATGTTTCACTTGAAAATAAATGGCTCAACCATTTTCCAAAAGGGGCTATGGATTCCCACTAGCAGTGTATGAATTGTTCTAGTTGCTTTATATTCTCTTCAGAGTTTCATCATTTCTTTTTTTTGGTAAATATTACTCATTCAAAAGGTGTATAGTGGTGTTTCATTGTTACTTTCATTCAAATTTCTTGTTTAGTTCAAACTTCTCTGTTTAAATATCTCTATCTCTTTCTCTTTTTATCATTATATTGGTTTCTTACTATTAAGTTTTGAGAGTTCTTTACATTTTCTGGATCCAATTTCTTTATCAAATATGTGATGTGCAAGGTTTTTTTTCCTGGTCTGTGGTTTGTCTGTTGTTGTTTTTTGAATCCTCACCCAATAATATTTTTTCATTGATTTTTAAGGATGAAGAGAGAGAGAGAAACATGGATATGTGTGAGAAACATCTATTGTTTGTCTCCTGTATGCACCCCGACCTGGGATTGAACCCACAATCTAGGCAGGTGCCCTGACTGGGAATTGAACCCACAACCTTTTTGGTATATGGGTTGCTGTTCAACCAATGGAGCCACCTGGCCAGGTTGTCTGTTTATTTTATATATATATATATATATATATATATATATATATATATATATATATATCTATATATCTATATCTATCTATATCTATCTATCATCTATCTATCTAATTAAATTTATTTTTCAGCACAGTTTCACGTTTACAGAAAATTGAGCAGCCAGTGCGGGATCCCTAAAACACTCCTCTCTCCAAAACACAGGTTCACGTTATTCACATGTTGCATTCGTGTGGCACCTTTGTTTAGACGGGTGGGCTGACACTGATACATTGTTATTAAGTGAAAGCCGTAGGCTACATGAGGGCCACTCTGTGTTGTAATTCCATAGGGTGTGACAGATGCATCGGGTCATCTCGGCACCCGCACGGCATCATACGGAGCAGAGTCACCGCCCCCAAGGGCCCTGTGCTCTCTATCCACCCCCTCTTCTGTTTCTAAACTCCTACCACTGATCTTTCAGGATGGTATATAATTGGAAACACCCAGTGTGTATACTTCTTTCAGACTGGCTTCTTTGGCTAAGCAACATTCAATTAAGTTTCTACTATGTCCTTTGAGTTGATAGTTCATTTCTTTTTATCACCGAATAAAAGATTCCATTGTGCGGCTATACCATGTTTTGTTTATTCACTTACCATTTCAGGGACATTTTAGGTGCTTCTAGTTTTTGGCAATTAAGAATAAAGCTGCTAACCTGGCCGGTGTGGCTCGGTGGTTTCGCATCGAATCTGCACCAATGAGTCACCGGTTCGATTCTCGGTCAAGGCACATGCCCAGGTGTGGGCCCGATCCCCAGTGGGGGGTGTGCAGGAGGCGGCCCACGGATGTTCTCTCTCATCCATGTTTCTCTCTCTCTCTCCTTCTCCCTTCCTCTCAGTGAAAAAAGAATAAAGCTGCTGGAGATGTTCATGTGCAGATTTCTGTGTTGACCTAAGTTTTCTTCTTCTTTGAGTAAACACCCAGACGCGCGGGCGCTGGGCTATGTGGTGCGGCTCTGATGAGCTTTGTGAGAAGCTGCCGTCTGTCCTCCAACGTGGTTAAAGCAGGTCACATTCCCATCATGATGAGTGTGACATCCTGTTGCTCTACATCATCACCGTGATGGGATATTATCATTTCTTTGTGCATATCTCAGCTATTCTAATAGATGCGTGTCGTAGCATCTCATTGTTGTTTTAATTTTTAATTGCCTGATGATTAAGCACTTTTTTATATGCTTATTTGTCACATGTATATCTTCTCCGCTGATGTGCATTTTCAGGGTCCCCCTCCCCTAATGTTTAATAAGGTCGTTTTCTTAATTTTGAGGTTTTTTTTTGTATGTTTTAGATAAAAGTCTTTTTTAAAATCAGACGTGTGTTTTGCAAATATTGTCTACTCTTTGAGAAGTCTTTTCACTGTTTAGCTATCTCTTCTGTAGAACAGAAGTTATTAATTTTAATGAATTTCAACTTATGTTTCTTTTTTTTCATGAATTGCGCTTTTGATGTTTTAAATAAAAAGTCATCACCAATCTGAAGACTACCTGGATTTTTTCCTGCTATTTTCTAGGAGTGCTATAGTTTTGTGCTTTGTATTTAGGTCAATGCTCAACTTTGAGTTAATTTAGGAAAAAGGTGCTAGATTGATTTTTTGCGTGTGTATGTCTCGTTGCTCCAGCACTATTTGCTAACAAGCTGCCTTGCCCATTGCATTGTCTTTGTTCCCGTCAAAGACACGTTGACGTGTGTGTGCGTGTGTGTGTGTGTGTGTGTGTGTGTGTTTTCTGGGCTCTGTTCTGTTTATTCTGCTCTATTGATCTGTTTGTTAAATCTTTCACCAAGACCACATTGTCTTGACTACTATAGCTTTATAGTACGTCTTGGAGTTGGGTGGTGTTGACTATTCTGGGTCCTTTGCCTGTTTAAAAAAATTTTTTTTCTTTATTGATTTCTATAGAGAGAGGAAAGGAGAGAGAGACATAGAAACATTGATGAGCAAGAACATCAATTGGCCACCTCCTGCACGCCCCACACTGGGAATCAGGCCCACAATCTGGGCGTGTGCCCTGACCGGGAATCGAACCGGCGATCTCTGGGTGCAGGGTCAATGTTCAACCACTGACCACACCGGCTGGGCTGGGTCCTTTGCCTTTCAGTGCAAACTTTATAAATCACTTTGCTGATTTTCATAAAACAACTTGCTGGTAATTTGGTTGAAATTGCATTAAATCCGTAGGTCAGTTTGTGAAGAACTGACATCTTAGCAATATTGAATTTTTCTATTTATGAACATTGAATACATTTTTATTTATTTAAACCTTCTTTAATTTCTTTTTTTTTCCAGTTTTGTATTTTACTTATATCGATTTTATACATATCTTGGTAGATTTATTTATTAATTAAAATTTAAATTAATCTAATATTTTCCATCACCATTTATCCCCTCTATTACCTCTTCCACCCCCTCACCTCCTCCCTCCGCAATCACCACACTGTTGTACATGCCCATGAGTTCTCTCTCCTTCATTTTCTTCTTTTGATCAATCCCTCCATTGTCCCCAAACTCCTCCCTAGAGCTGTCTGCCTACTTTCTACTTATGAGTCTGTCTGTATTTTGCTTGGTGGTTCAGTTTGTTCATCAAATTCCACATAAGTGAAATCGTATGGTAGTCACTTTTCTCTGCCTGGCTTATTTCACTTAGCATAATGCTCCCCCGGTCCATCTATGCTGTTGCAAAGGGTAAATTTTTCTTCCTTTTTACAGCAGAGTAGTGTTCTGTAATGTAAATGAACCTCAGATTTTCTATCCACTCATCTACTGATGGCTACTTGGGCTGCTTTCAAATCTTGGCTATTGTAAGTAACGCTGCAATGAACATAGGGGTACATATATTCTTCTGGGTTTTTTCAGATAAATTCCCAGAAGTGGAATCGCTTGGTCATAAGGCAGTTCTATTTTAATTTTTTGAAGTAACCCCCTCTCGCTTTCTGAAATGGCTGCACCAATCGGCATTCCCACCAACACCAGTTCCCTTTTCTCCACATCCGCACCAACACTTGTTTGTTGACTTAGTGATGGTAGTCATTCTGACAGGTGTGAGGTGACATCTCTTTGTGATTTTAATTTGCATCTCTCTAATGATTAGTGATTGTTGAGCTTCTTTCCATATATCTATTGGCCGTTGTATGTCCTCCATTGAGAAGTACCTATTCAGGACTTTTGTCCATTTTTTAATTGGATTGTTTGTATTTTGGTGTTGAGTTTTATAAGTTCTTTATAAATTTTGGAATTTAACCTCTTGTCAGAAGTGTCATTGGTGAATATGTTCTCCCATTGAATGGGTTGTCTTTTCATTTTGTTGATGGTTTATTTTGCTGTGAAAAAAATCTTCAGTTTGATGTAGTCCAATTTGTTTACTTTTTCTTTTGTTTCTGCTGCCTGAGGAGAAAAAAATATTGCTACAAGAAATATCCAAGATTTTACTGCCTATGTTTTCTTCTAAGATTTTCATGTATTTGAGTCTAACTTTTAAGTCTTTAATCCATTTTGAGTTTATTCTTGTGTGCAGTGTAAGAACGTGGTCTACATTCATTTTTTTAAAACATATATTTGTTCAATTTTCCCAACACCATTTATTGAAAAGGCTATTTTTATTCCATTGTTTGTTTTTGCCTCCTTTGTCAAATATTAATTGACTGTAGAGACTTGGGTTTATTTCTGGGCTCTCTGTTTAGTTCCATTGATCTATATGTCTGTTTTTATGCCAGTACCATGCTGTTTTGATTACTATGGCCTTGTAGTATAGTCTGATATCAGATAGTGTGAGTCCTCTAATTTTGTTCTTCTTTCTCAAGATTACCGTTGCTATTTGGGGTCTTTTGAGTTTCCACAGACATTTTTAAAATATTTGTTCTAGTTCTGTGAAATATGTTTTCAGTATCTTGATAGAAATTGTGTTGAATTTGTAGATTATTTTGTGTAGTATGGATATTTAAATTATGTTAATTCTTCCTATTCATGAACACAGTATATGCTTCCACTTAGTATCTTCTTCAATTTCTTTTTTTAGTGTCTTATAATTTTCTGAGCACAGGTCTTTTACATTCTTGGTTGAATTTATCCCTAGATATTTTATTCTTTTTTTTTTTTCTTTTTAATCCTCATTCGAGGACATTTTTTCATTTTTTTGTTCAGATAGAGTGGGAGGGAGAGAGAGGAAGAGAGAGAGAGAAACATCAATGTGAAAGGGACACATCGAGTGGCTGCCACCCGCACGACCAACCAGGGCTGGAGACAAACTGCAACTGAGACGTACCCTTAGCGGGAACCAAACCTGGATCTCTCTAGACCACAGGCCGACACTCTAACCACTGAGCCAAACCAGCCAGGGAAGGTATTTTATTCTTTTTGAAACAATTGTGAATGAGATTGTTTTCTTAGTTTCCCTTTCTGATAGTTCATTATCAGTGTATAAAAATGCAACTAATTTATAACTATTTGTTTGTATCCTGCTACTTTACTGAATTCATTTATAAATTCTAGTAGTTTTTTGGTGGTATCTTTAGGGTCTCTATTTACAATATCCTGTCATCTGCAAATAATGACAGTTTTACTTCTTCCTTTCAATTAGGATGCTTTTTATTTCTTCTTGTCTGATTGCTGTGGTTAGGACTTCCAGTGCAACTGTTGAATAAGAGTCTTCAAAGTGGACATCCCTGTCTTGTTCCCAATCTTCGGAGAAATGCTTGTAGTTTTTGCCCATTGAGTGTCATGTTTGCTGTGGGTTTGTCATATATAGCCACTATCATGTTAAGGTATGTTCCCTCTATTCCCACTTTGTTGAGAGTTTTTATCATAAATAGGTACTGAGTTTTATCAAATGTTTTTTTTGCATCTATTGACATAATGATGTTTTTATCCTTCAGTTAGTTTATGTGGTGTATCACATTTATTGTTTTGTAGATATGGTACCAACCTTGCTGCCCCAGAATAACTTCCATTTGATCATGGTGTATGAACTTATCAATGTATTGATGGATCCAGTTTGATAATATTTTATTGAGAAATTTAGCATCTATATTCATCAGGGATATTGGTCTATGATTTTCTTTCTTTGTTGTGTTTTTATTTGGTTTTGTAGGATAATACTGGCCTTATAAAATGGGCTTGGGAGATGTTCCTTCTCAAATATTTTGGAATAGTTTTAGGTGGATAGGTGTTAGTTCTTCTTTGAAAGTTTGATACAATTCACTTGTAAACTATCAATCAGGTCCAGGGCTGTGGTTTCTTTGGAGATTTTTGATTACTGCTTCTATTTCACTAGTTGTAATCTGTCTATTCAGATTCTCAGATTCTCCCAGATTTCATTTTGAAAGGTTGTATATGTCCACGAATTTATACATTTCTTCTAGATTGTCGAATTTGTTGGCATATAGTTGTTTGTTTTTTTACACTCCTTTGTATTTCTTTGGTGTGAGTTGTTACTTCTCCTCTTTCATGTCTGATTTTATTCTTTTGAGTCTTCTCTCTTTTTCTCTTGATGAGTCTGGTTAAAGGTTTGCAATCTTGTTTATCTTTTCAAAAAACCAGCTCGTGGTTTCCTTGATATTTTGTATTGATTTTTAGACTCTATTTTAATGAGTTCTGGTCTGGTATTTATTATTTTCTTTCTTCTACTCAATTTGGGCTTTGTTTGTTGTTCTTTTTAGTTCCTTTAAGTATAAAGGTAGATTGTTTATTTTAACTATTTATTGTTTCTTGGAATAGGATGGTAATGTTATGAATTTCTTTCTTAGGACTGATTTTTTCTGTGTCCTACAGATTTAGGGTTGTTGTGTTCTCATTTTCTTTTCTTTCAGTAAAAAATTATTTTATTAATTTATTTTTGTTACAGATGTCCCCCCCCCATGGACACCCTTCCCCAGATCCCGCCCCCCAACCCCCAGCATTGTTGTCTGTGTCCATTAGTTACACATACATGCATACAAGTTCCTTGGTTTATCCCTTCCCTCCCCTCTGTCCCCCTCTTCTGAGGTTTGTCAGTCTGAACCTTACTTTTATGTCTCTGGGTCTTTTTTGTCCATCAGTTTATTTTGTTCATTATATTTTACAAATAAATGAGATCATGTGATATTTGTCTTTCTCTGATTGGCTCATTTCACTTAGCATAATACTCTCCAGGTCCCTCTATGTTGTCTCAAAGAATAAGAGATCTTTCTTTCTTTTTTTTTTTTACAATTGCATAGTATTCCACTGTCTATATGTACCACAGCCTTTTTATCCACTCATCTGCTGATAGACACTTGGGCTGTTTCCAGAGCTTAGCAATTGTAAATAGTGCTGCTCTGAACATGGGGGTACATATATTCTTTCTGATTGGTGTTTCAGGCTTCTTAGGATATATTCCTAGAATTGGGATCACATGGTTTAATGGCAGTTCCAGTTCTAATTTTTTGAGAAAATTCCACACTGTTTTCCATAGTGGCTGCACCAGTCTGCATTCCCACCAGCAGTGCACTAGAGTCCCCTTTTCTCCACACCCTCGCCAACACTTGTGTGAGGATTTGTTGATGGCGGCCATTCTGAGAGGTGTGAGGTGATGCCTCATAGTCGTTTTAATTTGTATCAGAGAAAAAAAACATAGGCAGTGAACTTCTTTACACTGATCTGAGCAATGTTTTTTTGTTTTTGTTTTTGTTTTTAATTGACTCCAAGGCCAGAAAAACAAAAGCGAAAATAAACAAATGGGACTGCATCAAACTAAAAAGCTTCTGCACAGCAAAGAAAACCCTCAGGAAAAAAAAAAAAAAAAAAGACAATCTACTAAATAGAAAAAACTATTTGCAAATTATACATCCAATAAGGGCTAAATATCCAAAATACAGGGGTGGGCAAAAGTAGGTAAATAATAATAATAATAATAATGATAATAATAATAATAATAATTATAAATAAATAAATAATACAAGAATAAACCCTGTTTCACAAACTCACAAATGTAAACCTACCTTTGCCCGATCCCTGTATAGAAAGAATGCAGACAACTCAACAACAACAACTTCCACAGAAACAAAGAACCTGATTAAAAAATGAGCAGAGGATCTGAATAGACATTTTTCTGAAGACACAGATGGCCTGAGGCTCATGGAAAGATGCTCAACATCGGTCACGACTAGCGGATGCCAATCAGAGCCACAAGGAGATACTGTCTCACACATGTCAGAATGCCTGTTATCAAAGCGACAAGAAATAACAAGAGTCGGGGAGGGCTCAGAGAAGAGGGAACTGTTGTTCGCTGTTGATGAGAAGGTGATCCAGAGGCAGCCGTGCACCACCGCCCCACCAACGCCAGCCAGGAGGGAATTTGGTGCAGCCAGTAGCCAAAATGTGTGTCATTATGGATGGATCTACCGGGCATTGTGCTAAGTGAAATAAGTCAGACAGAGAAAAACAAATACCATATCACTCACTTATGTGGACTCTAAACAAACCAACACACACACAAAGCAGAAACACACTCAGATACAGAGAACAGACTGATGGTTGCCAGAGGGAAGGGGCATGAGGGGACTAAGAGAAAAAGGTGAAGAGATTAAAAAGTACAAATTGGTGATGATAAAGTAGTCATGGGATGTAAAGAACAGCATAGGGAATATAGTCAACAATATTGGAGTAACTATGTATGGGGTCAGGTAGGTGCTGGAAATATCAGGGGGACACTTTGTAAAGTAGGTGATTGTGTAACCACTATGCTGTCCACTGGAAACTAATACCGTGCAATACTGCAAGTACACTAACTAAAAAATAAAACAATAAAAATTAAAATAGAATGAATATATGATCCAGCTATTCCACTTCTGAACAGTATGTAACCACCCCTACATGTCCATTGGTGGATGAGTGGGTAAAGATTCTGCAGTATTCAGTATACAGTGGACTACTACTCAGCCATGTAAAAGACATAATATTGCCATTTGTGACAACGTAGATGGACCTCAAAGGCATTATGCTAAGTGAAATAAATCAGCTGGAGAAACACAAATACAGATTCATTTCACTCACATGTGGAATAAAAAATAAACAAACAACAAAAACAAACTCCTAGAAGCAGACAAGAGTTGCCACAGGGATATTTCATTGCAGTCCTAAGCATGTTTCTTGTTTTCTTAAGTGTTTTCCAATATTAGAGTTTCTGAAAGGATGGATCGAAGTTCTGCCTCTGTACTCTGTGGAAGAGACTGAATCACCCAAGACCTGGATTTCTGGTTGGGAAATTCTTCAAGGGTCCTTGTTAATTTTTATGTCCAGGGTTTAGAGATGCTGGTTTTGGGGGGCTGCTAAAGTTTGTAGTCTCAGTTTGCCCCACTGAAAAAATTAATTTCTGTCATGCCAGAATATCAAATGTTTTAAATTATGGAATATGGTTTATGACAGAGGTCTCTTCAAGTTTGAGTGAGGATCAGAAAAACACCCCTCCTGCCCCAGCCAGTTTGGCTCAGTGGTTGAGCATCGGCCTGCAGACCAGAGAGTCCCGGGTTCGATTCCCGCTAGGAGCACGTACCACCAGAAAAAAAGAAAAACGCCCCTCTTTTTGTCATTGTATTGGCAGGATATTACTTTTAGTAATAGGTTTGGGGATGAGGCTTGGGCCATGTGGTGCATTTTTATCTTAAGCCTCTCAGATGAGACAAAATAGACAACCTCCGCATCATGACCCGAAGTGTGTGCTCACCACTGCGGGATTTCTCGACCCTGTCCTGGGTTGTGCAGTCACCATTGAGGGGAAGCATTAAACTGACCTGAAGAGCTCAGGTCACAACCAGTCTCTTTGCTTGATCGATAATCCTTCTGAGGACTAACTTTCCATTCTCTCCAATTTTGTAAGAAAGAGTATACATTCATTCCAGAATAGAAAATAGGCTTAAAATTGTTGTCAAACATTTTGCATATTAATGTAGATTTTCCCCCTTTGATGGAAAATGTCATGGTTATTATTATTATTATTTTTTTTTCTTTATTGATTTTTTAGAGAGAGAGGAAGGGAGAGGGAGAGAGAAAGAAACATGGATGAGTGAGAACATCCATTGGCTGCCTCTTGCACGCCCCCCACTGGGGATGGGCCCACAACCTGGGCATGTGTCCTGACTGGGAATTGAACCAGCGACCTCTTGGTGCAGGGTCGACGCTCAACCACTGAGCCACACTGGCTGGGGTGTCATGGTTATGTTATTTTATTATTTTATTTTTTTATCCTCACCCGAGGACATTTTTCCATTTTTTGTTCAGATAGAGTGGGAGGGAGAGAGAGGAAGAGAGAGAGAGAGAGAAACATCGACGTGAAAGGGACACATCGAGTGGCTGCCACCCGCACGACCCAACCAGGGCCGGGTACAAACTGCAACCGAGGTACGTGCCCTTAGCAGGAACCGAACCTGGGTCTCTCTGGACGGCAGGCCGACGCTCTAACCACTGAGAAAACTGGCCAGGGCTGTCATGGTTATTTTAAGAAGAAAGAGAGAGAAGGGGCCTTTTATGAATTACTTCACAGTGCCATGTTTCTGGAATTACAATATGTTTTAATCAGAACTTCACTACCTATAATTTATACCTGAGAACACTTCCTGTGTCAAGTCTGGTGCTTTCTGAGTCTCCAGTTACATCATTTTCATCTTCTTTGACAATACTGCCTATCACCATCTTTGATAATTCTTTTATGTCTACGCTCTCACATTTTCCCTGCTCTTGTAAAATCTCCTTTGTCCTTTGCCATGACTCAGACCATCTCGTGTGCAAAGCCATTAGTTGTGAGACTGGGTCTTAAAAATAAAATTATATATAAATAAGTGTACTTGCTTTGCTTCCTTAATACACTCCCTTGCTTTGTTTCAGCACTGCCGTCTGTCACTCACCTTAAATCTTTCTTGGGAGATTGACAAGAGCCGAGGAGGGGACAGCCCCCTTCTCTGACTCAGGGTGCCGTCCAGGAACAGAATCCTAAGAGAACGTGATGCCTTTACAATCTAATGAATTTCCGGCTTTAAGTTTCTCATGGTGATTAGATCTTATGCTTCTCGGTCCACAGACCTTGTTCTTAGAGCAGAGACATGTGAATGGAATGTAAGCAAATTCACTTTCTTCCTCCATCCACATCCTACAGTGGGTCCCGAGAATACCCCCCCCTTGGGCTTTCCAGGCTCTCGCAGTAACGGAGAACGCCTTACCGCGAGCGTTTTGAAAACCGCAGCTCGCCCTGGCCCCCGCGTTCCCCATTTCTATTCCTTCACTTTGGTCAGGTTCCTCCGTTCCATCCTTTGAATGTGCTCTTCTATAATCTGAATTAGTTATCATTCAGCGGGGCAGCTCTAACGTCTTGTTCAGATAAGAGATTGATCAGTCGACTCCAGTAAGAATCGACTTATTTCCCATGTAGTTCTTGGGAGAGTTTGAGGCGACTATAGCGATTGTGATCATTACCCACTGCGTTTGTTATGTAAAGCAGCAGACAGTTGCTTGAGAGAAGAGAACAAACCTCCTTTGATGTGTGACTCCTTGGGCTACAACGGTGCTTAAAGACAACAACAGCTACCATATATTGTACTTTATGAGGTGCCAGGCACTTGAAATAGATTCTCTTCTTCAATCATGACCGTGATCTCATGGAAAAATGCTGTTACATATCAATGTTTACGGATAAGACACCTGTAAATAGAGAGGTTAGTTAATAGCCCAAGAGGCTAGGGTTCAAATGCCACTGGCCAACACCAGGGCCAGGCTCCTAGCCTCTGGGTCAGTCTGTCTTGCTAAGTGCGCACTCTCAGTGTGGTTGTTGAATTGAGTTCTCCGCCTCTTCTTCCTCAGCAAGGTCATTTACAGATGCAAGGTGAAATCACATTTTTGAGAAGTATCCTTCTTCTAAAGTATGATTTAGAATCCTATTTATCGCTTCTCTTAAATTTACAAAAGCTGCCTTCCAAAATCGAACGCATGCATTCAACTCGATCCAATTGTCTTATTCTTTGCGATCACCAGGGAATATAATAATTTTCTCTCAAGTTTCTATAATTTTTCTTTTATTAACCATTTTTTTCTTTGTAGTTAGAAGAAAATCTAAGGTGACAATTCTATAACTTTCTTTATCATCTGCCTCCTCTCTCTCTCCAAGTCAATATCTTTTGAGTAGGACAAACTCTTCCCAACTCGACATCCTTCCTGTTAAGACTTGGTGATATCACATAGTATGTTTCCCATACTATTTTAATTTCTCTGAATACATTATGCATTTTGTTTGATGAATGTTAAATGCATTGTTTATTACCCGAATCAATTATTTCATTGAATAAAACGTGGCTACTGTTATTATTTATTTATTTGTTTGTTTTTAATCCTCACCTGAGGATATTTTTCTATTTATCTTCAGGCAGAGTGGGAGGAAGAGAGAGAGAGAGAAACATCGACATGAGAGGGACACATCGACTGGTTGCCTCCTGCATGACTCTTGACCAGGGCTGGGGATGAACCACAACCGGGGTACGTGCCCTTGACCGAAATCGAACCCGTGACGCTGGTCCAAGGGCCGACACTCTAACTGCTGAGCCAAACTGGCCAGGGCACTACTGTTATTATTTAATAGTCACAGCTGCTCCCTTCTTATAGGAAATTGTTTCATGATTTCTTTAGGCATTTCCCTTGGTCCTAGACCGATTACCATTTGAAACACTTACCTCCCCTCTGTGCCCTTGGATTTTAGGCTGCATTCTTTCTCTGTGGGATTCCAGAAAACAACAATTCAAACCACCTGTAACCAAAGCAATTCAAAGATTAGCACATGCTTACCTGACACTGGTTCAAAATGAAGGTGATGTTTATGGTTCTCTCCTCCTGTCTCCAACGTGGAGAGGGGGACCTGCAGCGTGTCTGCTTCTGGACGGCTGTCCGAATGCCTGTTGCAGCCCAGAGACCCCAGCAGGGTGCTGCTTGCTGGACAGCCCCGCCCCGGTTCCTGTCTTTCGGTGGAAACAAATTTAAGTCAGAGCCTCTGATTGTGTTGTGATGAAGCCGATGCATTACGGCAATGAAAGCCTGCTCATTTATGAATGAAGCAAAGCAAAGAACTCAACCTCATCAGGCTCAGACCCATGGGCCTCACTGGGCTCATCGGGGGACCTCAGGCGCGGGGTGGGTTTGCTGTGTTATATACCCTCCTGGCTGTAGGCTTCACATTTCTTCTTCCGAACATTGTGCTACGGGTAATTCTCAACATCCCTTTTTACTTGGTTGTGTCCCTTTGTTTAAGGAGTTAAAAAACAACACCGTTCTCTCCTTCCCCCTCCCCCACAGGACTGATTTATTTGTTTGGCAGGTGAGAGAAACTTCGGGGTTCTCTTGCCCTTCTGCCTGCTCCCCAGCTGCGGAGTCATCGACTATTTGCTTTGAAGCTTCCTTGGGAGAGAGAAGGGCTTGCAGCTTGAAAGCTGGGCGCGGCCCCCCTGTCTGGGCTGGCCTCTCGCTCAGGTGGCCTGTCCACTGGCCCTGGGACCTGCCCAGCTCCTCACTGCCGGTGCCGGTGCCACAGCGCCTGTTCTCCACACGGCTTTTCTGGATGTGGACAGAGAAGGAGGAAGGAGACCTGTGAGCAGTGGATTTCATGAAGGTTTTGTTAGAAGGGAAGGTTTTTGGGTTTTGGTAAAACACCCCTGAAGGTGCTGAGGCCAGCATATCTGTGCTCTGTGTTCAGGAACAGGAATGGTGACGGGACCACAACTGTGTGCAAGAGATAAGGTCTGCCCCATGTCAGTGTGTGTGTGTGTGTGTGTATCTGTGTGTGTCTGTATCTGTGTGTGTGTGTCTGTGTCTGTGTGTGTGTCTGTGTGTGTGCGTGTCTGTGTGTGTGTGTGTCTGTGTGTGTGTCTGTGTGTGTGTCTGTGTGTGTGTCTGTGTGTGTGTCTGTGTGTGTCCGTGTCCGTGTCTGTGTCTGTGTGTGTCCGTGTCCGTGTCTGTGTCTGTGTGTGTGTGTCTGTGTCTGTGTGTGTCTGTGTGTGTGTCTGTGTGTGTCTGCGTGTGTCTGTGTCTTGTGTGTCTGTGTGTGTGTCTGTCTGTGTGTGTGTGTGTCTGTGTGTGTGTGTGTGTCTGTGTGTGTGTGTCTGTGTGTGTGTGTGTGTGTGTGTCTGTGTGTGTCTGTGTGTGTGTGTGTGTGCACATGATAACACTGTCTGCTTACTGCAGCCATTTCTCTTCTTTTTCAGCTCAAAGTCGTCTTGTTGAGACAAACTGCTCTCTGGACACACGCTTGGAAGTTAAACACCATCTTGCCTAAGAGCTCATACCTTTGTCATCTTCAGTTTTGCTCTGGAACCACATCTGATGCATTTATACCCTCCCCCTGCCCTTCTCTCTTTCCCAAATCAAATCTTCACTAGAAAGATCCGTGAAATTGCCACTTGGCGTCCTGACCCCAGATCTCCCTGTTGCAGACCCCGCCACCCACGGGTCCTGGGTTTTCCTGCTGCTTTTCTGGAAAATCCGGCTGTTTCTGGGGGGCCATGAGCACGACGCCTCTCTCGAGGTCTGGGGTCTCGCCTGCCTCTCTAGGATTCAGCTGGTCTTCTCTCCCTCCGTGAACGTCACTGGTCACACCACTGGTCAGGGCAGGAGCTGGGATCCAGTCCGGGTGACCCTGGGGGAAGGGCAGCTCCCCGATTGGAGGGGCTCACCGTGGCCTGTGGACCACACGGGGTTGCTGTTCCTTCAAAAGACAGGTCCTCTGTGTGGGGTGTTTCTCCCCATGCACAAGGACAGTGCACATTTCTGTTCTAAGTTTTCCATGATGTTTCCTTTCAGACACATTTGTGCTTTGTCTGCGAGGGGAAACTGCTGTAAGATGCTCCCACCCCGATGCCTGGGGCACACAGGGCAGGACCCAGGGACAGAGATAAACATGGTCCCAGAGGACCCCCTGGCTTGCCTACTGCATACGCACCCCCAAATGAGACATTCATGAAAGGAGCAAGTTTATAAAGGGCGCCTATGTGGAAATATGAGAGAAATGGACTATTTTCAGCTCTGCTATGCTTGAGAGCTTGAAAAATCGGGGGCCGTGTAGAGCATTAACTCAGTCTGTCTCCTGCTGTGCTCTCACTGAGACAGACTTTCTGCCTGACTGTCATTAGGAAGGTCATGGTCACCACGGTGGATCAGGCCCTCGCACGAGTGGCATTGCTTTGCAGAAATGTATCCGAGAGACTCTGTGGCAGACCAGTTGCTTTGGGCAGGGCCGAGAGGGAGGATGTGGTTTCGTTTGGTGCTAAGAGAGATTGTAGTTATTAGGGAAAAGGAGAAAATTCTGCTGAGAGATTTTAGCACCGTGTCAAGACCCCTAAAGCTACAACCTGTACGTGACTAACAGGCTCAACCCCAGGAGTCAGGACGCAGTCGGGATAAGCCCCGAATTATGCCTGAGGACAGATGGTTTGGTCTGGCAGCCTGGACGGTCTGACAATTTATACCCGGGAAAGACAGAACTCAAAATGTATGGATCACATCGGAAAAGCGCTCACTACCTTGCTATTTTTAATCTTGAAAACACTTTGAGAATGAGTACTGCCGTTATCATCTCCACTTTAAGAATTAAGATAGATGATCAGAGAGATTCAGTCACTTGCTCAAGGTCAAGTTAGTGGTGGAGGCTACATCTGAGAGCGTAACCCATGACTTGGAGGTGGCGGATCAGTGTCTTGTCTTACACACGACTTTATCAAATGGTGGCTGACTCTCAACTTGGGGTTTGCTTGTCACACACACACACACACACACACACACACACACACACACACTCAATGCAAATTATGGCCTGAGTCTCTGTAGGGACAGTGTGTGATTCCCTGGATACAGATGTGTTTACTGAAAACAAATTTCTAATTAACTTCATTTCTTTTCTTGATAAGGTTACTGGATATAACAAGTTGTCAGGGGTGACCTTAATAACTGTAGCCAGAAATAGCAACTGTGATGGCACCTCACTTCTAAAGGACTGAGGACCTGTAGGCTATCACCCCGAGTGCACCTCACTTCTGAAGGACTGACCACCTACAGGGCATCACCTGACTCCCCACCCTTTGCAAGCATTTTCTCAGTTCATTTGACCTTGACCCCACTTCTAACTCTGCATAGATTCTCATTTGACGCTGGGCCAGGTTCCCAGCGCCTGATCTGTTACTGGCTGGCTGGCTCTGTGCCCAGTTTGAGCCACACGGATAACTGTCACCGAGCTCCTCAAAGGTTGGGCAGAAGAAGGCCTTAAGCACTTTTGTAGGACAGATCTGTGTGTGTGTCTGTGCCTTCCAGAAAGTCGGCGGTACCCCCACCGCTCGAGCTAAGAGGTGCTCTAAAGGGTCAGCACTTAGGACCAGTGTGCGGGTGGGTCTGGGCATTGCCAGACACGGCAGGGGCTCGGCCCAGAGCCCACAGGGCAGAAATGATGCGCTGGGTGGAGCCTTACAAGGTTTACACGTTTGTGATCCTAATGAGGTTTTTTTTTATCCTCACCCGAGGACATTTCCCCATTTTGTTCAGATAGAGTGGGAGGGAGGGAGACATCGACGTGAAAGGGACACATCGAGTGGCTGCCTCCCACACAACCCCACCCAAAGCTGGGGGCGAATCGCCACCGAGGTCCATGCCCTTGACTGGACTCAAACGCGCGCCTCCTTGGTCCGCAGGCCGATGCTCTAACTGCTGAGCCAAACCGCCCGGCCTGATGAGGTTAATCTGGGCAGAAAGAGGCCTTCGGTCACAGCTGGTTTCCGTTGACTTCCTGACCTACAAGCCTCCAGTAACGTGGAGACGGGTGGGGCTCAGACCCTTTAAAATCATCCGCTGCCTATTTCTGTGAACATAACGTGTGTGCGCTTGTTTCAAATGTAGCAGAAAACAATATGGTAAAGGGTATTGTGTTAGAGGGACTCTGTGACGAGAATGATCGATGTTGAGTCAATCAGTGATTACAGGGTTATGTGTTCAGAAATCTGGCAATTCTATTAAACGATTACTGTGGTGCAGTGGGGAAAATGAGCTGTCAGGGATGTTGAATGTGTCTGTACCTGGCCCTGGCCGGTTTGGCTCAGCGGTTAGAGCGTCGGCCTGCGGCCCAGAGAGACCCGGGTTCGGTTCCCGCTAAGGGCACGTACCTCGGTTGCAGTTTGTCCCTGGCCCTAGTTGGGTTGTGCGGGTGGCAGCCACTCGATGTGTCCCTTTCACATCGATGTTTCTCTCTCTCTCTCTCTCTCTCTCTCTCCCTCCTACTCTGTCTGAACAAAAAATGGAAAAAATGTCCTCGGGTGAGGATAAAAAAAAATGTGTCTGTACCTGAAAGGGATCGCACCTGGTTGGGGCAAGTACGTGTGCATGAAGGTGAAGTTCACTCTGCACGTGTGCTTTGTTGCTGGGTCTGACCAGCTTTGAGGACACGATTCTGCGCTTTCTCCAGGTTAAAGTATGTGCCTGTCAGTGGACCAACCCGGTAAGACAAGTCGTGCATCACTTGAATATAAAATAGTCTTGTAAACTGAGACGTTCTTAGGACTAGGTGTCCAAGTCCCCACTTTCCATTTTATTTAATTATAGTTGTCAGTCGGTCAGATGGTATGCGTTTATCCAGGGCCTACCCTGTTTCAGGTGTTGGTTTAGAGGCTGTGCAGATGGTGGAGGAATAACCAACCTCTGCCCCCAAGAAGCCATGGATTAGTTTGAGGAGAAAATAAACATGCAGATAAATGCAAACATGTCTACAGGTGCCCGTACATCAGGTAATTCCAGGCACTGATCAGCGGTGTGGAGAAAGTAGAGGTTAGTGGTATCGTAGACGTTGGCTGGGGAAAAGGGCAGCTCAAACTCAGGACGACAAGGACGGTTCCCTGAAGGACATTTGAAGAGCGTGCCGAGAAGATTCCGGTGGGTGACGCTTGGGCGGAGAGAGAGAAGACCGCTAGCTGGTGGAAACAGGCAGAGGAGCAAGTGGCGAGAAAGATTGCGGACCGGTGGGCGGGGATGTACTCTCACGGGGACTCTGCGCTGTGGGGAGGGTTTGATGTCCCTCTGATGGCGACGGGAACCCCCTGGAACATTCCAGCGTGGATGGTGTTGTTGGTCTGAAATTCAGGGTGATCATTCTGGACGTGTTTGGAAGAAGGAGGCATTAGTGCCGACCCTACCTTGGACGTGGCCGCAGAGGTGGTGAGTGGCGACCTGATTCCTGCCATGTTGTGGGCGTGGGACCACTTAGGTGTGGACAAGGTGTGTGTGATTCTGAGGGAAAGAATCAAGGACCCCTGTTTGCTCTATGGCCCAAGGAACGACGTGGACAGCATGTCATTTTCTGAAGAGAAAGGACTTGGCAGGAGCAGCTGCAGAGGGTGGGACAGGTGTCAATGTCAGACCAGGCTGAGGTCAAGGTGGCGCGTGGACGTCCAAGGGGAGGGAATGACCGGACAGTTGGAGGCCTGGCTCAGGTGGAACTCAGGGCTGGCGTGATCTGTCTGACAGTTAGCAGATTAGAGTTGGCACTTAAGTCAGTGAAATTTGGTGATGTCACTTCGGGACTGAGGGGAAATCGAGACAAGAGAACGAGAAGACCAGGGACAAACTCGGGTTCAGGGACATTGACAGATCTATCGGGGGGCGAGGACAGAGAAGAAGAGACGGAGACGGAGCTGTTACTAAGGTAGGAAGAAATCCAGGCAGGTGTGGAGCCTGGGAACTGGGAGAAGATTAACTTCAAGAAGGACTTCGTGGCCTCATCCAATAGGAACTGAGCATGAACCGCTGGGTTTAATAGTATGAATGTCTTACGTAACCTTAATAAAACCCATTTTAGTAAAGTGGTGGTGGAAGAATGGGAGGCAGAATGTGGATACAAGTGTGGAATTTTCCCCAAGTATAAAATGAGAAAGATGTGGGAGGGACGCATGGCCAACTGAAATTTCATTGTTATTTTTCGAACAGGCAATGTTAACGCAGGATCTGGGAAGGTGAGAGAGAGAGCAAGGGGTGGGGGGCTGGGGAGAGAGAATGTAGGAATCAAATTTGATAATGTAAGGTAATTATTTTTTGTTTTATTTTATTTATTTTTTATTGCTTTTACAGAGAGAGGAAGGGAGAGGGAAAGAGAGAGAAACATCGCTGAGAGAGAACATCGATTGATTGCCTCCTGCATGCCCCCCACTGGGGATCAGGCCCACAACCTGGGCATGTGCCCTGACCGGGAATTGAACCAGCAACCTCTTGGTGCAGGGTCGATGCTCAACCACTGGGCTACACTGGCCGGGTGAATATGGCTCTATTTCAACAAAACATTAAAAACACAGGCAGTAGTTCACGTTTGGCCTGAGGATGGTAGTTCTGAGACCTCTGATGCAGCTGCTCGAGTGGCTGTTGTGAAGGCAGAAGATATGGGTATGAAGAGAAAAATCTTCTTTCTCCAAATGAGCACGATGGAGTAAGAGAATTGCCAGGACCTGAAGCGTGTTTGCAAGTGACTTGCACATTGTGCTGTGGCTCTCGGCCGGTGGAGAGAAGGAGAACTTGAGGGCAGTTCTGGCTCATCGAACGGCGTGGGGTCCAGACTGCCCGGCCCCAGTACATTAGTGAATGGCAGCAACGACAATTCCAAAACCAGGGACCTGGAAAATGAGGAGGTAGAAGCTAGACAGAGAGGGCATGGAGTTAGGATGGTTCGAGTGGGAGAGTCTCTGATGGTAACAGTCGTGGGAGGAGAGGTGTTCAGTGCACTATGTGCCCTGCAACAGTAGGGATGCATGTGGTGTTGAGAAGAAAGTCTGCAGCCCAGATCTGAAATCTTTAGTACATGAGGAGAAGCGGTCATGAGGTCAGCAGATGACCCCAGTGGTGAAGGGCACTCGGACTTGAAACAGCTTGAGTGTTTGAAGGAGGAAAAGCGGTTTCAGTGAGGAGAACGAAGACCACTTCCTGTGCGGGAGAAGGCAGCCTTCACCGAGGGGCTGTGAATCTTTCGTGTGTG
This sequence comes from Molossus molossus, assembly GCF_014108415.1. Classification (NCBI taxonomy): domain Eukaryota; kingdom Metazoa; phylum Chordata; class Mammalia; order Chiroptera; family Molossidae; genus Molossus; species Molossus molossus. The sequence continues at coordinate 397,821 of NW_023425374.1, read as the reverse complement.
CTCAGGGCAAGCAAGAGGTCCCATTACATTAAGAAAGGGAGCCCGGCCCGTGTGGCTCAGGGGTTGAGCATCGACCCTACACCAACAGGTCTCCGGTTCGATTCCCAGTCGGGGCACATGCCCAGGTTGTGGGCCCATCCCCAGTGGGGGTCACGCAGGAGGCGGCCAGTCAATGTTCTCTCTCATCGATGTTTTGAGCTCTCTCTCCCTCTGCCTTCCTCTCTCTCTAAAATCAATAAAGAAAAAAAATTTCAAAAAAATTAAGAAAGGGAAAAGAAATCAAGAAAGTTAAAGGCCAAAGCCCAGGAGCATTTGCTGATGATGGCGCGTGGGTTCCGGTGGTCACTGAGGCTGGTCTCTAAGCTCGTGTGGCTGCTGGGAGCACAGGGCACTGAACACGTTGGGGCCCCTTCCCTGCAGAAGGGCTGTGGTGGGCAGTGTGGCAGGGACAGGCCCGGGCAGGGAGAGGCCGCTGTTCCATCTGATGCATGAAGACAAGTGCTTTCAATTCTTTTCATTGTAGAAAATACGGTGACTGGATCACACCTATTAAAAATGTAAATTAGACTGACTAGAAGCCTGTGCCGTGATTATTTTAAAAGCTTTTAAAAAGGCTTTATGTGTAATTGATTTTTTAAAAATATTTTTTCTCTATTGATTTTAGAGAGAGGAAGGGAGAGGGAGGAGAGAGAGAAACATCGATGAGAGAGAACATTGATTGCCGACTCTCGCATGCCTCCTACTGGGGATGGGGCTTGAAACCTGGGCATGTGTCCTGACCAGGAATCAAACCAGTGACCTCTTGGTGCATGGGTTACGCTCAACCACTGAGCCACACTGGCCGGGCTGTTTAACTGATTTTTTTTATCCTCACCCAAGGACATTTTTGCATCCATCTTCAGATGGAGCCAGAGGGAGAGAGACACATCGAGTGGTTGCCACCCACACGACCCAACCAGGGCCAGCGACAAACTGCAACGGAGGTACTTGCCCTTAGTGGGAACTGAACCCGGGTTTCTCTAGACTGCTGGCCGACGCTCTAACCACTGAGCGACCGACCAGGGCATTAATTGATTTTTAATGTCTTACTTAGTTTTAGGATAATTGTCTTATAAGACATTTCTGGATGGAGGTCGAAGGTATTGCCACCTGTACCATATACCTGAGCCGTGGTGCGGGGCAGGTCAGACTAGATGGTACCAGGTTCCTGGACATTAGGACAAAACTCAGGTGGGTTGTACATAGCTCTCATTTTTAGGGTCTCCAACATCTGCACTAAGGGGAGGGGCGTCCGTCAGTACCTGGCCCCTGAGGCTGGCTCTTTCTTCCCTGGCAGAACGGGTCTCTGGTAAATCTGGCAGAACGAGACCCGTAGGAGATGTGCTCGGTGACAGGCTGCAGCTGAGAGCTCCATTGTAAATGGGAGCTGGGTTTGTGTCCCCGGGAGTGGATGTGGTTAACTTGCCATTTCCTTTGCTCACAAAAAGGCAAAGAAGGAAGAATAAAACCACACGAGAAAATGACAGGACCACTTGGGAGTGGAAATTAGGCCAAATGACTGAAATTTTAACTACATAATTACATTCTTCAGTTGGGTGGTCCCCTTACTTGTTCTGTTTAACTTATCTTCATTGCTGAAAGTATTACAGGTATCCCCTGTTTTTCCCCAGTTGTCACCCCTCCCTGCTTCCAGCCCCCGCCTTCACCACACTGTTGTCTGTGTCCACCGGTTATGCATATAAAGACGTTAAAAATCAATTTGGTTTGTTTCTTACTGACCTCCCCCCCATCCCTCTGAGGTTTGTCAGTCTGTTCCCTACTTCCATGTTTCTGGATCTATTTTATTCATCACCTTATTTTGTTCACTATATTCCACAAATAAGTGAGATCATGTGGTATTTGTCTTTCTCTGATCGACATATTTCTTTCAGCACATTACTCCCCAGGTCCCTCCATGTCGTCTCAAAGGATAAGAGATCTTTCTTTCTCACAGCTGCGTAGTACTCCATTGTGTATATGTACCACAGCTTTTTATCCGTTTGTCTACTGATGGACACTTGGGCTGTTTCCAGATCTTAGCTATTGTAAATAGTGCTGCTATAAACATGGGGGTACATATATTCTTTCTGATTTGTGTTTCAGGCTTCTTAGGGTATATTCCTAGAAGTGGGATCAGTGGGTCAAAGGGCAATTCAAATTTTAATTTTTTGAGGAATCACCATATTGTTTTCCATAGTGGCTGCACCAGTCTGCATTCCCACCAGCAGTGCACTAGAGTCCCCTTTTCTCCACACCCTCACCAACACTTGTTGTTTGATGATTTGTTGATGGCGGCCATTCTGACAGGTGATACCTCATTTTAATTTGCATCTCTCTGACAATTAGTGATGTTGAGCATTTTTTCATATGTCTCTTGGCCATTTGTATGTCCTGTTTGTAGAGGTGTCTATTCAGGTTCTCTGCTCATTTTTTTTAAATTAAAAATTATTGTTTATTTTTCAATTTAGCTGAAATATAATAGTATATTAGTTTCAGGTGTGCACCCTAGTGATTAGACATTATAAAACTTATTAAGGGATCATCCTGCAAATTCTCATGCCCATCTGACACCCTATGTAGTTATTAAAATATTATTGACTATATTCTCTATGCTGCACTTTACAACCTCTGTAACTACTGATTTGTGCTTCTAAATTCCTTCACCTGTTTCACGCATCTCCCCAACGTGCCTCCTATCTGGCCACCATCAGAATATCCCCTGTATCTATGAGTATGTTTCTGTTCTGCCTATTTGTTTATTTCGATTTTTAGATTCAGTTGATAGATGTGTATTTATTGCCATTATACTGTTTATATTTTTATCTTCTTCTTCTTCTTAAAGAAGAACTGTTAACATTTCATGTAATTCTGGTTTGACAGTAATGAATTCCCTTAGCTTGTTCTTCTCTCAGAAGCTCTTTATCTGACCTTCACTTCTAAATGATAGCTTTCCTGGGTGGAGTAATCTTGGTTGTAGGTCCTTGCTTTTCATCACTTTGAATATGTCCCTTCTTGCCACTCCCTTCTGGCCCGCAAGGTTCTGTTGAGAAATCAGCTGACAGTCTTGTGGAAGCTCCCTTGTAGGTAATTAATGGCTTTTCTCCTGCTGCTTTTAAGATTACCTTTTTGTCTTAACATTTGGTATTTTAATTACCATGTGTGTTGGTGTGGGCCTGTTTGGGTTCATCTTGTTTGGGACTCTCTGTGCTTCCTGGACTCATACGTCTATTTCTTTCACCAGGTTAGGGAAGTTTTCTGTCATTATTGTTTCAAATAGGTTTTCAATTTCTTGCTCTCTCTTCTCCTTCTAGCACCCCCATGATGCGACTGTTGGAACACTTGAAATTGTCCCAGAAGCTCTTTACACTATCTTTATATTTATAATTTTCCTTTTTTTTTTTTTGCTATTCTGATTGGGTGTTTTTTGCTTCCTCATTTTCCAAATTCACGATTTGATTCTCAGTGTCCTTCTACTATTGATTCTGTGTAAATTATTCTTTATTTCAGTTAGTGTATCCTTCATTTCTGACTGGTCTTTTTTTTATGTTGTTGATGTTCTCACTAAGTTCCTTGAGCATCCTTATAACCATTGTTTTGAACTCTGTATCTGGTAACTGTCTTGCTTCTATTTCATTTAGTTCTTTTCTTTGTGGAGATTCCCCCTGTTCTTTCATTTGTGACCTGTTTCTTTGTCTCTGCATTTTGGCTGCTTCCCTGTGTTTGTTTCTATGAATTAAGGAGAGCAGCTGTGTCTCCCAGAGTTGGTAGAGTGGCCTGTGTAGTAGGTTCCTATAGAGCTCATGGCTCAGCCTCCCCAGTCACCTGAGCTGGACAGTCCAGGGGTGGTGTTTGTGGACTGTGTGCATTGTCCTGTTGTAGTTGAGCCTTGATTGCTGTTGGCTTCCCTGGGGGCATTGACCACCAGGACAATTGGTTGTGAGGACCACCTGCTTCTACAACAGAAGAGCTGCTGTGTAGGAGCTGACCCTGTGGGGAAGGACTTGCTTTAGTTGGGCTTTTGTGCTCACCGAGTCTGCCCCTTGAGTGTGCCCCTCATGGAGGTGCTAGGATTGTAATCTGGCCTGGTCTAGAGCTGACCACTGGGTACAATGGCCTGAGGCCTCCCAGGAAGTGCCAAGTCAACTTACTGCCTGTGTCCTGCCTGGGGACACCTGGTATGAGCTACAGAGCTACAGAGTGATCTCCAGGTGGCTGCTACTTGTGTTGCGCTTGAAGGTGCCCAGGAAGGGCCAAGCTGTGAACCAATGCAGGTGGCTGCAAGCGCTGGGCTTGGGGCTGCTTATTGAGAGGTATGGGGCTCACTGAGGCCAGCTGATGCTTGCTTGAGAGGTTTTAGGAATGTCTGAAGCAGGAGACAAGACAGGCCATCCACATGGAAAAGCCCCTGGAAACAGCTTGGATGGGTCTACAAAGTGGGTGGGGCAGGGTCTCAGGGAATCACCAGGACACAGCAAACAGTGGGAGCCAGGTTGATGGAAACTCAGACGGGGTGCCTGTCTGTCTGTCATGGCAGGGAGGGCTCAGCAAAGGAAGAATGGCCTCTGCCAGCACTTTTGTCTGGGAGGAATTTGTCCCCACCCCCAGCTCTTGCCCTGATACCAAACAATTCAGTAGTTCCTCCCTGTAAGCCCTTGGTTCCTTTCAAGTTACTACCCCATTGTTGGAGCTCAAAGAGAGTGAGTCTGAGTAAGTCTGTGCATGGGCCCCTTAAGAGGACCTGCCTGGAGCTCCAGCAGCCTTGATCTTTCTCATCTTCAGCTGCCACTGGTTTTTAGAGTCTGATGTTGTGGAGACCTCTTCCCAGGACTGAAACCCTGGGATGAAGGGTTTGGTATGCGGCCGGGACTCCTCGCTCCTCAGGGGGGACCTCCACAGCCAAGATGTCCCTCCCAGTTAATAACCACCACACGTGGGTGTGGACCAGCCTGTTCTGGGCCTCCCCCCCTCCGACCAGTCTCTGTGAGGCTTCTTTACTTCCCTAGTCATCGGACTTCCATTCAGCCAGATTTCAGCTGGTTCTGAATACTGGTTACTCTGTAGTTTAGTTGTAATTCTGATGAGGTTGTGGGAGGAGGGGAGTACTGCATTTAACTACTCTGCCTTCTTGACCAAAAGCCCCTTGCCCATTGTTTAATTGGGTTGTTTGTCTTCCTTTTGTTGAGTTGTACGAGTACTTTATATATTTTAAAAAGTAACCCCTTATCAGATATATCATTGGCAAATATGTTCTCCCATACATGGGTTCCCTTTTCATCTTGATGCTGGTTTCTTTTGCTGAGCAGAAGCTTTTTAGTTTGATGTAGTCCCATTTATTAATGTTTTCCCCTTGTTTCTCTTGCCCTATTTGATGTATCAGTAAAAATTCTGCTAAGTGCGATGTCTGAGATTTTGCTGCCTACATTTTCTTCTAGGATTTCTGTGGTTTTACAACTTACATTTAAGTCTTTTATCTATTTTGAGTTTATTCTGGTGTATAGTGTACGTTGGTAGTCTAGTTTCTCTTTCTTTCTTCCTTCCTTCCTTCCTTCCTTCCTTCCTTCCTTCCTTCCTTCCTTCCTTCCTTCCTTCCTTCCTTCCTTCCTTCCTTCCTTCCTTCCTTCCTTCCTTCCTTTCTTTCTTTCTTTCTTTCTTTTTTTTCTCACCCGAGGACATTTTTCCATTTTTGGTTCAGGTAGAGTGGGAGGGAGAGAGAGGAACAGAGAGAGAGAGAAACATCGATGTGAAAGGGACACATCGAGTGGCTGCCACCCGCACAACCGACCAGGGCCGGGGACAAACTGCAGCCAAGGTACGCGCCCTTAGCGGGAACCGAACCCGGGTCTCTCAGGACCGCAGGCCGACGCTCTAACCGCTGAGCCAAACCGGCCAGGGCTCTTTCTTTCTTTCTTTCTTCCTTCCTTCCTTCCTTCCTTCCTTCCTTCCTTCCTTCATTCCTTCCTTCCTTCCTTCCTTCCTTCCTTCCTTCCTTCCTTCCTTCCTTCCTTCCTTCCTTCCTTCCTTCCTTCCTTCTTTCTTTCTTTCTTTCTTTCTTTCTTTCTTTCTTTCTTTCTTTCTTTCTTTCGCCTGTCCAATTTTCCCAACACTGTTTATTGAAAAGACTGTCTTTACTCCATTGTATACTCTTGCCTCCATTGTCAAATATTAATTGAGTATAATGTCTTGGGTCTATTTCTGTGTTCTCTGTTCTGTGCCTGTCTTTGTGCCAGTACCAGGCTGTTTTTATTACAATGGCCTTATAGTATAACCTGATTCTGGTATTGTGATCCTTCCAACTTTATTCTTTTTTCTCAAGATTGCTTTGACTACTCAGGGTATTTTTTGTTTTCATATAAATTTTTGAAGTATTTGTTCTAGATTTGTAAAATATGCCATTGGTATTTAAATCGGGATTGCTTTGACTCTACACGTTGCTTTGGGTAGTGTGGGTATTTTAATGATGTTGAGTCTTTCAATCCATGAACATGGTATATGCTTCCACTTTTTAAATATCTTCCTATATTTCTTTTTTCAATGTCCTTTTGTTTTCTGAGAACGGGTGATTTACCGCCTTGGTTAAGTTCCTCCTAGGTATCTTAATATTTTTGTTGCAATGGTAAATGGGACTATTTCTGAGAGTTTTTTTTCTAAGAGTTATTTATTGGTGTATTAAAATGCTATAAATTTCTGGATGTTATTTTTATATTCTGCTACTCTTCCAAATTTGTTTTTAAATCTAGTAGTTTTTGGTGGAGTCTTAAGGTTTTTCTATGTCCAATATCATGTAATCTGTGAATAATTACAGCTTCACCTTCCCAATTTGGATGCCTTTGAATTTTTCTTCTTGTCTGATAGCTGTGGCTAAGACTTCAAGTACTATGTTGAATAATAGTGGCAGAAACAGACATTCCTGTCTTGTTCCTACTCTTTAGGGAAATGCCTTTAGTTTTTGCCCATTACGTATGATACTGGTTGTAGCTAGTCATATATGGCCTTTATTGTTTTGAGGTATGATCCCTCTATTCTCACTGTACTAAGAGTTTTTGTCAAAAATGGGTACTGGATTTTGTCAAATGCTTTTTCAGCATCTATTGATATAATCATATAATTTTTATTTCTCATTTTGTTTATGTGGTGTATCACATGTATTGATTTGCAAATATTGGTCCAGCCTTGCATCCCTGGGATAAATCCCACTTAGTCATGATAAATAAGTTTTTTAATATATTGCTGGATCTGGTTAGCTAATATTTTGTTGAGGATTTTAGCGTCGATGTTCCTCAGGGTTATTGGCCTGTAATTTTCTTTTTTTATAATGTCTTTCTCTTGTTTTGGGATTAGGATTATAATGGCCTCATAAAAAGAGTGTGGAAATCTTCCTTCTTATTGAATTTTTTGAAATAGTTTGAGGAGAATAGGTGTTAGTTATTCTTTAAATGTGTGGTAAACTCTCCTGTGAATTTGTCAGGTCTAGGACTATTTGCTGAGAGTTTATTGATTATTGCTTCAATTTCCTTAGCTGTTTCTGGTATGTTCAAGTTTTATGACTCTTCCCAGTTGAGTTTGGAAGATTGTATGATTCTATGAATTTGTCCATTTTGCCTAGGTTTTCCAATTTTTTGGCATACAATTGTTCATAGTAATTTCTTACAATTCTTTGTATTTCTGTGTTGTCAGTTGTTACTTCACCTTTTTCAGTTTTTTATTTTGGACCTCTTAGTTTCTTGGTGATTCTGGCTAAAAGTTCATCAATTTTATTTATCTTTTCAAAGAACTATCTCTTGGTTTCATTGATCCCTCTTTTTTTTTGGTCTCTATATCATTTATTTCCACTGTGCCTTTATTATTTCCTTCTTCTACTTATTCTGGCTTTTACTCTTGGTTCTCTTTCTAGTTCTTTAATTTATAGGGTTAGAAAGCTTATTTGAATTTCTTCTTGTTTCTTAAGACAGCCTGTAATGGTTTGAACGTCCCACTCAGCACTGCTTTCGCTGCGTTCACCTTTTTTTGTGGTTTTGTGTTCATTTTCATTATTTTCCAGGATTTGAAGATTTCTTCCTTGATCTCATTGGTAACCCTTTCATTGTTTAATAACATGCTATTTAGCCTCCATGTGTTTGAATGTTTTGGGGTGTTTTTATTGTAATTGATTTCTAGTTTCATTCCATTGTGATCTGAGAAGATTCTTGTTATGATTTCATCTTCTTGAACTTGTAGAGACTTAATTGTGTCCTAACCTGTGGTCTATCTTTGAGAATGTCCCATGTGCACTTGAGAAGAATGTATATTCTGCAGTTTTTGGGTGAAATGTTCTGTAAATATCAATTAAATCCAAGTCGTTTAATGTGTCGTTTAGGATTGCCATTTCTTTGTTAATTTTTTGTCTAGAGGATCTATCCAGTGATGTCTTGGGGTACTGAAGTCCTATACCATAATTGTATTGCTCTCAATTTGTCCCTTAAAGTCATCCAGGAGTTTTAAAATATATTTTGGTGCTCCAATATTGGGCACATATATGTTTACCACGGTTTTATATTCTTTCTGGATTAATCCTTTTAATATTATGTAATAATCGTCTTTGTCAGTTGTTATGGCCTTCATTTTGAAGTCTATTTTATCAGATATGAGTATTGTTACCCTGGCTTTTCTTCATTCCCATTGGCATGAAAAATTTTTTTATCCATCCCTTCACTGTCATCCTATGTGAGTCTTAGAGGGGGTCTCTCTTATTTATTTATTTAAAAATTTTTTTCTTTATTGATTTTCAAGAGATAGAAAGGGAGAGGAAGAGAGAGATAGAAACACAGATGAGAGAGAAACATTGATTGGATGCCTCCTGGTTGCCCCCACTGGGGATCAGGCCCACAACCTGGGCATGTGCCCTGACCAGGAATTGAACCGGCGACCTTTTGGTGCAGGGTTGATGCGCAACCACTGAGCCACACCGGCTGAACTGAGGGGTCTCTGTCAGACAGCATGCCTTTTATGCTTTATATTTTCTTATCCATTCAGCTACCCAATGTATTTTGATTGGAGCACTGAGACATTTATGTCTCAGGTTATTTTTGATAAGTACTTATTTGTTGTCATTTTTATTCTTTATGCTTGCGTTTCTCTCTCTTTCTGTTTCTTCTTACAACAATCCCCTTAGCAGTTCTTGCAGTGCTGGTCTGGTGGCGGTAAACTCCTTTAGTCATTTTTTTTGTCTGAAATTCTTTCTGTTTCACCTTCAGTTTTCAATGATAGCCTTGCTCGATTAAGTAGTCTTGGATTCAGTCCCTTGCTTTTCATTACTTCGTATACTTCATGCCACTCTATTCTAACCTGAAGCATTTCTATTGAGAAATCAGTTGACAGTCTAATGGTAGCTCCCTTGTATTTTCCTGTCTTTCTCTTACTACCTTTACGATCTTGCTTTGTCTTTAATTTTAGGCATTTTAATTATGATCTGTCTACATGTGGGTCTTTTTGAGTTTATCTTCATTGGGACTCTTTGTGTTTCCTGAATTTGAGTGAGTTTCCCTTCACCAGATTATTGGAGTTTTCTGCCATTATCTCTTCCAACAGGTTCTCTATTTCTTGCTCTGATTCTTCTTCCTATGGTACACTATTATGTGGATATTTTTATGTTTCATATTGTCTCATAACTCTTAAACTATCCTCCTGCTTTTTAAATTTTTTTTCCATTTGCTGCACTAATTGGACATTTTTTTCCCCTACTTTGTTTTCTTATTCAGTGATTTGGTCCTAAGATTCTTCTAACCTACTGTTGAATCTTTCCAGGGTATTCTTTATTTCAGCTATATCATTCTTCATTTCCAATTGGTTTTCATTTATTGTCTCTATACCTAGTTTCATGCTAATGAAGTTTTTGCTAAGTTCATTGTAGGTCTCATTAAGTTGTTTGAGCATCCTTATAACCATTACTATGAACTCTATATCTGATCCATTGCTGGCCTCCATTTTATTTAGCTGTTTTTCTAGAGATTCCTCTTGTTCTTTCATTTGAGGTTTTTTTTTGTTTTTTTGTTTCATCATTTTGCTTTTTCTTTGTGTGTGTGTGTGTGTGTGTGTGTGTGTGTTTCTGTGTATCAGGTAAGACTGCTATGTCTCCCAGTCTTGGTGGGTGGCCTTCTTTTAGAACCCAGTGGAGTCATCTCTTTGATCCTCTGAGCTGGGTGCTCTAGGAATGACCCCTGTGTGGGTTATGTGGGCCCTTCTGTTAAATTTGGGTCTTTATTCCTATTGTGCATTGTGGGTGGGCTCAGGCCTAAAGGTTGACTGTGAGTCTCAACCCCGACCCTGTCATGCCAACTGTTATATAGGTGCTGACAGAACAGAACAAGGCAAAACTAGACCAGACCAAGAACCTGAAAAAATATCAGCCACAACAATAATAAAAGCAACAGCCTCCACCAAAAGATTAAAAGACAATCCAACAAACAAAAACCCAACTCACACCAAAAAGTATACTGGAAGTCATGAGACCGAAAGAATTAGAGCAGTAGGAAACAAAAAAAATATGAACGCAAAGAAGGCAGAGACTCGAAATACGGTAAGTATAAAAGATAAAAGGTAGAAAATAATGAGTGAAATAATAAAAATACCTTTAGAAAATAATAAGGCTAAGTAAAATAAACTATAAAATAGGAAAGTAAAACATGGGAAAAAAGAAGAAAAATGGAATTAAAACTAAAAATTTACACACACACACACACACACACACACACACACGACCCCCACAACAACAACAGAACCTTGGTCTGCTCTTTGTGGGGCTCCCTGCATTTTGCTCTGATATTGTTGGATCTGTCCTCTTGGTGTGCGGGACCTGTCCTCTTGCCGGCCAACGTGAACTGCGGTCCCTACCTGGCTCTGGGAAATCCGGCTGAAGCCCTGCCAGGTGGGACCCCAAACTTGGCCCAGAGCTTGGTTGGCCCAGAGCTTGGTTGGCTGCAGGGCTCACACCTTGAAAGCACTTGCTCTGGGCTGCTTTCCCTTCCCCCGCAGAACTGGACTTTGAGTGTATAAGGTCCAGTCGGGATGTTTTACACAGATTCACATTGGGGGTGGTGTCTCTAGCTTGGAGGGGTCACAGGCAGACATTTCCTCTCTTTCCAATGCTGGCACCCCCTGGCTGTCACCCCAAGCCGGGGAAGATAGAATTTTTTAAAAAAAGACAAAACAACAAGCAAACAGATAGCACAGCCCTGCTCGACTCTCTAGTCTTTCAGCATGGGTGCCTCTTGCTGGATGATGCTCCGGCCCAGGCTCCCACCAGGCCAGAGGTCCGAATCCCCGGTGGCGCCAGGCCCAGCCAGTGGGGTGCCCGTTTCCAACCCAGAGCTGTTCCATGGGTAGAGGAAGAGACACCTCCTCTTCACTTGAGGTGGAGAGCATTGTGCCTCTTTCCCAGGGCACTCAGACTAGCCCCCCTCAAAGTTCCTTCAGGGAATAATCGGCCCCTTGGATTCACTGCTGGGTGATCCGCTCAGACTTCTCTGCAGGTCCCGAGTTCTGCATTGTGGCCCCTCCTGCTGACCACAGTCGGGGTGAGCCTCCCAGGCTGGTGTAACCACACACTCACGTTAGCCTGGGATAGTGCTTTCGGAGTCCCCCCAGTGGGCCAAGTCCCCTCTGATTCTCACCGTCCAATGCTATGTGACCCCCCTTCCTTTCTCTGTTGCTCTTGGTTGGTGGGTCCCTGTGTGGGGCTGAGTCCCCCTCTTTCTGGGTCAGGAGCTGTGCTTCCCACCTTCCCTCCAGCCTCTCTACCGGGCTGCACAGCTGGGGGGGGGGTGTGCACCCCCACTCCGGGTCTCTGCTCCCTCTCCGCATGCCCGGCTCACAGTGCTTCCAATCAGCTCTAGCAGGTGGTCTTCCAAGTGGAATGTCTGCCGTTTGGCCTCAAGCCTGGTCTGGTGCTCGGAGCAAGTGGACGGAACTTCCGTGGGCTCCAGCCATCTTGCCCCATTGCCTTTCTGTTTTCAATTGGGTTAAGGAACATTTTTAAGAGAAATGATGATGACATTCTATGTACTTCGGTGGGATGTGGGTGAAGACACTGTGGGACTTAAAATTGTGGCTACCAAACTGTAGGCTCGCTGGAAACTCTGATAGAAGTTACTGAGAAGTCCTAAGCCGTTTGATTTCCTGTTCATATGGGTGTGTGTTCGCTGTATTTAGAAAAGGTTCCACAGTTGTGTCAAAGGTGACTGTGACCCAACTAAAGTAATTTGGAGGATCTCTGAAGGCAATTAAGTTCGGAAATGGTTGGAGAACTGCAGAGGTGAGTAGAATCTTCCAGCACCCCCTGGAAAACCACGTCAACAGCACCGTCTTATTGGAAGGAGACCCGTTGACCCTTACAAGTGTAACTGACATCTGTGATCAGTTTCCTGCAAGAGGTAGATGTGGATAAATTGATTCTGAGAAATTGTCAGCTTTTAGTAGTTTGAATTTCAAAGACGTCAGAAATCTCCAAGATGAGGTGAAGAGAATTCTATGGAAGATGTTTGAAGAGCAGAAAGTTGGGCCTATGGGATTATTTAACAAAGGATTGGTGCATTAACTCAACAATACCGTGTATTATACTTTTTTCCTTATTTTCGTTTACGGCCCAAACATCAGTATATGGGTTGTCTGCCAAGCGGTAATTGAATCGGAGACATCGCTGTCCTCAGGAGCTTACCTCGTTGTGGAGAGAGACGGGCTGTAACAAGTCGGAGAGGAGCAACAAGAGGCATGTAGATAAATGCTGTGGACAAAACCAGAGCTGGAAGGGTGGGTCAGGAACACCGGCGGCGGGGAGTCCGTGTTAAATGGGGTGGTCAGTGAAGGCTTTTCTGAGATCGAGCATTTCAGCAACAGTGTCAGAAGAAGGGTCTACACCCACGGAGTAACATTCGGCCCCGAAGCACTCCTTCTGCTAAAATATTGAGACTTGATTGTAGGCCAGTGAGAGCAAGTGGAAAGGAAGGCACAGTTGACATATTTCAGGTGGGAAATGATCACTTGGACCAGGGTGGCAATAATAAATGGGGGAGGAGGTGTCAGATTCTGAATATATTTTCAAGGGAGGCTGACGGATGGGCTGTAGGTGGAGAGGCATTATGGGCAGGGCTACGCTTTGGGCCTGAACCACTTACAAGAAGAATGGAGTTGCCTCTTGGTGCCCTGGGAAGACCTGGGGGATGGGGTGGGGAAGGTCGGAACTTCAGTTTTACACTCGCTGAATCGGAGCTGCCCCTCAGGCATCACATAGGAAATCTAGTGGCCGTTGGGTCCATGAGTCTGGAAATCAAAGAGCCCTAGTCTTGGGCTGGCAATCTGGGTGTCATCAGCCTACGGATAGGATCTAAGTCCGTGACCCTGGATGAAAACACTAGGTGTGTAGACAAAAACAAGGTCAAGTGAAACGAAGGTGAAGAGTTGACCGTTGTTCTGAGCAACCTGGAAATGACCAGTGACTTCGTCGAGAGTGCCGGGGAGGGAGAGCCCGCCCGCAGAGGGTCCGAAGGAGAACTGACAACGAGAAACTAGAAACAGCCAGGAAATCTGGTTGTTTTTATTCGTTTTCTTGAAAAGGACAAGGGGGAATGAAATGGCGGTTGGAAGGGGAAGCAGATTGTGGGGAGCTATTTATTCCTTGTGGAAGGGATAACGTCGCACCTGTGAATACACCTTTGGTGAGAAAACTGGTGATGCCAAGGAGGGGGACGTCCGAGCTCCCCGCGTGCAGCTGGCGAGAAGGGCGGCGTCCAGTCCGCCCAGTGCACCGGGGAAGACGGCAGTTGGGCCTTGGTTCTGGGTGGTGCGCGAGGTTCGGAGTTTATTCAAGGTGCCTTCTGATGGCCTCTGTCGGATTGAGGAAATTCGGGAGAAAAGCGCAGAAAGTGTGAAGCTAAATCTGCAGACATTCGACCGATGAGCCTGGGTCAGAGCAGATCTGATCCGAGATGCTGCAAAAGCAGAGAAGGGGTTGGTAAGACAGCCTCTGTGCAGCCTCCTGTTTTAATAATTTTTTATTGATTTTTTATTTTTATTTTTTGAGAGAGAGAGGAAAGGAGAGGGAGAGAGAAACAGAAACGTCAATGAGAGAGAGCATCGACTGGCCGCCTCCTGCACGCCCCCCACTGGGGACTGGGCCCACAACCTGGGCCTGTGTCCTGAATGGGAATCGAACCAGTGACCACGGAGCCACACTGGCCAGCTTCTGTACCCACAACCACCTCACTCACCTCCGCCCAAGGTGCAATCACTGCTCTGGGCCCTGGTGGTCCAGTATTTATTTCTGCATCATTCCTGCTGTATATTCTGAGAGTAGAGAGAAATGCATCCTGGGGCGGGGAGGGGCTGTTATCTAGGAAGTGCTGTTGGGAGTGATTGGCTGGGAAAGGCTTTTCTTGGTTAGTGGTTGCCCTCGAGTTTGTAATATACGTTCACAACAAACGTAAATGCACCTTCAAATCCCGCCATGCTGCGTCCCAGGGATGGGCCCTTGTAGGAGGTTTCTCAGGCCCTGTCCTGCCCCCTGTGACATCGCTGTCCTTCCTGGCTCTTGTCCCTGCCTGGTGAGCACCTGACGTATCGTTGCTATTACAGGCGTCCCCGCCACTTCCCGCTCCGACTTTCGTGGCTTCACTCTATCGCGTTTTTTTTTCAAATATATCGATTAAAAAGTTGATTGAGACAGTGAAAATGATATAGCACGCGCTCAGTTGTCTGAGTCAATTATACGCCCCTGTGTTACAATTAAAGTTAAAATTACTGTCCGCATGGACTGTAGCCTGTGTATTCGAGCACCCAGGAACCCTTCAACGCCAGGTGCCACCGCTAGAGTCCGGACCGATTAACCGCGATACACGAGGGACGGCTGTATTATTTTGAATATACCTGTTAAATCAACTAAGAACAGGACAAATAAGAGGTTTCTTTTGCCTCTATTTATCCCTTTCTAATGTTCATCCTTTCTCTTCAGATCTGTATTTCTGACCTGTATTATTTTTTTTTCACTAAAGAATTTTCTTTAGCATTTAACAGGTTTGCTGGTGACAAGTGCCACAATTTTTGTCTGAGAAAATATTTCTCTTTCAAGTCTGAAGGATAACTTTTCCAGGATACAGAATTAACTCTTTTTTTTTTTTCTTCTTTCAACACTTTATACATTTTACTCCACTCCCTTCTCGTTTGCATGATTTGGGGCCAGAAGGCCCATGTCCTTCTCGTCCTGTTTTCTCTGTAGCTGAGGTATTTTTACTGTCTGAGTTTCAGAATTTTCTCTTTGGCCTTGATTTTCCACAGTGTGACTGTGATAGGTCCAGGTGTAGATGTTTGGGGTATTTAATATTTATTGTCAGACTTTTAAAAAATTTTTTTATTTTCCTTTTGGATCTGTTAGCATGCTTTCCGATGTTTCTGAAAGCTGAACACCTAGCTATGTGGTTTGGTTTCTGTCACTAATTTTAGAAAATTCTCAGTCTTTGTAGCTTCCGATATTTTCTTTCTGTTTTTTCTCTTTTTTTCCTTCAGGTATTTTACATTATGCACCTTTAATAACTGTCCTGTGATTCCTGGGTGGTCTCTCTCTCTCTCTCTCCCCCTCTCTCAAGTTTGCTGCATGTTCTAGTTTGAGACGTTCCTATTGACGTATCTTCAAGCTCACTGACCTCTCCCGTGGCCTTGTCCACGCTGCCGATGAGTCCGTCACAGGCGTGCGCTTCTGTTACAGTGCATTTGATTTCCGCTACTTCCTTTCGGTTCTGTCTTGGAGTCTCAGTCTCGCTGCTTATATTGTACGTAAGTTCTTGCACGTGACCCACTTATCCGTTAGCGTCCTTCGCCTGTTAATCATCGTCACTAAAGTTACCGATTTGATAACTGCAACGTATCTGCCGTAGCTGAGTCTGGTTCCGGCTCTTGTTTGTACGTTCAGACTTTTCAGAGTGTTAACCTTGCTTTGCCTGCCGGCCGCTCCTACTGTTCCGAGAGCTGGGCGTGTTCACTTGGTTAAGGGACTTGAGATGAACCGGCTATCAGGGCGACCCTCTGCGTGTGTCTGGCCGGGAGCTGGGCGATTTGTCCACTGTTGGCTGTACTCGCAGGTGTCAGGGGCTGAGCTTGACTCCCGTGTCTTTGTTTGGGTCCCCTGCTGTCTTGGGCTCCCCTAAGCCCCCTTCCGGAGCTCAGCCTGCACGGGACGTCCCTCCAGCTGTGCCCCCTGCTCCTCCGTGGGAGCCCCGTGGGCGAGAGTGGCTGAGAGGGGGAAGGCTCTGCCTCCTGACCAGGTCTCAGTGTTCCAATGTGCCTGTGCCCTAGCTGTGACCTTCGCGGGCCTGTCCAGCTGCTCAGCCCCACTCGGGCGACAGACTGAGCTCCAGAAGTCAGCCCATTGCCCTTTACTTGGTCCTCCCAAGCCGCCGCCGTGCCTCCTGCCTTCGGAGAACTCTCAGCTCCTGCATTTCCCCGTCTCTCTGGATTGGGGGCAAACAGTTAGCTCCTGCCCCCCGTTCTCGGACGGATCTAGAAAGAGCTACTGATTTGCGATGGTTCAGGCTCCTTCTGGGAGGATAGGGGTGACGCCTTTCAAGCTCCGTACGTGTCAGATGGGGAGCAGCCGCCCAAGGGTTCTTCAATGGGAAATGATTCAGGCCATGAGGCCCTTAGCCCCAAAGAAAGCAAAGGAGACACATCGGCAGCAATTCCCTGTTACGAAGAGGACGAAGGTTGCTCAGTGGGATGAGTGAAGGGGACACTATCAGCTCTTGACAATACTTTACAGTCTATAGTAAGTCCTCCTTTTCCTCTTGTCCTTCTCTTCCCTACACCTTTGTCTCCCTCGTTGTTCTTTTCCTTTTTCTCCTCTTCTGCATTGGTATTAAGAGTACGGGCGATTCCGCTGCAGCCCAGGCGGCTCAGCCTTACAGCTAAGGGGACACAATGCACCTGCTGCTCGGGCTGGTTCTGCTGGTGTGCCCGACGGACATGTGTGTTGGCATCACTTTGATGCCCACAGGGGAACCTGCCCCAGACCTTAAACCTCACGAGCCAGGAGGACGTTTTCACGATCTCTACTGCACAATTTTGGGGGCGATAGGGAGACACGGGGTGACTTGAGCCTCCTGGATTGTCCTTGGAGGTCATGACTTGAAGCCTCTTCGTCTCTACTTACTTCCCAAGTGTGGAGGCGACTGTCCCAGGAGGCTGTTCCAGGGGCCGAGTTCCCCCTCACACCACTCTGGCCGAGTTTATAGGGGGGTTTCCGTGGATTGTGTGTGTGAACCATTTCAGTCTTTCTTAATTTCCACGGGGCTCTTGCTGCAGGTAGAGTGGTCATGTCGCCTCTCTTCTCTTCGTCTTGGCTTCCATGGGCAGTTCTTCAGAAGGGAGGACTGAAGCCCAGAGGGGCAGCTGCCAGGCTCCTGGCGAGACACCCTCAGGACCACGCTCGTGTGCACCTTCCCGGAGAGACGGAGCCGTAACCGTCTCTGCAATGACCGCAGGTCGGTGCCTTCTCAAGTGGGTGATGCGTCCACACGGAGGCATGCAGATGCTCTTTGAGTTTTTCTAACTGGGGGTAACTCTGTGGGAGCTCTCGACCTCAAAATGCCGGGGACCTGTTATTAGCCCTTGGTCCTGCAGAGATCCCAGGAACTTAGCTAGAGGGGCAGGACTAGCTATGGTTTCACTCAGATCCAGGACAGCCACGTTCATTCAATTTCAAGAGATCTTTAAATGCAGTCTAACACTTTTAAGAGCTTCTCATAGGGAAGTAGTGCAGAGAGAGATGGAAACATCGATGAGAGAGACATTGATGGGCCGCCGCCCGCATGACCCCCACTGGGGGTCGGGCCCACAACCTGGGCATGTGTCCTGACTGGGAACCAAACTGGTGACCTCTTGGTGCAGGGTCAACACTCAACCACTGAGCCACACCGGCCAGACTATGCTGAAGATTTTAATCAGGAGTTGTCACCATAGATGCTCAGGATAAAGAAGTAAAGGGCAGTTGGACAGAGCCTGGAAATGCCCCCTACAAAGACCCCCAGGGAATAACCTTCAGGGGTGAAGGGAGGGGTGAAAGTGTGAAAAAGAAGGGGGAGGGGAAAGGACGAGGAACATGCGATTGCAGGATCGTAGCAGCCCCGCTGGCACCTTGAGGTTAGAAGTCATGAATTTAAACAAAATTGAGTCTTCTGGTTTTACTTCTGTATCCTGAGTGAAGAAGATTTTTTTTAAAACACAGTATTGCGGGTTCTTTGGAAACCTGTGGATAAGGACCTCAGATGTACCTCATCCCCTTCATGACCCCTGTCAGGTACTGTGTGGCTGAAACTCCTGGGGTTCTTGCATCCTGGTGGTCACCCCTACTTCTGAATCCTCTTGAGGTGACTTGAGATTCTTTTTTTTTTTTGGAATTTCCACAGCATCCACTTGCCCATGGAAACCTTTGCTCCCCTTCCTGCAGATGGAGCTCAAGCCCATCGACTGTGGTCTCTCCTTGCCCAGTGGTCGCTCAAAGTGTCCAGATGACAGTTGATAAACTATCTCTTTGCAACACTCACTCTAAGGAGGACATGTCAAGTCCCTTCAAGAACGTTCTTTTTTCTTCTAATCCTTATCTGAGGATATTTCTCATTAACTTTTAGATAGAATGGAAGGGAGGGAAGGGGAGAGAGGGAGAGAGAAACATCGATGTGTGAGAAACATCATGGATCGGTTGCCTCCCTGCATGACCCTGACCAGGGCTTGGGATCGAACCTGCAACCAGTACGTGCCCTTGACCTGGAATCGGACCCATGACCCTGCAGTTTTTGCACTGACACTCTGATCACTGAGCCAAACCGTCAAAGGCTCAAGAGCTTTGCAGGCAAGAACGTCCAAACTTTTATGTTTCTGCAACCCAGAGACTCTGTGACTGGACACTAAGACGATACTCTGCTCTTCTCAAACGGACAGGCTCCGATCTCTCTGCATAATTGGGGAATAATTTCAAACTTCCAGAAAGAGTGCAGGAGTATCAAGGACACGCACATCTCATCTGGATTCACCTGTGGGCAGCTCTTCATGGAGTGTGGGCTCACGCTACAGACTGTTAGATAAACACCTCTCTCTCCTCAGATAATAATTCAGCACGTACTCCCCACGTAAGGATATTCTCTTACACGCCTGTAACACAGTTCTCCCCTCCAGAGATTTGAGTTGATGCGATTATTGATTATGTCATCTCATTTATCATCCCGTATTCCAATCCAGCCGCTGATCAAATACCCTTGACAGCGGCTTCCAGTCTAGTACCGGGCACTGCTTTTCCTCGTCGGCCTCTGCACCCCTCTTTCATCTAGAATATTCCCACGTAATTTTATAACACTGACATTTTTGGAGAATACTTTCCTTCCTTAAAGGAAAACAAAAAAACAACATTGCTCATTCTGTTTGTCTGATATTTCTTGGGATGAGATTGAGGTTATATAGTCTTTTTGAAAATTGAGATAAAGGTCAGTTACCATAAAATTTGTCTTTTGAACGGTACGATTTAGCCTTTTTGAGTAGATCCTCACACTTGTAACCATCACCACGATCTAATTGTGGATAAGACTCTTGGTATGTGTTAGCTGTCGCTCCTGCCCTGTCCGTGGAAATCACGAATCTACCTTTGGTGCTATGTTCTGTGTATTCTGAGCATTTCACATAAATGTTACCACACCGTATGTGGCTTTGTTTTTTGTTTTCGATCTGGCTTCTTTGACTTGTCACAATGTTTCCAAGTTCATCCTTGCAGTGTAAGCCAGCACTTGGTGGATGAATAACATACCGTGGTAAGGTCGTGTGATGTTTATTTATCCATCCACACTTGGTGGACGTGTGAGTGGAACATTCACGGATGAGTGATTTTGGTGGACCATGCGTTATGAACCTCGGTCAATCACACTGCTTCCCGGAGTGTCCGCTCGGTTTTCCATTACTGCCCGTGTCTCCACGTCCTGGTCAACCCCTGCTGTCTCTCCTTTGGATCGTGTCTGTCACCAGGAGGCGTAAAGTGGCATCATTTGCATTTCCCTAGTGATTTATGAGGCTGAGTATCTCTTTAAAAATTTTTATTTTAAAAGGTTTAAAATTATTGTTTGCATTCCATATTATTATGTACTAGTTGCAGGTGTACAGCATTGTGGTTAGACAACCTTACACGCTACCAAGTGTCCCCCTGACATGTCCGTACCGACTGGCACGTACACAGTTACTGTAATGTGATTGGCCGTGTGTCCTCTGCTTTGCTTGACCCCCAGGGGGCAGGGAGGTTGGGGGACACTGAGGATCTTTTCATGTGTTTTCATTGGCCACTTGCATATCTTCTTTGAAGCAACGTCTATTTAGTTTTTTTTCTGCTCATTTAAAAATTGGATT
This sequence comes from Molossus molossus, assembly GCF_014108415.1. Taxonomy (NCBI): domain Eukaryota; kingdom Metazoa; phylum Chordata; class Mammalia; order Chiroptera; family Molossidae; genus Molossus; species Molossus molossus. The sequence continues at coordinate 377,382 of NW_023425374.1, read as the reverse complement.
GTCTTTTTGTTGTTGACTTGTAAGTGTTCATGATGGATTCTGAATGCTTGACTTTTATCAGAGATATTTTGCAGATGATCCCTCCCATTTGTGGACTGTCTGTTAACTTTCCTGATAGTGTCTTTTGATGCACAGAAGTTATTAATGTGGCGCAGTTTGATTTATCTAATTTTGTTGTTATCGCTTGTGTTTTGGTGTTATAGCTGACACCGTTGCCTATTTCAATGTCATAAGGATACACCTCTATGTTTTCTTCTAAGAGGTTTATGGTTATACACTTTTTAAGTTTTTGATGCATTTTTAGTTAAATTCAACTTCATTCTTTGACATGTAGATACCTGGTTGTCTCAGCATTAATTTTTGCAAAAACTGTTTATTTCCCATTGAATTGTCTTGATACATCCCTGGCTGGTTTGGCTCAGTGGTTAGAGCATCCACCTGTGGTCCAGAGAGACCCAGGTTCGGGTCCCACTAAGGCACGTACCTCGGTTGCAGTTTGTCCCCGGCCCTGGTTGGTCGTGCGGGTGGCAGCCACTTGATGTGTCCCTTTCACGTCAATCTTTCTCTCTCTCTCTCCCTCCCACTCTATCTGAACAAAAAAATGGAAGAATGTCCTCGGATGAGGATAAACAAAAAGAATTGTTTTGATACATTGGTCAAAAATCATCGCACTAAAAATGTAAAGGTTTATTTATTTTTTAGTTGTTTATTTAGCCTCTTACCATATTCCGTTCAGCCCTAGCCTCTTTATCTACACACAGTTTGTAAACATTAAAATTGTTTTTAAAATTACACTTGACATATAATAGTTTCAGGTGTACAACATAGTGATTAGATGTTTATATAACTTATGAGGTGATTACCTTTGATGATTCTAGTACCCACCCGACACCATACATAGTTATTGCAATAATACTTAACTATATTCCCTGTGCTGTACTTTACATCCTTGTGACTGGGTTTATAATGATCATTTTACGTGTCATGATTCCTTCCGTGTTTTCACCGAGTCCCCCAACCTCCCTCCCCTCGGCAGCCATCAGTGTTTTCTCTGCATCTATGAGTTTGTTTCTGTTTTGTTTGTTCATTTATTTTGCTTTTTAAATTTCACATATACGCTGTCTTTCTCTGTCTGATTTATTTATATACTCAGTTCGAGTTCATTGAGGACGTCCATCCTTACGCCAGCACCGCACAACCTTTCTCACTGAATCTTTGCCGTCGGTTTTGACGTTGACACATGAAAGTCCCAAACTTCGTCTTTCATTTTCAAGACTTTTGTTTTTCTGGGGCCCTTCCATTTCCATATACATTTGAGGACCAGGATGTTAGTTCCTGAATAAAAAAGGTCACTAGCATTTTGAAGTGTGTTGAAGTTATAGATTAATTTTTATCAGTCTCCCGATCCATACACACAGATGTCTTGCGATTTTTTTTTTTTTAAATCCTCACCCGAGGATATTTTTCCAGTTTTTTGTACAGATAGAGTGGGAGGGAGAGAGAGAGAGAGAAACATCGACGTGAAAGGGACACATCGAGTGACTGCCACCCGCACGACCAACCAGGGCCGGGGACAAACTGCAACCGAAGTACGTGCCCTTAGCGGGAACCGAACCCGGGTCTCTCCGGACCGCAGGCCGACGCTCTAACCGCTGAGCCAAACCGGCCAGGGCTGTCTTGCGATTTATGCAGGTCTTTATTTTTTTTGGAAATACATTTTATATATTTTAAATGTCAAGCCTTGCCCTTGTTTGTGATAAATGTATTCTTAAGCATTTTATTCATTTGGATCCTATTGTAAAGAAAATTGTTTCCTAGTTTTATTTTTGGATTGTTCATCGCTAGTGTATAGAACACAGCTGATTTGCACACTTTGGCTTTTACTGCACCGCCTTTCTGAACTCGCGGATGCGTGTTAGTAGCTTCCAGTTGTGTGTGAATCCGTCGGAGTGTCAGAGGCAGATGATACCATGCGGAAAACGATCATTTTATTTCCCGTTTGTCTAAACTGGAAAACTTTTCATTTCCTTTTCTTGACCCATTACCCTGCTTAAACCTCGATTCAGTGGCGATTGGAACCAAGCAGAGCAAAACGACGCCCCTGGACCCTGACGCTGCGGAGCGAGGCTGGCTGAGGGTTTATCTGCGCCCTCAAATGCTGAAGGTTCTGCTCAGGGTCATCGTCATGAAAGGCCGTTCCGGGTTGTCAAATGCCATTTCGCTGTCCACAGAGATGATCCGTGTTTTTTGTCCTTATTCTGTGAATATAGTACTATGACTTTATTGGATTGATTTATTTTTGTACGTTAACCAATCTCGCTTTCCTGGGATGAATCCCAGTTCACGGGATATGATCCTTTTAATGCATTGTTGGATGCCATTTGGTGGCGTATCGTTGAGGATTTATGCATCTATATTTAGAAGGGATATTTAGCTGTAGTTCTCTTTATTTGTGAGGTATTTGTCTGGTTTTGTCAGGAGGGTACTAATGGTGTCCTAGAATAAAATAGAACATTTTTCCTCCTCATCTATTTTTTCAAAGAGTTTGTGAAAGACTGATTTTAATTATCCTTTAAATGTTTGGGGAAATTCGTCAATGAAGCCAATCTGGTCCTGGGCTTTTCTTCATGGGGAATTTGATTACTAACTCAATCTTTTTATGAGTTATAGATGTACTCAAATTTTCTCTTTCTTCTGAAACCAATTTTAGTAATTTGTGTCTTTCTAGAAATTTTTTCATTTCATCTAGGTTACATACTTTTTTATGGTATTCCCTTTTAATCCTTATAATATGGTTATAGCAATAGCCCCTCTTTTGTTCCCGACTTTAGCCATTTAAATTACTTTTTCTATTGTTCATTCTAGCTAAACGCTTGTCAATTTTGTTGATCATTTCAAAAAACTAAGTTTGGTTTCATTGTCTTTCTGTAATGTTTTTCTGTTCTGTTTAATTTATTTCTCTAATTTTTATTTTCCCTTCCTTCTACTTGCTTTAGTGAATTTTTTTGGTAGGTTTTTCTCTTCTTCTAGTTTCTTAAGATAGAAATTTAGTTTACTAATTTGATATTTTCCCTTTTTACACACACATTTATATAGCTATAAAATTTCCTCTGAGCACTGCTTTTGCTGCATCTCATTAGTTTGTATATTATGTTTTTATTGTCACTTATGTCTAACTATTTTCTAATTTCCCTTTTGATTTCTCCTTTGACCCATTGGTTCCTTAGAAGTGTTTTATAAAATTTCTATGTATTTGTGAATTTCCCAAATCCCTGTCTATTTCTAACTTTATTCCTTTGTGTATGGAGAACGTGGTCTGTGTTATTTCGGCACTTCTCAGTCTGAGATGTGTTTGGTCACCGGATGTGGAATGTGTCCTTGGGACTGTGTATTGTGCTGTTTGGGGATGGAAGGCTGTACAGATATTAGGTATGTGAGGTCTGGTTGGTGTTCAGTGTTGTTCCAGTCTTGTATTTCCTCGTTGATTTTCTGTCTTGTGTGTCTATTTATTGGGGGTGGGGGGGCTGCAGCAGGTGGAGGGGCTGAGCCCTGGGCATGATTGACTTTATCTAAATTTCTGTGGTTGAACACAGAGTGATTAGATCTCAATGTCTGCAGAGCAGAGTTTTAATTGTTGGCCAGTAGTAGAGTTGAACCTGAACGGGCCAGGGGTAGAGTGGTCAGTGCAGTGCGGGTGGAGTTGGAAGCCAGAATCGGAGAGCGGACGGGCGTCGCGACCCAGAGACAAGGGGGGCGTGTGCCCAGGTGGCGGTAGGAGCTCCCACGAGGACTCTCTGGGACTTGGGCAGCGTCTCTTCTCACACGAATTTCCTGCTTCTTTGATCTGTGCTTTGTCCTCAGGGGGTGTTCCAACCTCCTTGAGGGCACCCAGGACGCTGACCGTTGTGGAGGTTCCCGGGTGTCTACAGAAGGGCAGCTCCAAACAACTGTTTCGGGGCCGAGCCAGACTGACCTCGGCGAGGGTGGGACCCTGCTGCGGCCCAGCAAAGACGGTGGGGGGTGGCTCACATGCCCGTCAAAGGCCACTGACCTTTTACCTGGGGGACAACATGGTGCCGTGAAGAGAAGCTTTGGGTCCGTCAACCCCGCGCATGACCAGCTCTGGTGGCCGCTGCAGCTTAGGCAGGTTATGAACCCTTGCTCACGCAGACACGTGTGCACGGTCATGCACATGGATGCACACATGAGCACGTGCATGTGAGTGTCGACAATGCAAATAGTAAAATGTTACCTTAAAGCCCCCCTGCAGTGTCTGGCGATCAGAGAAAGGGAGTTTGTGGCAGCTTTTCTGTCTTCCCTTTTCCTACTGCCTGTGCCCGTACACGAGAGAAAGACAGCGAGGGAGGGAGAGACGGCACGTCTCACTCAGCCGGAAAATCTGGCGCACACACAGCGCTCCATCGCCCAGAGATGTCCTGGCTCCGGGCACGTCGGCCGAGGGTTTCAACTGTTTGTGTGTGAAACTGACCCCTTCTGACGTTAGGTGGGAGAGTCGGCAGAAGAGCTGGAGGGGCCGTCTAACTCAGTACAGCAGGTGTGAGTGTGCCGAGCCCCCCGAGCAGGGCGGGCTGCGGACGGGGGCCCTGGGCAGACCCCAGCTCATGTGGACCTGTTGGCCCCTCTTCTTCCCGGTGCCCCCTCTGTGCTCTCCGTCCTCATGGAGACGCTGGCTGGCGCTGCACCTGGATTCTGTTGCCATGGTTACAGACCTCGTCCCTGGTGGAGGAGGGGGACGGAGCTGTGTTTATAAGGGCGAATTGTACTGACATTTAAATTGGAGATGTTCACCAGAGACTGCAGCTGCCGGGGTACGGGGGGTACGCTCCCCTCTGCAGTGGGTTATTGGGATGACTTTGCTTCCACTTTCTTGGTCTGTGTGTGTGTGTGTGTGGGTATGTGAAGTCATCCATTAGCCTTTAACATGTTCAGGAGGCTGACGTTCTGGGTGGGGGCAGGGAGAGAGCCTTTCCCAGGGAGATTTTGCAGGGCAGGGAGAGACGAGGGGTTTCTGATCAGATGCTACAAATGGTATCAAAGTGCAGGGGGAGAAAGGGTCAGACAGAAGCAGGAACCGAATCCGTGGAGTCCGAAAGGGATGAGAAGGGCGGCCGGATGGGAGGAGCTGGAGGCGCATGACCGACGGGAGTCAGCTGTTGGAGGCTGAGGGGGAGCAGCAGCGTGAGGAACAGAGCAGGTCCTTGCCCTGGGGTGGTCCTCACGGTGACAGTCGGCTTCCGGGCGGTGGTGCCGTGGGGGCTGGTGACCTTCACTGGGCGGGTCTAGCTCAGGGATGCCCGTGGTACCTGCCGAGTGGAAGAGCAGCCAGGGCTGAGCCGGGGACTCTTCCCATCCTTAGGGAGGTGCTGTGTTCAAGGCCACGTTCGTTGTAAATACTTCTTCCTGAGAAGGAGCAGGCTTGACCTATATAAAGGACATTTACTCAGTGGATTTGCTGTTGGCGTTGTCGCCCTTGATGAGTGAATCGGCCAATCACTCAACAAATACTCTCTGAGTTCGTGCCAGGTGCCTGCAGGTCAAAGTGAGCTCTTGTTTCAACTCCAGTGCCCTCTCTCAGCTCGGCATCCACGTTCAGAAGCTCAGACACGACCCCCCGAGGACACTGGTAAATGAGAAACCCCGAGCCCCGAAATTCTCCGGTTGGCCGTTGATCTACATGCAAGGGCTCCTTGGGGTCACCTTTGAGCTTTCCCAGCCAAGGGTGCGGAAAAGTGCAGACGGAGGGCCTGCTTTGCCCGTTTTCATTTGATTTCTGGTGTTGAGTAAACGAAATGGAGCCAGTTACTGACAGGAATACTTCAAGGGATAAAGTGTTTGAGCCTTTGACGTACCCATCGGTCGGTCCAGAGAAGATGTTTACACAGACAGGTTTGTGTACACAAAGATATATACATCTTTGTTTGGCGTTTGCCTCTGGAAACACCTAGGTGAGTGCCTGCCTGTGTCCAGGTGTGTAAATGTGTCCAGGTGTGTGCACATCTGTGGGTAAATGACCTCTGGATGTCGGTGCTTGGAAACCAGAGAGCTGTGGATTTGAGGGCTGAGTGTTTCTGTCCTTAGGTCTGCGGCTGAGAGTTAGATCCGTCAGCCCCAGTTTTCTCATCCGAAAGTGGAAACAATTAGTTCAGTTGTACAGGAAGCGTTGTGAGGATTACGTGCAGTCATACTGCAAAGCACTGGGATTAGTGTCTGGCATAAGAAAGCAACTAACAAACAGTCCGGCTGCTGTCACTTTGTACACCTTCCCCTCTCTCCCTCAGCGTTTGCGTCATTGTTCCCGATTGACGGAGGAGCAAATGGCACTCAAAGTGGGCTAGCAGTAGCTCAAATGGTAGGCAAAGGTAGCATCTGTGAATGTGCCTTCACTTACCTGGTGTCCCCATAATATCACTGGCTAAGCGAAGCAGTCAGCATCATCTTGGTTGGTGACCGCAGAAGACTGTGGTCAGAGGGGCCGTTCACAGAGCAGTGCCCGGTCCGTGCTCTCAGCAGGAAGGTCCGGCTGCCCCGTGCACAGTGCGGTCAAGTCCAGGGACAGACCTCTCGCTCTCCTCTCTGTGTTCGGCAGCCTGCTGTTCCACACCGGGAAGAGCAGGGATCCAGAGGCCCCGAGGGCACCTCCCCCCTTGGCGTAGAAGTGACCTCAAGGCCCTCCTGGCAGAGGCACGCTGGTGAGTGATGGCTCAGTCTGGGCAGGCGCCTCCGGCCGGTTGCTCCTGGACGTACAGCCCAGCCGTCAGAGGGTCCTTGGACCTGCCTGCCTGGTGCTCTGTCTTCACCAACGTTGAGCGGGAACCACCCTGGGATATGGCGTCAATCCCTTTTGCTGGACCCTTGTGCACAGGAATAAGGACAAAAGCTGTAGCGCAACCTGCCCAACGTAGGATTAGTGTTTTGGGAATCTCCTCACTGTTCTCCAGGGGGCTGCAGCATCCGCAGTCCCACCTGGTTCTTCACACCCTCGCCAGCGCTTGTTGTCTGCTGACCTTGTGATGACAACTGTTGTGGCTGGTGTGAGGTGGTACCTCACCGGTTTCGATGGGCATGAATGAGGATGATGGCTTCCGTGAGCATCCTCTCTCGTGCCTGTTGGCCGTCTGTATGTCTTCCTTGGAGAAATGTCTTTCCGTGTCCTCTGCTCATTTTCTGGTCAGATTATTTTTTGTTGTGGAGTTGTATGAGTTTCCTACATATTTTACACTTGCACCCTATGTTCATTGCAGCATTATCTATAATAGTCAAGCGATGGGAGCAGCCTAGATGTCCACCAGCGATAAAGCCAATGGATAAAGATATCACACACACACAAACACACACACAGAGGAATATTATGAAGTAATAACAATGGAAATCTTGCCATTTGTGACAATATAGATGGACCTAGAGGCTATGATGCTAAGTGAAATAAGTCAGACAGCAAAAGACAAATACCATATGGTTTCACTTATATGTGGAATCTACAAACAAAACAAAGCAAACAAAATAAAACAAAAACAGACGCATAGAAACAGATCCCAAGGAGGTGGTTGCCAGGGGGAGGGTGTGGTTAAAAGGCGAAGGGGAACATAGTCAATAAGATGGTGGTAAGGTTGCATGGGTGACAGGTAATGACTGGAATTACCGGGGTGATCACAGTGTAAGGTATAAAAATGTCAAGTCACTGTATTGTACACTGAAATTAATATTATATAAGATTATATACAAACTACACTTAAATAAATAATACATTTAATAGAACAAGAGTAGGGTTTAGAGAAGACATAATTTGTCTCTCAAAGTCAACAGCATAGAAGACTTTCTGGAGTGTTGGTTCATCTCCCGATGGCGTTTTCTTCAGTAGCGTGTCTGCCAGTATTGAGGTTGACAAAGGATGAAGGGGGATGACGGCCCTGAACATGGTACAACCGAAGTGCTGAGACAGACACCACAGTGGGACCAAACTAATTTCCTTTCTTTTTTTAAACATCCTCACCGAAGGATATTTTTGGAGAGAGGAAGGGAGAAAGAGAGAGAGAAAGAGACTTCGATGTGACAGAAACATAGATGGGCTGCCTCCCGTACGTACCCCAACTGAGCATCGAACCCACATCCTAGGTATGTGCCTGCACCAGGAATCAAACCTGCAAACGTTTGGTGTATTGGACAATGCTCCAACCAACTGAGCCTCCGGCCAGGGCCCAAACTAATTTCTTGTTTGTCTCTGTCCCCACATGGCTACAGTTGATCTGGGCAGTGGGCACAGCCCACCAGCGAGTAAGAGCCAGGGAAAGGAGACTTTTCAAAGTAAACTCGAGGCTCTGACACCCAAACAACGTGACTTAATGCTTGGCAGATACAGCAACAGGTGACCAGGTCATGACTCTATGTAGCTTTCACTGATTTATCTTCTTCTGTGACATTTGGGGTCATTTGGGCTCTAGACTTAATGCACAAGTCTTTGTTTCTGTTTTCCCTTGTTTCTTTATTTGAGCTTATTTTTCTCTCTTATGGAAAATGCAGGATTTGCCTCATCTTGTGTGTGTGTGGAGGGTGTCTTTTAAAAGAGCCAGCTCTTGGTTTTATTGAAATTTTGTAATTTTTTTTTTTAATCTCTATATCATTTATTTCTGCCCTGATCTTTATTATTTCCTTCCTTCTACCTACTCTTGGCTTTTCTTGTTCTCTTTCTAATTCTTTTATTTGTAAGGTTAGGTAGTTTATTAGAGATTTTCCTTGTTTCTTGAGATAGGCCTGCAGTGCTATGAACTTCCTCACAGGACAGCTTTCTCTGTGTCCCACAGATTTTGTGTTGTTGTGTGTTCATTTTCAGTAGTTTCTAGGAAGCTTTTAATTTCCTCCTTGATCTCATTGTTCAATAACATGCTATTTAGCCTCCATATGTTTGGATGTTTTTGTGTGTTTTTATTATAGTTGATTTCTAGTTTCATGCCACTGTGATCTGAGATGCTTGACGTGATTTCCATCTTCTTGAACCTGTAGATACTTAGTTTGTATCCTAACACGTTGTCTGTCTTTGAGAATGTCCCATGTGCACTTGAGAAGAATGTATATTCTGCAGCTTTTTGGTGAAATGTTCTGTAAACATCAATTAAATCCATGTTGTCTAGTTTGTCATTTTGGGGCTTTGTCTCAATGTTTATTTTTTATCTGTAAGGTCTATCCAGTGAAGTCAGTGGGGTGTTAAAATCTCCTAATTTGACTGTATTGCTGTCTTTCTCTCCCTTAATGTTCTCTAAAAATTTTTTCTATACTTTGGTGCTCCTATAGTGGGTGCATATATGTTTACCAGGGTTATATCCTCTTGTTGGATCGATCTTTTAACCTGTTAACCGGGGAATTCCCTTTTTACTGTATGCAACATTTGACATATTTATACGTCCCGCCCGGTTAACAGGTTAATATTATGTACTGACCTCATTTGTGCCTTTGCTTTGAAGTCTATTTTGTTTGATATAAGTATTACTATTCTTGCTTTTGTTTTTTTCCTTTCCTTTTGCATGAAAAAAAAAAAATGTTTGCATTCCCTTAATTTCAGCCTCTATGAGTCTTTTGTTATGAGATGAGTCTCTTGTAGACAGTATGTATATGGGTCATGTTTTCTTATCCATTCCACTAACCCTTGTCTTTTTATTTAAGCATTTACATTTAAGGTTATTATTTATATGTACTTATTAATGCCATTTTTATTCATTATGTCTATGTTTCTCTCTATTTCTTCTTATTATTATAGCAGTTCCTTTAACATTTCTTGCAATGCTGGTTTGGTGATAAATAACTCCTTTAGCCCAATTTTGTCTGAGAAGCTATATATTTCATCTTCTATTTTGAATGATAGTCTTTCTGAAAAGAGTAATCTTGGTTTCAGATCCTTGCTTTTTATTACTTTGGATACTTCATGTCATTCCCTTCTGGCCTGTAGTGTTTTTGTGGAGAAATTGGCTGTCAGCCTTATGGGAACTCCTTTGTAGATAATACATTGTCTTTCTCTTGGTGCCTTTAAGATTCGTTCTTTGTCTTTAATTTTTGGCATTTTAGTTATAATGTGTCTTGGCACATCCTCTTTAAGTTCTTCTTTATTGTGACTCTCTTTGCTTCCTAAATAAATTTGTGTGACTTTTTTCTTCAAAAAGTTAGGGCATTTTTGTGTGTGATTATTTCTTTTATTGGGTGCTCTATCCATTGCTCGCTTTCTTCTCCTTCTGGTACTCCTATGATGCAGATATTGTTACATTTTATATTGTTTGACAGCTTTGTTAAATTGTCCTCCTGGTTTTTAATTGTCTTTTTTTGTTTGTTTGTTTGTTTGTTTTTGGTACTCTGATTGATTTTTCTATTCTGCTTTTAATTTGTTGATCTAATACTTGGCTTCCTGTAATCGGCTCTTTGTTCCTTCCAGTGTATTTTTTATTTCTGCTATGTTAGTCTTCATTTTGGACTGTTTTTTGTTTTTTTTGTTTTTTTATAGTTTCTATATCGTTTTTCATAGTTTCTATATTATTTTCATGCTGTTGAGCATCTTTATAATCATTACTCTGAACTCTATATCTGATAAATTGCATATCTCCATTCATTTAGCTCTTCTTCTTGAGAATTATCTTGTTCTTTCATTTGGGCCTGTTTCTTTGTCTCCCCACTTTAGCTCCCTGTTTGTGTTTTTTTCTGTGGGTTAGGTAGATCTGCTGTAACACCCAATTGTGAAAGGGTGGTCTCATGTAGTAGGTGATCTTTTGGACCCCATGGCACAGTTTCCCTGATCACAGGCCTGGGTACTCTTGTAGTGTCCCTTGTGTATGTTGTGTGGGCCCTCCTGTTGAATGGAGTCTTGATTGTTCTTGGCCCATTTGTACTTGTGATTGTCCCTCAGGCGGGCTGACAGTGAGGCTCAACACCCAACACAGCATGCAGGCTGCTATGCAGGTCTGATCGCATGAAGCAGAATATGCCTCAGCAGGGTTCAGAGCCTGCCAGGATTACCCTGTGGATGCTTTCTGAAGCAGGCCTCTGGGTTTATTGGCTTGAGGTCTCTTCTGAGGGTCTCTGGGGCAGGCCTCTGTCAGACGCTGTTTGTGACTGGCCCTGCATACCCTGTCTGGGGCTATCAGCATTCCGTAGCTCGTGGCTCCCTCTGCTGGGGCTGGTGTGTGTGAACAAGACCAAGATGTAGACCCACATCTGGTTTTAACAGCCCTGGGTCCAGGAGCAGTTTAGGCAAAAGCTCAAAACACCCGGAGATCCACCTCGGCCTACAGGCTGAGTGTTAGTCTCAGTCACTTAATGAGCCTCTGGCTGTAGTCTTCAACAGGGTATAAACTCCACAGGGTGGGGTGAGAGGGTTTCCATTGGTGGGACAATTACTCCCCCACCCCCAGGCTAAAAGTACTTTGATGGGATAGCATTGCCTGAGGCAGATGGCTTCTTCAGCGTGGGGGAATGACTCAGCACGGCAATCCTGGAGGCTGACTTCTCAGCTCTCTCCCCAGAGCCACCAGGGACTCTCCTCCCCCAGCCCTAGTCCACTCCTCCCTCCCTGTGCTGAACCCCAAGGTGAGTGGCTACAAGTGAAGTTTAGTGTGTTGGCCCTTTAAGAGTGTGCCTGTGTCTAGCCACCTCTTTCTGCCTGACAGAACTTCTGGTGCTTTTTACAGCCAGGTGTTATGTGGGTACTCTTCCTGGTTCTGTTACTCTGGTCTGGGGAGCTCAGCGTGAGGTTTAAACCCCAGACGTCTCAGCAGGAACCCCCACAGCTGAGAATCCCTCCAGCATGTCAGCTGCTACCTGTGGGAGCCCAGCCAGCCCTCTCGTGCCTCTGCACTTCCTACCAGCCTCGATGTGGGCTCCCCTCTAGGTCCGTGGATATGAGGGTTCTCTCCAGCTGGTCTTCAGTTGGTTACTCAGGTTGATTTCTCTGTATTTTAGTTGTAATTCCAGTTGATCCTGGGAAACGGTCAGTGTGGCTTCCACTTACTCCAGTGCCATCGGATGTACTGTCTTCGGCAGGTCACTGTTGTGGATGGAAAGGGGCCACGTGCTAACCTGACAAGCCCAGGGACCTGTGTGGTGACCTTGCAAACCCAGAGACCCAAAGTAACCACAAAGAACGGCCTGGAATAAAACAACAACAACCACCTTTTAACTAAAGGAGTTTATGGCAAGTAGTCCTGTCCTAGGCTAGAATCTTCCCTGAGAAACGTCAATTTTCACCTTAACTGAGCCTGTCTATTGTCTTGTGCATTTGTGATCAATTGAAATGTCAGAGTAACTCCTGTTTTGTTTTGTTTTTTTCCAGACCCCTCAGGGCACAACCAATGCACCAGGGCACAGACTACAAACCCTCATTGTTACTGTTATCATTTAATTGTTGACTTTGAACGTCCTGCACCCGCCCATGTAAAAGTTGTGCACATCTATCATTTCGCTTTTCATCCAGTCCCAGAAGTTTCCCACTTGGCTTCCTCCCGCCTCCCTAATATGTCACCACCGGGTTTCATGTAACCCACTTATGTCTCCTCTCTTTTTGTTTTAATTAATTAATGTATTTTTGTTACAGATGTCTCTCCTTTCCCCCCCACTGTTTCCCCCCTCCCCCTCCCTCCCTGCCCTGTCCCCAGCTTTGTTGTCCATGTCCACTGTTCATGCATACATGCATATAAGTCCTGTGGTTTATCTCTCCACCCCCACCCCCTCTTCTGGGGATTGTCAGTCTGTACCCCACTTCCACGTCTCTGGGACTACCCCATAAGTGAGATCATGTGATATTTGTCTTTCTCTGGTTGGCTTGTTTCACTTAAGATAATACTTTCCAGGTCCCTCCATGTCGTCTCAAAGGGTAAGAGATTTCTCTTTCTTATGGCTGCGTAGTACTCCACTGTGTACATGTACCACCGCTCCTCTTTTGATCGTAAGGTATAAATTAAGGTGCAAAAATGCCATTCTCTGGAGAATATCTCAATCCGTTGAACTTTTCCTTCTGGAAATTGTCAACAGTTAGGCTCGGATAAACTCACCAAAGTTCTCTACACATTTGAGTGTTTCTCACCTTGGCCTGTCCAACCTTGTCCCCGACCCCACTGGAGGCTGCCCACCTGTTGCTGAGGACGCCTGGCCTGTGAACCCCCCACAGGTCCCCCAGCACCTCCACGGCTGCATCCACACAACCTAGAGACCATTTCTGAGCCTACGGTACAAGAACCCCCTGCATCAAAATAGCTTGGACTTAGGTGTTAAAAATTCAGATTCCTGCCCTGGCCGGTTTGGCTCAGCGGTTAGAGCGTCCACCTGCGGTCCGGAGAGACCCGGGTTCGGTTCCCGCTAAGGGCACGTACCTCGGTTGCAGTTTGTCCCCAGCCCTGGTTGGTCGTGCGGGTGGCAGCCACTCGATGTGTGCCTTTCACATCGATGTTTCCCTCTCTCTCTCTTCCTCTCTCTCCCTCCCACTCTATCTGTACAAAAAATGGAAAAATGTCCTCGGGTGAGGATAAAAAAGAAAAACAACTCAGATTCCTGAGCCCTGTCGACAACCATTCTTAAAATTTAAATGTAATTGGCATATAACATTATATTAGTTTCAGGTGTACAACATAATGATTCAGTATTGTGAAATGACCCCAATAACTCTAGTTAACATTTATCACCACACGGAGTTACGTTTGTTTGTTTTTTTCCTTGTGATGAGAACTTTTAAGACCCACTCTCTTGGCAGCTGGAAAATGTACAGGAAAGTATCATTAACTGTAGTCACCGGGCTGCACTTCTCATCTCTGGGCTCATGTGTTTCATAACTGGAAGTTTGCTCCTGTCACTCACATCCACCCACCTCACCACCTCCCACCCCTCGCCTCTGGTAAGCACCAATTTTGTTTTTTTAATCCTCTCTCAAGGACATTTTTGCATTTATCTTCAGATAGAGCAAGAGGGAGAGAGGGAGGAAGAGAGAGAGAGAAACATCAATGTGAGAGACACATCGAGTGGCTGCCACCCACATGACCCCAACCAGGGCCAGGGACAAACTGCAACCGAGGTACGTGCCCTTAGCGGGAACCGAACCCGAGACTCTCTGGTCCGCCGACCGATGCTCTAACCACTGAGCAAAACCAGCCAGGGCAGCACCAATTTGTTTTTGGAGTCCACAGATAGTGAGTCAATGTGTAATTTGCCTTTCTCTTATCTGATTTATTTCACTTAGTTCAGTACCCTCAAGGTCCATCCACATCCTTGCTAATGGCAGGATTTTCTTTATCTGATGGCTGAATAACATTCCATTATATATATATATCTCTCTCACATTTTCTTTATCCATTCATCTATTGATATACACATAGGTTGTTTCCATGTATGGGCACTGTAAATACGGTGTGATGAACATTGGGGTGACATGCAGATATCACTTCGACATGGTATATTTATTTCCTTCAGATAAACACCCAGAAGTGGAATTGATGGATGGCACAGTAGTTCTATTTTTAACTTTATGAGGCATGTCCATGCTGATTTTCAGTAATGGCTTACGTTCTCATCACTAGCGAATAACTGTTCCCGTTTCCTTACATTCTCACCGACACGTTAGTTCTTTTCTTTCCACGATAGCCATTCTGACAAGTGTGAAGTGATATCTCATTGTGGTTTTGATTTGCATTGTCCTGATTAGTGATCTTGAGCATCGTCTCATGTACCTGTTGACCATCTGAATGTCTTCTTTGGAAAAATGTCTATTTAGATCCACTGCCCATTTTTAATTAGATTAAAAAAATTTTTTGTATTGAGTTGTAGGAATTCTTTATATATGTTGCATATTAATCCTTTCTCAGATACGCAATTTGCAAATATTTTCTCCCATTCTGTATGTTGCCTTCTTATTTTGCTGGTGGTTTTGTTTGCTGTGCGGAAGCTTCTTAGTTTGATGTAGTCCCACACTATTGAATCGGAATCCCTGGGAAGGGATTGAGTAATGATATATCTTTCACACGATTCTTGCCAAAATTTGAGAACAACTGCTGGGGGATTAGGAGAATGTGCTCCCTTAATAGTTCTCCTTAACTCTTCGGTCAGCTCCTCTTAATAGTCCTCAGGGTAGCCTTAACTTTTATAACGACAAGGTTGTGAAATCAAAGAGAAACCCACTGGGGACAAGAGGAGACATGGCCAAGGTCAGTATGAACAAGCTGACCACAGAGTTCAGACTTGTACCCCAGGGTGCGAGAAACTCTAGCTTCAGCTGGAAAAGGTCTCAATTACCCCGGAAATTGCCGTAACTGTGCCCATCCTTCAGTTCAGATGCATTTTTTTCTCTATTCATTATACTTATTACTTAGTTCATAGTATTTATTCAAATCTATAATTTTTTTAATCCTCACCCTAGCATATTTTTTAATTGATTTTTTAAAAGAGTGGGAGGGAAGGAGGGAGGGAGGGAGAGAAACACCGATGTGAGAGAGACACATTGCTCGGTTGCCTTCCACACACACCTGGACCAAAGTGATGATTAAACCTGCAACTCAGATGCATGTTCCTTAACCAGGAATTGAACCCTCGACCCTTCAGTGCACTGGTGGATGCTCTAACCACTGAGCAACACCAGCCAGGGCCAAGTCTCTAATCTTTTAATCTTAAATTATTTATTTTATAATTTGTCCCTTTTCTATTTGTTCAGTTATTTCTATTTCATGGAGAGGAGGGAATCCACAGAGCCTAGCACATGTGTGAAATGTTGTAGGTGCCCACAGGTATCCCCATAAATAATGCATCTGCGATGTTGTCGGAAAAGCGTAGTAGCAACAGCCTCCCAGGGGTGACCGAAGGGCTGGCGCCGGGCAGTGTGGCAAAGTGAGATGCTTTGTGTCACCTGAAGCTGGGCCTCCGCACCGTGGGGGATACTGGGGAGCCAGGAATAACCCCGTATACTGTGCACCTGAAGTAATACTCAGTGTCAACTGCAATTGACAAATGGAAAATAAAATACGTTAAAAAACACACACACAGCCCAAGCAGCGGAAAATAAAATACCCCGGTGAGCAGGATCTAGGGCAGGCCCCTAGTCCAAGCCACGGTCTGAACTGAGCCTGAGGCTAGACTGAGAAAATACAGGAGGAGGATGTGAAAAGTAAGCCAGTTGGCCTATAGCAGGCTGGACCCTGACGTTAGATACGATTTCCTTGTGTCTGTGATTGCGGAACGTTGTGGCGACACCTTCTGTGTGGCTGGGTCCAGACCAACGAAGGAACAGGAGGGTGAAGCCTGAGGTGTGTAGTTACCTGTGTTTGGCCAGGAAGGAAACACCCCCATCTGCAAGCCTTCTCAGGGTCATCTCGTTCCAGAAGCAGAGTCCAGGAAACATAAAATAGGTCACCTGGCCCCAAATAACTTTGTGTCACGGGAAGTAAATGTAGCAATAGGCGTCATCAGGAGGCCGATGATACGAAGAAGCAGGATGCATTCAGGATTGCCGTCCCTGTAGATGTGAAGTGGAGCTATTTCGAGGTGTTTCTGACGTAACCGTCCCATGATGATTGGGAAGATGCCTTTTCTTTCACCCTCAGCGTTCAGAGATGTTCGGGGTCTGAAGATGGGCCCAGGGCTCTTCTGGGGGCATTTATGCCTTTACTTTTGGTGACAGGGGTTTTTGTCCTCCTTCTTTAGAGCTCCCCTGTCCCTGCCCCCTGCTCTTGGTGGAAGTTTCTGGAGCAGGTGGTGTAACATCATTTCCTTGGCCCAGATACTGAAACATCTCTGATGAATGCTGAAACACCGCATCAGGTGTTGCGATGTCTTCATGTCTCAGAACGGAATTTTGAAGTGTTTTCATTCTGCTTCCAATTTCTAACTCTTCTCTGCTTCTAAAGATAAATTGGCAAAGATGTCAACATAAAATGAATGTACGCTCATTAAAATATTTGGAGAAGATGGTAAACAGAGAGGGAAAGATAAGCCCTGCCCGCCCGCAAACAACTGCTGCTAATATTTATTTTGGTTTATTACCATTCTGCACTTTATCATGAATAGCTTTTTAAAAATGTTTGTTTGCTTTACATAGTAGTAATCATGCTGTATACATAGTTTTTTTATCGCTAAGTGTAAAATTATAATGATAACATAGCAGAAGCTTTCTTTCCATGTTATTATAAGCAATTCATAAATATCGATTGTGCACCAGCATTGATCTAATCATGCCTGACTATTGGGCATTTAGGTTGCTTGTAATTTTTGAATAATCCCATGATGAACATCTTTGTAAATAAAACATTTTACACTTCGGGTGTTTTTCTTTTTTTTACTTTGTGTCGATTTCTTGAAAGTGGAGCTACTTTGTTCTTGTATGTAAACTGCCCCCCCCCCATAGCCAATAAGGCAACTTTGTATCACCCTCTCCTCCAGGCTCTTTTTTTTAAACACTGTTTAATTAATTTATTATTGTTACAGATGTTTCTCCTTTTCCCCCTATTGGTACCCTCTTCCCCTGTTGTCCACGTCTATCGGTTATGCGTACATGCATATATGTTCTGTGGTTTATCTCTTCCCTCCCCGCCAGCCCCTCTTCTGGGGATTGTCAGTCTGTACCCCACTTCCACGTCTCTGGGACTACCCTATTCCTCAAACTGTTATGTTCATTATATTCCACAAATAAATGAGATCATATGATATTTATTTTTCTCTGTTTGGCTTGTTTCACTTAGGATAATACTTTCCAGGTCCCTCCATGTCGTCTCAAAGGGTAAGAGATCTTTCTTTCTCACAGCTGCATAGTACTCCATTGTGTATATGTACCACAGCTTTTTTATCCATTCGTCTACTGATGGACAGTTGGGCTGTTTCCAGATCTTAGCTATTGTAAATAGTGCTGCTACAAACACGGGGGTACATATATTCTTTCTGATTGGTGTTTCAGGCTTCTTAGGGTATATTCCTAGAAGTGGGATCACTGGGTCAAATGGAAGTTCAATTTTCAATTTTTGGCGGTAACACCATATTATTTTCCATAGTGGCTGCACCAGTCTGCATTCCCACCAGCAGTGTACTAGAGTCCCCTTTTCTCCACACCCTTGCCAACACTTGTCTGATGATTTGTTGATGGCGGCCATTCTGACAGGTGTGAGGTGACACCTCGCCATCCACGGGAAGTCATCGCAGTAATTACACTGCAGTTCTTGCCAGGTGAATAGTGACTCTAGGGTTGTGCAAAAGCAGTTTGCACAACTACTATGGGCATAACTGATATAAATATGTCTAACATTCCAAATATCTTAAATTTTATAATAATGTATTCTTCTAATAGTCGTGTATGAGTGTGCCATTTCATCTAACTTCAGTCAATATAAAGAATGATTGTAATTGTTCTAATTTGGAAAATAGTATTTCACTTATTTATATTGCTTTAGATATGAATTTTAAAAAGTCACTTTGTTTCAGTTTTCTCACCAGAGAGAGATTTTTTTTTCCTCTCAGTGGCTCTTCTGCCAAACAGAAGGTGCGGTGAGGCCCTGGTCCAAACCTGTGCTTCCGTCTCTGGGGCTGGAAGTCACATCATGAGCTCTTTCTGCTTTGGGCCTTCTTTCTGGGCAGAGGTCCTGCTCTCCTGTCCCCTCTGGGCGTCTCCATGGGAGCGCTGGAGAGGTCCTCTCGGGTCCAGACTGAGAGTATCTCAGCCCATCGGATAGGATGGAGACGTCTCCCATTGTTCAGCTGCTTAGTAAAGACTGTGTGGGAAGGTGCAGGGGCACCACCATGAAGTCTGGGCCACCTGCTGGGACCTCGGCTAAGTTCTGGACAAGGGTCCTCCCGAGAAACAGGATGAACAGTACACACACACACACACACACACACACACACAAGCATGACTCATTTCATTGCATTTCCCTGTGTCATGCTTTGCAGACATAGTTTTTTTTATTTACAAATTAAAGGCTTGGGGCAAACCAGCATCGAGCAAGTCTATGGAGCCATTTTTCATACTAGCTCAGAGGATGGTTAGCAGTTTTTAGAAATAAAATTTTTTTTTTCTTTACTGATTTGAGAGAGAGAGGAAGTGAGAGGGAGAGGGGGATAGAAACATCGATGAGAGAGAACACCGGTTGGCTGCCTCCTGCACGCCCCCCCCCCCCCACTGGGGATTGAGCCCACAGCCTGGGCATGTGTCCTGACTGGGAATCAAACTGGTGACCTCTTGGTGCAGGGTCAATGCTCAATCATGGAACCACACCAGCTGAGCAGAAATAAAGAATTTTTAAATTAAGGTATGTACATTTTTTTCAGACATATTGCTGTTGCACACTTAATAAACTACACTGGGGTATACATATAACTTTAAATGCATTGGGAAACCAAAAATTCCTTTCATTCGCTTTAGTGTCATAGTCTCTTATCGTAATGTTTTGTAACTGAACCCACGATATCTCGGAGCTATGCCAGCACACTTACCTAGAGGAGAAACTGGCTCATGCAGGTTTGGAGGCCCAGAGTCCCCAGGACGCTGTATCCGGGAGCTGGAGAACCAGCAAAGTCGTGGGTAATTTATTCCAAGTGCAAAGTGTTAGGAGCCTGGAGCACCAATGTCAAGGGCAAGAGAAGGGAGATGTCTCAGCTCAAGCAAAAGGAGCATTTGCTCCTCTTCTGCCCTCAGACCCTTGGTGGATTGGATGGTGCTCACCTGTATTAGTGGGTGATGCCTACCTGCATTGCTGAGAGTCCTGTGTCTTTACTGACAATGGTGGGAACAGAAGCAGTAAGACCCGTTGACTGGACAGGTTCTCTGGCCAACATAAGAGATGTTCATCCCTGAGATTTGGTGTCCGGGCCCAGCACAGTCCAGTGGAAACTTGGACAGCTCAGCTGCGCCCCGACTCAGTCACCCCAGCTCATGCATTTTCCTGGCACAGCTGGGTCTTTTGCAAGGAGATCAATGAGGTAGGCTGCTGTCACGAGAGGCTGCCAAAGTCTAACCTAAATTGTCCCCGAGCCAGTGACAATAAACCAAACTGGTACAAAGATGTGAGCTGGCCAAGGGATGCCTGTGACTTAGGTAGAGGCGAATGTGATAAATATCAGATTTTCGGGGACGGGATTCAAGGTTAACTTAGGAGACCAGTCGGGTCCGCTCCAAGTATATGGATTTGCTCCATTCTTAAATGACCAAGAGTTCGTCTTCAGTCTCTGCGGATCGCAGCTTGGTGGTAGGTCCTAATCGACTGAACAGGTCTGCAGTCTGGGGGGTCCTGGGCTATCTGAGAGACGGAACATTTGAATTTCTGGGTAACACTGGTGCCTGGCAGGTGGCGAGGCGTTCTGATCCTGTTCCAGGGATGTGCAGAGAGAACTGAACGTAAAAGTCCCCTGGGAAAGGAGAATTGGGATCGGACCAGCAGGGTCTGGTCTCTGTTTCGTACAGTGTTTATTACACACGCAGACCCTGTTCTGAACGCGGGGGCTGGAACCCCTGTAATTCCACCCCAGCTGCCCAGATGCTAGGAGCTGAGTAAGTCAGGTGTGGAAGGACGCTCTAACTTGGCCTTCCCCGGGGTCAGTCCCTGGGTTGGGCCCGTCAAGGTCGGGAAGAGGAGCGAGGAGAAAGGATGTGTCCTTCTGTTCCCTTCCCCCTTTAGGTCTTATGTTTTCATTTCTCTCTTTAAAAACAACAGCGGCCCTGGCGGGTGGGGCTCAGCGGTTAGAGCGTCGGCCTGCGGACCAGAGAGACCCGGGTTCGATTCCGGCCAAGGGCACGCACCTCGGTTGCAGTTCGACCCCAGCCCCGACTGGGGTCATACAGGTCGCAGCCAATGGAAGTGTCTCTCTCACATCGATGTTTCTTTCTCTCTCTGTCTCTCCCTCCTTCCCACTCTGTCTGAAGATAAACGTGAAAACATCCTCAGGTGAGGAGTAAAAATAAAAAAAAATAAAAACAACAACAAAAGCTATTGTTTCATTAAAAAATGTCTTTATTTGATAAAATGTAGAAAATGAACCTAAAGGGAAGAGAAGAATAATATTGCAAGTAATCTTACTGCCCAAAGATAAGTCATGATAACACTTGAAACGATTTTCTTTGTGCTTTTCCCTCTGCCTCGTTACTTTTTCGTAATAATTATCACTTCACCTACATTTTACAATATGTGTTGATACTATTGAACTCTTCAGATGCAACTTTCATGGCCACATAATATTTCAACAGATAGTAATTATATAAATTACTTAGCAATTTCCCTACTGTTGAAGATTTAGTTCCTTTTTTAATATTAATTGTTACAAATGAGAGTATAATAAACATATCTGCAACAGGCATGTGTACACACAAGTGTGCACGTGAGTCAAATCCAATAGCCTTCTGAATCCATTTTCCTAAATGTTGCTACTACATTAAATAACCACACTGTAACAAACTTCGTTAACTATATAAAATCTGATTTTTATGTTGGCAAGTAAGGGAAGTATTTTCAAAGTGCCTCCTGAGGCTGAGGAGCACCTGAGCGCCGAGGGTTCGTAGACACCGGGACGCAGGGCAGCCGTGTCCGGCCGAGACAGCACTGGAGCAGGGACCGTCTCCGGCTTCTCGAGAGCCTGGCCTGTCACCCACAGAAGGACAACAGCGCCTGGTTGTAGAAGCAGAGCATGGTGCCCTGAAGGTGAGACGCTTGTGGGCAGACTTCCTCCGCATTGAGCCCTGGCCTCACAGAACCTCACATGTGATACCAGTTACAGACATTGGTCCTGGCCGGTTTGGCTCAGCAGTTAGAGCGTCAGCCTGCGGACCAGAGAGGCCCGGGTTCGGTTCCCGCTAAGGGCACGTACCTCCGTTGCAGTTTGTCTCTGGCCCAGGTTGGGGTCGTGTGGGTGGCGACCAGTCGATGTGTCTCTCTCACGTCGATGTTTCTCTCTCCCTCCCTCTCTCCCTCCCGCTCTATCTGAAGATAAATGCAAAAATGTCCTCAGGTGAGGATAAAAAACAACAAAAAAACCCCGTAAGAATACAGAAATTGCTCTCAGTCCCATACCAAGATCATGACATCAGTAGAAAGCTTATAAATAGATGAAGTAGCAACTTTGAGGCCCTTCAGTTCTGGGGCCCTAGGGAGACCCGAAAAAGAATAAATAAATTATATTTATATCTATATTAATTGTATGTCAACAAATATTTAATTATACTATAATTACAGGAATATATATTTCTTACAATATATATTTCTTTCTTTTACTTCCTTAGGCACACTACATACACTACTTCCCATGTTTTCTATTAAATTATATTTATTATTTACAACAGCATTTACTCAGTAGCTGAGAATACATTTTAGAATATATGGGAACTGTCCGGCCGCTGTGGCTCAGGGGTTGAGTGTCGACCCTGCACCCAGAGGTCGCCGGCTCGATTCCGGTCAGGGCACAGGCCCAGGTTGTGGGCCCATCCCCAGTGGGGGGCGTGCAGGAGGCGGCCAGTCGATGTTCTCTCTCATCCATGTTTCCATCTCTCTCTTTCTCTAAAATCAATAAAGAAAAAATAAAATAAAATGTTTTTTAAAAGAAGAATATATAAGCCTCACCTGAGCGCAACCACCCGCACATCAGGTAACAACGATCATCAAGCTGCCCTCCGTGTGCAGACCCGGCGCGGGGTGTTTCTGTGCACATCCCCCGTTTATCCGTCAGCCCTTCCGTGGCGTTGGGAGGCGCCCATTTCATAGCCGGGGAGACTGAGATCTGGAGCCCGACGGGCTCGGCCCCGCCCACCCGGGAGGAACTGCGACGTCAGGGAGTCGCCGTCTGCCCGTCCTGCCCGAGGCCCACGCGCTGGAAACTCAGAGCCAAGCGGGCTGTGCCGGTTCACTGGGCCGGATGCTGAGGGGGCCTCAGGCCTTGCTCATGCAATGCTGACCTTTCTCATCTACACCTGGGGGGGCCTCAGCACCTGTTCCACCAGGGGGTCGGCCAGGGCCCCAGACGGCTGAGGCCCAAGGGTGGGGACTGGAGAAGAAGTGAGTCTGGGAGTGTTGTTAGCAGGGAGGAGGTGCACAGTGGAGCTTCTCCTAAACTTTATTGTTTTAAAAGATAAGTAACTATATAGCTCTATCTATCTATATCTATCTATCTATCATCTATCTATCTATCATCTATCTATCTATATCTATCTATGTATATCTATATCATCTATCTATCTATCTATCTATCTATCTATCACCTATCTATCTATATCTATCTATCTATCTATCTATCTATCTATCATCTATCTATCTATCTATCTATCTATCTATCATCTATCTATCTATCATCTATCTATCTATCTATCTATCATCTATCTATATCTATCTATCTATCTATCTATCTATCTATCTATCTATCATCTATCTATCTATCTATCTATCTATCTATCTATCTATCATCTATCTATCTATCTATCATCTATCTATCTATCTATCTATCTATCTATCTATCTATCATCTATCTATCTATCTATCTATCATCTATCTATCTGTATTTTAAAAGTGAATTTATAAAGGCAAAGCCCAGTGGGACTCGGCGCAGGGACCCTCTGGAAGGGTGCTGACGCTGGTGTCTGTCCCCCCGGAAGGAAGGACCTCAGAAGAGGGACCCACGCACATGATTTGCCGATCTGGTTACGTGGGCACTTTCTGGATGGTGCATGTCCGAGTTTTTTTACAAGACTTACATTTTCTCCCAGGAGTCGAGCTCCCGATACCTTCAAATGCATTATCATCAAGGATTACAAAGTTTTAGTTAAAAAATTAATTAACATTCAATTACAGGATTTTATGGGAAATAAAACTGTACCTGCAAACGAACTAAAAAGCAATGATAAGGACATGAGATGGCAAAAACTTGTGGTAGATAGCTAAGGCTGAACTCTGAGAAATTTTTATAGCCTCCAACAGAATCATTTTCAAAACGGGGAAAGCGAAAATAAACGTATCACACATCCTAAACATTCAAAGAACAAGATAAATAAAAATAAAATGGAGGAGGCATTAAGATGTTAGTGGGAATGAATGGAATAGAAAATAAATAGGAGCTGCTTGAAGCAAAGTTTGCAACGAAGGGAAAAACAATCTTTTTTATTTATTTTTTCTGTGATTCCCCCCCCCCTATAATTTTGGGGTATTCTGCAGGCCCAGACACAACTTTTCAGGTGCAGACCCTGAAGGTCATAAAAAAGGATCCACTCCAAGCAGATACGTATTCTTTCTTTTTTTTTTTATCCTCACCCAAGGACATTTTCCCCATTTTTTTGTTCAGATACAGCGGGAGGGAGAGAGAGGAAGAAAGAGAGAGAAACATCAATGTGAAAGGGACACATCCAGTGGCTGCCACCAGCATGACCCAACCAGGGCCGGGGACAAACTGCAACCAAGGTACATGCCCCTAGTGGGAACCGAACCCGGGTCTCTCTGGACCACAGGCCAATGTTCTAACCGCTGAGCCAAACCGGCCAGGGCCAAGCAGATACACATTCTGATCCTAAAAGGGACTCCGCTCAGCATCCAGGTCTGTGTCCCTGCTGAGCTGGGTAATAATACTACCTGTACCGGCAGTACTCGCTGTCTTCACGGAGCCCTTGTAGATGCCAGGGGTATTTGTGCACTAATCCTTCTAAAATCTCTATGCGGCAGAGATGTTTGCTACTATTTTTTAATTATTAATTAATTAATTAATTTTTGTTACAGATGTTTCTCCTCTTTCCCCCATTGACACCCTCCTCACGATCCCAACCCCCACCCTGCAGCGGCGTTGTTGTCCATGTCCATTGGTTATGTGTACATGCATGTAAGTTCTGTGGTTTATTCATCCACCTCACCCAATACAGGCTTTTCATATATGGTCTTTACTATGTTGAAATATGGTCCCTCTATTCCCACATTGCTGAGCGTTTTTATCAGAAATGGGAGCTGAATTTTGTCAAATGCTTTTTCAGCGTCTATTGATTTGATCATGTGTTTTTCATCTTTCATTTTGTGTATGTGGTGTATCACATTACGGCTGACTTCACGTTAACAAATGGTTCAGAAAAATCTGAGACAACAGCTTAATGGCCACCTCCAGCTCCAAAGCCACTGTATTTGTTTTCTACTCTTTTTAATACGAAAGAATGAAGCGTAGCTTAGATACAGTTCATTCACTCAGCAAATGTTTACTGAGTGTCTACTCAGTGCTGGAGATACAGTAACGAACAGCCGATTGAACTCTCTGCCATCACAAGCTGTCCTTCTAGGAGCAGCTGCCCCAAGTCACGCACAGGGGGAATTTGAGGCTCGTCTGTTCTATCGGTCATCTTGCTGGACACGGCACCTTCACTCTGCCCGTTACAGCTCGAGGCAGCCGCGGGGAGAGTCAAGTGGAAGCTGAGCACTGGTCCCATGGCTTCGGTGATTCTCATCTACACCTGGGGGACCCCAGCACCTGTTCTACCCGGGGGCTGGCACTTCAGTGAGACCCTTAATTAAAGGTGCAGCTTGTATCTGGCTCAGAGAAAAGCGCAGTAAATCCTAGCTAGTGCTACGAATAGTTACTTTATTATCATGCGGCCCTGATCTCTTCAGACCTCCGGAGCTGAAGGTCCAGCACCTCTGTGAACCAAGTCATTTGACCTGGGCCTTTTCCTCCGGGAACGGCATTCCCGATAGGAGTGTCTTTGCTTATCTAGACGCCTCGGGTCACATAGTCTAACAATATGACTTAGGTGGGACATCCAAGCTAGAAAAATAAAATTGTGATATCGGGTGGGGGCTTTGGGTCATGCAGTATCAACCTCCACAGGGACTGGGGACTGAAATCAACCATCTGGGCAATAATCAATCAATCAATCAATCAATCATCATGCCTGCGCAGTGGAGCCCCAGTAAAACTGAGGCGTGGGTAAGTTTCCTTGATTGACAGTGCTCTGTGTACATTGTCACATAATCACCAGAAGAATAAAGTAACAGTGTCTCGGCTTCATGGGGAAAAGGTAACTAGGAGCTCTGTTTGGTTCTTCTCCGGCTTTGGTCTGTGTCTCTGTTTTTTAGCTGATTTTATCTGTATGTTTTTCTTTAATAAACTGGGACTATAATAGCTAGCAGTGAGCTCCGAATGTCCTAGCAAATGATCAAATCTAAGCGTGATTTGGGGAGCCCCTCGATGTTGCAACGTCTCCGATGAGAAGGTGATCTTGTGGGTGTTCCCCAAAACTTGTCTAATTTCAAAACGCAAAACGAATCTGGCCAGGTTTTACCTGGGGTGATAGTAGATCGGAAGGAACTGTCCAGAATCCCTGTAAGATATAGACAAAACTCACAAATAGGAGAGAAAAAAGTGAAACAAACTTGAATCAATAGCAAAACCCCCCTGTGCGTCCAGACTCTCACTGTTGAGCTGTGAAGCTGCAGCGTGGCCAAGGCAGCCCATGTCTCTTGGGTCGAAATAACGGGGTCACAGAGAGGTTCTAAAACCATCACCCAGAAGGCTGGGGGCTCTGCCTCGGGCAAAGGCAAAGGGGCCCCTTGGGGTCTGTAGCTACAATGACTTCATCCACAGCTTTGGAACATTTTCTTCCTTCCTTATTTAAGTGTTTATTTGTGTTCCCCAGCATTCTACAGAGATTTGAAGTAACTTGGAAAAAAAAAAAATATATATATATATATAGTCTGCTCCAGTTTCTTCACTTTCTTTCTTTCTTTATTTTATTATTTTTTAATCCTCACCCGAGGACATTTTTCCATTTTTTATTCAGATAGCGAGGGAGGAAGAGAGAGAGAAACATCGACGTGAAAGGGACACATCGAGTGGTTGCCACCTGCACGACCCAACCAGGGCTGGGGACAAACTGCAACTGAGGTACATGCCCTTAGTGGGAACCGAACCTGGGCCTCTCCGGACCGCAGGCCGACGCTCTAACCGCTGAGCCAAACTGACCAGGGCTTCTTCACTTTCTTTTAAAAAAAAACAACAACAAAGTGAGAACTGGAAGTAGAAGAGGGAGGGGAGGGGGGGTCAACGGAGAAGGAGAAGAACCTGGGTTGATTCCTATTCAAAGTGCCATGAAGATCTTCTCCATACGTTCATTACATAATCAAAAGCCTCGTGTCCCTATTTATTTGTTTGTTTATGGCCTGTACTTATTTCTGGCCTCCTTAATTGGTCTTTGACATTTGGTGGCACTAAAAGCTTCCCACTGTGATTGAGTCTGCAGTTTTCTCCTGCACCCTTAATGGTCTCTGCCCCACACTTGGATGTGTATAATTCACTCATTTCCCAAGGCTCACATTGTTAAGGTCTTCGGTACAGGCTACTCTCTATCTGTACAAAGTAACTTTTTCCCTTAATGCTTTTTGCCTTGAATTCCACTTCGGTGCAGAAATGGCTACCTCTGGGTTACTTTCATTTGTAGCAGCCACTGTAACCTTGAATAACCTTTTAATTTTTCAGTGTCCTTTGGCTTCGTGTTCCGTGAAAGCAGCATCTATCTGCACTTTATTGTCAACGCAGTCTCAGAGATTTGATTTTGAGAAGTTTAAACAGTTGTACTTCGTTTTCTAGAGTGGATGTGTGCTGTTTCCTCATACCCACAGTAACGTGTAAGATAGACTTCTGGATTTTCCGCACTCATTCCCCCAAATCTGCATTACATCCTCCAAACTAATATTCCACCTGTCTTCTTGGATTGCTATCCACCCAAATTGTTGCATATTTATGAGTAAAAATGGGTCTGTTTTTCTAGTAAGCACATTATTTAAAAAAATGTTTTTTCCTTTATTGATTTTAGAGAGAGAGGAAGAGAGAGACAGAAACATGGATGAGAGAGAACATCAACTGGCCGCCTCCTGCAGGCCCCCCACTGGGGATGGGCCCACAACCTGGGCATGTGCCCTGACCCGGAATCGAACCCGTGACCTCTTGGTGCAGGGTCGACGCTCAACCCCTGAGCCACACCGGGGGTGCCCATGCAGTGCTTTTAAATGAGCGGAGCCACTTGCTGACACATGGAGGAGAGATGCAGCCTGACCAGGCACCTCAGTCCAGGCTGTTTCTCTCTACCTTCTGCTTTTTCGTTTCTGATTCCAGGACCTGCTATGGTTACACGGAGAGAGGTTAGAAAGCACCTGACCTGGCGGGCGGCTGGCTGCGGAAGGCGCTGTGGGGGCCTCAGAGGGCCCCCCTCCTCACAGCACAGCCCCGGAGCCGGGCATCGCCCCCTCCCCGCTGCTCAGACCAGTCTCCCCTCACAGGGCCCCTTCCCAAGAGAAACGCGCACTGGTTTCCCAACTCCAGATGGGCGCACGGAGGGGTCCCAGTGCCCATCCCTCGGCAGGGCGCAGAGGGACGGAATGTGCCCCAGCTGTGGCTTCTCCCTGGACAGGACCCCAGGACCCATCCCTGCTCATCTGACAGCACCCCAAGTGCCTCTGTCTGGGGCAAACAGGAAACCCATGGCTTTGGTATCGCTGACGGTTTCTTCTGTTCTTTACCTTCACAGGCACCTCGGCGTAATCAGTAGGCCCGCTGAAGCCTCTTGATTCTATTCAGCTAATGGATTTCGTTTAAGGAGTAAGCAGCTAATGACCGGAGGAGCACAGCCCGCGATCACAGCAGCCCCAAGGGCTGGACATCGCGGGAGGACAAGCCTGGAACCTCTGCCCCGTGGGGCAGGGACTGGGCTTGGAAACGCGCCGACAAGTTCCGCCGCGGCCGCTTTACGCAGGGACGCCCTGCAGCCCAGGGATGATGTGAACGTCACCCCTGTGGTCGCTCCTCCCATTTGTACTGTCGGCCACCAGCTGTGGGCTTCCGGGGTCCAGGCCAGAGGGGGTCAGCGGAGCCCTGACCGAACCCGGAAAAGGGTCGCCGGGCTCAGGGGTGAGGCAGGCCCGGCCAGGGTGTCGCGCGCAGAGGCCAGGGGTAGGGCGCAGAGGAGACAGAGCCGGAGGACAGCGCCAGCGCCGTCCGAAGAGGTGGGAGCTGAGACCCCCGGGCCACAGGCCGCCAGCCTCCGTGGACAAGCGCGGTGGGTGCGGCCGAAGCACCGAAAACCGCGGAGCCCAGGGGCGGCCCAGCCCGAAGCCTGCTGCTGTAGGAGGAAGAGCAAACCCGGGGTCAGCGGACGGCAGGTTCATTCAAACTCCTCTGCGCGCAGCTCGGTGGGGATGCAGCCGGCTCCGCCTCCCCGGCCGCGGAACCGTGTCCGCCTGGCCCGTGGCGCAGGAGCAGAGCTGGGAGTTTGCCCAGGGCCCAGCCGAGCAAGCTTCGCTCTGGTTACCTGCTGGCGGACTGTTCCCATCCCTGTCCCCTGCCCCCTGCCCCCTGCCCGGTAAGGATGCCCCCCGGCTCTGGCCCAGCGCGGGCACCAGCAGACGGGCCTCCCCCCTGCGCAAGTGTGAGCGGCCACGTCCTGCCCGCTGGTCCACCCGCACCCCGTGTTCTTCCATCAGAGAACAGAGGGCGCTCGCTCCCTGGCTGAGCTCCGGCTCCGGCGTTAACTGCTCCGTGGGGTGACCCTGCGGTGTTCTCCGCCTCAGCCTGCTACCCGTTGGAGGGAACCATATGCCTCGGGTAAGATCGGGGTGCTAAGGAAAAGCTGTGATGATGAAAAGAAAGAGGCGGGCCCAGTGGTTGGCACGAGGACGAGCCTGGAGCCCGGTGACTTCTTGGGGTCTTCATCTGAGTGGTCTTTAGTGTTTTCGGGTGTCCTGAGCAGACAAGCCCATAGGGGAGCGTCCTGCTCGGTATGCTGTGTTCCTGCCCTTCAAAGCAGAGAGGCGTCGCTGCTGACCCCACTCCGGTTGTTTTCTTGAGTCACCCGTTGGGTATTTTGACTTAATATCCAGACTCTTTGTGAATATTTCAGCTAAACATTTTCCCCCACACCGGGATAGAATACAAAGTGACATGTTTAAATTCAGTGTCTTTGTGATGGGAACACACTCAGGAAGAGGCAATAACAGTTAAAAAAATTATTTTTTTCTTTATTGACTTTTTTTTTTAGAAACAACGATGAGAGAGAACATGGATTGTCCACCTCCTGCGTGCCCCCCACTGGGGATTGGGCCCACAACCCGGGCATGTGCCCTGACTGGGAACCGAACTGGTGACCTCTTGGTGTAGGGTCAACACTCAACCACTGAGCCGCACCGGCTGGACTAACACAGGAATCTGAAAACCAGCACGATTGCTGTCGCCACCAAATCCCTACATTTGCAAATCTCCCCTGCTTGGGGCACATGCCAAGACCCAGACAGGGCACGGGGCACCCACCTCACGGCGGGAGGAGAGGTGGAGGCGAAATGGTTGTGGGTTCACGCAGCAGTGACTTCGTAGTGGGGACCATAATCCCTGTTCCCCTGCTTTTCCAAAGAGTGTGCGGTTTTTCTAAAATTCCTGGAAAAACGTCTCACTGTTGGCTGCTCAGAACATCCACGGAGGTCCTGGTTCGGGCTCTATTTCTCTCGGATTTGTTACGATGGGGAAGATAACGGTCTGCTGCCCGTGTCCTGCTGCCCAGGTAGCCTCCTTCGCAGACGGCGGGTGGACAGGAGCCCAGCCTGCCTCCCAGCGCGGCCCCTCCCAGCCTCTGCCTCAGCCCAGCGAAGCCGTCTCTGCAGCTCCCAGTGTCCCCTCCCTGCCAGTTAGGTTCCGATGGTCAACAAAACCCAGGGGACTTAGGCATCGGCACTGAGCACTACCGAAGGTTCCACCCCCGTGATCCTCCTCTTGCTTTTGGGGAGCACACATGGACTGCCGTGACCTCTTTCTTGAGGTCACAGGGGCGTCAGTGACTCACCAGCTCTGGCTGCGGCCTCATCGTCCATGTTGGGCCAACCATAGCGCTGAGCCCAGAGAACCCGGGCAGGAATTTCCCCCAGGCCGGGTGACTCCTCGAGTGCCCAGCTTTCTAGTGCCATTTGCTGGTGTCTCTGGTTCTTATTCCATATCTAGCTTGTTAATAGCATTTACAGACTGGAGAAAGTCATGGTCGCTTTTCCCTCCATAACCTTTTACTTGTGTAGCCAGCATGATACTCGCACCCCGGAAAACATCCGAGCTGGAAGTCAGTGTGCAAGACAGAGAAATGGGCGCATCTCTGCGAAATTCCTGGCAAAGTTTAAATTTGTCTATCCATCTAACCTGCTCCGGCTTCTAGTTATTGTGTCGGGTTTTTTTTTTGTATTTTATAGTCTTGTGGGAACTTATTCTTTGTGTGGAGTATTTTCAGTGTCATGCTTTTTCAAGTGTGCAGGGTATTCACTTATAATTTATATATATATAAATGATTGAAGTTTTCGAGGGAGAGGTAGGGAGAGAGAGAGAAACACTGATGTGAGAGAGAAACATTGATCAGCTGCCTCCTGCACGCCCCCTACTGGGGATCAAGCCCCCAACCCAGGCCTGTACCCTGACTGGAAATCAAACCCGGCCCTGTCAGTCCATGGGATGGTGCTCAATCCACTGGGCCACAGGGCCGGGCTATTCAGTTAAAATTTAAAACAATCTCTTGTATATAGTTTGCTACATCTTTGTCCTCCTTTCAAAGTTTGTTACTTTATGCCTTTTCTCTTTGTCTCAATTAGTTCCAGCATGAGTTTGTTTCTTTCATTGGTTTTTCCAGGGAACCAGTTTTTAGATGTATTAATTTTACTATTTTTCTATCGCTTTATTTCTACTTTAGTTTACATCATCTGTGTTTTCCTTAGGATTTCCAAGTGGCACGCTTAGCATCATTACTTTTGTGTTTACACTGTAGCAGAATCGTCTACATTGTTCCCTGCTCTAGTTTCACAAATGAGGTTTGCTGTGTCAGGATCCCGCCCATTTCGCTATTTTGAAAATGACTTCAGTCTTGTTCTACCTTTCCAGTAGTGTGTTCATCCCTTCCCTTGTCTCTGTTACGCAGCATGGAACGGCCGTGTGGCTTTGTCATACCACAGTCTGCGTTAGAACCCAGCTTCCATACTAACCGATATGTGACCGTCTCCAGAGACATGCAGTGGAGATGGGATAGATGAGACATAGGCAAGGTCTTGCTTAAACCATTCTGTGCGTGAAAACAGCCAGGCTGCTGTGTGCACACTCAGGCTCTGTGAATCCTTGGGGGATGGGGCGTGGCCTGTGGGCGCGTGGCCGGTGGGCACAGGCATCTCAGCAGGTCCTGGAGCCCAGCCCTCACACGCTGTGAATAACCGATGCGCCTGCACCTGTTGCTGACCTGGTCCTTCTGTGGGTTTCCTGTTTGTTCACAGTTCTTCCTTTGGGGGGCACCACCTCCCCCACCCACACAATTATCTTTCCATTGCACAAATTAATCACCCCATAGGGCAGCACACATCTTCTTACCATTTTTCTGTTTTCTAGTCTTTTTGTTGTATGGCCTATGCTTTGTTTGTTCTTAGCAAAGGTTGAAATATAAATATTCTCATTTCTAGCAACTAAAATGAAAATGACTATTTGAAGAGCAAAAGAAGCATGCTACACAATCAGCCAGGTGTGGTAAAATGCAATCGTCATCATTGTTATTATATTTATCTTCACTGTTGAAACTATTACAGATGTCCCCCTTTTCCCCCCTTTGACCCCATCTTCCCCGCCACCCCCGCCTTCCCCACACGATTGTGTGTCGGTTATGCATATATGTAAATAATTTATTTGGCTTAAACTCTTTTTAAAATTATTTATTTATTTGTTTTTGTTACAGATGTTTCTTCTTTTTCCCCCCTTGACACTATCCTCCCCCTCCCTCCCTGCCCCTCCCCCAGCTTTGTTGTCCACGTCCATTGGTTATGCATATATGCACATAAGATCTGTGGTTTATCTCCCCCCACACCCTCTTCTGGGGATTGTCAGTCTGTACCCCACTTCCACGTCTCTGGGACTACCCTGTTCCTCAGACTGTTATGTTCATTATATTCCACATATAAGTGAGATTATGTGATGTTTGTCTTTCTCTGCTTGGCTTGTTTCACTTAGGATAATACTTTCCAGGTCCCTCTATGTCGTCTCAAAGGGTAAGAGATCTTTCTTTCTTACAGCTGCATAGTACTCCACTGTGTATATGTACCACAGCTTTTTTATCCATTCGTCTACTGATGGATACTTGGGCTGTTGCTAGATCTTAGCTATTGTAAATAGTGCTACTATGAACATGGGGGTACATATATTCTTTCTGAGTGGTGTTTCAGGCTTCTTAGGGTATATTCCTAGAAGTGGGATCACTGGGTCAAATGAAAGATCAATTTTTAATTTTTTGAGGAAACACCATACTGTTCTCCATAGTGGCTGCACCAGTCTGCATTCCCACCAGCAGTGCACTAGAGTCCCCTTTTCTCCACACCCTCACCAACACTTGTTGTTTGATGCTTTGTTGATGGCGGTCGTTCTGACAGGTGTGAGGTGATACCTCATTGTTGCTTTAATTTGCATCTCTCTGATGATTAGTGATGTTGAGCATTTCTTCATATGTCTCTTAGCCATTTGTATGACCTGTTTCGAGAGGTGTCTATTTAGGTCCTCTGCCCATTTTTTAATTGGGTTTTTCCTTTTGTTGAGTTGTATGAGTACTCTATATATTTTGGAAATTAACTCTTTATCTGATGTATCATTGGCAATTATGCTCTCCCACACAGTGGGTTGCCTTTCCATTTTAATGGTTGTTTCTTTTGCTGTGCAGCAGCTGTTGAGTTTGATGTAGTCCCATGTGTTCCTTTGTTTCTGTTGCCTTAGGTGATGTATCAATGAAAATTTTGTTACCTACATTTTCTTCTTGGATTTTTATGGATTTATGTGTCACATTTAAGTCTTTTATCCATTTTGAATTTATTCTTGTGTATGATGTAAGGTGATAGTTTAGTTTCATTTTTTTGCATGTAGCTGTCCAATTTTCCCAACACCATTTATTAAAGAGGCTGTCTTTACTCCATTGTATGTTCTTGCCACCTTTGTCAAATATTAATTGAGCATAATATTTTGGGTCAAATTCTGGGTTCTCTGTTCTGTTCCATTGATCTATGTGCCTGCTCTTGTGCCAGTACCAGGCTGTTTTGATTACTGTTGCTTTGTAGCATAACCTGATATTTGGTATTGTGATCCCACCTACTTTGTCCTTCTTTTTTAAGATTTCTGTGGCTATTCGGGTTTTTTGTTTGTTTGTTTGTTTGTATATGAACTCTTGAGTGTTTGTTCTAGTTCTGTGAAATGTATCATTGTTATTTTGATGGGGATTGCATTGAATCTATAGATTGCTTTGGGTAGTATGGACATTTTAATGATGTTAATTCTTCCAATCCATGAATAAGGTATATGCTTCACTTTTTTTATATCTTCCTCTATTTCTTTCTTTTTCTTTTTTTTTTTTGTCCTCACCTGAGGACATTTTTTTTTCCTTTTTTTTTTTTGTTGTTGTTGTTGTTCAGATGGAGTGGGAGGAAGAGAGAGGAAGAGAGAGAGAGAGAGAAAGAGAGAGAGAGAAACATTGATGTGAAAGGGACATATTGAGTGGCTGCCACCCGCATGACCAACCAGGGCCGGGGACAAACTGCAACCAAGGTACACGACCTTAGTGGGAACTGAACCCAGGTCTCTCTGGATTGCAGGTCAATGCTCTAACTGCTGAACCAAACTGGCCAGGGCTATATTTCTTTTTTCAATGTCCTATAGTTTTGTGGAAATAGGTTTTTTACTTCTTTGGTTAAATTTATTCCTAGGTATCTTAGTTTTTTGCCACAATGGTAAATGGGATTGTTTTTTTAGTTTTTCTTTCTATGAGTTTATCATTGGTGTATAAGAATGCCATTGATTTCTTGATATTAATTTTGTATCCTGCTACTTTGCGAAATTTATTTATTAAGTCTAGTACATTTTTTATGGCATCTTTAGGGTTTTCTATGTATAATATCATGTCATCTGCGAATAATGACAGTTTCACTTCCTCCTCTCCAATTTGGATCCCCTTTTTTTCTTCATGTCTGATTGCTGTGGCTAAGACTTCTAGTACTATGTTAAATAAGAGTGGCAAAAGTGGGCATCCTTGTCTTGTTTCTGTTCTCAAGGGAAATGCTTTTAGTTTTTGAGTATGATGTTGGCTGTAGGTTTTTCATATATGGCCTTTATTATATCGAGATATGATCCCTCTATTCCCAAATTGCTGAGGTTTTTATCAAAAATGGGTGCTGGATTCTGTTGTATGCTTTTTCAGCATCTATTGATATGATTATATGGTATTTATCTTCATTTTGTTTGTTTGGTATATCACATTTATTGATTTTTGAATATTGTACCAGCCTTGCATTCCTGGGATGAATCCCACTTGGTCATGGTGAGTAATTTTTTGATGTATTGCTGGATCCAATTTGCTAGTATCTTGTTCAGGATTTTGGCGTCTATGTTCATCAGGGATATTGGCCTGTAGTTTTCTTTCTTTGTAGTGTCTTTTTCTGGTTTTGGAATTAGAATTATTCTGGCTTCATAGAACGTGTTTGGAAGTCTTCCTTCTTCTTGAATTTTTAGGAATATATTGAGGAGAATGGGTGTTAGTTCTTTGAATGTTCAGTAAAACTCCCCTCATTAAGCCGTCTGGGACTGGGCTTTTGTTTGCTGGATTACATCTTTAATTTCCTTAGTTGTTATTGGTCTGTTCAAGTTTTCTATCTCTTCCTGGTTCAGTTTTGGGACACTATGTGTTTCTAGAAATTTGTCCATTTCACTTACATTGTCCAATTGTTGCCATATAATTGTTCATAGTATTTGTTAACCATCCTTTGAATTTCTGTGATGTCAGTTATCACTTCTCCTTTTTCTTTTCTGATTTTGTATATTTCAGTTCTCTCTCTGTTTCTTGGTGAATGTAGCTGAGGGCCCATCAATCTTGTTTATCTTTTCAAAGAAGCAGCTCTTTGTTTCATTGATCCTTTGAAAAATTTTTTTTTTTTTTTTGGTCTCCATGTCATTTATTTCTGCTCTGATCTTTACTATTTCCTTCCTTCTACTTGCTCTGGGGTTTTCTTTTTGTTTGCTTTATAGTTCTTTAAGTTGTGAGGTTACATAGTCTATTAGAAATTTTTCTAGCTTCTTGAGGTAGGCCTGTAGTGCTATGAACTTCCCTCTCAGAACTGCTTTCGCTGTATCCCATAGATTTTGTGTTGTTGTGTGTTCATTTTCATTGGTTTCCAGGAAGTTTTTGATTTCTTCCTTGATCTCCATGGTAACCCATTCATTGTTCAATAATATGCTATTTAGCCTCCATGTGTTCAAATGTCTTTGCATGTTCTTGTTGCAATTGATTTCTAGTTTTATGCCATTGTGATCTGAGAAGATGCTTGATATGATTTCAATCTTCTTGACCTTGTAGAGACTTGGTTTGTGCCCTAACATGTGATCTGTCTTTGAAATTGTCCCATGTGCATTTGAGAAGAATGTGACTTCTGCAGTTTTGGGGTGTAATTCTCTATTGATATCTATTAATTCCATTTGATCTAGTGCTTCATTTAGAGTCTCTGTTTTGTTAATTTTTTGTCTAGAGGATCTATCCAGTGGTGTCAGTGGGGTGTTGAAGTCCCCTGCTATGATTGTATTGTTGTCAGTTTCTCCTTTGAAGTCCTCCAGAAGATTTTTAATATATTTTGGTGCTCCTACATTAGATGCATAGATGTTTACTAAGGTTATATCTTCCTGTTGAATAGATACTTTTAATATTATGTAGTGGCCTTCTTTGTCTGTAGTTATGGCCTTCATTTTGAAATCTAGTTGATCAGATGTGAGTATTGCTACCCCAGTTTTTTTTTTTCTTTCTGTTGCTTGGAAGATTTTTTTCCATCCCTTCACTTTCAACCTATGTGAGTTTTTTGTTGTGAGGTGGGTCTCTTGCAAACAACATATAGATGAGTCATGCTTTCTTATTCAATCAGCTACTCTGTGTCTTTTTATCGGAGCATCCAATCCATTTACATTTAAGGTGATTATTGGTATGTACTCATTTATTGCTATTTTTGTTTAGTGTGGTTCTATTTTTCTTCCTATTTCTTCTACTAATTACAGCAGTCCTTTTAGCGTATCTTGCAGTGCTGGTTTGGTGCTAACGCATTCCCTTAGCCTTACTCATGCTGTTGAGTTTCCTCAAGATCGTGGCTCTAAACTCTATCTCTGATAACTTGCTCAGCTCCATTTCATTGATCTCATCTTCGATAGAGTTCTCTTGCTCTTTCCTTTGGGATTTGTTTCTTTGTTTCACCATTTTGGCTATCTCAGTGGGTTTTGGAGCCTGCCAAATTTTTCCTGTGGGTGTTGGTGTTCTTTTGTTTGTGGCTCTCTCTCCTGGGTTTGAATGAGTGTGAAAGGGCCCCCGTTAAATACCACTGTCAAGTCTTACTTTCCTGGGTAGATTTGTAGGTCCAGGAAAGGTTCAGTTATCCTCTAGCTTTTTGCATGGAGGCTATTAGTCTCAGTTACTCAGCACCTTGGGATGAAGCCCTTAGGTTTTCTGCATAAGAAAATTTCCAGAGGGTGGGACAGATACTGGTTGCTAATAAGCCTCAATTTGCATTTCTTTGGCTCACCTGGGTGGGGCTAAATCTCCAAGGGGGGGGGGCTGCTGCTTTCCCACAGCTCTGGGAAGGAGCAAGCTGGCCACTGTTTCTTGTGGCCGTGACTCAGCAAAAACCCTGAGCGCCCTCCAAATCCTGGGTGTCCCCACAGAGTTTCAGTCCAGTCCACCCTCCTTCTGCCGGAACCCCAGGTGAGTGGCTATAACCAATCTAGTGCTCTGTCCCGGCTCTCTGCGCTGTGGAGTGGGCTTGGGGTTTTAGCTTTGAGGGCACTGCTCACAGCTAAGACCGCTGCTGTCCATGGGCTCCGAGCCCGCCACCCTCTCGCACCTCCGCAGATCCTACCAGTGTCCCTGGTTATATGGTCCTCTTCTGCTGCTTTTCTGTTGCTTTTTTTTCTCATGATTTGTCTTTATTTTAGTTGCAATTCTCGTTTGGTCCTGGGAGATCATCTGTGTAGCTTCCATTCTCTCCACCGCCATTTTTTTGCTTCTTGAAGACATTCTTGGCTTAAACTCTTTATGGAATATGAGAGTTCTTGCTTTTTAGCTTATTTTCATAACTCCTTCTCTGGGACTTAAATTGTTCAATTTTTTCTTGGATGATTTTGTTTAAAATTTAGTATATATATCTACATATATATATATCTACATATATATATATAATATTATAGCATATTTATTATTAAAACTCTTGCATTCTATTTATGGTGATCTTGATTTTATTTCTTACTGGATAATGTCTTCACCTGCTTATCAAAATAGTCTCTGAAGTGACAATGCTTTAATTTGGCCCTCAGTTTTATGGATGATGCCTTTTTCTTGCAGTCTGATGGGTAATTGTTTGACATATTCCTGGGGTTTAACGTGGAAGCCGTCTCTCTTCAAGCATCACTCGTCAATGAGAGTTTGAGGCAGTATAGACATTGGGTCATGTCTTCCCCTCCAGGTTTTCCGAAAGTGATATAATATCCGCCGTACACTTTTGTGTCTCCTCCACCCTTGTTGGTTACAAAGAGTTGTGTTCTGTTCCTGGAAATCCCTAGGGAAAATCTCCTTATGAGACCCACAACATCACCTGGTAGGAGTGTTACCTTTTCAAAAAATAGAGGAGGTTGGTGGGAGTCCCTGTTGCTTCTCGCCAGGCTCTCTGAAGCCTGTTTCTGTCATTGTAACATTGTAACGTTGTAACATTGAAACATTGTAACGTTGTAACGTTGTAACATTGCAACGTGGCAGGAGAGCCCACAGCGTCTGCTCCAGGCCCCTCTGCTCAGAGATCATGATTGCTTGAGTTTTTTCCATCAAGGAATAAGGAGAAACTTTCATTTCCTGATTGAAGAACAACTGTGGCCACTTAATTCAATTTATTTTTTCCTGAAGAATTTTCTTATTTCTTTATTAATTTTAGAGAGAGGGGAAGGGAGAGGGAGGAACAAAAACATCGATGAGAGAGAACATCGAGTTTTTTCCGTCAAGGAATAAGGAGAACTTTCACATCATGTCCCAACAATCATTTCCTGATTGAAGAACAACTGTGGCCACTTAATTCAATTTATTTTTTCCTGAAGAATTTTCTTATTTCTTTATTAATTTTAGAGAGAGAGGAAGGGAGAGGGAGGAACAGAAACATCGATGAGAGAGAACATCGATGGGCCACCTCCTGCACGCCCCCCACTGGGGATTTGGCCCACAACCTGGGCTTGTGTCCTGACTGAGAATCAAACCAGCCACTTCTTGGTGCAGGGTCAATGCTCAACCACCGACCCACACCGGCTGGGCTTGAAGAAAGTTTTGAAAGGTTGGGAATACATTGTATCAAGTCCCCTTGGCCGAGGAGACTCCTGGTCCCTGGGTCATGCCC
Source organism: Molossus molossus (assembly GCF_014108415.1). Taxonomy (NCBI): domain Eukaryota; kingdom Metazoa; phylum Chordata; class Mammalia; order Chiroptera; family Molossidae; genus Molossus; species Molossus molossus. Next base: position 337,990 of record NW_023425374.1, on the reverse strand, counting down.
CCCGAGATAGAGCTGTGACCTGTCCGCCCCTGCTCTCCCCTTCTGTCACCCAGTAAACCAGCACCCTGGAAGCTCCGGGTCTTTCGGAGAAGGAGACTCTGCCTTGCAGCTGGCCCAGGGATGTTTCATGTAATAGCTGGACGTTAGTGGATGCTCAGTTTGAACAGGAACCAAATATACCCTTTGGTTGTTTTTTCCCAGGTTGGGGAGAGATTGGAAAGCAATTGCCCAAATCTGTGGCTTCCTAATTTTTGTGAGTGTTAGTATCACCTGGGAAACAGGAGCCATCCAAAGACCCAGGACCGAGGCTCTTCATGTACCTGGGCCACTGTAGTCTTTCTATTAGCTCTCCAAATGGGGGTGATGCACCTCAAGCCTGAACCACCACCTTGAATCTGAAGGACGCTCCTTCGTTTGCACAGCGTTCTGACGGATCTCACCTTTCCTGAACCCCAGCACGACCTGCCTGCCTTCTCAGCTCTCCCCAGAACCCCGGAAGGGCCTCCAGTCCTCTTCGCTCTGTCATCACAGACATGCTAGAAAGTCTGTCTGGACCTCTGGTTCATCCACACGAAAGGGTTTCCGCAGACGTGAGTGGCCGACCTTGTTCTTGAATGTCCATCTGCTCTCCTTCCCTTCCACCGCCGCGCTGCCGGTGGGGCCTCGCCAACACCGGGTGGTTTTGGGGTGACTCTGCTGCCCTATTGAAAACCTGTCTTTCTCTTTTGTAATTTTTTCCCCCTTTAAGCACGGTACCGGTGACAGCATGATTCTTAACCATCCCCCGCCCCGGGTCCCCCAGCCCCTCAGTCTGTTTTCATACCAACAGTGAGAATGATCCTTTAAAAATATGTCTCCTCAGCCCGGCCGGTGTGGCTCAGGGGTTGAGCATTGACCCTGCATCAAGAGGTCGCTGGTTTGATTACCGGTCAGGGCACATGCCCAGGTTGGGGGCCCGATCCCCAGTGGGGGGCCTGCAGGAGGTGGCCAGTCGATGTTATGTTCTCTCTCATCCATGTCTTTCTCTCTCCTTCTCCCTTCCTCTCTCTCTCTCTAAAATGAAAATAAAAAAAGTTATGTCTCCTCAGATCCTTCGATGACTACGCCTGGCGAACCCTAATCTCACGCATGGCTCTGTGCTCACCTGGGTCGCTGGTCTCCCTACACGGAACGGAAGTCCTTTCTCGTGACCTGGATCCCTGTCTCCACCCGCGTGCCCACTGGCCCGAGAGGTTCTCCCTGTGGGCTTCCCCTGCCGGAGGGTGTGTCCCGCGAAGTGTTTTGTGGGTCCCTCTTCCCCAGGGTCTGGTGCATACGAGAACAAACATATTTGCTGAGAGAACCTAGAATGAGCGCGTCCCATCTGCTTTCCTGCCCGGGCCTGGGGGCCTCTCTGCCCAGGCCTCCGGCTTCGGCCGCGGCTCGGCTGGGACTTCGGCTGGGAAGAGCGACTCTGGGCTCGGTTCTGCACCTGCTGAGCAGTCAGGGGAGGGGACGCCATGGGGGCTTTGAGAGAACAGCCAGGGAGCCCAGTGTCCCGGGGGGAGGGGAATACTCTCCTTTCTTCCTTCGTAGTCTTCTTCTTCCTCCTCCCCTCCCCGCCCCTCCTCTCTCCTCTTCCCCCTCCTCCCCTTCCCCTTGTCCTCTCCTCCATTCCCCTCCCCATCCCCTCCCCCCTCTTTTCCTCCTCTCCCTCCACCTCTCTCATTTCCCTCCCTTCCCCCTCCCCCTCCCCCTGCTCTTCTTTCTCCCCCCTTCCCCCTCCTGCTTTTAACCTGGTCACTGCCTGTCACGTGTGAATCGCAGGGGAGGTGCTTAGTGGTCACCATAGCGACCCGAAGCCGGCTGCCTGGCCGTAGGGGTGGACACCCTCACTCCCGAGCACCAGGGAGGTTCTGGTGTTTCCCACTTCACTCGGTCACTGGTTTCGTACTTGTGCACTTGTCTTACGTATAAAGTCCTGCCTTTGCTGTGAAGAAAGGCCCCTGTGACACGGTGTGTCCACTGAGAGAAATGGAAATTAGTGCGTCCTGAACCCACGCGTGTCCTGTCCTTAATAGACACCTTTCCCCCACAAAGGAACACGAGACCGGGACATTTCTTTCCCACGGAGGGCAGGTGGAGTGTGCAGAGAGCCCGTGACCATCCGATTTCCAGAAGGCTTTGTGCCCAGGTAAATGAGCAGCGACTGATTCAATTAACTGATAAGGATGGTTAGCGGTGACCGGGCCATCTGGTTTCAGCGCCACCTCGGTGGCCGTCAGCTCCGGTGGCTGAGACAGGGACCCGGCGCTGCCGACAGCAGGTGGCGCCCTGCACACTTAAGGGACGTTTGCTTTTTAAACGCCAAGGGCACCTGCACAGGGGGCATTTTGTGAGAAGCCCCTCTCATCGGATGTTTGGAAGAGCAGAGCCCACCTGTGCTGTGCTCCCCAGGCCTTGCCGTGGGGGGCACAGGGGTCGGGAGACTCACTTTGAAACCCTGGTTTTACTGTTTAGAATCTGTGTGGCCCTGAGCATGGCCCTGAATCTTTGTTTGGCTCAACGCACTCTCAGATTAACTGCAAACTCCATCCCCTGCTCGGGAGTGAATGAAAGAATGTGTGACGTGTGCTGCGTATCGACAGGTCTGCACTCCTGGCCTGTGTGTGCAGTGGACACGAGCCCTGTTCCGGGGTGATGCAGCCCCTCAGACTGGCACGGTGAGTGGACAGGGGGGTGCACCGCACCCCAGCAGCCCCCGCCTACCTGGGCAAAGTGCCTTCGTGCCAACCTCCTGCCCGCTCCTCCCGCCACACCGGGGGCCTGTGGGCTGGAGCTTGTTCACAGAACCAGGCTCCTCGGAAACGACGAAGCGTCGCACGTGTGAGGAGGAGAGGAGGAAGGTGTGGTGTGAGTCCTCAGCAGGGATGAAACGGAACCAGGATGGTTTTAGACCCACAGCCTCGAAACAGACCACACGTATGTTCCAGAGCCAGAGCAGGAGAGAGGAACACGTAACATTTAACAAAGGATGCTTGGGGGGCTGAGATGGGAGCGTGGCCCTCAAAGCAGGGGGTTTTACCCGCTTGGCAAATTGGGTTTGTTCACCTCTGGGCTGCAGAAACGTCTGGGTGACCCGCCAGGGTGCTGGATTCCTGGGCGCCTGTGGAGCAGCTTGGAAACCCCGGGGGGGGGGGGTCCCTCCCTGCCTGGGGACGCTGTCGGCTAGCTCCGTGCACCTGGGGGTCTGAGGAAACAGCACTGGCCACTTTCCGGCGGCCGTTTTCCATCGCACATTGAAATATGTCCCCAGAAGGGACAGCCCGCCGTTGCATTGAGCTGCTTATTTTTAAGAGAATTCCCTCGCGTGGCATTGACAGGGTAGATTTTTTCTCTCCCACATTCTCTCCCTCCGGGGCCGGGCAGGAACGCGCGGATGAGAGCACTTTGGGTCTGGCTCCTTCCTGGCTGTTGGAGGGAACCTGGGTCGCAGGACCTCGTTGATGTCCTGGTGGGATGGGGTCCTGTGGGCTCCCCTCCTACAGTCACTCCTTTCAAACGGGGGGCCCAGAGCTTCTGGAGCCCGCAGGGGCTGGCTGAGGGGTCCTCTCCCTCCCTGGGACCGATCAGAGAGGACACATTTGCTGCACATTGAACATCTCTCTCTCCGAGTGCCTGGCGCTGAGGGGTGAGGAGTCCTGGTATTTGCTCAGACTGACTCGCCGTCTGAGGCCAATGGCTGGGATCCGGCTGAACACGAGGAGCCACAGAGAGAGCAGAAGCTGCCGTCAGGAGACCTGTTTCCAAGACTGGCTGTTGCCACTTGTCTGCAGCGGGAGGTCGCATATGTTTGCGTATTTTCACCCAGACTCTTTTTGAGCGATATGCAGACAAACACTTGCTTCTCATCATGGGTATGATTAATAGCACAAGGACACTTTTTTTTTTTCCCTGAGTGGGCTGGGAACTGAGGACCTGGTGGTCACGACCCACGTCAGGCGCACCGAGAGCGAAAAGCTCCTGTTTAATCAAGTGCTTTGTCGAACCGTCAGCAGCCAGAATGATGGGAGATCCAGCTCCTCGCGTGGAGGGCTTGCTCGTGCCTCCTTGACTTCGCAGGTCAGGGCACCCTGCCCTTCTCTGAAATGTCAGCTCCTAAGTAGGTCAGCGGAAATCGCTGTGGTGAGCGCTCCGGTTTGGTTTCCGAGAACGCGGCCAACCCGGCTGCCTTGCTTTGTGGCAATATCGGAAAATTGCCTTTTCTGCTCTGGGTCTGATGGCCTCGGTAATTAGCACATCTCTGCTCTCAGCGGGGGCCACCCGTCCCGATGGAAACGCACAGATATTGCTTCGCCTCGCTGACTGAACTGGGGGGCAGTAATCATACATGTCCCCAAAGTGCTCAGCGTATGTGGCTCTAGAGGAAGATTATCTTGAGAAGCCCTTTCTTGGCCTGGTAATTAGTGCAATAAAGACAGGAAACAGCAAGTCCGAGCCAGACCTCTGTCCCCGTACTCTCTCCTCGGATGCGAACGCTGCATCTGGGGGGGGCGGCACAGGGACTCCTCACATCAAATAACTGAGGCCGGAAATGGCGCCGTGGTTGCCACGCGGTTGCCCGGGCTGCAATCACCCCCCGAGCTGGCTGCAATCACCCCCGAGCTGCCTCCGCTTCTCCACCTTCTTAGACGGAGTTGCTCTCACGCGTGTTCAGCGTCCCTTTGTGGATTCTGCAAATGCAACCTGCAGTTGAGCAAATTTCTCTTTCCTGGAGGGGCAGGGGGGACCCCGTTCCCACGGACACGCGAGCTGGGCTCTGGCCTTGTCGCCGAACCACGAGGCTGCTTGAGGACTAGAACGTTTGTCCTGCGTCTGCACAGCATGGGCGAGGGTCCGAACACCTGTCCTTCAAACAGCAAAGGTCGCTCCGGCGGTGCCTCCTGGCCCCGCCCTCACACGCTCGTGCGTGGAAAGAAGCGATTGTTCCCCCAAGAGGGTTTTTTATTTGGCAGTGATGGGACTGTGGAGCTGTGGCCACATGACAGGCACTCACGTGCTCTAAATGTTGTGATTTACTACTGGATAAGGGAGCACAAAAAGAACTGAGCCCGGCTGGTGTGACTCAGTGGTTGAGTGTCAACCCTGCACCAAGAAGTCGCCGGTTCGATTCCTGGGCAGGGCACATGCCCAGGTTGTGGGCCTGATCCCCAGTGTGGGGCCTGCAGGAGGCGGCCAGTCCATGTTCTCTCTCATCCATGTTTCCATCTCTCTTTCCCTCTCTCTCTAAAACCAATAAAAAAAATATAATACAGCACAAAACCTGCTATTTTTTTAAAAGAAGAGAAACTCGACGTAAATGTGGTCATCCTCCCCATATGCTCAGGAAGGACAAACGTTATATTGAGAAAATTGTTCTCTGCGCGGTGCCTCCTGACTTGACTCTCTGTTGGCAGAAGGTAACATTACAATAATTACAGACATGATCTTGGCTGTAACCCCTGAGTTGACCCTTCGGAGGAAAGTGCCTGGGTTTGTTATCTCTGCAAGGAGACAAGCTGCCGTTGGGGCCCCTTCTGTCCTCGTGAAATGACAGTTACTAATCTCGCCGGTGGTTTTCCGATCTCGTGCAGATCAACTCGAACACATTCGGTTCCCTGGTTTCTGATGTCATTTGGAGAATTGGGTGATTTAAAGCATTTATTTCCTTTAACTCAATTCTCTTCACAGTCCATCAACATCCGAGTGCTTTTATTTTCCATTTCATTTTTATATGATCCTCTTCATTGGGAGCAACCCAAGTGATATTTTTCTTTCCTGCGGCCTGGCTCCTCTTTGCCTTTGCTAAATCGGAATCCGGACGTCCTGTAACCAGCCATTTGCATCACCCTATTTTTAGCCCTTCTGCCTCATGCCAATGACCTTTAGGACAACATTTTCCAGTCAGAGGCCCGACAGGCCCCCTTAAATCACTGAGAAGGGATAATTCGCCATCTACTGCATCCCCTGGTGTCCCTGCGCCATCTCCCGGGAAAGTGGAAGCAAGTTTCAGGGTTCAGAGGAAATGAAACTCACCGACCCTGGGGAGCACCCCGGCTGTGGCTTCAGGGCGGTAACTCAGAGGAGCAGAAAAGGCTTCGTCCTAGGGAGTGTGTGTCTCCTTCAGTTTCCGGAAGCTCACACGCCTGTTGTCCTGGGGCCTGCGCCCCGAGTGAGCTCACCAGATGGGTGGGTGCCGGCCGGCCTCAGGGGCGCTCCTGCCCCCCCCCGTCCTTGCCTCTGCATTGAAACCTCACTGGTCACCGGCCAGAATAGAAGTGCAAGCTCACTCTCTTTATTAAGGTCGTACAAGGAGCTCAGAGTTCCCCCTGCAACATTTCACCCTCCACCGTCGCAGAAGAGGGGAATAGGATCGTCAGGCACAAGTTCAGCTCAGGTCGACGGGATGCAAAAGAGAGGGGCTGGGCTGGAGACAGATACCTACTACGTGCTGGCCAGGGGGCACACCTGGAGCGGATTCGAGGTGGCACGTGCTGGACTGACTCGGTGATGGTTAAGGGGGAAAGAGAGGAGTCAGGCTGGGGTCACGGAGATGAACCAGCTCTGGACGTCTCCTCTCTAAACAGTGAGCAGCATGGGTCACATTTCACGAAAGGAATTCCGGCACCTGGTATTCAGCGTCCTAAGGCCTGTGACGTGGGGCCAGGTCGGTCCTTGAAGTTGCGCACATGGAGTCCCAAGAGCCGCATGATGACCACAGAGACATCTGTGCTGCTGGGAAGGGCTTGTGAGTCAGGACCCCGACCCCTGGAGAGGGCCTGTGTATGATAAACACACCGTCAGCGTCCTCCCCGCAGAAACAGGAGGTCGAACGTGTTTCGTTTGGCATATTGAACCTGTTACCCCCATTCTCTTACATACACTTAATTCAGTTGACTTCTGGGATATCAAAAGACTCGTGTGTGTGTGTGTGTTTCTTTTCTCCCCCTTTATTGGTTTTAGAGAAAGAGGAAGTGAGAGGGAGAAAGAAACATTGATGAGAGAGAACATCAACTGGCCGCCTCCTGAAAGCCCCCCACCGGGGACGGGCCCACAACCTGGGCATGTGCCCTGACCCGGAATCAAACCGGCGACCTCTTGGTGCAGGATCGACGCTCAACCGCTGAGCTACACGGGCTGGACTGGTTTTTTTTTTTTTTTTTTCTAATTTACTGGGTTACTCTTCTCAGTCTCATTACTGATTCCTCCTCCTCTCCTGACCTCTAATTACTAGAACCCTCTAGGCTCAGTGCTTGATCATCTCTCTATTGACACCAACCCCTTGATCCAGTCTCTTGCCATTAAGTGGCATCTATATCTTAATGACTGCAATGTCCATTTCCAGCGGAGGTCTCTGCAGCTCCACTTGTTCAACATTTCACTCAGCATCCCTGCTTGGGCCCTTCCAAGTCCATAGGTCCGACTGGGGGCGCCTTCTCACCTTCACGACCCTCCACAGCTCCGTTGGCAAATCTGGGTTTTCAGTTGCTTGGGGAAAGCACGTGTGAGCCATTGGGGTCTCTGTCTTTCTCTCACCCACAGCATCCCTGCTTCAGGAGATGCTGTTGGCCCCGCCTCCAGCACACACCCAGGGTGCGCCGTCTCCTCGCGACACTCGGGGGTGAGCCCTCCACAGTCGTCACCATCTGGGTGACACTGATGACTCTCTAACTGTTCTTTTCCTGCTCCTCATGCAGGATCAACTGTCAATGTAGCGGCCACAATGATTCATGGGCTTCTAAGCCAGATCATGACCCTTTTAAAAAACTCTGAAAGGATTTAATTTCATTGACAGTGAAAGCCAGTGTTTTTATAAGCGAGGATCTTCACGGTCCAGCCCCAGTGACCTCTGAAGTCTTGTTTCTGAGGCCCTTATGTCTAGTGGCTCCACTGCAGCCCTTTGGGTCTCCAGCACCCAGACAGATTCCTGCTAGTCTCTACACTGGCTGTTTCTTCTGATTGCCTCTAGTCATCTGCATGCACACCTCCCTCACTTCCTTCGAGTCTCTGCTACAATGTTGCCACCTCCCTCACCTCCTTTGAGTCTTTGCTACAATGTTGCCACCTTCCTCACTTCCTTTGAGTCTCTGCTACAATGTTGCCACCTCCCTCACCTCCTTCCAGTCTCTGCTACAATGTTGCCACCTCCTTCACCTCCTTCCAGTCTCTGCTACAATGTTGCCACCCTCCTCACCTCCTTTGAGTCTCTGCTACAATGTTGCCACCTTCCTCACAACCTTTGAGTCTCTGCTACAATGTTTCCACCCTCCTCACCTCCTTTGAGTCTCTGCTACAATGTTGCCACCTTCCGCACCTCCTTTGAGTCTTTGCTACAATGTTGCCACCTCCCTCACCGCCTTCCAGTCTCTGCTACAATGTTGCCACCTTCCTCACCTCCTTCCAGTCTCTGCTACAATGTTGCCACCTTCCTCACCTCCTTTGAGTCTCTGCTACAATGTTGCCACCTCCCTCACCTCCTTCCAGTCTCTGCTACAATGTTGCCACCTTCCTCACCTCCTTTGAGTCTCTGCTACAATGTTGCCACCTTCCTCACCTCCTTCCAGTCTCTGCTACAATGTTGCCACCTTCCTCACCTCCTTTGAGTCTCTGCTACAATGTTGCCACCTCCCTCGCCTCCTTTGAGTCTTTGCTACAATGTTGCCACCTCCCTCACCTCCTTTGAGTCTTTGCTACAATGTTGCCATCTCCATATGTCCTGCTCAGGTCCTCCTATTGTAAGTACCAACCTGCATCCATCCTCCCCGCCACCCTCCTTTGGCAGGAATGCCTGATCCTTAATACACTTGCTTGACTTTTGTTCGTTTGTTTGTTTTTTAACCATAGAAACAGTCACCTTTCAACATGCTGTTTGTCTTCACTTATTTACTATGCTTGTCATTGGTCTTCCGTCTCTCCTCCCTTCCCCCACACTGGAATGGAAGGTCAGTGTGCGTGGGCCTTTGAAATTTTGTTTTGTTGACTGTTGTACCACAAGCACATTAAAAAGGATCTGGGAAATGGTGGACACTCAGTAAGTTTGTTGAATGAATAAATCCAGCAAGTCCATCCTTTCTTAATCAGTACATCACTTTCAAATACTAGACGATTCAGGGTTTTAATTTGAAAGTGAGTGGTCAATGGATTCTTAACCTACTTGCTGCTTTTATTTAGTTCTGGAATATGCTTTGTTATATTCCACCACAGTATGCAGAGGTACACAGAATTCAGAGATTGTGCATCTCTACGTTAAATGTAAGCTGTTTCAGCCCTGACATGCTAGGTCAGGGTGTGGGAGATAACTAACCCCATCACTACGATACGCCAGTTGAGAAGTCACCTGAAGTCATGGTAACCATCTTTGTGGCATTATCAGTGCCATGAAAAACTGCTTCGATGACATCTTTCACTTGGAAGATGTGTGTGCATCTCTCTCCTTGGAAACAGAATTACAGGGAACACTGGAAAATGTTCTTCTTCACTTCCTCATGCAGAACACTGGGAAGGCGCTAGGGGCTTGAAGTGACCAAAGCCATGTTTTCTTCAAAAAAGAATCAAGAGCAGGAAACAATACTGACCTCAGCTTTTTAAAAATATAACAAAATGGCCTGGCTGGTGTGGCTCAGTGGCTGAGCATCGACCCTGCACCTAGAGGTCGCCGGTTCGATTCCCGGTCAGGGCATGTGCCCAGGTTGTGGGCCTGATCCCCAGCGGGGGGCGTGCAGGAGGCGGCCAATCGATGTTCTCTCTCATTGATGTTTCTATCTCTCTCTCCCTCTCCCTTCCTCTCTCTCTAAAATCAATAAAGAAAAAATATTAAAAAATATTAAAAAATATTTTATATAAAAAAAAAGAATATAACAAAATGATTGACATTGAAGTGCATTTTTTTTTTCATGATCCAGCACACCTAAGGGTTCCCCACGGGTGATTTCAGACACAAACAATACTTTCCAGTGCATTTTGATTGTGATGATATCAGGAGTGCCTTTAATTATTTTTTAACTCTGGCAAAAGGAAGATGATTGATTCTGATAGTTATCCTCAAAGACAGAATCTTCTCTCTCTTTATGCCCGTTTGGAGCAAAGAAAGACGGAAAAGTACGCAGGTGAGGGCTTCGCCGCGTGAATGAAGCAGGAAATGAGAAAGAACAAGCCCCCTGAACTCACCTTCCGCTTTTCCTAGGAAATGCCTCTGTGACTCAACAATTCTCCAAGGCTGGAGGGTGAAGACTGCACTGTACACCCAATAGTCTCAGTTAGTAACATTGACAAGAACATACTTCTCCCTTTAGATTGAAGGACAGGGAAACACCCTTGGTGAATTTGTCACTTATGATTGAACAAAATCTCATGTTAGTCTTTCATATTCGTCTCAGCGAGTTTACAGGCCGGTCTTTGTTTGGCATCTTGGTCATAAATATTTGGAGTTCTTAACTTTTCTTATCAGCAGGAAAAGCAATTTTTAACATGGGGCCTGGACAAACAAGTTACTGTACTTCAGTCTCGTTAGAATTTCTTTACAATATCAAATCTGATTCTCTGCTTAAAAGGAAAACTATGTATTTCATATTTTTCTTGATGGAAGAAAGGGGATTTTATTATTTTCTTTTCGTGTTTTTCTAAGGAGAGGAAGACTTGTATTTTTGAAAATATTTTTTCTTTATTGATTTTGGAGAGTGAGAGAGAGAGAGACGTTGATGAGAGAGAACATCGATGGGCAACCTCCTGCACGCCCCCCACTGGGGATCAGGCCCACAACCTGGGCATGTGTCCTGACCGGGAATCGAACCAGCGACCTCTTGTGCAGGGTCGACACTCAGCCACTGAGCTACACCGGCTGGGCAGGAGACTTGTATTTTTAAATTCCACAGTACTAATTCTGAGACATCTTTTCTATTCATATTGTATCTCTTAAAATAATCATTCACTCAAACAACTATTTCTTTAAAAACAGCACAAATATTTGTCAAGTATATAACACCACATGTATATAACAAGAACCAATTTATCCTTTTCAAGTCAGTGGTTTCATCTACTGGCAAAGAGGCAGATCCATCGCGTGTGGTATTATTTGCGACGGAAACTTTACTAAGTCTATTCTGATTCTCTGAACACAGCATGTCTCATTAACTCTGTGTTAATCATGAGTCTTATCAATACATACCTTGTAACCTTTTTCCTTATGTGGAACACAGCTTTAAAGATGAAAATAGGGGACATTTACAATAGTGTTAACAATAAAAAATAAAAAACAAACAAAATAAAATAAAATTAGCACCATAGCTAATAAAAAAAACAAACAAAAACCTCTTTTGGCTTTTGATGGTAGAGTAAGTAACCATGGTTCTCAGATCCTCCCACAACCACATCAAAATTGTAACCAAAGCCCAGAACAACCATCACTGAGAACTGCCTGGAATCTGATGAACAAAAGCCCCGTAACTCAGGGTACAGAGAAGAAGCCACATCAGGACTGGGAGGAGGGGCAGAGACTTGGACAGGCTATTCCCACACCCGTGGGTGGCCCTTGCAAACTGGACGAGAGACCTCAGCTGTCAAGGGCCCCCTGAGGAGCAAAGGGTCCCAGCTCCACACCGGGCCCCCCAATGCAGGGTTCCAGTGCCAGGAAGAGAAGCCCCATAACTTCTGGTTGTGGAAACCGGCGGGGGTGTGGCTGCTGTAGACCCAGGCAATCCTGTGCCCAGATATACTCAGACGCACCACCTCTGAGCTCCGGCACTGGGGCAGGAGCTCAAAGGCTCCAGGGACATGTGGAGAAGAACTGAGTTGACTGGCATCTGGGCATGAGCTGGACGGGCAGCTTTCTCCCGGACAGGATGCTGGCGGGGGCCCTGTTCCTCTGCTGAGCCTCCCCCTCAGAGCCAGCAGGGGGCGCCATACCCGAGACTCCATCAACCTGGCTCACACTGTTAGCCTCACCCTGGTGCTTCCCTGACCCAACTTTCAGGCCCACCCAAGCCTTTTCAAGTGGCCTTTTTATACAAATGTCCTGTCTTGCCTCATGCTGAAGACTTTCCTAAATTCTCAAGCCCCAAGCAAGGATCACCTGGCCTTGGCATGTAGCCAGCCTCGGTTCTCAGTTTGGCTTCTCTAGGGCACCTCTAGGTTCCGCAAAGTAGCAGCCGTCTGCAGATGGCTTCATAGCTCATGCTGGGTGGCCCTGGGCAGGGCACAGGCAGTGGCTGACCTTGGCCTGCACCTCTTAGGAGGTTCCAGAGTTAGCTCACCCAATGGACAGACAGAGACAAGGTCAGAGAACAATCCAACACCTCCATGAGCAACAGACTCGAGGGGCGAACTCATCCGGTACCAGAGCCCCTCTGAAGAGACCCCTGCTCCATGGGGTGGGCTCCTACACAGCAGAATGGACCCTCTGCTGTGGTTGTGGCCAGCCCTTGCAACCGATGGGTCTGGCGGTAGGTCCTTCTCATTGACATGCCAGTGCCAATCAAGGCTCAACTACAGCAAGAAGGTTGAAACAGCCCATGTTGAAACAGCTCGTGTCACCTGGAGGCTGCACCTCTGGGCCCCACAGGGACCCTACTACGTAAGGTCACTCTGTCGAGACCAGGAGACTAGCAGCCCCACCTGATACACAGAACCCAGCACAGAGAGGCAGTCAAAACGAGGAGACCCAGAAACATGCAGCAAATGAAAGAACAGGACAAAACTCCAGAAAAAGAACGAAACAAAATGGAGACAAGCAGTCTGCTAGACGCAGAGTTCGGAACAATGGTTATAAGGATGCTCAATGAACTCCGTGAGAACTTCAACAAAGAGGCAGAACATAGAAACATGGAGCTAGAAAACCAGTCAGAAAGAAAGAGAACCCGTCAGAAACGAAGAATACATTACTTGAAATGAAGAATATGTTCCGGAGGATCAACAGCAAAGCAGATGAAGCAGAGGATAAAGAAGCAGAAAACACTACTCTAACAGCAAAAGGAAAAAAAGAATACAAACAAACCGAGGCTAGTGTAGGGAAACTGGAACAACTTCAAGTGTACCAACATTCTCATCATGGGGGTGCCCAACAGAGAAGAGAGAGAGCAAGAAACTGAAAACCTATTTGAAACAATAATGACAGAAAACTTCCCTAACCTGGTGTAGGAAACAGACATACAAGTCCAGGAAGTGCAGAGAGTCCCAAACAAGAAGAAACCAAAGAGGCCCACACCAAGACACACCAGCGTCAAAACGACAAAGGTTAAAGACAAAGTGAGCATCTTAAAAGCAGCAAGAGAAAAGCCGCCCATCAGACTGTCAGCTGGTTTCTCCACAGAAACTTTGGCTACTTCATGCCAATTCCTTCCAGCCAGCAAAGTGATGAAAAGCAAGAACTTAACACCCAAAACTACACTACCCAGCAAGGCTATCATTTAGAACTGGAAGATAGATAAACAGCTTCCCAGACAAGAGAAAGCTAAAAGAGTTCATCACCACCAAACCAGGATTACATGAAATGTTAAAGGGTCTTCTTTAAAATAAAATAAAATAAAATAAAATAAAATAAATAAATAAATAAATAAATAAAACATGGCAATAAATACATATCTATCAACGATTACTTTAAATGCAAATGGATGAAATGCTCTAATCACAAGATATATGGTGGCTGAAGGAATAAAAAAACAAGACCTTACGTATAATGTCTATAACAGACTCACTTCAAATCAAAAGATACAGAAAGACCGAAAGTAAAGGGATTGAAAAAGATATGTCATAAAAAGGAAACAAAGAAAAGCTGACGTAGTAATATTTATACCATTCAAAATAGACTTTATTATTATTTTTTAAACTTATCTTTATTGTTGAATGTATTACAGATGTCCCCCCTTTCCTTCCCATTGACCCCCTCCTCCCTACTCCCACCCCCGCCTGCCTTCCCCACACTATTGTCTGTGTCCACTGGTTATGCATATACACATAGAATTTCTTTGGTTTTTCTCTTCCTGCCCTCCCTCCCCCCTTCCCTTTGAGATTCATCAGTCTAACAATCAATTTATATTTCTTAATCCCTTCATCTTTTCCCCCAACCCTCCTCCCATCTGGCAATCAGCAAAAAGTTCTCTGTATCTATGAGTCTGTTTCTGTTCTGCTTGCTCTTTTTGTTTGTAGATTCCATTGTTGATAGATATGGATTTATTGCCATTTTATTGTTCATATTTTTTTTATCTTCGTCTTCAAGAAGACCCGTCAACACTTCATGTAATACTGGTTTGGTGGTGATGAACTCCTTTAGCTTGTTCTTGTCTGAGAAACTCTTTATATGACCATTGATTCTAAATAACAGCTTTGCAGGACAGAATAATCTTGGTTGTAGGTCCTTGCTTTTCATCACTTGAAATATTTCTTGCCCCTCCCTTCTGGCCTGCAAAGTTTCTTTTGAGAAATCGGCTGACAGCCTAATGGGAACTCCCTTGTAGGTAACTAGCTGCTTTTCTCTTGCTGCTTTTAAGATTCTCTCTTTGTCTTGAACCTTTTGCATTTTGATGATGATGTGTCTTGGTGTGGGCCTCTTGGGGTTCCTCTTGTTTAGGATTCTTTGTGCTTCCTGAACTCATATGTCTGTTTCCTTCACCAAGTTAGGGAAGTTTTCTGTCATTATTTTTTTTAAATAAGTTTTCAATTTATTGCTCTCTCTCTTCTTCTGGCTCCCCCATGATGCAAATGTTGGCACAGTTGAAGGTATCCCACAGGCTCCTTATGCTATCCTCATTTTTTTTAATTCTTTTTTTTTTTTTTTTTTTGCTGTTCTTATTGGGTGTTTTTTTGCTTCCTTATACTCCAAATTGATTTGCTCCTTGGCTTTACCTACTCTACTATTGAATCCCTGTAAATTATTCTTTATTTCAGTTAGTGCACCTTTCATTTCTGACTGGTCTTTTATTATGTTCTTGAGGTCCTTACTAAGTTCCTTGAAATTCTCACCAAGTTCCTTGAGCATCCCTATAAGCAGTGTTTTGAATTCTGTCTCTGTTAGATTGCTTATCTCTATTTCATTTAGTTTTTTTTCTAGAGTTTTGTTCTGTTCTTTCATTAGGGACATGTTTCATCTCATTTTGGCTGCCTCTCTGTGTTTGTTTCTATGTATTAGGTAGAGCTGTTATATCTCCTGAGCTTCCTAGGGTGGCCTGTTGTAGTTGTGTCCTGTAGGGTCCAGTGGCACAGCCTCCCTGGACACCCAGCTGGACCCTCAAGGTGTACCCCTCATGTGGACTGTACACCCTTCTGTTGTAATTGAGTCTTGGTTGCTGTTGGCATGTCAATGGGAGGGATTTACGCAGGATAATCAGCTGCAAGGACTGGCTGTGCCCACTGACCACTCACCTCTGACTCCCTTGGAGGATCAGCTGTGCAGGGCTCACCACACAGAGCAAGACTGACTTCAGCAGGGCTCTGGTACCCACTGAATCCACTCGTTGAGTGTGTCACTTGTGGAGGTGGTTGGGTGGTGCTGTTTTGATGTGGTCTGAAGCTGTCCACCGGGTGCGTTGGCTCTGGGGCCAGGTCAGCCACTGCCTGTGTTCTACCCGGGGCCACCAGGCATAAGCTACAGAGTGATCTGCTGATGGTGCTTCTAGTGCTGGGCCTGGGGCCACTGAGTGAGAGGTATGGGGCTCGCTGAGGCCAGATGCTGTGTGTTTGAGAGAATTTAGGAGAATCTGAAGCAGGAGTCAAGACGGGCCGATCTGGCCCTGGCCGGTGTGGCTCAGCGGTTAGAGCTTTGGCCCACAGTCCAGAGAGTCCCGGATTCGGTTCCCACTAAGGGCACGTACCTCAGTTGCAGTTTGTCCCCTGCCCTGGTTGGGGTTGTGCAGTAGGCAGCCACTTGAGGTGTCCCTTTCACGTTAATGTTTCTCTCTCTCTCTCTCTCTCTCCCTCCCTCCCACTCTATCTGAACAAAAATGGAAAAATGTCCTTGGGTGAGGATAAAAAACAAACAAAAAGTCAGGCCAATCCTATGGTAAAGCCACTGGAAACAGCTTGGGTGGGCCCAAAAGTTGGGTGGGGCGGGGCCTCAGGGATTCACCAGGGCGGAGCAACCAGTGTGAGCCAGGTTCCTGGAGCCCCAGACATGGCGGCTGTCTGCCGCCCAGGGAAGGGCTCCCCAAAGGGACAATGGCCTCCACCAGCATGTCTGTCCAGGAAAAAGCCCCCTCTCCAGCCCTCACCCCAATGCCAAACAGCTCAGTTCTTCCCCCTATGTCTCTGGTGCCTTTGGGGCTGCCTCCCCCATGCTGGAGTCTAGAGGAAGCCGGTCTGAGTAAGTCCGTGCGCGGGCCCTTTAGGGAGCTGCCTGGGGCTCCAGCCGCCTCAGCCTCCCTGAGCCTCAGTTCTCACTGGTTTTCCAGCTGGAAGTGATGGGGGCTCTCTTCCTGACACTGGAACCCTGAGCTGGGGGCTTGGTGTGGGACGGGGACCCCTCACTCCTCAGGGAGGACCTTCCCAGCCGAGGTGTCCTCCTAATTTTTATCCGCTACACGTGGGTGTGGGACCAGCCCATCTATCTCCGCCCTCCTACCAGTCTCCATGTGGCTGCTTCTTTAATTCTGTAGTTTAAAAAAAAAAAATTATTTATTTATTTTTATTCCAGTTATTTCTCCTTTTTCCTCCCTAGACCCCCTCCTCCCAATCCAACCCCCCACCTCCCATAGCATTGTTGTCTGTGTCCATGGTTACACATACGTGCATATAAGTTCTGTGTCTTATCTCTTCCCTCCTCCCCTGCTTCCTCTGAGGTTTGTCAGTCTGAACCCTACTGCTGTGTCTCTGGGCCCATTCTGTTCATTATGTTCCACAAATAAGTGAGATCATGTGGTGCTTGTCTTTCTCTGACTGGCTCATTTCACTTAGCATAATGCTCTCCAGGTCCCTCCATGTCGTCTCAAAGGGTAAGAGATCTTCCTTTCTCACAGCTGCATAGTACTCCACTGTGTACATGTACCACAGCTTTTTCATCCACTCGTCTGCCGATGGACACTTGGGCTGTTGTGGGACTTCCATTCAGCTCAATGGCAGGCGGTTCTGAAGGATGTTTGTTCTGTAGTTTAGTTGTAATTTTGACGTGGTTGTGGGAGGAGGCGTGACCACTTTTACCTACCCCACCATCCTGACGGAAGTCCCAAAATAGATTTTAAAACAAAGACTCTATAATAAGAGAGAAGGAAGGACCCAGCAATTCCACTTCTGGGTATCGATTCCAAGAAACCCAAAACACTAAATCAAAAAGACATATACATCCGCATGTTTACTGCAGAATCATTTACAATAGCCAAGACGTGGATGCGACCTCGGTGCCCATCGGTAGATGGATGGATGAAGATGGGCTCAGGCACAATGGTGTATGACTCAGCCGCAAACATGAGTGAAACGTCACCGTCTGCCACAGCGTGGGTAGTCTAGGAGGTATCATGTTTAGTGAAATAAGTCAAACAGAGAAAGACAAATGTATGATTTCACTTATACGTGGATTCCAAATACCAACAAACAAGCAGAACAGAAATAGGCTCCCGGAGACAGAGCACACCTGACCGTTTCCCGATAGGAGGGGGCGAGGAAGTGGGTGAAAAGGGACGAGATTGAGAAGTACGTACGTGTCGGTAGTTACAAAGTGGTCGTGGGGATGTGAAGTACAGCACAGGGAATGAAGTCGGTAAGACTGTAATAACCATACATGGTGCCAGATGGGCACTGTCTGGGTCAGGGTGACCATTCTGTACGTTACCTAAATGTCTAATCACTGGGCTGTACACCTGAAACTAATGTCATATTGTGTGTCAACTCTAGTTGTAAAATTACACTGCTGGTGGGAATGCAGACTTGGGCCACTGGGGAAAACAATATGGTGTCTCCTCAAACAATTAAAAATTGATCTGCCATTTGACCCAGTGATCCCACTTCTAGGAATATACCCTAAGAAGCCTGAAACACCAATCAGAAAGAATATATGTACCCCCATGTTCATAGCAGCACTATTTACTATCTCTAAGATCTGGAAACAGCCCAAGTGTTTTTCAGTAGATGAATGGATAAAAAAGCTGTGGTACATGTACACAATGGAGTACTATGCAGCTGTGAGTAAGGAAGATCTCTTATCCTTTGAGATGACATGGAGGGACCTGGAGAGTATTACGCTGAGCGAAATAAGCCAGTCAGAGAAAGACAAATACCACATGATCTCATTTATTTGTGGAATATAATGAACAAAATAAGCTTATGAAGAAAATAGACCTAGAGACATAGAAAGGAGTATGGTTCAGACTGACAAACCTCAGAGAAGGGGGGGGGGGATGAGATAAACCAAAGAACTTATATGCACATATGCGTAACCATGGACACAGATAACAATGCTGGGGAAGGATCAGGAGGAGGGTGTCTAGGAGAAAAAACGATAAACCTCTGTCACAAAAATAAATTAATAAAAATTACAAAAGATGAATTAAAAAATATTTAAAAAATAAAAATAAATTTCCAAAGGAACAAATCCAGTGCCCCAATAGGTTAATGAGCAGATTCTATTAAATAGCAATTAAAAAATGCCTCTTTTCCTTTGATCCCTTACATGACTTACATGACTAGGTTAATTGTGGGACACCAAGCATTATGATAATAATTATTATTATTATAATTATTTTTATTTCAGGGAGGACATTGCACCTTTGGAAATGCCCTGACTGGAGGGCGCAGCTGGCTGAGGGTTCCCACAGCAGGGGGCTCCTGGGTCCCCGCGAGCGCAGGCAAGAGAGGGCTCGCATCAGTTCCCTTCTGTCCGCTGATGAGATGTGACCTCGCAATGGTAAGTGTTGCTTAATTTTATTCAGGAGCTACGAGTGTGTCATAGTTATAACATTTCCCTCAAAAAGGGGATGTGTCTCTGTCTATTTGTCCCGTGAAGTAACGCGAGTCCCCCCAATAGTGGGAGAATCAGGCATCGGCTCCCGTGTGCTGCTGGCCTGGCCCTGCTGACCTGCAAGTGTCAGTGGACATCGGACAACCAGCCAAGCCCGTGTCCCGTGTCTGTCCGGGGCCACTGCCGGCTTCTGATAAGGTTCGTAGTCTCTGCCCAAAAAGTCAGGAAGCGATCGAGGTGCGTGGCTGTATGTTCTCTGTTATCTCCCCAAAAATTCAGACACGGCTTTCAGAGACGGAAGAACACACGCAGGGTGAGGAGCTACTGAAGTAGTTGGCTCAGTCAATCTGAACTTCAGGTATTTATCACTGTGTGTCCGAGTCATGTTTCATCTTTCAGGTGCTCGTGCTAAATCACTGCAGGTGCAAATTACTTGTCCCAGCCCGCGGAGTTATGTTCCCACTTAGGTCCCCTCTTTTATTTATATTCACGACGCCGGTGTGAGCGGTATTACATTTTCAAACTCTTCCATGGCTTTATTAGGGCAACGTGATTTACAATAAACCACACACATATATAGTGTACACTTTGATCAGTTGAAAAGATGTATATACCCAGAACACCATCAAGAGACCGTTTCCCAGCCGGGATAAAGAACTATCCATCACGCCCAGGAACCTTGTGCGTATTTGTAACTCCACCTTCCGGTCTCCAGCGCCCCCTCGCCAGACAACCCGTGATCTGCCTGCTGTGACTGTAAAAGACTTTGCATTTTATGGGATTTCACATCCATGGAGTCACGCCGAATCCAAACTGTGTTGTCTGGCTTCTTTCACGGAGCGTCGTCCTTTGGAGATCCTGTCGCCCGGTGGGTGTGTGTTTGCAGACCCCACCCTCCTCCTACTGTTGAGAAGTATGTCTGGCAACTTTATCCTGCTGATGGACACGTGTTTCCCGGTTGGCTGCTACGGAACAAACCATCACTAACGTTAATGTCCAGGTCTGTGCGGGCAGGTGGTTTGCCCTCTCTGGGGTGAGTACGCAGGCAGGAGCGTCTGCGTCCTGTGGGCAGATGAAGGTCACACTTTACGAAACCGCCATCTGTGTTCCCGCGGGCGTGCACCGGTTTCGAGTTCCTCCAGGCCCTGGGCGTTCCAGTTGCTCCACGTCCTTGACAACAGTTGTTAGGGTCAGACTTCTAATTTCTGAGTTTCTGAAAGGCGTACATGGAATCTCCCTGTGGTTTTAATTTGTGACGACAGATGTGGAGCTACAAACCACGGACTTGAGTATGACTTATTTACCTTTTTTATTTTTTTATGAAACAGCCATTCACGTGTTTGGCCCATTTTGAATTTTTAAAAATTGTTTCCTGTTACTGTTTGGGAGTTCTTCCTAATCTTCCGGATGCTGTGGCTCTGATCTCTCTCCATCGCGCTTCTGTTATCTGTGTCGTCGATTTCACCCTCATGTCTACGCTTTGGCGAACTTTGTCTGCAGAGCGTTCTTTTCCAAGTTTGTTAAGGGAGAGAAGGTGGTCCTTGACTTGGGAAGTTCTGTCTTTAAAGCTCTCGATGTTTAGTAAGATAAACTTGCCCTTTAAGAACTTCTAGTTGTTACACATTTTCAATTTCGATTTCTTCCTGGACTCGTGAAGTAGGGTCGGTACTGTTTGGAGGGTTGACAGACCCTGGCTGGTCCGGAAGCACCACTAAGGAGAGAAAAGGTCAGTGAGGAGCTAGACACAGACAGAAGGACCTGCCGGAGTCGGTCAGTGCGGAGAGCGGTGGACAGACGGAACAGGAGGGATGGAGTGGGGGTCCCGGGCGTGTGAGCCCTGACACGGTCATCTCCAGAAGGAGGGTGTCACTGTAAGTGAGAAAACACAGAACCCGTCTGAGCCTTCAGAAGTTGGAGCCCTGATTGCAAGAAGTGAAATAAATCGACGTGAGAATCCAGACCAACAGCCCTGGGAAGGCTCGGTTTCTGCAGGTGCCTGGAGATAGCTCCGTGGGGCAGGTGGTGCAGGTCCCACAGGGAGGAGGGCCGATGGATTGCCAGACACCGCAGCCTTCTCCGCTCACCATCTGTCCCCAGAGAACGTGCCCTCTCCACACTAGGGGAGGAGGATGCTTTTGAACGGGAAACCCCAGGGACCACCCCAAAGCGTTGACTGCCCCACACCCGATACCAAGCGCTGATGTAGAAAAACAGAAGATATTTTGAAATGAAAAGTAGCGTTTGTACAGAACAACGCTAAATAAAAAACAGAAAACAAGAATCCCTCTTATTAAACATGAAAACATTTCCTTAAACTGAAAATAAAACAAATAAACAGCAGCACAATATTCTCTAGCAGGAATCAAACACCGGTAAGCAAATATTTGCAGGCATTAAAAACCACTTTGATGCAAAAGTTAAAAATTTGATTCCAAATTCAAAATGAATAAGAGAAATGACCCAAAACCAGTTGAAAGAAAAAAAAAAGATGAAATAATTCAGAAAATAATTTAAAGATAAAGGATAAATAATCTAAGAAATGTACATTAAGTTAAAAGTGCCCTGAGGATAACAAACTGAAATAAAGAAACAGAAAAAAAGAGGTAAATACAACCCAGACATTGTGGCTCAGTGGCTGAGTGTCAACCCTGCACCAAGAGGTCGCTGGTTCGATTCCTGGTCAGGGCACATGCCCAGGTTGTGGGCCTGATCCCCAGTGGGGGGCGTGCAGGAGGCGGCCAGTCGATGTTCCCTCTCATCGATGTTTCCATCTCTCTCTCCCTCCTTCTCTAAAATCAATAAAGAAAAAAAATTTAAAATAAGTAAATACAGTTAAGAAAGAGGTTAAAAGAATCAGAAAAAGAATTCCAAAACATAAGCAAAGAAGATCCAAAATATCTATTATGTGTCGGAATCTCAGAAGAAGAAAAAGGAAATAGAAAATGAAACTAATTCTTAAAATAGAATCCAAGAAATATGTAAATATAACATATCTGTATCTACATATAGAAAGGTTACACTGTGTGTTTGGGAAATTGATCAGTAATGATCAGAGCAACCTTCAGACTTTAAAGATAAGAAAAAAGCCCGGCTGGTGGGCTCAGTGGTTGAGCGTCGACCCTGCACCAAGAGGTCACTGGTTCGATTCCCAGTCAGGGCACATGCCCAGGCTGTGGGCCTGATCCCCACTGGGGGGCGTGCAGGAGGCGGCCAATCGATGTTCTCTCTCATCGATGTTTCTGTCTCTCTCTCCCTCTCCCTTTCTATCTTTCTAACATCAATAAAGAAAAAGAAATTAAAGATAAGGAAAAGAATAATCTGGCCCTGAGCACAAAGAGCACATGGCTGACCAAGGAAAGGGAAGAAGGAGTCTGAACCTCGTTCCGAGAACCTACACGAACCCTGGGGCATCCAGGAAACACACGGAGAGAAAGGGGTAGCGAGGGCTTTGTACCTCCAGGCAAAGTGTTCTCCACGTCTCGGAGCGATAGAAACGTGGCAGATCGTCTGCGCTTTGAGCCACACAGACAGAGAGACTCTTTCCTGGAGGGACGACAAAGGAGGTGGGAGGTGAGACGTTCTGATGTGTCCAGCATTCTCCCCACAGGTACTTGAATGTCTCTGCTGCTCCCCAAAGACAGAGTCCTGAGCCCCTCACGGTATGTTGCATGTCAGGGCTGGGGAATGTGTTCCTCGCATTTTGTAAAGGCCCTAAGCCCGCAGGGCACCTGTGGTGCTGGTAGCAGGGCGGGTGTGGACAGGGGTGTGGACAGGGGTGTGGACAGGGTGTACCCGAAGGGTTTTCAAGGTTCCCTTCCCTTCCTTGCGCTCCCTTTGTCAGTAGAGCCTGGGGTTAGTTGCACTAGCTTCTAAAAAAGTTTTTTCCTTTATTGATGTTAGAGAGAGAGGAAGGGAGAAGGAGAGAGAGATGGAAACATGGATGAGAGAGAATATTGATTGGCCGCCTCCTGCATGCCCCCCACTGGGGATTGGGCCCATATCCTGGGCATGTGTCCTGACTGAGAATCGAACCGGCGACCTCCTGGTGCAGAGTCGACGCTCAACCCCTGAGCCACACCGGCCGGGCTGTAGCACTAGCTTTATTGTGTAGTTTGCCAGAGGACAGATCTGTCTACATTTCTAACGTGTGTGTCCGAGACTTGGAAACAGATAAATTACCTGTAGATCCTGATAAAAGCCGATACTGGTTCCGAAGCCTGGGGTTTTGCATTTCCAACATCTCAAGTGATTTCAATGCTTCTGGACCCAATGCACCAGGTCACGAACTCAGTCCCTTCTGGAAGGGGTTTGCGGAGGGGGCCCTTCCTGAGCCCCCCTGCAAGCCAGTGCCCTGTGTTTCCCTGGAGATACCTAACAAGATCCATAACAATCATCACACACGGGAGCATCTGCTGAGGACTTGGGACTGGGCTCTCTCTGCAGTGGTTACTTCTAGATGAAATTTCCCTGTTCTAGACTTCTCAGGAAATCTTAGAGTCACGAATGATCAGTTGTCCAAACCTGCCCTGAGGTTTTGAGCGCTCTCTTCGGGGAAGGGCCGGGTACGTTTATGCTCAAGACATCAGGAGGAAAATGACATAGTAAGATGCAACTGTTTGACCTTGATTATTCATCATAATTACATGGGAAATTTTATTTTGTTTATCATTTGAAGATGCTTTAATTCCAGTTGACATTCAATATCATATTAGTTTCATATATACAACATAGTGGTTAGACAGTTATATCACTTATGAAGTGATCTCCCAATAAATCTTGCACCCCCTGACCTTATATAGTTATTACAATATTATTGACTATATTCCCTAGCCTGTACTTTATATCCCTGTGACTATTTTGTATCTACCAATTTGTACTTCTTAATCCCTTCACCCCTTCCACCCACCCCCACCCCCCTCCCATCTGACAACGGTTGGTTTGTTCTCTCTATCTATATTTTTATTTTATTTTTTTTATCCTCACCCAAGGACATTTTTCCATTTTTTGTTCAGATAGAGTGGGAGGGAGAGAGAGGAAGAGAGTGAGAGAAACATCAATGTGAAAGGGACACATGGAGTGGTTGCCACCCGCACGACCAACCAGGGCCGGAGACAAACTGCCACCGAGGTACGTGCCCTTAGCGGGAACCAAACCCGGGTCTCTCTGGACCACAGGCCGACGCTCTAACAGCTGAGCCAAACTGGCCAGGGCCGTTCTCTGTATCTATAAGTTGGTTTATTTTGTTCATTAGATTCCACATATCAGTGAAATCTTATGGTATTTGTCTTTCTCTGTCTGACTTATTTCACTTAGCGCAATACCTTCCAGGTCCGTCCATGTTGTTGCAAATGGCAAGAGCTCATTCTTTGTGTGGCTGAGTCTGAGTCCATCGTATGTTCACATCTTCCTTAGTGGTTTGCCTTTCAGTTGGAGCATTTAATCCACTTATATTTAAAGTAATTATTGATAAGTATGTACTTATTATCATTTTATGTTTTGTCCTCTGATGGTGTTTGTAATTCTTTTTTCTTATTCTTTTTCTCTCTTTTGCATGGTGATGACTTTCTGTAGTGTTGTGCTTGGATGTATCCATCTTTTTTTTGTATCTCTGATAGGTTTTTGGTTTGTGGTCACCACTATTTCATATTAACAGCCTATTTCAAGTCTATTTAAGTTGATGGTCTCTTAAGTGAACACATTCTGACAGCCTTACCATTTTTATTCACTCCCTCCACATTTTGTTGTTGTAATTTTGTTTCACTTATTTTTTTCTGTGTGTGTGTATTTGTCTGAATCCCTCAACCTGCTGTTGTAATTACATATACTCTTCCTATGTTTGCCTTTGGCTTAGTGTTGGTGGAGACACTGCTCTTATTATGTGCTGCCTTTTATTTTTTATTTATTTTTTACCGTATCTGTATTGTGGGCTGTATTACAGGTGCCCCCCTTTGTGTGTCTGCCTTTTGGAAAGACGACTTCCTAGGGCTCACCTTGGGGTACTGAGTCAGAATGGGCACAGGCAACAGGTGTCTCCATTTTAAAACCTCGCGGGGGATTCTGACACACAGCCCACTCGAGAACCCTTCCCTATGTAAACGCATCCCCTAGAGTTGTTAATCTGATGATACAGGGTCAGACAGACAAAAATGGACAAAGTAGTAAGAATATTGAAGATTCAAACCACCAAATTAACAAGCTTGGTCTAATGGAGAAATATAGAGCTGTGTACTCAGTCACTGAGAAATACACATTCTTTTTTTTTCTTCTTATTTTTTTTATTATTACAGATGTCTCTCCTTTTTTCCCCATCGACACCCTCCTTCCTGTTCCCCCCACCCCTGCCTTCACCACACTGTGGTCTGTGTCCATTGGTTGCGGATGTAAGCTCTTTGGTTTATCTCTTCCCACCCCCTAACCTCCTTCCCTCTGAGGTTCTAGAATCTGTTCCCTACTTTTATGTCTCTAAATAAATTTTGTTCATCAGCTTATTTTGTTCATTATATTTCATAAATAAGTGAGACCATGTGGTATTTGTCATTCTCTGATTGGCTTATTTCGCTTAGCATAATACTCTCCAGGTCCCTCCATGCCGTCTCTAAGGGTAAGAGATCTTTTTCTCTTACAGCTGCGTAGTATTCCACTGTGTACACATACCACAGCTTTTTCATCCACTCATCCACTTCTATTTCAAACACACATGTGATACCAGAATTCTCCACATACTAGGATACTGATCAAGTCTCAACAAGTATGAAAGATTAATATATATGTTGTATTTTCTGTGAACAATTCAATTATATTGTTTCAACCACAAAAACATTGTTTATTAAAACCCCACATGCTCAGAAATTAAAAATATTCTTCTAAACAATACATAGTCAAAGATAAAATCATAGTGAATATTAGAAAACACTTAGAATAGGAAAATGAAACTACTGGATATTGAAGTTTGTGGGATGACGGGAAGAGGTCGTTCCAGCCCATATCAGGGGAAAAGAAAGTCTAAACTAAGAACACAATCTAAGGAAGTTACAAGGGAACCGCAGACTAGGAGCAGAGAGAACAGAGAAAAAGAAATACAATGCAAATGTTAAGTAGATTCTTTTAAAAGACCTCTTGAAAAATATTCAGAAAGATCGAATAAAGGCAAAAAGGAAAAAAAAGCAATATTAAAAATATAAAGAGGGCATGTCTAAATATAAAATAGAGATAAAAATGAAATACATAAATGGGATTTGTCTATAAATTTAAAAATAAAAACAAAATTACCAGAAAAATATAGTTTGTCAAAATTGGACCAAGAAAAAATTTTTAAAAAAATTACGCTAATTGCTAACAGCCTTGGCCAGTTTGGCTCAGCGGTTGGAGCATCAGCCTGTGGACCAGAGAGTCCCAGGTTCGGTTCCCGCTAGGAGCATGTACCAAAAAGAAAAAAAAAACACAAAAGAATTACTAACAAAAACTGCCCCATTTAGAAAACAAATGACAACCAGAAAAAAGATAAAAGCAGTTTTACATTTGAAGTCTAACGAACACTTGAGTAATGGATACTTTTGATAGTTTATATATTCTACTAGATAATATAATCTTTGTTTATAATAATTATCATAAAACCATATGAGGACAGTACAAAAAAATTATAGGCCAATCTCACTCATAAACATGGATCAAAAAATCTTAAAATATTTGTTAAATGAATCCATAGTATATAAAATCGATAATATATCATGTTTGGTATGAACTATACATGAAAAGCATGGGTGATGTAACATTAGAACATTATTACTGTATTTCATCACATTAAAGAAATAAAGAAATAAAGGAGAAAAGTATATTAATATATACAGACATCCACAGTGTGCGTATGTATTCAGTAATAAAAATTCCTACAAAGTAATAGTCATAGAAAGAAACTTTCTGAATCTGATAAAGGGTTTCTAGGAATAATTCACTGAATATAATGTATTCATTGGTGAAGGTCTAGAACCACTCGGCAGAAGCAATATAAGTAGATTCAGTCTTATTCTAGAGGTCTTAGCGAGTACAGCAAGATAAAAAAAAAGAAGAAGAAAATGATCAAAGTAGAAGAAGTCTATTATTTACATGACATGAATATAAATATGGCTAGCCCTAAACATTGCATAGGCCAATCTTTGTAAATAATAACAATGATTCGAAAGTTTGCCACATAGACATTCTATATTCAGAAATTGATTGTATTTCTTTATTTTTTATTTTTTAATCCTCACCCGAGAATATTTTTCTATTTGTCTTCAGATAGAACGGGAGGGAGAGGGAAAGAAACGGAGAGAGAGAAACATCGATGTGAGAGGGACACATCGACTGGTTGCCTCCTGCACGACCCTGACCAGGGCCAGGGACGAACCACAACCGAGGTCCTTGCCCTTGGCTGGAATAAAACTCACGACCCATTGGCCCGCGGACCGACACTCTACCGCTGAGCCAAACTGGCCAAGGCATTAATTGTATTTTTATAAGCCAGAAACAAAGAAGAGAAAATGTTATTATTATAAATGATGAATTAGCAAGAATAACAAAAGAATGCAATGGACCAAAGAATATATTTAACAAAAAATACACTAGACTTCAATCGAAAAAAGTATACAATTTCATTATTTTAAAGACAATGTAAATTGATGGAAAGATATACAAGTTCATTGAAAGGGAGAGTCCATCTTTTATTATCTTCTATTTTAGTTATTTTTCTATAAAATTTATTGGGGTGATTTATTGTAGTTTTTTAATAAAATTAGGTTGGTTTCAAGTATACAACACTTCGATGTATCATCAGCGTATTGCATTATGTCTTCACCCCCAAAGCCAAATTTCACCCTGTGTTCCCCACCCCTTTCCCTCTGGTAACCCCTGCTCTGTTGTCTCTGTCTGGGAGTTTCTGTTGGCCTTGTTTATTTGTTGCTTTCGGTTTTATATCCCACTCTGAGTGAAATCGTATGGTTCTTGACATTTCGTCTGACTGATTTCGCTCTGTGGCGTGTTCTCAAGGTCCATCCGTTGGCTGTGAATGGCCGTACCGCACCCTCTCCTGCGGCCGGGCGGTGATATGCTCCACAGCGTCTTCATCCAGTCGTCTGTCAAAGGACCTTGAGTTGTTTGCACGTCTTGGCCACTGTGAACAATGCTGTGATAAACGTAGAGGCACATATATCTTTACAAATAAATGTGTATACATTTGGGGTGCAGATACCGAGAACGGGATAGCTAGGTCGCATGGTAGCTCCATTCTTAGTCTTTGAGGACCCTCCGGAGTTTCTCATGGAGGCGGCACCAGTTTTCATTCCCAGCAGCAGGGAACGGGGTTCCCTTTCCTCCACAACCTCTCCAACACGGGTTATCACTTGTCTTGTTGACAATGGCCATTCTACCGGGTGTGAGGGGTCTCTCACTGTGGTTCGGATTTGCATTTTCCTGACGAAGTTGAGCATCTTTTCATGTATCTGTTGTCCATGTGTATGTCTTCTGAGGAGAAGTCTGTTCAGAAGAATCGATCATTTTACCATGTCGGTGCTCCCCCAGAGAACTTACATTTTTTAAAAGTGAATAATAGTCCTAATAGAGCTTTTCTTGAATCCTAGCACATGGATTATTAAGATTATTTATTTATTTATTTTATTTTATATATATTTTTTTGGTATGTGCCCCTAGCAGGAACCGAACCCGGGACTCTCTGGTCCACAGGCCGACGCTCTAACCGCTGAGCCAAACTGGCCAGGGTGGATTATTAAGTTCATTAAGGGAACAATGTCAAGTAGAACAAAATGCACTACATGAGGAAAAAAAAAAAGTTGATGAAAAATGCCCTAGTGGATATCAGGACTTGTCATAAAACTGTACGTTTAGGGACAGACAACTGAAGCAGTAGAACAGGACCCAGAGCCCAGAAATAGAAACTGTGACGGAGCCAACATTATAGACTTCCATAAAAGAAAATTAAACTTGTGCTGAGAAAGGTGATTCTATAAATGAAAAATGAAATTAGATTAATATCTTATACAGTTCACAAACGTAAATTCTAGGTGCCTTCAATAATTATACCAGAAAGAAAATACTCTAAGATTTCTAGTGAAACATGTAAAAAATTATTTCTATGACTTTGTGATACAGAAGGTTTTCTTAATCAAGACACAAAAAGCACGGACTGTAAACCTGGTTGATTGACTCCGATACAAGTACGAGACCTGCTCAGCACACCAGCAAGAAGGCGGAAATACTGGTTATGATCATGTAGAGATGACTTTCATTGGTCGACTGTTGGTATCCAAGGTGGACAAAGAACTTGAACTCCTCAAGAAACAGTCAAAGAAGTGTACAGAGTGAAACAATGAGCAAGAGACACAGATAGTACAGGCGAGGAGACGCAACCAGCAATGAACATGTGGGAATGTACCCAAGCTCATAATGGCGAGGTCACACATATGAATATAATTTATAGCTCCCGGAATGGGGAAACCTGATGTCTAATAACACAAAGAATTGGCAGGAATGCGAAGCAATGCAAGTTTTAGAGACTGCCGCAGGAAGGTTGGTTGGTAAAACCACCTCTGAGAGGTTGGCGTTGACCAGTGAGGCTGAGGAACTATCCCGGAGCTCCGGCCATTCTCTGCCACACCGGTGCGATCTTACACCTGTGCAGGGGGGCCAAGAGCAGGGACACCATGTCGCTGAACTGACTGTGATCCCCAAACCTGCAAGTAGACGTCAGCCGAGAGGGAAATGGAGAAAGGGCGTCATGTTCATACAAATTCTATAATAATACTACGGTGAGGGAAAAATGTGTCACAAAGATGAATCTCCACCCCCCCCACCAAAAAAAATAAAACAAATTCAGAAGAACTCATTTTGAATAATACAACTTTATAAATGAAATAAAAAGCACAATAAATAGGAGCAGAGAAAATATTAGGATAAATGCACGTATGGTAAAGCTGTCTAGGAAACAAAAGAAGTCAGTGGGAGAAAGGATGGAATTTCAGATTCTCACGCAGAACATTGGGTTAGTTTCAGAACTTAAATCAGGGGTGAGTTCATGGGTGTGTCGGTGTTATACTGTATATCTTACAGATGATATATTATTTAAATAACTTAAATATATGATAATACAATATTTGAAATGAATGAAAATCAGTTTAATCTATTTTTAGGCATTAAAAAGACCCCACAAACAGCCCTGGCCAGTTGGGCTTAGTGGTTGGAACCTTGGCCCTCAGACCAGAGTCTCGGGTTCGATTCATCAAGGGCACTTAGCTTGATTGTGCTTCAGTCTCTGTGGTCAGGGTGGTGTGGGAGGCAACCCATCTATGTGTCTCTCACATCGACGTTTCTCGTTCTTTCTCTCCCTCCCTCCCACACTATCAGAAAATCAAAGGATTAAAAAATAATAATAAACTGAAACAAACAAGCAAACAAACAGAAACCGCACACATGGCTTCTGCAAAGCTAAGGCGATTGGTCATCCCCATTCTGAGTCCGACTCCTGCTCTGTTCTCACCCAGAAAACGAATCTGCTAACCCTCCGCCTCCAACAACCCAAGATCCCGAGATGGCTTTCGTTTTCATGTCATCGGACCTCTTCGCCAAATTTCTCCTTCCTGACCTCCTGAGACGTTTCCTCCTTTCGACTGCATGCTCAGGTGGTTTTTCTGTTTCTTGGCTGTTTCGGGACTCCTGGCTCCTGGGGTCGGTCACGGACAACAGAAATGACATCCGGCATTTCAGCAGAGAGCCGAGGTCGCAGAGAACCGGTGAGGCAGATGTGGGGGTGCTGAAGGTAAAAGGGAACAGGAGCCAGTCAGTCCACATCCCAAGATGGCGAACACACAGGAAACACTGGGGTTCGCAGCACTGGAACCCCGGCGCTGGCAGGACTCTGGGGGTGGCCGCTGACTGCGGCTGACTGTCAGAGAGGCCACCCTCCTGCAGACCCACCATCGGCTGCTCTCTGGGCCCTGAGGGCTGCAGCTGAGGCAGGAATAACAAGCACCTAGAAAACAGGGAGATGAGACGGTCTCCTTCTCATGTCCATCACGTGTTTCCCACAAGGAAGCTGGCTGGTCAGGAAGAAATGTTCCCAGGTTCCCACTTCAGCACCACCTAGAGGAACGTCAGGCCGTGGATGGGAAGCCAGGAGAACAGAGCTTAGTGACGGAGACGCGGGACTCTCTCAGGTTTCAAGTGCTGGAGAGCTTCGTCTCCAACCCATTTCCTCCCCGCTCTGTGCTCGCTCCTGATAGGATCCTACCGGCCTCATGCTTTCTGAATCAGATAGACCCGAATACGCAGAATGTGTTTCTCCAGCTTTCCCGTGACCCCCAGACCTGTACGTATCATCTCCGCATTTGCCAACTCTCATTGGATCCCCAAAACACAGTCGCAAACCCGACATTTGCAATATGGAGCCCCTGAGGCCACATACTTGTTTCCGCCAGGCTTCCTCCCCCCTGTGCATCACCACCATCCACAGGGTTCGAGCAGCAAACTCAGGTCCTCCTTGCTTTCTTCCTTTAGATCAACCCTGCCCCACCTCCAACCCATCCAAATCCTGGAGGTTTGACCTTCCAAATACACCCAGACCCCTCGCCTCACTGACATCCATGGTCATAACTGTGACAAAAATTTCTTTCCAATGTTCAGACTTTCTTAGGCTGTTGATCCCTCTTAACCGCTCAACTGCAGCCTGGGTGATCTCTTACAAAGATCAGTGATACTATGTAGCCTGAGTGATCTCTTACAAAGATCAGTGATACTATGTAGCCTAGGTGATCTCTTACAAAGATCAGTGATACTCTGTAGCCTGAGTGATCTCTTACAAAGATCAGTGATACTCTGTAGCCTGAGTGATTTCTTACAAAGATCAGTGATACTCTGTAGCCTGGGTGATCTCTTACAAAGATCAGTGATACAATGTCACTCCCTCACCTAATATTTCTCAAGGATTTTCACAAGCGACACAAAGACCTGGGAGAGCCCTCGTGACTGGGCCTTCTCCCCCTCATGGCCCTGTTCTCCTTCCAGGTTGCTCTTTCTGGCCACACTGTCCCAGGACGCCCGGTCAGAGGGCCGTGCATGGCTAGCTGGGACCATCTTCCAGCTCTTAGCTCAGCATGACTTCTACACAGAGTCTTCCGTTATTGTCTGTAAAGTAGCCACCTTGCTTTCCTGTGCTGTCTTCATTTCTTTATTATTATTTTTTTAATCCTCACTTAAGGATATTTTTGCATTTATCTTCAGATAAAGCGAGAGCGAGAGAGGAAAGAAGAGAGAGAGAAACATCGACGTGAGAGGGACACAGTGACTGGCTGCCACCCACACGACCCCAACTGGGGCCGGGAACAAACTGCAATCGAGGTATACGTGCCCTTAGTGGGAACTGAACCCGGGTCTCTCCGTTCCGCAGGCCGATGCTCTAACTGCTGAGCCAATCCAGCGAGGGCTTCATTTCTTTTTTTGTTTTTTCTTTTTATTGAATTTATTGGGGTGACACTGGTTAACAAAATTATACAGGTTTCAGGTATATGATTCTACAACTCAGCATCTGTACCCTGTATTATGTGTTCACCACCTCAAGTCAAGTCTGCGCCCATCACCACTTAACCCCCCTTCACCCTCCTCCCCCTCCCCCTCCCCACCCTGCCCCCAGCCATCACCACACTGTGTTTCTGTCAATAAGGTTTTTCTCTCTCTCTGTTTTTTTTTGGCTCAGTCCCTCCACCCATCCATCCAGCCGCCCACAGCTGTCAGCCTGCTTCCTATCAATGAGTCTGTCTCTATTTTACTTATGTTAAAAGTTTTATTTTTTATTGGTTTTATTGGGGTGACATTGGTTCATAAAATCATACAGGTTTCAGGTGTACGGTTCTACAATACATCATCTGTATATTGTGTTGTGTGTTCACCACCACCAGTCAAGTCTCCTTCCGTCACCACTAACCTCCTGTAACCTCTTCTACCTCCCACCCACCTTCCCTCCGCAATCACCATACTACTGTCTGTGTCCAGAAACCTGTTTTTCCCTTGCTTAACCCTTCACCTTTCTCACCACCACCACTCCCCCAGCTGTCAGTCTGTTCTCTATGAGTCTGTTCCTATTTTGTTTGTTAGTTTATTTTGATACTTAGATTCCACATAGACGTGAGATCATTGCTACTCGTCTTTCTCTGACTGGCGTATTTCACTTAGCACAATGCTCTACAGGTCCATTTATGTTGTCGCAAAGGGTAAGATTACCTTCTTTTTTAGGGCCAAGTAGTATTCCATTGTTCCATTCTATAAATGTACCACAGATTTTGTATCCACTCATCTACTGATGGACACTTGGGATGCTTCCCAATCTTAGCTACTGTAAATACTGCTGCCATGAACTTGGGGTGCATATATCCTTTTGAATGAGTGTTTCAGGTTTCTTGGGATAAATTTCCAGAAGAGGACTCACTGGGTCCTAAGGTGGTTCCTTTTTTATTTTATTTTTTGAGCTAACTCCATACTGCTTTCCACAGGGGCTGCACCAGTCTGCATTCCCACCAATGACGCACCAGAGTCCCCTTTTCTCCACACCCTCACCAGCACTTGTTGTTTGTTGATTTATTGATGGCAGCCATTCTGGCAGGTGTGAGGTGATACCTCACTGTGATTTTAATATGCATCTCTCTGATGATTGATGCTATTCAGCATCTCTCTCTATATATATATCTATTGGCCACCTGTATGTCCTCTTTGGAGAAGTGTCTATTCAGATCCTTTGCCCATTTTATAAATTGGATTGTTTTTTTTTTTTTTTTGATGTTCAGTTTTATAAGTTTCTCATACATTTTGGATACTAAGCCTTTATTAGTCATATCCGTGAATATGTTCTTCTATTCAGTAGGCTGTATTTTTCATTTTATTGACGGTTATCTCTGCTATGCAAAATTTTTTAGCTTGATATATTTCCATTTGTTTATTTTTTCTTTTGTTTCTCTTGGCCAAGGGATATACCATAAAAAATATTGCTTAGAGAAATGTCAGAGATTTTACTGCCTGTGTTTCCTTCCAGGGTTTTATGGTATTGAGTCTAACATTTAAGTCTTCATTTGGTTTATTGCCTTCAAATTAATACTTGCATTTGAAATGTTGTTGGCTTGTGTAGTAGCTAAACTCTAACACCTGTGCAGGAGGTGACTGTGTCTATAAACCACTGTGTGTCTAAGATGTATAATGGTGCCTCACCCATAGTACTTGCTGAATAAATTTATGGAGAATTAATGAAAACCATGAACACAGTCCAACTTTCAATCATCTCCACGATCGTTGTTCAGGGAGAATTTAGTGGGCAGTAGACCCCGTTGGGATGGCACCTGTGACATCCAGCGACATGTGCGACTGTCTACAGCTGAACTGAAGGTGGTATAAAATCTGTCTGCGCCTAGAAAGGAGCTTAGAAAGGTCATTCTGTAATCCGTGCACCCGAGAACACTACCACCTGTCTCCCAGGTGCCCGACCATCGACACCTTCAACCTCCTGCTGCCCACCTTGCCAGCCAGGTCTGCTGACGGGAAGCAGCTCATTGCACTTGGGCCGCCTCCCTGCCCCGGACAGGGCTCAGGGTCTTCGTGTGATCAAAAGAGGCACATGCCCTGCTGCTGAGGGTCAATATTTTTTTATCCTCACCCAAGGACATTTAGCATTTATCTTCAGATAGAGCTGGAGGGAGAGGGAGGAAGAGAGAGAGAGAAATATCGATGTGAGAGAGACACATCCACTGGCTGCCACCCACACGACCCCAACCAGGGCCGGGGACAAACTGCAATGGAAACACATGCCCTTAGCGGGAACCGAACCCGGGCCTCTCTGGACCGCGGGCCGACGCTCTAACCACTGAGCCAAACCAGCCAGGGCCTGAGGGTCAGTTTTGATACTGATTATTTACATTCTTTTCCGATGGTTGTTTCCCACATGGTTCAGCACACAACCCTTGGAATTCGACAGACTCGGATTTATTTATTTTTTTCCTTCTTTTTTTTTTTTATTAATTAATTGTTGTTACACATGTTTCTCCTTTTCTCCCACTGATTCCCCCCTTCCCCTCCCTCCCCACCCTGTCCCCAGCTTTGTTGTCCATGTCCACTGTTCATGCACACATGCATATAAGTTCTGTGGTTCATCTCTCCCCCACCACCCCCTTTTCTCGGGACTGTCAGTCTGTACCCCACTTCCATGTCTCTGGGACTACCCCATTCCTCAGACTGTTATGTTCATTATATTCCACAAATAACTGAGATCATATGATACCTGTCTTTCTCTGTTTGGCTTGTTTCACTTAGGATAATACTCTCCAGGTCCCTCCATGTCGTCTCAAAGGATAAGAGATCTTTCTTTCTTACAGCTGCATAGTACTCCATTGTGTACATGTACCACAGCTTTTTACCAACTCATCTACTGATGGACATTTGGGCTGTTTCCAGATTTTAGCTATTGTAAATAGTGCTGCTATGAACATGGGGGTGCATATATTCTTTCTGATTGGTGTTTCAGGTTTCTGACAGACTCAGATTTACATCCCGCTCTCCCTACCCATGTCCCTGGCCTCGCTCGGTTCCAGTTTCCTCATTTGTAATGTGCCAGTATAATATTTATATGGCGTTTATGAGGACGAAAGTAAATAAAATGTGCCAAGTATGCAGACGAGTGCCTGGCACGGAACAGGACTGAAAGTGCAGGTGATGATGGGAAACGGATCCCACAGCTGCGGAGGCCGCGAGCGTTCTGTCAGGCCTGGCTGCTGCCTCAGCTCCCCTCTGCGTCCACCAGGAAGGAGACGCTCTCCCCCTCGGTGTTGTCTTATCTGGCTCCCGGGATCCTCCCTTTGCTCTTGGATCTTGTTCTTTTATTTTAATTAATTAATTAATTAATTTTTATCCTCAGCCGAGGACATTTTTCCATTTTTTGTTCAGATAGAGTAGGAGGGAGAGTGAGGAAGAGAAAGAGAGAGGGAAACATCGGCGTGAAAGGGACACATCAAGTGGCTGCCACCTGCACGACCCATCCAGGGCCGGGGACAAACTGCAACCGAGGTACATGCCCTTAGCGGGAACCGAACCCGGGTCTCTCTGGATCGCAGGCCAATGCTCTAACCACTGAGCAAACCAGCCAGGGCCATGCTCTTTCAAAAGAAATTTTTTTTCCTTTATTGATTATAGAGAGAGAGGAAGTGAGAGATAGAAACATCGATGAGAGAGAACATCAACTGGCTGCCTCCTGCAGGCCCCCCACTGGGGATGGGCCCACGACCTGGGCATGTGCCCTGACCGGGAATCGAACCAGTGACCTCTTGGTGCAGGGTCGACGCTCAACCACTGAGCCACACCGGCTGGACTTGTCCATCTTGCTCTTAACCAAGCCAACAGTGTGCCCTGGCTGGTTTGGTTGAGCAGTTAGAGCGACAGCCCAACAACCGCAGGTTTTATTCCCGGTCAAGAGCACACACCTGGGGCGCTGGTTCGATTCCCGGTCCCGACTGGGGTACGTGTTAGAGGCAACCAGTCGTGCGTCTCTCTCACATGGATGTTTCTCTCTCCCTCTATCGTACTCCCTCCGATCCACCGTCTCAAACAAAAAAGCCAATAGTGTCATCTCAGACCGGACTCCACACTCTGGTCTGAACACACACACATCTATGTGAATCATGTGCTCACTTTTGCTGCTCCCCCTTGGGAGAAGCACACCGAGACCTCTGCAGCCCCCCTCTACGTACCCCCTGGGTCCATTCTAGCCGCCAGCTACCCAAGTGTGGTCCAGGAGGGTTTCAGCCACTGGGTCCCACGCAGGGCTGGGCTCCGTGTTCCCCTACGTCTGCAATTCGCCATGTGACACAGGTCTGACCCAAGCAGGTGCCTCCAGCTCTCAGCCCCGTGGTCCGGGCAGAGCATCTGCGCCCCAGTCTGAGCCTGGAAGATGTCAGCCGCCTCCGGGACCAGGTCCTCCCTGTGGGTCCGTTTCCTTTCTCTGCCAGGACGGGAGCCCGGGGCTGTGCGGGCCGCCGAGGGCGGATGGTGGCGTCTACTGAGGCCAGATAGTCGCTGCTTCATTTGATGCATCCCGCGCCCTCCCAAGGCAGCGCTAACGCTGCAGCTAAAAGCATCCTTCATTGTGACTTATAGGTCCAAGCTTTCTGGGCTTTTTAGCACCTGAAAAAATAAAAAAGAGGCTTCTAAGATATATATTTTTTTATTACTAACTGGACACAACCCTAAACTCTGCAACAGTGAAAGGATAGCATGTGCGTCTCCTGGCTTTACCCTCCGTCTGGCTAACCCCTCGATCTCAAGTCTGAACCCCGTATACGTCTCGCTGAACTCTGTAAGCCACGGCCACACACAGTTTCTTCCCATCGGTGGACTAACCGTGGCACGAGCACAGAGGGGGTGTTGTGAGTTAATAATTTAAAAAACATGATCTGGTCCGGCCAGTGTGGCTCAGGGGTTGAGCGTCGACCCTGCACCAAGAGGTCGCTGGTTCGATTCCCGGTCGGGGCACATGCCCAGGTTGTGGGCCTGATCCCCAGTGGGGGGCGTGCAGGAGGCGGCCAGTCGATGTTCTCTCTCATCAATGTTTCTGTCTCTCTCTCCCTCTCTAAAAAATCAATAAAAGAAAAATAAAAATTACAAAATAATCTGTCTTTGATAAGATTGCTACACTGGTAAATCAGAAAAACATATATAGCTGGCAAATGGCATGGTCTTTAAGGACAATTTGGAGAAATAAAATGGCTCAGACTATGGTTAGTTGCATTAGAACTGATGCCCCCATGCTATCCAAAGACTGGTCACTAAACAATACATGTCAGCCCTGGCCGATTTGGCTCAGCAGTTAGAGCATCTGCCTGCGGTCCAGAGAGACCCGAGTTCGGTTCCCGTTAAGGGCACGTACCTCGGTTGCAGTTTGTCCCCAGCCCTGGTTGGGTCATGAGGGAAGCAGCCACTCGATGTGTCCCTTTCATGTCAATGTTTCTCTTTCTCTCTCTCTCTTCCTCTCTCTCCCTCCCACTCTATCTGAACAAAAAATGGAAACATGTCCTCGGGTGAGGATAAAAAACAAAAAAAACAATACATGTCAGTGTGGAGGGAAAACTGAGAAACTGACCGAGTTCCTCTCTTTCTCCTTCCCCTTCAAGACTTTATCACAGAACCAAATAAAGCTCTCACCGTGCTATTTAGAAATATCACTTCTCTTATAGAAGCATGAGGGACAGAAAATATCGGGGAGACAAAAATAGGACCTAGAAGCCCTCCATTGACTGTATTAGCAGACGGAAACCTGCAAGAAGAAACACTTTCGAGATATCAATGGCAGGTACACAGCTTCACAGATGCAGACACACAAAGGCACCCGCTAACAGCAGCGCAGAATCCGATGAGAATCTCCGCTCACCCCAAAGCAAAGCTATTCTGAAAAGTCCTCTCCATGCCTGCTCCCAGGATGTGACTGAGTGGTGAGGAGATAAGAAGATTCTCCACGTGGCCTCCGCTGTCTGCCTCCTGCTTTTATCCCGGGCTTGACAAAGCCTGGGAAAGTCTCAGCAGTCACTGTTGATTTTCTGCAAGGAAGCTGACTCCCTTGCTCTGAAAGCCAAGAATTATTTCCTCCTCCTGCCGTCTTTGTGTCTCGGGGACCATGAGCCCAGAAGGCTCCAGGGCCCAAGCAGGTGACGTGTTCAGTGAAGGAAGACAGGTGGGAAGGTGAGAACTGTACTGGGATAAAGATGCTGAACAATGAGTATCCTGTCCGGCTGGTGCAGCTCAGTGGTTGAGCATCGACCCTGCACCAAGAGGTCGCCGGTTCGATTCCTGGTCAGGGCACACGCCCAGGTTGTGGGCCTGATCCCCAGCGGGGGGCGTGCAGAAGGCGGCTGGTCGACGTTCTCTCTCATCCATGTTTCCATCTCTCTCTCCCTCTCCCTTCCTATCTCTAAAATCAATAAAGGAAAAAAGAATGTGTATCGCTCGCCCAAGTCTGGCAACCACTACTCATTCCCAGTTGGCACCGTCTTTGAATATGGCACATTGTTAACAGGTTCTTCCTTAAGTCAAACCTCTCGATTATTACATGTTGCAACCTCTCTGTTTTTCCTGTTTTGTTCATCCCTTCAGTGAGCAGGACCAAGTCAAAGGCCATCGGGGAAGACTGTGTCCGTCTGCGTAAGAAGCCTACGCAGGCTGGGGGTGGGGGTGGGGTGGGGTGGGGTGGGGGTGGGGGTGGGGGTGGGGTGGGGGTGGGGTGGGGGGATGGGGGGTGGGGGTGGGAGGGGTGGGGGTGGGGGTGGGGTGGGGGTGGGGGTGGGGATGAGGGCGGGGTGGGGTGGGGCGGGGGCAGCCTCGGGAAGCCCCGTCCGCTCGCTCCCAGCCCGGGGCTGCACTGGAGGCTCAGCCGCAGTTTCAACGTGAAAACCACCTGACAGCAGCCGGGCAAACACTGCGAGTGGGGGCGCGGGGAAGAGCGGGGAGGAGACGCGAAGTGGTGAGCAGATCAGAGCAGCTGGGAAGACGGACGGAAGGTGTGGGCGCAGCTCCTGCCCGCGGATCCGGGGACCCAGCCTCCCCCAGACCCCCCGATGAGAGCCGCAGAGAAGGGGAGGGGAGGCCACGTAGCATCGCGCAGAGGGAAATGGGGCGATCGCCCACCAGGGGACTCCGCTCGAGCCCAGGCTCAGAGCCAGCGCTGGCTGCAGCTCCGTCCTGGGAAGCCCCCGACTGTGGGTGCCAGAGAGCCCGCAGAGCAGAAGGCACGCGAGGGGGGCTCTGAGGTCTGAGAGGATCACGCAGCAGCAGATTTGAGGGGCTGGTATCGCTGAAAGAGGGTGACAGGGCCCTAGCATAGCTCTGTGCCTGGGGCCATGAGGAGGCACCCCTCCCCCATCTACAGGGGCCCCTCCCCCATCTACAGGGGCCCCTCCCCCATCCACAGGGGCCCCTCCCCCATCTACAGGGGCCCCTCCCCCATCCAC
The DNA here is from genome assembly GCF_014108415.1 of Molossus molossus. Taxonomy (NCBI): domain Eukaryota; kingdom Metazoa; phylum Chordata; class Mammalia; order Chiroptera; family Molossidae; genus Molossus; species Molossus molossus. Next base: position 298,084 of record NW_023425374.1, on the reverse strand, counting down.
AGGGGCCCCTCCCCCCATCTACAGGGGCCCCTCCCCCATCTACAGGGGCCCCTCCCCCACCCACAGGGGCCCCTCCCCCACCCACAGACGACTCCGGCTGGAGATCAGCGCCTGACGGCAGAGCCCAGCGGTGCTGGGACTCAGAGGTCTGGCCGGGAGGGAGCCTGGGCAGAAGCCCCACCCAGCAAGAGCGGGACATGCTGAAATATTAAAAAGCCCAGCAGGACATTGTTCTTTCTTTTTCTTTTCCCTCCTTTTTTCTCCTATTCTCCCCAGCTGTGGATGGCATCCAGGTGTGCCAGCAGCCCGGGTTGAGCTGAGGTATGGGAAGGAGAGGAAGACACTGCCTGCCCTTCCCACAAGCTACAGGCCCCACCCCCAACACAAATCTGCTTACACTCCCCTGACTGGACCCGATACCCCACAGATCCGAGTGCCATGGGGGAAGGGAGGCAGCCCAGAGCACACACGCAGGTGGCCAGGCTTGATGGGGACATGCACACGCAGGTGGCCAGCCCCGTCAGGGACACGCACACGCAGGTGGCCAGGCTTGATGGGGACACGCACACGCAGGTGGCCAGCCCCCTCGGGGACATGCACGCACACGCAGGTGGCCAGCCCCGACGGGGACACGCACACGCAGGTGGCCAGCCTTGCTGGGGACACGCACACGCAGGTGGCCAGCCCCGACGGGGACACGCACACGCAGGTGGCCAGCCTTGCTGGGGACACGCACACGCAGGTGGCCAGCCCCGTCGGGGACACACACACGCAGGTGGCCAGCCTTGCTGGGGACACGCACACGCAGGTGGCCAGCCCCGTCGGGGACACGCACACGCAGGTGGCCAGCCCCCTCGGGGACATGCACGCACACGCAGGTGGCCAGCCCCGACGGGGACACGCACACGCAGGTGGCCAGCCTTGCTGGGGACACGCACACGCAGGTGGCCAGCCCCGACGGGGACACGCACACGCAGGTGGCCAGCCTTGCTGGGGACACGCACACGCAGGTGGCCAGCCCCGTCGGGGACACACACACGCAGGTGGCCAGCCTTGCTGGGGACACGCACACGCAGGTGGCCAGCCCCGTCGGGGACACGCACACGCAGGTGGCCAGCCCCGTCGGGGACACGCGCACGCAGGTGGCCAGCCTTGATGGGGATGCAGCCTCGGGCCACCTGGGATCCCACCCTGCAGGGCTTCAGCCAGGAGGCCCAGGGCCAGGAAGGGACAGCGATTCACAGCCACCAGAACAAGAGAACTGCCCAAGGGGACAGGGGCCCACCCCCAAGGGGCCAGATCCAACTATATGAGAACAAAGTCCAGTGAGCTCCTCAAGAAGCAGGTCCCAGGATCTTGTAGTTGTGGTTGTTTGGGTGTGTTTTTTAAATTTTTATTTTTGATTCAGCTTTTTTCTTCTTTTCTTATCCCATGTTCTTACTTCCCTATTCTATATTTTATTCAAATTAGCATTATTACTTACTAAAATTATTACTATTATTTCAGTCATCATTTTCTACCTTTTCATTATTATAATTATCCTATTTCTGGTCTCTGCCTTCTTTGCTTTCATGTTGTTTTTTGTTTGTTTGTTTTTGCCTCTCCTAACCTTTTTGGTCTCACACTTTCTAGTATTCTCTTTGTAAATGTGTGTGTGTGTGTGTGTGTGTGTGTGTGTGTTTCTGTTTGCCTTTTAAGCATTCTGTTGAGGTAGGTGCTTTTATCATTGTTCATGCTGATATTTTTAGGGTGGTTCTTCTTGGTTAGTTCTGGTTTTGCTTTGTTTTGTTCTGTGAACACCTATGTAAGCGATGGCACAACAGAGTCCACAGGGTCGGCATTGAGGCATAGTTAACAACCTGAGGACTGAGCCCACACAACCCACACAGGGTCATTCCTAGGGCACCCGGCTCAGATCAAGGAAACTGCTCCCTGGGACCCACAGGAAGGCCATGAAACCAAGAGGCATAGCAGTCTTATCTGACGCACACCGCCGGTCTTCACAGCCCAACCCACCTCCCGGCCCCAAACACCAACTGCTGCAATGGCCAGACAGAGAAACAACCCGCAGATAAAGAAAAGGATGAATCACCAGAAAAGGAACATGAAACGGAGGCAAGCAGTTTGCAAGATAAAGAATTCAAAACAATGGTTTTAAGGATGTACAAACAACTTACTGAGAACGACAAGCAGCTTAATGAGAACTACAACAGAAGCTGTGAATAAAAATAATTAGAAGCTGTGAATAAAAATAAAATGACATAAATAAAATGAATAAAAATAAAATAGAATGACAAAGCTGATATTAAAAAATACCTGGGAAGGATTCAAGAGTAGATTAGAAAAGCTGAAGACCAAATCAGAAAGTTAGAAGACAAGGTAGAAAAAAATACCTAATTAGAGCAGAAAATAAAAAAAATATATAAAAATCAGGAGGAGAGTTTAAGAGAGCGTTGGGACAACATAGAACATACCAACATTGGCATCATAGGGGTACCAGAAGGAGAAGAATCGGAGAAAGAAATAGAGAACCTGTTTGAAGAAATAATGGCAGAAAACTTCCCAAACCTGATGAAGGAAAAAGTCACACAAGTCCAGGAAACACAGAAAGTCCCAATCAAGATAAAACCAAAAAGACCCACACCTATAGATATTATGATTAAAATGGAAAATATTAGAGACAAAGAAAGAATCTTTTTATTTATTTTTATTATTTTTTATTTTTATCCTCACTGGAGGACATTTTTTTCTTTTTTCTTTTTGTTCAGATAGAGTGGGAAGGAGAGAGAGGGAGAGAGAGAGAGAAACATTGATGTGAAAGGGACACATCGAGTGGCTGCCACCCACACAACCCAACCAGGGCTGGGGACAAACTGCAACCAAGGTACATGCCCTTAGCAGGAACTGAACCCAGGTCTCTCGGAACTGCAGGCCAACACTCTAACCACTGAGCAAAACCAGCCAGGGCCTACGAAAGAATCTTAAAGGCAACAAGACAGAGTCAGAAAGTTACTTACAAGGGAGCTCCTGTTAGATGCTCAGCTGAATTCTCAATAGAAACACTGCAGGACAGAAGGCAGTGTCAGGAAGTGTACAAACTAATGAAAAGCAAGGGAATGAATCCAGGACTACTCTATTCAGCAAAGCTATTATTCAAAATTGAAGGTGAAATAAAGAGATGCACAGACAAATAAAGGCTAAAGGAATTTACTACCAACAAACCAGGTATACAAAAAATGCTAAAGGAACTGTTGTAAGAAGAAGAATAGAGAGAGAGAGAGAGAGAGAGAGAGAGAGGGAGGGAGAGAGAGGGGAATACAGGCATAAAGGATAAAAATGGCAACAAATAAGTACCTATCAATAATCTGAAAAGTAAATGCCTTAAATGCTTCAATAGGGTAGCTGATTGACTAAGAAAATATGACCTATATATATGCTGGCTACAAGAGACCCACATCAGAGCAAAAGACTCACAGAAGATGAAAGTAAAGGGATGGAAAAAATTGTCCATGTAAGTGGAAATGAAAAAAAGCTGGGGTAACAATACTCATATCTGAGAAGATAGACTACGACATGAAGTCAAAAAAGGTCACTACATAATATTAAAGGGATTGATGCAACAAGAGGAAATAACCCTGGTAAACATATATGCATGAATACAGGAGCACCAAAATGTATTTAAAAATTGCTGGAGGATTTTAAGGGAGAGACTAACAACAATACAATCATAGTAGGGGACTTTAACACCCCCCTGATATCACTGCATAGATCTTCTAGACAAAAAATTAACAATTCAACAGAGACCCTAAACAATGCACTAGATCAGCTGGGTTTCATTGATATTTACAGAACATTTTACCCCAAAGCTGCAGAATATACATTCTTCTCAATTGCACATGGAACATTCTCAAAGATAGAACACATGTTAAAACACTAACTAAGTCTGTACAAATTTAAGAAGATTGAAATCATATAAAGCATCTTCTCAGATTATAATGGTATGAAACTAGAAGTAAATTACATTAAAAATACTAAAAAACATTCAAACACATGGAGGTTAAACAGCTTGTTATTAATGGATAAACAATGAATGGATTACCGATGAGGTCAATAAATAAAAAACTTTCTGAAAACTAGTGAAAATGAACACACAACAACACAAAATCTATGGGGCAAACTGATAGCACTCCTGAGAGGGAATTTCATCGCCTACCTCAAGAAACAAGAATATTGTCTAATAAAATATCTCGCCCTACCACTTAATATTTAGAAAGATAACAAAAAGAAATACCCAGGAAGGAAATAATAAAGATCACAGCAGAAATAAATTATATATATATATATATATATATATATATATATATATATATAATCAATGAAACCAAGAGCTACTTTTTTTAAAAAAGATAAACAAGGTTAATCAACCTTTAGTCACACTCAACAAGAAACCAAGATAGAGGACCCAAATTAATAAAATCAGAAATGAAAGAGGTAAGGTAACAACTCACACCACAGAAATACAAAGAATTGAGAGAAAATACTATGAACAATTATATACCAACATTCCAACAACCTAGACAAAATGGACAAATTCCTAGAATCAAATAGTCTTCCAAAACTTAACTGGGAAGAGTCAGAAAACCTGAACAGACCAATAACATCTAAGGAAATAGAAGCAATAATCAATAAACTCCCAGCATACAAAAGTTCCAGTCTGGACAGCTTAATAGGGGAGTTTTGCCAAACATTCAAAGAAGAACTAACACTTATTCTCTTCAAACTAGTCCAAAAATTTCAAAGGAAGGAAGACTTCGAAGCTTTTGTTATGAGGTCAGTATAATCCTAACCTCGAAAACAGATAAAGACAATACAAAGGAAGAAAATTACTGCCCAATATTCCTGATGAATAACTCAAAATCCTCAACAAAATGTTAGCAAATTGGATCTGGCAATATATTTTAAAAGTTATTCACTGTGACCAAGAGGGATTTATCCCAGGGATGCAAGGCTAGTACAATATTCACAGATCAATAAATGTGATGCACCACATAAACAAAATGAAAGACAAAAACCATATGATCATATTAATAAATGCTGACAAAAGCATTTTGACAAAATTCAGTATCCATTTTTGATAAACACTTGGCAAAGTGGAAATACATCATACCTTAACACAATAAAGGCCATATGTGACAAACCTACAGCCACTATCATACTCACTGGGCAAAAACTAAAAGTGTTTCCCTTAGGATCAGGAACAAGACAGGGATGTCCACTTTCACCACTCTTATTAAACATAGTACTGGAAGTCTTGGCCACAGTAATCAGATAAGAAGAAAAAATAAAAGGCATCCAAATTGGAAAGGAGGAATGGAAAGTGTCATTATTCACAAATGAAATGACATTGTACATAGAAAACCCTAAAGTCTGCACAAAAACACTACTATATTTCATAAATAAATTAGGCAAAGTAGCTGGATACAAAATCAACATCCAGAAATTGCTGGCACTTTTATACACAAATAGTGAACACACAGAAAGAGAAACTAAGAAAATAATCCCATTCACCATTGCAACAAAAAAATTAAGGTACCTAGGAATAAACTTATCCAAGGAGGTAAAAGACCTGTTCTTGGAAAACTGCAGGACATTGAAAAAAGAAATAGAGGAAGATTAAAAATGTGGAATCTGCCCTGGCTGGTTTGGCTCAGTGGTTAGAATGTTGGCCCACAGACCAAAGAGTCATGGGTTTGATTCCAGTCAAGGGCTTGTTTCCAGCCAAGGGCATGTACCTCGGGTTTAGTTCAATCCCTGGCCCTGATCAGGGTTGTCTGGGAGGCAATCAATCGATGTGTCTCTCTCAGGCTGATGTTTCTCTCTCCCTCTCTCACTCTCCTACTCTATCTGAAGATAAATGAAAAGTATCCTTGGGTGAGGATTAAAAAATAAATAAAAAAATAAAATAAAAAAGGGAAGCTTCTACCATGTTCATGGATTGGAAGAATGAACATCATTAAAATGTCCATACTACTCCAAGCAATCTATAGATTCAATGCAATTCCTATTAAAATACCAATGACATATTTCACAGATCTAGAACAAATACTCCAAAAGGTTATATGGAACCAAAAAAGACCCCAAATAGCTACAGCAATCTTGAAAAGGAAGAACAAAGTTGGAGGCATTAGAATACCGGATATCAGGTTATACTACAAAGCCATAGTAATCAAAACAGCCTGGTACTGGCACAAGAATAGGCATATAGATCAGTGGAACTGAACAGAGAACCTAGAAATCAACCTCAAGACATTCTGGTCAATTAATATTTGACAAAGGTGGCAAGAGCATACAATGGAGAAAAGACAGTATTTTTAATAAATGGTATTGGAAAAATTGGACAGCCACATGCTAAAATAATGAAATTAGACCACCAAATTACATCACACACAAGAATAAACTCAAAATGAATGAAAGACTTAAATGTCACTCAAATTCATAAAAATCCTAGAAGAAAAGGTAGGCAGCAAAATCTCAAACATCACACGTAGCAGAATTTTTACCAAAACATCGCCAAGGGCAAGAGAAAACAAGATAAAAATTAATTAATGGGACTACATGGAACTAAAAAGCTTCAGCATAGCAAAAGAAACAAGCATCAAAATGAAAAAGGGAACCCACTTTCTGGGAGAACATATGTGCCAATGATACATCAGATAAGGGGTTAATTTCCAAAATATATAGAGTACTCATACAACTCAACAAAAGGAAGCCAAAATCCAATTAAAAATGGGCAGAGGAACTAAATAGACACCTCTCCAAACAGGACATACAAATGGCTAAGAGACATATGAAGAAATACTCATCATCACTAAACATCAGAGAGATGCAAATTAAAACAACAATGAGGTATCACCTCACACCTGTCAGAATGGCCGCCATCAACAAATCATCAAATAAGTGTTGGTGAGGGTGTGGAGAAAAGGGGACTCTAGTGCACTGCTGGTGGGAATGCAGACTGGTGCAGCCACTATGGAAATCAATATGGAGTTTCCTCAAAAAATTAAAAATGGAACTGCCATTTGACCCAGTGATCCCACTTCTAGGAATATACCCTAAGAAACTTGAAACACCAACCAGAAAGAATATATGTACCCCCATGTTCATAGCAGCACCATTTACAATAGCTAATATCTGGAAACAGCCCAAGTGTCCATCAGTAGACGAATGGATAAAAAGCAATGGTACATGTACACAATGGAGTACTACGCAGCTGTAAGAAAGAAAGATCTCTTACCCTTTGAGACCACATGGAGGGACCTGGAGAGTATTATGCTGAGTGAAATAAGCCAGTCAGAGAAAGACAAATACCTCGTGATCTCACTTATCTGTGGAACACAATGAATAAAATAAGCTGATGAATAAAATAGACGCAGAGACGTTGAAAGGAGTACGGTTCAGGCTGACAGACCTCAGAAGGAAGGGGTGAGGTGGGAAGAGTCGAAGCTCTCTGCACACACCCAGGGACCGAGACAGCAGCATGAGAAGGCGGGGGTGGGGCAGGAATGGGGAGGAGGGTGTCAGTGGGAGAAATTGGAGGGACATCTATAATAAAATACTAATTAACTAATAAAATAACTAAACCTATATAGGGAGGTGAGGAAATGAGCAATCCGTCAGATAATTAATTTCCCCAAGAAGCATCATTTACAGAAGTGATCATTAAACACATAATGAAAAAAAGTTTCCTGATATAAAGAAGAAACAAAACAAAACATTACATTAAAAGAATTAAGTTCTTAAAAGAAGGCAGTGCAAAAACACCCATAAATAGATATTCTATAGAAGAAAATACATATATGTACATTAGTCAAGGGAAATACCCTCACCAAAAATAACAGTAAGTTCCCACAAAGTACCTAGCCAGCCCCCACCCCAGAACCCAGTGGGTTCCCGCGAAGAAAGAAGACTCAGGCCACCATGATTCTCCTATACCTCAATAAAAGCCAGAAGACAACGTGACAATTTCTATGAAGACTGAAGTTTGGAGAGTTTTTACCTAAGTATTTGAAACCCAGTCAAGTTCTCTGTCAAGGCGGAAAGACATGTTAAATAGGAAATATATATATAAAAACTTCTACACACACACACACACACACACACACACATACATAATTTTATTAAAAGAGTATTTTAAAAATGTTTTTTTCTTTACTGATTTTAGAGAGAGAGGAAGGAGAGGGAGAGAGAGATGGAAACATTGATGAGAGAGAACATCGACTGGCTGTCTCCTGCACGCCCCCCACTGGGGATCAGACCCACAACCTGGGCATGTGCCCTGACCGGGAATCAAACCGGTGACCTCTTGGTGCAGGGTCGACGCTCAACCACTGAGCCACACCTCCCGGGCTCATGAATAAATTATTAAAGGCTCACCCTAGCCAAGATGAGGCAAACAAGATTAATAACTGAAAATGAAGAATTCATAGAATAAATCTGCCTCTGACCGAAACCAGCTGACCACCGACGGGAATCCCCGCACAGCCCGGGGGACCTGAAATCGGAGGAAAAGGGGTTCTGCTGGAGTCCCCCAGAGAAAGTGTGAGATGCGGTGGTGTTCAGGGCTTTCCTGAGAAGTTGGGGTTGTGCTTGCCTGACTGTAGGATAAGCCAGAGACGGAGATGTCAGAGAGATGACCAGAACGGTTTTCTTATTTAGGTCACAAGTACATTATTTATCTCAAAGTATCTCAAGGAGGAAAAAAAAACGTGTGGAGAAAAGTCGAGCCTGGTGGCTCACCTCTCACACAACAAGCTGAGCCGGTTGACGGTGAATCGATCTGAAAAACCAAGGAAGCGTTTCTGTGTTGCTCAACATCAACACAAGCAACTCAGGCACCCAGTGCGGGACACCTGCTTGTCAGCGCCTCACGGGGAGGAACTAGAAGCCAATCACGGCTTATTACAGGTTAAACATTTCAAGGGGCTTCTCAGTAACTGACTTACTCACAAGCAGCAAGGTACCACAGAGGCCAGACAAATAGAGAGCGTGATCTAACTATTCTGAGCTAAGACCAGTCATATTTGAGCTTGGATCTTGGAGCAGTTCCCGGGTTAAGGGGAGGCTGGCACAAAATGGTGATGTCGCCCACACTCTCCCTCAACTGGGGTCCCAGGGCCAGGTGGCCCTGGGGATCTGCTGGGCGGCCCAGACTCTTGGTGAGGAGGAAGGAACAAGTCATTTCTAATGTGAAGAACAGAGAGGCTCAGGGATTGTGCAATAGGTGGGCATTTGCAGGAGGTAGTGGTTGTGGTTTCACATTGAACCAGATAACTATGGAAGGGATATTAAGGAGAAAAGACTTACCTTCAAATTTCCATATCATCATATTTTATTTTTATTAAATCCTCACCTAAGGACATCTTTTTCCATTTATCTTCAGATTGAGTGAGTGAGAGAGGGAGAGAAACATTGACATGAGAGGGACACATCAACTGGTTGCCTCCTGCACGACCCTCACCAGGGCCAGGGACCAAACTGCAACCGAGATACGTGCCCTTGACCGGAATTGAACCCATGACTCTTTGGTGCAGAGGCCAACGCTCTAACTACTGAGCCAAATTGGCCGGGACCATATCGTCATATTTTATTTATTTATTTTTTCCTTTATTAATTTTTAGAGAGAGAGACAGAGAGAGAGAAACACTGATGAGAGAGAACATCAACTGGCTGCCTCCTGCACGCCCCACACGGGGGATCGGGCCCACAACCTGGGTTGTGCCCTGACCGGGAATCGAACCAGCGACCTCTTGGAGTATGGGTTGATGTTCAACCACTGAGCCACACCGGCTGAGCTCGTCATACTTTTTGATGGCATATTCATTCAGAAGAGTTGAGGTACCACCCTGGCCGGTTTGGCTCAGCAGTTAGAGCATCGGCCCTAGGACCAGAGAGTCCTGGGTTCGGTTCCCGCTAAGGGCACGTACCTCGATTGCAGTTTGTTCCCGGCCTTAGTTGGGGTTGTGGGGTTGGCGACCAGTCGATGTGTCTCTCTCTCATCGATGTGTCTGTCTTTCTTCCTCCTTCTCTCCCTCCTGCTCTATCTAAAGATAAATGCAAAAATGTCCTCGGGTGAGGATAAAAAAAAGAGAAGAGTTGAGGCACCGTCCCTAAAGGACTGAAAAGGTTCAGCACCTCTGGGTGTGTCTGCCAAACCCTCACTCGGATCAGCACGCAGGCCCGTCCTGGGCTCCAGGAAGCATCATCGGGAATGTGGTGGGACCCTCTAGGGCTGTCGGAACTGCTGTGATACTTCCGTCCCGGTGGTTGAGAGAACACAACCCGAGGTTGACACGCAGACCTTGATGTTACACGAGACGAGATGAGGACTTGGTAACGCACTCGTGTTGGCGGACGCTCCCTGGGGCACCTGGGGCTCACCTGGAAGTCTGACAGGACGCAGATGCTTCTTTGTGGTCTGATTTAGAGATTATCCGTGCTTGTGACCCCTCCATGCACGGCCAAATTTGGGCAGAGTTGGTAAGGTACTAATTCGGTTTCTGATGGTTGTACCAGTTCAATGAGTCGATGTCTCTCTCACATAGATGTGCGTCTCTCTCTTTGTCCCTCTCTCCTGCTCTATCTGAAGGTAAATGGACAAATGTCCTCGAGGGAGGATAAAAAAAGAGAGAGAGAAGAGTTGCGGACTGTCCCCAAAGGACGGAAAATCATGCGCTAAGGAAGCCCAGCAGGTCTTGTTTGGAAAGACGTGCTCAGTCCGAGAACAATGACACGATGCTCATTGTGCTCCTGTAAGGTGCCAAGTGCCTTACACAAACTAGGTCCTTTATGAACATACTCTTAAAACATACGTGCTTAATCCACGGACACAGACACCGGTGTGGGGATGGCAGAGGGGAGGGGGTGGAGGCTGGCTGGAGAGGGCCAAGGGGGGGAAACGGGACATTTGTAATAGTGTCCACAATAAAAACAAAGGAAGGATATTCTTAAACGATGCTTGTGGGGGAGCCAATGTTGTTAAAACCTGGTGCAGATATGTGGCGACGGTCTGGGTTTGAGCCTCGCCCGGGACACTGCTTGGCCCCGGAGGTAGGACACCGCGGAGGAAAACCAACAGTTTTATTAGCCGGGGCCTAAGCTCAGGCCCAGCCTTGGTCTGGAGCGGCTCCTTCCTGCCTTCTTCAGCTTTTCCGTTACTTCCCTGTCCCTCCCCCGATCGGGAGCCACCTGCAGGGAGACAGTCAACCAGGCGGACACCGTCCTGCGGATGTTACTGCTGCTCCTCGGGCCTGGGCTTTGAGCTGTTTTCCATTCATCAAGGTAATGATCGCCCTTCTGAATTAAACATGATTTTCCTTCTTAGCAGAAAAACTCCGAGGAAACATCAGAGTTAATTAGAGAAAGGGACATTGTGGCTGCTGAGAGCAAGGGCCGTCCGAGGCGACGTTCAGGGCGTCCTAAAGCATCAAAGCAGAGCCATCTCGGGCAAATTGCTTTCTTTTTGTTTTTTTTTATTTTATCCTCGCCCGAGGACATTTTTCCATTTTTTGTTCAGATAGAGCGGGAGGGAGAGAGAGGAAGAGAGAGAGAGAGAAACATCAATGTGAAGGGACATATCGAGTGGCTGCCACCCGCACGACCAACCAGGGCCGGGGACACACTGCAACCGAGGTACATGCCCTTAGCGGGAACCGAACCCGGGTCTCTCTGTACCACAGGCCGACGCTCCAACCACTGAGCCAAACCGGCCAGGGCGGGCAAATTGCTTTCTATCTCAGCTTCGTGGGGCCGACAATGTTCTGGGATCTTGCTGCTCTGTAAACACAGGGCTCTCTACCAAGGTGTCCAAAGAGGAGACCAGACACCCCAAGGGGCACGCAGCTTGAGGTCGAAACGGCTCTTCTGTGCGATTTGCCTGGTTTAAGGGGAGGGTCTCCCATGGCATGAGGTCTTTGTCCAGACAGTGCGAATGGACAGGTTTTCTCCGAGGTGGGCGGAAGGCATTTATTTCTTGGGTTTTCCATTCAAATGCAGCGACATGCCGCGCACAAGCTTCTGCTGGGCACGGTCTGGCTTTGTCCACCTCAGACACCTGTTTGTGATGCCCAGAGCGCCGGGAAAGATTGAAATCCTAAAGGTGTTGTGGTTCTTAGAGTCTTTGGCAGCGTAGGAAGTAATGCTTCAGGGCCCGTGACGCTCGCTTTCCGTGGGCGCCCAGCCTCGGAGCCTCCGTGGGGCACCCCCTTCTCGGTGGCAGGTGCTCTTGTCCTTTCTCGTCTGCTGAAACCCCGACAGAGGCCTCTGCGCCTCTTCTCTGCCCCGGGGGGGGGGGGCGGCTTGTCCTCCGGCTCCCTTGAGCGACAGCCGACATGCAACATTGTATTTGTTTAAGATGCAAAATGCAATGATTGAATCTGTGCGTCTGCTGTGGAACGGTGACCACAGCCAGGTTTACTTCACGTCTCTCACCTGGATACATATTTTCCTGGGTGAGAACTTTCCTGGTCTCTTCCAGCAACTTTCAGACACACAGCACGGTGTTATTAACCGGTCACCACACTGTGCGCTCCATCCCCGAGGCGTCTTCACTTTGTAACCGGACGTTTAAACCTTCTGACCACCTTCGCCGTTCCCCGTTCTGCTCCCATGACACGTCCCAGCCACGTCTGTTCTCTGGGTCTGTGAGTTCGCATTTGCGGATCCACATGAGTGTGATCATGTGTATCTGTCTTTCTTTGTCTGACTTATTACTTAGCCTAATGTCCGAATGCCCTTAAGTCAGGTGTATCCATCATGTTGTCACAAATGGCAGGATGTTGTCCTGGTTGGTGTGGCTCAGCGGTTAGAGCGTCAGCCTGCGGTCCGGAGAGACCCGGGTTCGGTTCCCGCTAAGGGCAGGTACCTCGGTTGCAGTTTGTCCCCGGCCCTGGTCGGTTGTGCAGGTGGCAGCCACTCGATGTGTCCCTTTCACGTCGATGTTTCTCTCTCTCTCTCTCCCTCCCATCTGTCTGAACAGAAAATGGAAAAATGTCCTCAGGTGAGGATGAAAAAAACACAACAACAAAAAACAAATGGCAGGATGTCTTTCGTTTCATATATACTTTTAATATATATATTTTTATTTTTATATATTTATATATATATTTGTGTTTACATATATATTTTTGTTTCATATATATATATTTTTTTAACTTTGCACACTCAGGCTGCTCCATATTTTGGCTTTTGTAAATAACGCTGAAGTGCAGGCGCAGCTGTTGCTGGGGGTAGTGATTGTATTTCCCTCCGGCATACACTGGGTTCATCTTTCTTGCCGTCCGGACACTGTTCCCATTACGGTGACTCATGTCCTCCCACCACGTCTACCGGGACCTCTTTCCGCTCTGCCTCCTGCGGGGTCCGGCGGCGGTCCTGCCCGGCCCTCCCTCCAGTGCCCGGTGCCCAGCTCGCCTTCCCTTCCTGCAGTGAGACGTCCCCAACATGCTCTCGCTGTCCTTCCTGCTCCTGTTCACTTCCCTGCTTCTATTTTCATCTTTTAAACGTCTGTTTGAGTCACAGGAACAATAAGGTCCACAGAGCGTGATCATGGGCTGTGTCTTTTCAAAGTTTTGAAATCCAGGCATTGTAAAACTTTTCAGTCAAAGGCCGTGCAGTAAATATTCTAGTGTTTCGGGGTCATGAAACCTCTGTCACAACCATGCAGCCCCAGACCAGCCACACGGGGTTCGTAAATAAGAGGAAACAGCTGTGTTCTCACAAAGCTGTATTTACAAAATCGGTGTGGCGGCCAGTTTCGGCCTGTACGCCGTAGGCGGCCGCACCCTGTTTTATTCTAGAGGTGCTGCTTTCTCCTGTTTCCTCTATTCAGCTTGTTGTAGAAGAAACAGTATCATCTGTTCTATAAAAATATCTAGATCTTGCCGATTACACGTTCTTGCGTTCCCTGCACTTCCTGTCGTCAAAACTAGAGGCTTCATCGGACTCAGTTTCAACTTTTTTGACAAGACTCATTCCAAGGTGATAATTAGTATGACTGTCAGCTGGCCCATGATGCGACCTTGATTCTCTTTTTGTGATGTTGACAGCTCCTAAGACCTTGCCTGGATCTAGCCTTTCATTAGGGCTGTGCAAAATGGTGCTTTTATAATTTCATCATTTCTTCTTTGTTGACTCGCGGGAACATTCATACAAAAAGGAAACTTCCCATCACAAACTATTTGCTTACCCAGGTATTTATCTTTTATTTTTTTATTTAAAAAATTTTTTTCTTTATTGATTTTAGAGAGGGGGGGAGAGATAGAAACATAATAAAAGCGAACATCGATTGGCTGCCTCCTGCGTGCCCCCCTCTGGGAATCAGGCCCACAACCTGGGCATGTGCCCTGACCAGGAATCGAACCGGCGACCTCTTGGTGCAGGCTCGACGCTCAACCACTGAGCCACACCGGCCAGGCCCAGAGGTGTATCCTGTGCAGGAGAGGCTGAGTATGTGTATGATATTTTTCTTTCTTTACCGCTTATCAAAATAATGAGTTGATGATTGACCTCAAAAATTAACCAGTGAGGAAATTTTTTTTCTTTAGCATCCCTTTGAACTAATGGACTTAAGAATATTTGAAGTGTTTCAAATCCATTGTGTTAATATCCTTTTGATGCTCAAATTGTGCTATTTTTGGCCAGTGGGGACTCTTCAAAGTGACTCGGTCCTTTTGCAAACCCTCCATGGGTTTGGTTTCAGGTATGAAGAAATGTTCAGGGCACCATAAACATGTGTTGCTCTTGACCTGGAACCAAGAAGTACTGGTTTCCTTTAGTGGGAAATGGTATTTGAGACCACAGTCTGGCACTAAGGGGGTTCATCTCTATTTATTTATAAGGGTAGATCTTTATTTCTGGGCTGTGTGTGTGGGTGTACAAATCTACCACGTATCACATTGATACTTTCATTCAACTTCATAGCCACAGGCTTTTACATAACTCTGCTTCTTTCGTATCCATTCAAATTTCTTTGTTGTAAAATTACCCCAGAGAATTTCTCTTGTGTTATTGCCACCAGAAAGTTGTGTTCCTTTGTTTTATTGTTTTGAGAAATTTTAGAATTTAATTTTGTTTCATAATGATGTACATATTTGCATAACCCCAAAGTCAAAGCTACAGACCTGAGAAGCATAATTTCTCTCTCTCACACCTGCCTTTCTTTTCTTCACTCATTCTATAGGTAACCATTAATTTTTTGTTTGTTTGTTTATCTACCCTTCCATTTAAAAAACAAATCTTCTTAGATGACGAGCAGCATTTTGTATCCATATTGCCTTATCCAGACAATAATATAGCCAACAGATTACCCCATAGCAGTCTATGGAAACACCCCAATTCCTGTATCTGGCTGACGTTTAAAAATATGTTTTCAAAGTTTTTGGAAATGTGTCAATTTGATTGAAAAATATATGTGTAGTTTTAATTTTCATGTGTCTTTTAATAGGTGAGACTGAGCATCTTTTCCTATGTTTAAGGAACATTTATTTTCTCTGATCTGGGTCTTTGAGTTTCTTGCCATATTTTCATGAGATTCTTTTTGGTCTTCTCTAGTTTTATCAAAGCTTTATACACTAAGGCTGTTAGCCATTTATGATATAAATTATAATTTTTTTTCTCAATTTGCCACTCAACTTTTGAAATTTCTGGTTATTTTGACCAGGAGTTTGTTTTAATTTTAATGTAAAGTATATACATAATTTTTCTTATTGCATTTGAATTTTAAGTCATAGCTAGGAAAGTTTTTTCTATTGTCAGATTCTGGAGGAATTCACCCATTTTTTTAGTGCCTATTTTTTTTTTTTTGTTAAATACCTGATCCATTTGGAATATGCATCTGATGTATCTGAGCATGAAATGAGCAATAGATCTAGTCTTAATTCTGTGGTTATTCAATTGTTTCAAAAGCACTTATTAAATAATTATTATTTCTTACTGATTTGAAATGCTGCCACTAAATTTCCATATAAAATTAGCTCTATTTCGTGATTTTTCTATTTTCCATTGGTATGTAAGTTTATTTATACATCAACCCATACTGTTTCAATTATAAAAGTTTTACAGTTAATTTTAATAATACCAAGGGCTAGCCAGATAATCGCCACCACCCCTCAATTTTCTTTTTTCAAAATTTTTCTGGCTATTCTTGCTTTTTTGTTCTTCTGAATATACGTTATAACTGAGTTGCGTATCTCCAGAACACAATCTGACGGCGTATTCTCGCTAATGCATTGAACTTCTATATTCACTATGGGGGTTCTGTGGTGCTAACTGTTCTACCTAAGGTTATGGTGTGTCTTCCCAGCTGTTTCTGGCTGATCCTTTAGATTTTTTTCTATCTGTTTTCAGATTCCGTTTGGCCATCGTAGCTTCCCACGTCCCCCCCCGCACTCGAGGACTCGAGGACCTGGTTGGATCACACTTACTTCCTCTCGTGTGCAGACCCCGGACCTGTGTTACCAGTCCCGCCCCCTTCCTGGGGGGCCAACCCAGAGATGCACTTGTCCTGCTTATTTATTTATTTAATAAAAATTACTTTTTCTTTATTGATTTAAGAGAGGGAGGAAGGAAGGGAAAGAGAGAGAGAGAGACATCAATGAGAGAGAACATCGACTGACCAGCTCCTGCATGCCCCCCACTGGGGATGGGCCCACAGCCTGGGCGTGTGCCCTGACCGGGAATCGAACCGGCGACCTCTTGGTGCAGGGTCGACGCTCAACCACTGAGCACACCAGCCGGGCTGCCCTGCCTTTTCATTTGGACTGTTATATAAAACCGGTGCTAATCAGGTTATGCCTCACTGGCCACGCACACACGAGGCTGTTTTCTTTTGGCTGGGGCATTGTCCCCGGAATCTGGGGCTGCCCGTCCAGAGATGTGCTTCCTGTTCCTTCGCCTTGTGGCCTACGCCCTTCGTCACGGACGCTGGTGCGAGAGCCAGGTGCCTCCTAGCGGGTGCTCGCTGGGAGACCTCCGCTCTCAGCTGCCCATTCTGTCTAAGAAACTAAGAAATGCCGAGCTAGCGGAGACTGTCTCCGAGGGACAGGCCCCCGTCATTGTCCCCAGATCCGACGGAACCTTAGAACCAGCAGCAGCCAGACAACGGCCCGCGCTGCGCGTCAGAGCGGGTTTCTGCCCCCTCATCCCGCGGTGAACTTGGAACTTTAAACACAGACTTAGTAACGGGACAGTCTCCAGGTCTGTCGGTTTTCCGCCGCCTCTTCCTGCACCGACTTGGCATGCTTTCGTTGTCCGGCATAAAGCGGAGTCTGATTCCACGCGCTGGGTGTGATCTCAAGTGTTGCAATGAACACAGACCTCAGGTGGAAAGTAATTGGATCTGCTGGAGTTACAAGGGGATAACAACATAAATATCTGTTAGACGGTAATTATCTGTTGAATGCCACAGAGCATAAGCGTTTGATTTCAGATATATGTAAAATGCGACTGTAAGGAAAGGAATCCCAGGACAAGGAAACGTTTAAATCAGGACAGAAGGTCAACCTTGCTGGGGTGGGGCTGGAGGATCCAGAAATAGTGACTAGAGCAGCTTAGATACTGGCCACGATGGGCTGGCTGTACTTTCCGAGACTCCTGGGGCCCAGTTAAAAAGGAAACATTGTAGCCAGCTTCATGTCCTGCGTTGCAGACATTGATGTCAGCTTGGTGGCGTCTTCAGCACAGTCTTTGTGGAGCCTGCCCACAGGTGGTCCTCAGTCCTCATGTAGGGCGGAGTCAGGGTGCTCGGGGGATCCTGAGACCCCGTGACCCATAACTCACGGTCTCGCTAAACGCAGCAGTAGTGGGCCCAGGGGAAGGGCGTTTTCGGTTCATCCGAGGACGACTACTGTTAAATTCTTCTGCATTATAACATCAGAAGGTTATAAAGCTGCATTTAAAGGAGGCTATTTTCTGAAGTATCGGGGGGACTTCTGGCTTCATTGTTTCTCGAAACCCAACACCCTTAAAGCTTATTTTTAGACCCATGAGTGGTTACCTAGAGCGCTTCAGACGGCCTTTGTTCAAAGGTACATTGTTGATGTCCCACAGTTGTGGCCCAGAGCCCACCCCCTGAAACCTAAAATACGTGAGGCTGGAGCTGGTCCCGCACACCAAGGAAAGGTCTGCGGAGCCTCCTCGCCGGGTAGCGCAGAGCTGGGAGGACGAGTCTGCAGGGCTGTGGGCTCTGGGCGGGCGTGCTGGTTAGATCAGACCCTCCCCGGAGCGGGAGTCGGAAAACGTGCTTTGGCGGGAGTCCGGGCGCAAAGTCTCAGATCTCGAAGCGTCCGTGATTGACGGGGGCTTATGGGCACAGCAGTGCACGTGGAAATGCAGCGGACCCTCGGCGCTGCTCCCCAGCCGCAGCCTCGCTGTCGTTGACGAGATGAGGTGAGAATGGAGAAATGTCCCCTGTAGCACGTCTTCAGCGACAGAAAGCCACTGGGAGCCTTTCACAGGGTCACACGGAGCCTTGGGGTCATGAACCGAGGGCACCTGTCGTCAGTGTATCTCACCAGCCTTTGCTTGCCGGGAAACCGGGGTACGGGCTCATTCAGAGGGTAAGAGTGTGCTTCGCCCTGTGCCCCCTGGGTTCCCACGACATCTCCTGGGTCAAGCGAGACCTGGTGGTGAATTATCCGGATCCACGTTGAGGCTGACAGAAGCCCAGGAGTTTGTTCTATTCTCTCTGGACGCAAAAGCAAGAGAGGATTGGAAATACGTAAGTCAGACAACGAAGCCTTTCCTTCTCTCTCTCTCTCTGTCTCCCCTTGTCTTCCTTCCCCCCCTCTTCCCACCTGCCTCTCCCTCCCTCCCTTCTCCCTGCTTATTTATTCTGCTTTTATACTGCTTCTGCAGCATTCTCCACCACCTGACTGAAACACGACTTGTCTGCGTTGCTCGTCTTTTCCAGGTGCGGGAAGAGGGCTGCTGTCAGAGCCAGAAGAGCTGGGTGTGAACCTCACATCTGCTTAGTCACTGGGGCCCGTGACACCCCTGCCAGGACCTCACTGTCGTCTCCGAAACGGGGACAGCGCTGCTTCTCCCAAAGGCTTGTAGGTTTAAATAAAACCCACGCGGCCAAGTGCTTGGAGCACTGTGGACTCGGCAACCGCAAGTTTAGCTTCTTGCCTTTCGTGCGATCCGGTGCCAGGGGCTCTTTCAGAGACAGGCCACTCGCTCGGCCGGTGTGGCTCAGGGGCTGAGCGTTGACCCTGCCCCAGGAGGTCGCCTGTTCGTCCCGGTCAGGACACACGCCCAGGTTGTGGGCCCGGTCTCCAGTGGGGGGCACGCAGGAGGCGGCCCGTCGATGTTTTCTCTCTTGTCGATGTTTCTATCTCTCTCCCCCTTCCTCTCTCTCTAAAAGTAAATGAAGAAAAATAATTAAAAAATAAATAAAATGGCTGAACCGGCTCGAAGCCGTGCAGCTCCAGGTGGCAGGAATTCACGTGTTGCGCTACCTTTGAAGCATGTGCTGGGCTTCTCCGCTGTGCCCGGGGCTGGTGCCTCCCGCCCGTCCCTCTGAGTTCTCTGTCCAGCCTCCTCGGCCCCAGGAGGTGTCTGCAGAGATGACATCAAGGTGCTCGGTTCCCCACCGGCTCCTGGAGGGGCAGCAGGAGCAGGTGACCAGGCAGGGACGAGGGTGCCATCAGGGTACTTACTTCTGTGGCTTCCTCCCTACACGGTCGCCTGAGATGGGCTGTGTCCCCATGAGAAAGGCCACAGCTCCTCCCTGAGTGTGAGTCCACCCTCTCCCCCTGACTCTCCTGAGCGCCCCATTTTCTTGCTCCTTCAGTCCTGGGGGGCATGTTATGGGCCACTGGGGATTTCTTTGCCCTCTGCCCACACCTGTCCGAGTTGTCCCGGTCTGAGTGGGCTGTGTCGTGCCGGTGGGACCCTGACTGTCACGGCCGACGCCCAGAGTGGATGGCGGAGGACGGCGTCGTAGCCCAAAGGGCGCCCCGCCCTGTCTGCCAGGATGCCACTTGCCCCGAGCGAGGACACTCTCTGGTGACCAAAGACGACCCCCGGACGCGGCTGCTCCCGGTGCACCGGACACAGCCCTGGTTCCTGCTCACCCGGGTCCCAGGCAGACACGCCTCGCTCCACACACAGTGCCTCTAGGACAGACAGTAACTGAGCGATCACAGCTGAACCTTCAGCTGCCCTTGGCTTTGACGCCCAGGCCCACTTCTTCCTCCTTTAGTCGGGCGCTTCTATTCTTTGAGGCGCTCGTGCAAGGGGTTCATCCTTTTAGCTCTGGACGAACGGCGCTTATTCCTCAGGGGAGAGACGAGTGTTCCCAAGTATTGGAGAGACGGGAGCGGTCAGCTCACCAGCGGGGAGCCTGTTGGACTGGTTCACCCTCTGCCTCTTCGGAGGCTGGAGCTGTTCCCTTCGGCAGCCAGGACTCTGCTGGGGGGCGGGGGGAAAGGGGGTGTCCTGTCTCCTCTGCAAGCTTCAGCTCCCCTGTAATGCCGCTGGGCGCCGCTAGATATTCAGCAGCCCCTGCATTCATTCTGAACCCTAAGACAGGACCGGCCCTGGATTTGAACAAACATGTTTGTATTCAAGGTTCGAACGTTTCTCTGTGGCTCTCCTGCTGGGCCCTCCGGTCGTTGCCCGTTGCTTAGAACGCGAGTGATTGTTTATTAAACATCATAATCGTAATAGTACTGACGGGAGGTAGGGTCTCCGAGCCGCACTAGTTCGGGTTCCCGTTTGATCCGCCCCGGCCTCCCCTCGCTACAGCTCTCTCCGAGCGAGGTTCGCAGCCAGCATGTGTCACGATGAACAGAGTCGGGCTTCGGAAGCACGTGTCAAAGATGATTGTTCCCGGAACACACAGCCCCTCCGGTCTGTAATTTTAAAAAGTACTGGCTCCAAACATGAAACACTGGTAAGACACTTGCTTCGCCGCCTAGAACGGGGAGCATGGGAGCTCGAACGCCCCCTTCCCGAGCCGAGGGGCGTCTTCTTACGAAGGTCAGGGCAGGGAGCGAGGTTTCCCGGCGGCTGCAGGGGGAGCAGGGCCCCCCTCCTGGGCCACGGCGAGGCCTGGGCTCCGGTCCTGCTCCTCCCAGAAGCTGTGTGGCACCACCTCAAACCTCCCAACTGCAAAGGGGGTGCCCTGGCCCACCCCGATACGGATCGTCACATGCTGCAGGCGGTTCGCCGTGTCCCGCACACACGCACTGCTCTGAGCATGGACGCTGTCGTCATCCTCGTGAAAGGTTGGAGTCCAGATGACCTTGGAACTTGTCGGAGGGCGTGACTGTCTCCAGGAGCCTTGGTCAGGACTGGAGAAGGTGAGGATGACGGTGTTGGGGACGTGGGTGAGCACGAGACGCGGCAGTGGAAGAACACGCCCGCCACGGGCTCTGAGTTCGAGGACAGCGAGGGCGTCTTAGGGTTGGGAGTTGGAAGCCGTCCCCAAGAACACGCTCAAGTTACATAAAAGATGGTCATGGCTCAGGACCCAGGAGGGCGGGGGGGGGGGGAGCTACAACCACCTCCTCCCGGGACCGAACTGGAATCACAGCTGGGGTACAGAACGTCGACCCGAACGCAGCTGAAGAGCAGCTGCCCAGCTCGTACAGCAAAGAATGTGGAGAAGAAGCCGCATCGAGACCGGCAGGAAGGGTGAGACACAGGCGGCTGGGTGCTCCACGGGCAGCTGATTCCGAAGGGACGTCTCGGCTGCAGGGGTCCCCCTGAGGAGTGCGGGGTCTCACCCCCACGCCAGGCTCCCCAGCCCAGAGCTCCGGAGCTGGGGAGAGGCGCCCACATAACGTCTGGTTGTGAAAATCAGCGGGGACTTGTCTGCCAGGGGGGACGAGGTCTGCCAGACGCGCAGGTGTCCTCTGAAGGCGTCTGCAAGGCCTCCGTCAGCCCCTCCCCGTGGCTCCTGCGGAGGGCGGCGAGCAGATGGGGTCCGGGGGCTGTGGCTCCAGGGACAGCTGAAGGGACAGCTGCTAGGACCCCTGAGCTGAGCTCCTCTCCCACACCACAGACACCATCGTTCTTGGGTGGAGCCCCCCTCAGTAAGGCACAGTCTGGGGGGCACCAGAGCACCGTCCTCTGGGCTCCCGGCCACCCCACCCGACTGAGCCTGTGCCCTGCTGAGGAGCAGCTGCTGGGCCTGGGGTACAGGTCCGGGCGGACTCGGGGTGTCAGTGACTGAGTTGTGTGGCTTTGGGGTGGAGGCCATTACCCCCACTTTTTTGGGAAACTGGTGCTCCCGTCACAGGAGGTTCACCAGCCCCCCCTTCCTGACCCCTGCCCGGCCTGCTCTGCCGGGGGTGTGGCCGCAGCTGAGGCTCTGGGGAAGGGCCAGCCCCCACCTTCCCCGAAGCTGACAGACACCTTCCCCTCCAGAGAGCCCCACTTTTATGCCCTCCCAGCTCACGGGGGACCCTCCCTGCTGAGTTTGGACTCTCCGGGAGGCCCGGGCAGAGTCGGACGCAGGCCGAGCTGTGGGGCACAGGACGGGCCATTTCCCTCGCGTGCCCAGGGTCTGCCCTCTCAGCCAGCCTGGCGATAATGACAGAGACTCAAATACAACAGGAGGGCTCACCGCCCCCCACAAGAGATATTCCTGGACCACCCAGCGCAGGTGATCCAAGGGGCCCTGCCTCTGGGTCCCACAGGGCACCCACCACATAAGACCACCCTGCTGGGACCGGGAGACAAACAGGTCTGCCCGACACACGGAAACAAACACAACGAGGCAGCCAAAACTGGGAGACAAGGCAATGTACCCCAAATTAAAGAACAAGCGAAGGACCCACCTGGTGTGTCTCAGGGATGGAGCATTGACCCTGCACCCAGAGGTCACAGATTCAATTCCCGGTCAGGGCGCATGCCCAGGTTGTGGGCCCATCCCCAGTGGGGGGCGTGCAGGAGGCGGCCAGTCGAGGTTCTCTCTCATCCATGTTTCCATCTCTCTCCCTCTCCCTTCCTCTCTCTCTCAAATCAAGAAAGAAAAAAAATTAAAACAAACCAATAAAAATACATCAATAAATAACTCCCCAAACGTCCACCTGTCCAGCACTAAACAGTCCTCCCTCGTGTATCGCGGTTAATCGGTCCAGACTCTCGCGCTGGCACCTGGCGTTTGAAGGGTTCCTGGGTGCTCGACTACACAGGCTACAGTCCATGCGGACGGTCATTTTAATTTTAATTGAAACACAGGGTGTATAATTGACTCAGACAACTGAGCGCGTGCTGCATCCTTGTCACTGTCTCCATCCACTTTTTAGTGACTGTATTTGAAAAAACCGCGCCGGGGAAGCGGCGGACGCGGAGGTGAGAAGTGGGGGGACCACTGTACTCGCAAACGCAGGAAGAGCGATGCCCATGGGCATTTGCACAGGTGCCTACAGCTATTCTCAGGGCTTCGGAGATCTGCCATCTGGGGCCGGCGGGAGGCGACTCCTAGCAGAAGGTCTGGACTTGGGAGAGGTCTCTGTCTGGGGGGCCTCGCCCCAGGTCCGCCCAGCTGGATTTTCACATCTGTGAAGGGGAGTCTGATGAGATCTATCGTATTTTCTCTGTGAGGACTGCTCCCCACACGGACGGTCCGTCTGGAAAGCTGGGAAGGCGGGAGCAGGCGGCCCCGGCTGGGCTCGCTGCAGCAGATGCTGTTCCTGTGTGTGGGGGGGTCATTCGCAACACCTGAGCCCAGGGAAGGGGCTCCTCATGACGAGGGCTGGCAAAGTCGCCGTCTTCACCTCCAGTGCAGCAGACGGAGGAAAAAGTCTGGGTTTACGTTCCACGTCAGAGTGAAGGAGAAGACCATGCCCGGAGGCTCCCCCAGGAGCAGCCCCACGTGGGGGTGTCCTGCAGGCACCCCCAGGTCACCGGTCCCCTTGGGGACCATCAGCAGCTCCGTCCTTGTGCCCCGTGGCCAGCGTGATGAGGGTGTTGGCACAGGAACACCTGGGGTGAGAGGGGTGTGAGGCAGCATCCGCAGGGGCGGCGGGGCCAGCAGGTGCCTCCGCCTCCTCCGGTGGGCGCAGCGGCCTCCCAGGGGCGTCTCAGGAGCGCAGAGCGCAGGTCTGGTGGCTGAGCTGTGGGTCAGGGCATCGGCTGCCCGGGGCACAGAGGTATTTGTGGTCCCCTGGAGTACGGTCTGCTCACTGGAGGACCCAGTTCCTTCCTTGGGGTCCGAAGGGTGGGGGGCGGGGCCCTGAGGCTGCGCCCGCTCTCTGGGGACACGGAGAAGAGGGAGATCAGAAAGCAGGGATGGAAAGATGGAACGCCGGGGGGAGGGCGGAGGGGAAGGGGCAGGGGGGGAAGAAATGAGGGAGAGAGAAGAAGGACCCCAGCCGAGTGGAGGAGCGGACAGAGCCAGGGACACGCACAGGGAAGTAGGAAGAAGGCTGAGAAGTCGCTGCGCGAGGTCACCAGGCACCATGCCGGCCGGGTCCGTTCCCCTCCCCGTCTTCGGAGGTGGCCCCCGTCCCGGGAGGAGCTCGAATCTCGTGTGTGTGTGACTTACGGACTCAGGACTCACAGGCTGGGACCCGGTGGGGTCCTCAGTGGCCCCAACGTGAGACTTGATTCGCTCGCAGCTGAGCCGTGACGGGTGGTAGGATCTCGGGTTTGGGGGCATCCGGATGGGGCCAAGGATGCTGCTGGAGTGGGGAGGCTGGTCCCTGGTAAGTGGTCGGCAAGGTCCAACCCCCCAAAGCTGGCAGCTGCGTCCAAGCCACGTGTCTGCTGGCGGAAGGAAGGCTCCAGGGGTCCTGGGCCCCGTGGACCAGACATGGAACAAGCGCCCACAGGTGACCAGAGAGCAAGGGTCAGACAGAGCCCCCGGGAGAAACCACTACTCCGGTGTTTTCCAGAGTAGGGACGTCCCCTCCCCCACCCTGCTATACCCATGTTCTGAGCGGTACCAGAAGCGCATGAGACCCAGGGCTCTGTGAGGCCGAAGCCACCGTGTCCTTATAGCGGTGACATCGGGAACAGACAGGTGAACAGTGGGGAGACCGAGGCAGGGGTCAGCCTGGGCTTCTCGGGGTGAGGGGCAGGAGTGTCCTGGAGGCCAGCGCGCAAGGTGCCAGGGCACGTGAAGCACAGCGAGGCCCCGGCCTGGAGGAAGCTGGAGGCACACGCGCGGCCTTCCGCGGGGATGGCGCACATCGCGGTCGAGTCCCGCTCATCACCCTCTCATTCAGGGTTCCTGCCCCTGCCTGCTGCTCCTCCGTGCCCGGTCTGCCTGCCTGGTGTCTCCTGCCGGGGCTCTGGGCTTCCGGCTGCAGAGCCAGTCAATTAAATTTGCCTTCTCAGAGCATCAGGTATCTGTTGCCATGGAAACGTGTACTCTGCGTGGAGGTGGGCGCTGAGAAGAACCAGTAGGTGCTGCAGGCGCACATTCTTCAGTGAATTCAGGTGCCGTCCCGGTTCACGGCATGAATTAAACATCGCGTCGTGTGCGGACGGTCCCAAGGGGCAGTCCTCAGACCCACGGTGACAACGGCTGCCTTCCCCAGGGACAGTCTGCAAGCTGAGTGACACTCGTCGGTCCACGGAGAGCCCGGGGGTGCTCAGCGAGGTGGTCGTGCCGGCAGGGTGAAGGGGTGGTCTGTGGAGAACGTCTGCTTCCACCTCAACCGTCTGCCCCCGCGTGCGCCAAGGGGTCGCCGTGGGACCTCAGTTTTCTGACTTCTGAGGTGGGCTCCGCAGCTGCCCATCACCCCCGGCTTTGGGAATGGCTGTTGCCTTGCGGTTCCTGCGGCACCTTGCTCTGCTGCTCTCTGAGTCTAGGTTTATTCTTAGAAAGACGTTGACACACGACAGGTCACCGTCGTAACGCAGTCACAATCGTTTTGGTCTAAAGCGACAGAGACCCAGCTCGAATTCACTTTCTTGTCTACGATTCTCCAGGAAAATCCTCTTTGGGGGACCTGGGATCTTCCAAGAAATGTCATTTTGTAGTAAAAGTTTATTCTTTGGTCAGCTTGTTCCGTAAAGTAATTATACACTGTAGGCCTTAAAGAAATTATGAGGCACCCGGCCGCTGTGGCTCCGTGGCTGAGCATCGACCCTGCTCCAAGAGGTCGCCGGTTTGATTCCCGGTCAGGACACATGCCCAGGTCGTGGGCTGATCCCCAGTGGGGGGCGTGCAGGAGGCGGCCAGTCGATGTTCTCTCTCATCGATGTTTCTGTCTCCCTTCCTCTCTCTCTGAAATCAATGAAGAAAACAATAAAAGGCTCTGGCCGGTTTGGCTCAGTGGTTGGAGCGTCAGCCTGCAGACCAGAGAGTCCCGGGTTCGGTTCCCACTAGGGGCACGTACCAGAAAAAAAAAAAGAAAAGAAAACAGTAAAAGGAAATTATGAGGCAACCTGTTAACAACCAGCCCAGACCATGCTCTGTGTCAGCAGCGACACGGCTGACTACTTGAGCTCAAGAAGGAACTGTTTATATAATTGCGGAAAGGGAGGCTTGTAACTGGTCCTTACTCAGCTGGGACCAGGGACTTGCGTGTGGCCAGGGTCCTCTCTCTGCCCCTTAACTTACATCTCTATTCTCGTCCGCCACAAAGGGGCTTCATCCGGATCATGAGAAATTCAGTTGCGTATAATTAGTCTGTCTCCTGTTATTATTCCCTTGGGTGACCCTCATCTGTCAGTTCCGTTGACAGTCGGGAGGAGAACTACCCACGGACCACGTCACTGTGACGAAGGATCGGGGGTGTATGTCGGGCACAGCTGAGAATGTGGGGAGCCTGCCTCTCTGTTTCCAGTCTGTGTCCAGAGAGGATGGGTTTTGACTGAAGTAGTCGTCCCAATCAGCCCTATGCTGGCCCTGGATGGAAGGTGCCCCAACATAAAACAGGAGCTGAGGCCGGGTTCTCAGCAAAGGAACCCAGGAGGGTCCCGTGAGGCGTGTCCGGGAGAACCTGGTCCTTTTCCTTTTTCAATTTAATTTTGTGTTGACTTCAGGTGTACAGCTCAGTGGTTAGATAACCCTATACTTGACATTGTGTTCCTCTTAATATTTCCAGTACCCCATACATAGCAATATTATTATTATTTTAAAATATTTTTTTAGAGAGAGAGGAAGGGACTTAGAGAGAGAGAAACATCAATGTGAGAGAGAAACATGGATCGGCTGCCTCTTGCACGCCCCCTACTGGGGATCGAACCCACAACCCAGGCCTGTGCCCTGACTGGGAATTGAACCGGACCCATGAGTCAAAGGGATGATGTCCAATCCACTGAACCGCACTAGCTGGGCCATCATAATATCATTGACTATATTTTCTCTGCTTTACTTACTTCTCTGTGACTATTTAGTAACAACCCATTGGTGACCTTAGTTCCTTCACCTAGTCCTGTGTCCGTGGTGTGGCGGTCATGTTTGCCTCATGCATAACAGTCCCTGGTCCTTTTCTTCTAACTTTTGGTCACTTCCACATCATCAACTGATTATTCCTTTGATCAGAAGGGTCCAATGAAACCCCTGGCATTTCTCGTCCATCCAAACGTTCTCCTCGGAGGAGCTGTCTGACTCGTGGCTCTGAAGAGGCAACCTTACAGAACGTGTGATTTCATCAGGCAGCCAGAGATCCCTGGACCAGGGTCCCCTAGACACGAGCGTGGCCAGACAGTCTTGTTTCCAGTATACTAGCTAAGGTTGCTTCGATTCATAATAGAACCAAAACAAGCTTAGTTAACTGTCCCCTCTGACCCACATGCAAAAGGACTATTGTACAACCACCATTTGAGAAAGGAGCAGCCAGGATTTTGGGACATTCCTTATAGAATAAGGTCTTTCTACACTTTTAAACCATGACTCAAATAAGAACTACATTTTACATTTGCTCCAGAAGGCACACGTACACAATTAAAACAAACGTTTTATGAAACAATATTTATTCTTACTAGGTACAATGCACGAAAACCTTTTCTGACATTATGTATTTTATTCCATTTAAGAGTTTGTCAGAATTCCTAGTCATCACACGCTATTTTTGTTCACGACCTATTAATGGGTTGTGTTCCACAATTTGAAAAGACTCCTAGTCTAGAATTCTTTATTCGACATCATTCAGTTTTAATTCCCTGTCCTTGATCTTAATATGCATTCCAAAATTCTCAAGAAAGAGAACATGTTTAGTTCTTTTTGGATCTAAGGTATTCCTTCACCTTGGTCAAGAGTGGTTGGATTCTAAACATGGCTGTTGACACCCAGGCTTGTAGGTCAAGAGGTATATTCAGTCTCTGGAAGCTAGACAGACACTTTGGATGGCGTCCACCACACGCAGACAGAGCCCAAGCCAGTCATGTGGTAATGGGGACCGTACCCCTAAGGTCGGGTCAGCTGGGGCTAGACATGAAGCTATGGCAATTCAGAAAGACACACTTGCAAGAGGACTTCGCAGGGGGAGCAGATACGTCAGCTATATGTGCAGGGGTGTTCAACAAAGAGGGAAAGAATAGAGGGCAACCGTGTGACTTTCCAGCTTAGCTGGAGTGTGAACCCTAAAACCGGAGTTGAATTCTGGATTTCCCCGTGGAAGTGAGAAATCACTCGGGATGTGGGTTCTGATGACCTCTCTTCATGCTTGAAGAATTTTGAATTATGCCGTAGACAAGGAAGGAAGCTTAAAACATTTTTTGTTGTAAATACCAGGTGGAAAATTTCTCCAGTTTTAATGAACCAATAATTTTCCCATGAAGTGAGAGTAAGGGACCCTGTGTGTGCATAAGACAGAGCGCAGGCATAGCTGTCATGACGGTGGCTCGGTGACCCTCAGGGTCATTTCTGCTGCAGCTACGTCCGTTCCTAGTAACAGTAGCCAGGTGTGTCCAGAAGACAGGCAGGTGCCGTGGTATCGAGATCGCCTGGAGTGAACAAAACGAAATACTCCAAATACCTTTATTGGTGGTCGTGGGAACACAATAAAAATCAGTATGGTTTGGAAACCAGATGGGGTCAATGGAATACTGTTCAACAAGAAAAAGAAACGAACTGTCAAGCCACGCAAAAGCATGGTTAGACCTTCAATGCATTTCGGTTCGTGGAAGAAGCAACCCTGAGGCTATAGGTTGTATGAGTCCATATTGAGATAACATTCCAGAAAAGGTCAACTATAGATGAGTTTTAGGGGAGAGATGGCCAAGACATCTGGTTCTCAATTTGGAGAACTTGACAATATCAATTCATTCTTAAAACCTTAGGAATATACTCAAGTTTAACTGAGAAAAGGACGCGAATTGGCTTAGGGATTAGGTAAGGGTTTATATTTGTGTCAATTCCAACACAAATTCTGTAAGTTAGACATTCCTAACCTTTTCACAGACAGGGAAGCTCAGTGAGGCTTTGAGACTCAAGGTCTTTGAGGTGAGAGAGCGCCTCTCAGTAAAAACAAAACCTCCATAGCGTCCTCAACATAGCTCTTCTGTGCCAAGAAAAGCAAAATGCCCACTGTTTCTCTGTCCCTCCTCCCTCCCCTCTGAGAATAACTTCATACCTTGGGAGAGCAGTGCATGGCATTTGATATTATCTTGGGAACTGCCGACTCTCTCGGCCTGCCAGGGGTCATTGCAATGCAATGAACGACAAGCAGACACAGCTTGGAGTGAGGGGGAGCATCGCAAGGGAGCAAATGCTCCAGATCTCTGGATGCAGCCCGATTTATTGCAAAGTGGTTCCCTAAGTTACACGGTGCTTTAGGTAATTCAGTCCTAGAGATGTCATCTCTGCTGATCTTACAGCCAAGCCTAGGATGCTTCCTGCCTCTTGATATTTTCAGCGGAGTTACATACATAACACATACATCCACGCTTGGGCGTATTGTCCATTGGTGCTCCAGGTGGCTTTCTGAACACAATTCACGCCACCTTATCTATTCGCACATGTACTTTATACTCATATCCATGCACACCCTGTCCATTCACACGCATACTTTGATCCCTGGCTGCGAGAATGCACCCCTCAAGGTTACGTTTTGTCCATCCACCAAACCCCCAACCTACAGGGAACCCGATTTCCTTCGAATGATTCCAATATGCTTTGACCATCATTGTTTTATTCTACAATGTTTATCCAATTATGAAATTCCTCTTGTTCTGTGTTTCTTAAATTGTTAACTGCTTATTTTCATATTGTGTCCACTAAGTGTATTCCTTTCATTATTTAGTACCTTGTATGTAAATGTGTGATTAACACTCCTACTTTTTAATCCTTTTTCTTACTTATCACTTATTTTTCTATCCTAGGTTTTTATCATGGAGTTATTTTTGCTATCATTATTCAATAAAATCCATACATTCTAGTCTATGTCAGTGTATGGATATAATAGGATCACAGCCATCAAGCTGTTCTGTTCCCAAGCTCAGCCTCCATCTGAAGAATAACCATAACTTTTACCCCAACCCTCTCTCACAAATTTTAGCCAGTTAGAACAGTAGATACCTACAAAGTGACTTGTGTGTCTTTGCAAACTCAGCCTCCTCTTACATACGCAGGTGATGGTCACAACTTCCCTGTTCTGTCTTTGGCCCAGAGCTCCCTGCATTCAGGGACATTTATTTGGTGATGCCTTTGGGTGTTGCCATGCAGAGACGTCTCTGCTTCATACTGGATTCACTCCTTACTGTTGCCTGCATTAACGGAGACAAAGGCAACTCATCCCTGAGCAGAACAAGCTAGGGGTGTGTGCTGTTTCCCAACGGCTTGCAGAGACTTCAGAGACAGAATTTGTTGTTCTTGTTAATCTTCACCTGAGGATATTTTTCCACTTTTAGGTAGAGTGGAAGGGAGGAAGGGAGAGAGGGAGAGAGAGAGAGAGGAGAGAGAGAAACATTGATGGGCTAGAGATCAAACCTACAACCCAGGTACATGCCCTGGATGGGGAACCGAACTCATGACCCATTGGTCTGCAGGCCAATGCTCCAGCTGCTGAGCCAAACTGACCCAGGCATGGAATTTTTTTATTCCTCGCCCAATGATGTGCTTATTGACCCTCTAGTACCCAACCGGCCCATTGGCGAAGAAGGCTACATAACAAGCTGCTGGTGCTGGGGGTTACCGTTAGGGAAAACTCTTTTGAAATAATGCTCATGGTTTAGTTTTTTAAAGCATCCAAGTGGTCTCGATACTTCTCATAATAGTCAGTGAAAGGTGACGCAGTAAGCTTCTGAAATATTTATACTTCATAATCTAGACTTCTGACTCCAGGTTGTTGTTGTTGTTGTTTTTTAATTTTATTCTTTATTGATTTCAGAGAGAAAGAAAGTGAGAGGGAGAGAGAGATAGAAACATCAGTGAGAGAGAGCATTGACTGGCCAGCTCCTGCGTGCCCCCAAATGGGGATCAGGCCCACAACCTGGGCAAGTGTCCTGACCAGGAGTTGAACTGGCGACCTCTTGGTGCAGGGTCAATGCTCAACTGCTGAGCCACATTGACCAGACTAGAATATGTGTATTACTTTATTTATTTATTTATTTATTTATCCTCACCCGAGGATATTTTTCCATTTTTTGTACAGATAGAGTGGGAGGGAGAGAGAGGAAGGGAGAGAGAGAGAGAAACATCGACGTGAAAGGGACACATCGAGTGGCTGCCACCCGCATGACCAACCAGGGCCGGGGACAAACTGCAACTGAGGTACGTGCCCTTAGTGGGAACCGAACCCGGGTCTCTCTGGACCGCAGGCCGACGCTCAAACCGCTGAGCCAAACTGGCCAGGGCATATGTGTATTACTTTAAAGTGTTCACACTCTGTCAGTGAATATTCTGGGTGACCCTAGGCAACTTCCTTAACCTTTCTGAGTCTTAGTTTCTTTATCTGAAAAATGAAAGTTTTTGTAGTCTAATTGAAATAATAGGGTTGTTATGAGCATTAAATGAATCAGTTTATGTAAAATACAACTGTGCTTGGTACATAGTAAGTGCTAGTTATTAACATTAAAATAATTGGTATTATCCTTGTAGTGGCTCTTATTATTTCTTCATAGTTTTATTTTTCCTCTTATATACGCTCTTTTTCATAGTTGAATTCTTGTCTGTATAATTGTGTCTACTGCTTATTCAGAAACATTAACAAATAAACATCACCCAAAGTTATTCGGACTATTTGTACACATAATTAAAAAGAGCGAAGTAATATTCCGTTTACATGCCAAACCTTAATTTACTTAACTGTGTTGGATATTTATGCTGTTCATAATTTTTCAGTATTACAAATAACGAGACAAGAAACACCTGTGTGTGAGATTCTGTGTGTGCGCGTAAGCTTATTTCTTTGGAACGGAATTACTGGTTCAAAAGTAACACTTGGAACCCATCACACGCAACATTGTCTCCTGAAAGGTTGTGGCAAATTATTTCCCCGAGAGCGGCACACAGCTGAACACATTTCACTGCGTCCTTGACAAGAGTTGAAATGCTTGTGAGGACGATGTAGTCATTCCACAGGTGAGCGTGTGCTATTTTATGCGACACAAGTTAAGGAACCTACTGTGTGTCAGCCACGGTTCCAGGCCCTGAGGTTAAATGGGCAGGTGACAGACTCAGTCCCCGTTCTCGTAGAAATGACGTCATGGGGCAGATCTGAGCACGAGAGAGGCCGTGACTCAGCCGCCTGACTGTGTGCGTGAGGTATGCAGCGGAGAGAAGGAATTTCAGGGTGAGACCAGGGAGCACACTGACTGGCCCTCGGAGTCAGGGAGGCTGCCTCAGAGAGCTGCACCGCGTTGGTGAGTGAGTCGGAGTTTCCTGGCCAAGGACAGGCTCAGGGAAGGGCCTCCCAGGCAGGGGGACGACACCTGCAAACACCTGGAGAGGACGCAGCTTTGCGTCTGAGACATTCAGAGTCAGCCACTGGGCCGGGGTCCCGGGAGGCGGGGAGACTCCCCAGGACAAGACTGGGCTGAACAGATAATGGGGCACCGGGCCTCATCCAGAAACTCACAGGAACGAGGTGGCTCGATTATGAGGAGAGAAGCAATAAGACCACAAGAGTGTTTTAAAGGGATCGGTTTGGCTGGACATGGACGGAGCGGTTTGGACAGAGAAGGGAGAGAAGACTCTTGCAGTGTATCAGTGGAGAGACAATGATAGCTGGAGATAAATTAGTTGCAGATACAGTTAGGAGATACACACACACACACACAGATAGATGTATCTCCTTTCTGTATATACCTATGTGGAGATCTCTCTCTCTCTCTCTCTCTCTCTCTCTCTCTGGCTTAGGAAATAAAATGGGTCGTTGGTTCTCTCCGGAAGGTAACAGGAAAGAGAAGCCTATGTTAAATATTATTTTCATATTTCTTGCATGGGCAATGAAGATATAATTATGACCATTAAAAGTATATGTGTCCAGGACCCTGATAAGATTTTTTTTTTATCCGCACCCGAGGACATTTTTTTGATATTTTGTTCAGATAGAGTAGGAGGAAGAGAGAGAGAGAGAGAGAGAGAAACATCGACGTGAAAGGGACACATCGAGTGGCTGCCACCCGCACGACCAACCAGGGTCGGGGACAAACTGCAACCGAGGCACATGCCCTCAGCGGGAATCGAACCCGGGTCTCTCCAGACCGCAGGCCGACGCTCTAACCGCTGAGCCAAACCGGCCAGGGCCCTGATAAGATTTCTAAGTTGTGGAATAAGTTGAGTGGTTATCAGTACATAAATGGTACGTACACGTAAGTATTTGAAATCATGGAAGTCAGTGAGATCACTTAGGGACAAGCATGTGGTAAGAAGAGAAAAGAGCCTGGAATGAAACCCGAAAGGGTTCTGAGGTTTCAGGATCAGAAGGAAAAGCTGAAGCTGGAAAAAGGTGAAGAACAAGTGGCCAGTGACGCAGAAGATAAAGCGAGGTCCGGGGGAGGGAGGGGCTGAGGCCCCGGGGGACACGGCCGCTGCCCGCGGGAGGAGGGGCCCTTTCTCCCCCAGTCAGGGCAGGAGGGGGAGGCCCACATGCGGACAGTTGTGAACTTGGTTCCGGTGACTTGCAAGAATTCTGCGGCGGCTCAACCAACCTGAGTCAGGTCGGAGGCCAAGGATCAGCTCACGGGGCAGCAGCGAGCTGGATACCGGTGCGATACTGAGAAGGGGTTTCACTGCCCTGAAAACATAGCCGAGAGCAGGTAAGAGTGGTCGGGGATGACGTGCTCACGGGGATACTGACCTGCCCCCTGCGTGGTTCCTTCATCGAGCCTGGCCGTGGACAGGCGTGGAGAACGTGGTCCCATCGTCCACGGTTGCGGCGTTGCCCAGGGGCTCGGTGGAAGGAGAAAGGAATTTGGGGGTTCAGAGGTGTTGAAGGAGAACGATGGGCTGTGGAATCCCAGCGGGCTGAGGAGAAAGACGGACAGAGAGAGGAGGAAGGTGGAGGGATGGATGGGCTCAAGGTCATGATGGAGGCCAAGGGCAGGTGTGTGAAGACCATGGAACAAGTGGAGAGACGACTATAGATTCGTCAGAGACCTCAGAGAAGACATCAGAGGACAGCCGGGGTGTGCTGGAGAGTATGTGGGCTGACATGGACGGGGGGGGGGGGGGGGGGGCTGTAGAAATAAGCAGGTCGAGGGAATGAATGGCAGGCGTGAGCCACAGGAGGGAAGGGACGGGGGATGGAGGTGACAATGAGACAAAAGGGAGATGGGGTGCAGCCAGAATAATTTATTCTCATCATTTCCCTCTGTACGTTTTTAAGTGGTACCTTTTAAGGGGCCCAATATGTACATTTTAAAGGTGACTCTGGCTCCATGGGTTCCCACGGGTTATCTACATTGTAGTAGCCTCGTGGGACCTTTTCACTCATGGTTCTTCCCCATTTATCTGTCAGACTTTTGGTGTTTCTACTTATTGATTGTATAAGTCACTTATACGCCATGGTTATTAAACATCTGTCCGCCATGTGTTGCAAATGCTTTTTTCCTAAATTTACTTGTGGATGTGGGGAGAAGTTGCTAACAGAAATTAGAGTCAAATACAGAACTTGTGAGATTTAAAGCAGTGTATCTATGTGTCTTTCACAAATAAGTGAGACCATGTGGTATTTGCCTTTCTCTGATTGGCTTATTTCACTCAGCATAATGCTCTCCAGGTCCGTCCATGTCGTCTCAAAGGGTAAGAGATCTTTCTTTTTCACAGCTGCATAGTATTCCATTGTGTATATGCACCACAGCTTTTTTACTCACTCACCTGCTGATGGGCACTTGGGCTGTTTCCAGATCTTAGCTATTGTAAATAGTGCTGCTGTGAACATAGGGGCACATGTATTCTTTCTGACTGGTGTTTCAGGCTTCTTAGGGTATATTCCTAGAAGTGGGATCACTGGGTCAAATGGCGGTTAAATTCTTAATTTTTTGAGGAAACTCCGTATTGATTTCCATAGTGGCTGCACCAGTCTGTGTTCCCACCAGCAGTGTACAAAATCTCAAACATCACATGCAGCAGAATTTTCACTGATACAATGCCTAAGGCAAGAGGAAAAAAGGAAAAAATTAGTTTTCCCACTAATTCCATGCTGCCCGTGTGACCTTAATCAGAGGACAACATTTCTGAAAGCGTAACAATGTGCTCTTTCTAGCTGCTACTGTGGTGGCCCCCAGCACCCCAGTGTCTATACCCACTCATGACTCTTCCTCTAGACCAGTGGTTCTCAACCTTCCTGGTGCTGCAACCCTTTAACACAGTTCCCCGTGTTGTGGTGACCCCCAAACATAAAATTTTTTTGTTGCTACTTCATAACTGTAATTTTGCTACTGTTATGTCTTAGGCGACCCCTGTGAAAGGGTCGCGACCCCTAGGTTGAGAACCACTGCAGAGAATGTCACAAGATTTCATCTCTGACTCATGTGCCTTGAACTTTGAAATCGTTGATCAAGTTCCCCAAAATACAAGTCAGTTTTATGATAAGAATAAAATGAAATCAATGCATTAATCAAATACCACTTAGAATTATATAGAACATATAAAACGTCCCTAGCTCAAGAATTTTAAAGAACTTACGTAATATTCTGTATCTATCTATCTATCTATCTATCTATCTATCTATCTATCTATCTATCATCTATCTATCATCTATCTATCTATCTATTTCCATATATTTTCCACATTTTTCTTTGTAGGGTATTTACAACGCTGTTCCTTTTATTTTTATTGTTTACGCATTTTCATAAAATCGGTCAGTCCTCGACATAAGGTATAACTAGAATTACCTTGTACAAAGCCACTTTGCAGAATCAATACTTACACACTCATTATTGAATCACAAAGCCAAGTCAGCATTTAAAATGCATTTTTGAAGTTCTTTTCTCTCATTACAGGCTCACAATACATCACAAAACTGCCACAGAGACGCCGTGTGTGCTATTCACCCAGCTTCCACCAAAGACAATTATTTTATGCAACATAGTACATCATCAAAAGCAAGAAATTGGCCGGATTCCCGGTCAGGGCACAGGCACAGGTTGTGGGCTCATCCCCAGTGGGGGGCGTGCAGGAGGCGGCCAGTCAGTGTTCTCTCTCATTGATGTTTCTATCTCTCTCTCCCTCTCCCTTCCTCTCTCTAAAAACGAATTAAGAGAAAAATTTTTTTTTAAAGCAAGAAATTGGCATTGATGCCTCTCAATATAGAGTAATTAGGCATTTGTTAGGCTGACATTGGTTAAGGAAATAATGTAGGTTTCAGGGGTACGGTTCTGTAAAATGTCATCAGTATATTGTACAGTGTATTCACCACCCAAAGTCAAGTCTACTTCCAGCATCATTTATCCCCCTTTTCCCTCTCCCACGTCCCTCACCCCCTTTCCCTCTGGTAATTACCTACTGTTGTCTGTGTCTTTGAGGACTTTATTCTCTTATTCCCACCCCTTTCTCACCCAGCCCCCAACCCTGCTCCCCTCTGGCAGCTGCCATGCTGTTCCCTGTATCAACGAGTCTGTTTCTACTTTGTTAATTCTGTTCGTTCGATTCCACATATAAGTCTGGTCATGTGATATTTCTTTCTCTGACTGGCTACTCTTCCTTAGCATGATGCTCCCCAGGTGTCACAGAAAACTATGCTGTCACAAGAGAACACTGTGCGGTCACAAGAGAACACTGTGCTGTCACTAGAGAACACTGTGCGGTCACAAGAGAACACTGTGCTGTCACTAGAGAACACTGTGCGGTCACAAGAGAACACTGTGCTGTCACTAGAGAACACTGTGCTGTCACTAGAGAACACTGTGCGGTCACTAGAGAACACTGTGCGGTCACAGGAGAACACCGTGCGGTCACAAGAGAACACTGTGCGGTCACAAGAGAACACTGTGCTGTCACAAGAGAACACTGTGCGGTCACTAGAGAACACTGTGCGGTCACTAGAGAACACTGTGCGGTCACAAGAGAACACTGTGCGGTCACTAGAGAACACTGTGCGGTCACTAGAGAACACTGTGCGGTCACTAGAGAACACTGTGCGGTCACAAGAGAACACTGTGCTGTCACTAGAGAACACTGTGCGGTCACAAGAGAACACTGTGCTGTCACAAGAGAACACTGTGCTGTCACAAGAGAACACTGTGCGGTCACTAGAGAACACTGTGCGGTCACTAGAGAACACTGTGCGGTCACAAGAGAACACTGTGCGGTCACTAGAGAACACTGTGCGGTCACTAGAGAACACTGTGCGGTCACTAGAGAACACGTGCGGTCACAAGAGAACACTGTGCGGTCACAAGAGAACACTGTGCGGTCACAAGAGAACACTGTGCTGTCACTAGAGAACACTGTGCGGTCACAAGAGAACACTGTGCGGTCACAAGAGAACACTGTGCTGTCACTAGAGAACACTGTGCTGTCACAAGAGAACACTGTGCTGTCACTAGAGAACACTGTGCTGTCACAAGAGAACACTGTGCGGTCACAAGAGAACACTGTGCTGTCACTAGAGAACACTGCGGTCACAAGAGAACACTGTGCGGTCACTAGAGAACACTGTGCTGTCACTAGAGAACACTGTGCGGTCACTAGAGAACACTGTGCGGTCACAAGAGAACACTATGCTGTCACAAGAGAACACTGTGCGGTCACAAGAGAACACTGTGCTGTCACTAGAGAACACTGTGCTGTCACAAGAGAACACTGTGCTGTCACTAGAGAACACTGTGCTGTCACAAGAGAACACTGTGCTGTCACTAGAGAACACTGTGCGGTCACAAGAGAACACTGTGCTGTCACTAGAGAACACTGTGCTGTCACAAGAGAACACTGTGCTGTCACTAGAGAACACTGTGCGGTCACAAGAGAACACTGTGCTGTCACTAGAGAACACTGTGCGGTCACAAGAGAACACTGTGCGGTCACTAGAGAACACTGTGCTGTCACTAGAGAACACTGTGCGGTCACAAGAGAACACTACGCGGTCATAAGAGAACACTGTGCGGTCACAAGAGAACACTGTGCTGTCACTAGAGAACACTGTGCTGTCACAAGAGAACACTGTGCTGTCACTAGAGAACACTGTGCGGTCACAAGAGAACACTGTGCGGTCACAAGAGAACACTGTGCGGTCACTAGAGAACACTGTGCGGTCACAAGAGAACACTGTGCGGTCACTAGAGAACACTGTGCGGTCACAAGAGAACACTGTGCTGTCACTAGAGAACACTGTGCGGTCACAAGAGAACACTGTGCGGTCACTAGAGAACACTGTGCGGTCACAAGAGAACACTGTGCGGTCACAAGAGAACACTGTGCTGTCACTAGAGAACACTGTGCGGTCACAAGAGAACACTGTGCTGTCACTAGAGAACACTGTGCTGTCACAAGAGAACACTGTGCTGTCACTAGAGAACACTGTGCGGTCACAAGAGAACACTGTGCGGTCACTAGAGAACACTGTGCGGTCACAAGAGAACACTGTGCGGTCACTAGAGAACACTGTGCGGTCACAAGAGAACACTGTGCTGTCACTAGAGAACACTGTGCGGTCACAAGAGAACACTGTGCGGTCACTAGAGAACACTGTGCGGTCACAAGAGAACACTGTGCTGTCACTAGAGAACACTGTGCTGTCACTAGAGAACACTGTGCTGTCACTAGAGAACACTGTGCGGTCACAAGAGAACACTGTGCGGTCACAAGAGAACACTGTGCTGTCACTAGAGAACACTGTGCTGTCACTAGAGAACACTGTGCGGTCACTAGAGAACACTGTGCGGTCACAGGAGAACACTGTGCGGTCACAAGAGAACACTGTGCGGTCACAAGAGAACACTGTGCTGTCACAAGAGAACACTGTGCGGTCACTAGAGAACACTGTGCGGTCACTAGAGAACACTGTGCGGTCACAAGAGAACACTGTGCGGTCACTAGAGAACACTGTGCGGTCACTAGAGAACACTGTGCGGTCACTAGAGAACACTGTGCGGTCAATAGAGAACACTGTGCTGTCACTAGAGAACACTGTGCGGTCACAAGAGAACACTGTGCTGTCACAAGAGAACACTGTGCTGTCACAAGAGAACACTGTGCGGTCACTAGAGAACACTGTGCGGTCACTAGAGAACACTGTGCGGTCACAAGAGAACACTGTGCGGTCACTAGAGAACACTGTGCGGTCACTAGAGAACACTGTGCGGTCACTAGAGAACACTGTGCGGTCACAAGAGAACACTGTGCGGTCACAAGAGAACACTGTGCGGTCACAAGAGAACACTGTGCTGTCACTAGAGAACACTGTGCGGTCACAAGAGAACACTGTGCGGTCACAAGAGAACACTATGCTGTCACTAGAGAACACTGTGCTGTCACAAGAGAACACTGTGCTGTCACTAGAGAACACTGTGCTGTCACAAGAGAACACTGTGCTGTCACTAGAGAACACTGTGCGGTCACAAGAGAACACTGTGCTGTCACTAGAGAACACTGCGGTCACAAGAGAACACTGTGCGGTCACTAGAGAACACTGTGCTGTCACTAGAGAACACTGTGCGGTCACTAGAGAACACTGTGCGGTCACAAGAGAACACTGTGCTGTCACAAGAGAACACTGTGCGGTCACAAGAGAACACTGTGCTGTCACTAGAGAACACTGTGCTGTCACAAGAGAACACTGTGCTGTCACTAGAGAACACTGTGCTGTCACAAGAGAACACTGTGCTGTCACTAGAGAACACTGTGCGGTCACAAGAGAACACTGTGCTGTCACTAGAGAACACTGTGCTGTCACAAGAGAACACTGTGCTGTCACTAGAGAACACTGTGCGGTCACAAGAGAACACTGTGCTGTCACTAGAGAACACTGTGCGGTCACAAGAGAACACTGTGCGGTCACTAGAGAACACTGTGCTGTCACTAGAGAACACTGTGCGGTCACAAGAGAACACTATGCTGTCACAAGAGAACACTGTGCGGTCACAAGAGAACACTGTGCTGTCACTAGAGAACACTGTGCTGTCACAAGAGAACACTGTGCTGTCACTAGAGAACACTGTGCGGTCA
Organism: Molossus molossus; assembly: GCF_014108415.1. Taxonomy (NCBI): domain Eukaryota; kingdom Metazoa; phylum Chordata; class Mammalia; order Chiroptera; family Molossidae; genus Molossus; species Molossus molossus. The sequence goes on along the minus strand of NW_023425374.1, from coordinate 257,571 downwards.
CAAGAGAACACTGTGCGGTCACAAGAGAACACTGTGCGGTCACTAGAGAACACTGTGCGGTCACAAGAGAACACTGTGCGGTCACTAGAGAACACTGTGCGGTCACAAGAGAACACTGTGCTGTCACTAGAGAACACTGTGCGGTCACAAGAGAACACTGTGCGGTCACTAGAGAACACTGTGCGGTCACAAGAGAACACTGTGCGGTCACAAGAGAACACTGTGTGGTCACTAGAGAACACTGTGCGGTCACAAGAGAACACTGTGCTGTCACTAGAGAACACTGTGCTGTCACAAGAGAACACTGTGCTGTCACTAGAGAACACTGTGCGGTCACAAGAGAACACTGTGCGGTCACTAGAGAACACTGTGCGGTCACAAGAGAACACTGTGCGGTCACTAGAGAACACTGTGCGGTCACAAGAGAACACTGTGCTGTCACTAGAGAACACTGTGCGGTCACAAGAGAACACTGTGCGGTCACTAGAGAACACTGTGCGGTCACAAGAGAACACTGTGCTGTCACTAGAGAACACTGTGCTGTCACTAGAGAACACTGTGCTGTCACTAGAGAACACTGTGCTGTCACAAGAGAACACTGTGCGGTCACAAGAGAACACTGTGCTGTCACTAGAGAACACTGTGCTGTCACTAGAGAACACTGTGCGGTCACAAGAGAACACTGTGCGGTCACTAGAGAACACTGTGCGGTCACAAGAGAACACTGTGCTGTCACTAGAGAACACTGTGCGGTCACTAGAGAACACAGTGCTGTCACTAGAGAACACTGTGCGGTCACTAGAGAACACCGTGCGGTCATAGGAGAACACCGTGCGGTCACAGGAGAACACCGTGCGGTCACAAGAGAACACTGTGCGGTCACAAGAGAACACTGTGCGGTCACTAGAGAACACAGTGCGGTCACAAGAGAACACTGTGCTGTCACTAGAGAACACTGTGCGGTCACAAGAGAACACTGTGCTGTCACTAGAGAACACTGTGCGGTCACAAGAGAACACTGTGCGGTCACTAGAGAACACAGTGCGGTCACAAGAGAACACTGTGCTGTCACTAGAGAACACAGTGCGGTCACAAGAGAACACTGTGCTGTCACTAGAGAACACTGTGCAGTCACAAGAGAACACTGTGCGGTCACTAGAGAACACTGTGCGGTCACTAGAGAACACTGTGCGGTCACAAGAGAACACCGTGCGGTCACTAGAGAACACCGTGCTGTCACTAGAGAACACCGTGCGGTCACTAGAGAACACCGTGCGGTCACAAGAGAACACTGTGCGGTCACAAGAGAACACTGTGCTGTCACTAGAGAACACTGTGCTGTCACTAGAGAACACCGTGCGGTCACTAGAGAACACCGTGCGGTCACAAGAGAACACCGTGCGGTCACAAGGGAACACCGTGCGGTCACAAGGGAACACCGTGCGGTCACAAGGGAACACTGTGCTGTCACTAGAGAACACTGTGTGGTCACAAGAGAACACTGTGTGGTCACAAGAAGACACTATGTGGTCACAAGAGAACACTGTGCGGTCACTAGAGAACACCGTGCCGTCACTAGAGAACACCGTGCAGTCACAAGAGAACACTGTGCGGTCACAAGAGGTACTACTTTTTTGCAGCGTCTGGGTAGGTTTTCAATGCGGGTAGTTGTATCGTTGCTGTATTGAAAATAGGCATCTTCATTCTGTGTAAAGGGCAGTAATTCTCAGGAAGAAAGGATGTTACTTCCCGACTGAATGCCTCTGAAAACCTTGGCATATCTGTTTATCATTATCTATTATCCATCTATTATCTATCTATCTATCTATCTATCTATCTATCTATCTATCTATCTATCTATCATCTATCATCTATCTATATCATCTATCTATCTATCAATCATATTTCATTAGTCACTGAATTATTGTTGATATTGCTCTCTAAATATTTTTTAAAATTAAAGTATAGTTGACATACAATATTATATTAGTTTCAGGTCTATACCACAATGATTCAACATTTACATATCTTACAATGTAGTCACTACAAGTCTAGTAACTATGGATCACCATACAAATTTAGCATGATATTAGCTATATTCCAAGTACTGCACATGACATACCTGTGTCTTATTTATTTTATAATTAGACATCTGTACCTCTTATTCTTCTCCCTCCTTTTCACCCGTTACCCTTGTCAAGTCCTGCAACCAAACATTAGTTTGTCCTCTGTATGTATGAGTCGTTCCATTTTGTTTTGTTACTTTTGTTTATAACTTACGCACGTAAGTGAAATAAAACGATTTTTGCTTTTCTCTATCTGATTTATTTCACTTGGCATAATTCAATCTAGATCCAATCATGTAGTCACAAAGGGCAAGATTTCATCTTTTCTATACTGAATAATGTCCATCGTATACATATATATGGAAGCAACCTAGATATCCATCAATAGATGAGTATTGCTTAGCAGTGTAGTTTGAAATCGTTGCTGATAACTCCAACTTTGTTCTTTCTCAAGCATGTTTTAGCTATCTGACATCTTTTGTGGTTCTCTATAAATTTTAGGATTATTTGTTCCAGTTCTGTTAAAAACGCCACTGATGTTTTGATAGGGATTTCCGTGCATATGTGGATTGCTTTGGGTAAGTATGGATTATTTTTATGATTACAGTAACCGTTTAATAATTTTGCCATTCTTTTAATTTGTAGGATAGTGTATCTCCCTAGGCACATAAGGTACAAATCATTGTATTTTGAAGTATCTTGGAATACTTCATCTCTGTGTAGTTATGCCACCAACTACATACAGAGTTAGGTCCATTTGTTTCAATTCCTTTCAAATTTAAAGCTTGTTTTTAAAACTTAATTTAAAAAAAATTTTTTTTCATTTATCTTCAGATAGAACGGGAGGGATACAGGGAGGAAGAGAGAGAGGGAAACATCGATGTGAGAGAGACACATCGAGTGGTCGCCACCCACATGACCCCAGCGGGGCCGGGGACAAGCTGCAACCGAGGTACGTGCCCTGAGCAGGAGCTGAACCCAGGTCTGTTTGGTTTGCAAGCCAATGCTTTAACCACTGATCCAAACTGGCCGGGGCTAAAACTTAATTTTTAATAGTTATGTGGAATATTTACATGTTTCCGAAATAAATTTATAAGACAAAGTATATTTAAAGAAGTCTGGCATCTATTGTTCTTGTTCCTCTCTCTAGTCCTTCTCTTCTCGAATAGATGATCATGTTATGATTTATCCTCTCACTATTTCCTTTTTAAGTAAATAAATATATACATATATATATGTAGCAAATATGTGTGTCTATCTTTTACTTTTAAGATAAATTTTAACATACAATAAACATTCTTCCCCACTTTGATTTTTCTCTTAAAAATATAAACTTATGATTAACACATAGTAGTAGAATATACATATTCCTTGTTTATTTTTTTTAAATTTATCTTTATTGTTGAAAGTATTACAGATGTCCCTCATTTTTTTCCTCATTGACACCCTCTTCCCCCTCCCTCACCTTCCCCACACTGTTGTCTGTGTCCGTTGGTTGTGTGTGTACATATTCTTTGGTTTATCTCTTCCCACCCCCCATCACCCTTCATGAGTTACATTTAAGTTTTTTATTGATTCTGAGTTTATTCTCATGTATGGTATAAGTTGGTGGTCTAGTTTCAGGTTTTTTTTTTTTTTGCATGTAACTGTTCAATTTTCCCAACATCATTTATTGAAGAGACTGTCTTTATTCCATTATATGCTCTTGCCTCCTTTGTCAAATATTAATTAACCATAATTGCTTGAGTTGGTTTCTGGGTTCTCTGTTCTCTTCCATTAAAAGGTATGCCTGTTCTTATGCCTGTATCAGGCTGTTTTGATTATGATGGCTTTGCAGTATAACCTGATATCCAGAATTGTAATACATCCAACTTTGTTCTTCTTTTTCAAAATTGTTATGGCTATTCGGGGTTATTTTTGGGTCCATCTAAATTTTTGGAGTATTTGTTTTAGATTTCTGAAATATGCCATTGATATTTTAATGGGAATTGTATTGAATCTATAGATTGCTTTGGGTAGTGTGGACATGTTAATGAAGTTGATTCTTTCAATTTGTGAAGTTGGTATATGCTTCCACATTTTTATATTGTATTTATTTATTTATTTATTTGTTTGTTTATTTATTTATTTATTTATTTATTTATTTATTTATTTATGTTCTGTAGTTTTCTGAGAATAGGACATTTACCTACTTGGTTAAGTTTATTCCTAGATATCTTAATTTTTTTGTTGCAATGGTAAATGGGGTTATTTTAGTTTCTCTAAGTGTTCATAATTGGTGTATAAAAATGCTGTCAATATTTGTATGTTAATTTTGTACCCTGCTAGTTTGCCAAATTCAATTATTAAATCTAATAGATTTGTGGTGGAGTCTTTAGGGTTTTTTTATGTACAATATCACATCATCTGAGAATAATGACAGTTTCACTTCGTTGTTTGCAATTTGGATGCCTTTTATATTTCTTTTTTTGTCTGATGGCTGTGGCTAAGACTTCCAGTACTTTATTGAATAAGAGTGGTGAAAACAGACATCCCTGTCTTGTTCCTGTTCTTAAGGGAAATGCTTTTAGTTTTTGCCAATAGAGTATGATGTCTGCTGTAGTTTTGTCATATATGACCTTTATTATGTTGAAGTATGATTCTTCTATTCCCACTTTGCTGAGAGTTTTTATCAACAATGGGTGCTGGATTTTGTCAAATGCTTTTTCACTATCTGTTGATTTGATCATAAAAATTTTTTCATTCATTTTGTTTATGTGGTGTATCACATTTATTGATTTGTGAATATTGTACCATCCTTGCATCCCTGGGATGAATCCCACTTGGTTGTGGTATATAATTTTTTAAATATATTGCTGGATCCCATTTGCTAGTATTATATTGAGTAATTTGGCACCTATGTTCGTCATGAATTTTGGCCCGTAATATTCTTTATTTATAATGTCTTTATCTGGTTTTGGAACTTGGATAATGCAGGCTTCATAAAAAGAGATTGTAAGTCTTTCTTTCTCTTGAAAGTTTAGAAATAGTTTGAGGAGAATTGGTATTAGTTCTTTTTCAAATATTTTAAAACTCTCCTGTGAAGCTGCCTGCACCACGGCTTTTGTTTACTGGGAGTTTATTGATTACTACTTCACTTTCCTTAGTTGTTATTGGTGATTGGTCTGTTCAGATTTTCTGACTCTTCCTGGTTGAGTTTTGGAAACTGATTAATTTGATGATTTCACCTAGGTTGTCCAATTTATTGGCATATAATTGTTTATAGTATTTTCTTACAATCCTTTGTATTTTTCTGGTGTCAGTTGTTACTTCTCTTTCATTTCTGATTTTATTGATTTGGGTCCTCTCTCTTTGTTCCTTGGTGAGTTTGGCTAAAGACTGATCAATCTAGTTTTTCTTTTTTAAAAAACTAGCTATTAGTTTCAATTGGTTTCATTGATTTTTTGTATTTTTTTTTTAAGTCTCTATGTCATTTATTTCCACTCTGACCTTTATTATTTTCTTCTTCAAATTACTCAGGGCTTTTTCTTTGTTGTTGTTGTTCTCTTTCTAATTATTTACATTTTAGGATTGCATAGTTTATTAGAAATTGTTCTTGTTTCTTGTGGTAGGCTGGTAATGTTGTCAACTCTTCTCTCAGGACTGCTTTTGCTGTGTCCCATAGATTTTGTGTTGTTGTGTGTTCATTTTCATTAGTTTCCAGGAAATTTTTGGTTTCTTCCTTGATCTCTTTGGTAATCCATTTATTGTTGAATAATTATTTAGCGTCCATGTGTTTGAATGTTTTTGAGTGTTTTTATTTTAGTTGATTTCTATTTTCATGCCATTTTAATCCAAGAAGATGCTTGACATGATTTCAATTTTCTTGCACTTGTAGAGACTTAGTGTCTTACCATGTGGTCTTTCTTTGAGAATGTCCTGTGTACACTTGAGAAGAATGTATATTCTTCAGCTTTGAGGTAAAATATTCTGTAAATAAAATTTAAATACATCTGGTCTAGTGCATCATTTAGGGTCTTTGTTTCCTTCCTTTTTTTTTGGTCTAGAAAATCTATCCAGTGAAGTCTCTGAGGTGTTAAAATCCCCCACTATAATTGAATTGCTGTCAACCTCTCCCTTAAAGTTCTCCAAATTTTTAAAATATATTTTTGTGCTCCTATATTGGGTGCATATATATTTACCAGGGTTATATCCTCTTGTTGGAGCAATTCTTTTAATATTATATAGTGACCTTCTTTGTCTCTTATGTCCTCCATTTTGAAGTCTATTTTATCTGCTATGAGTATTGCTATCGCAACTTTTTTTTTCATTTCCATTTTCATGGAAAATTTTTTTCCACCCCTTCACTTTCATCCTGTGTGAGTCTTTTGTTCTGAGGTGGGTGTCTTTTAGACACCATATATATGGGTCATGTTTTCTTATGCATTTAGCTAACTATGTTTTTTGAATGGAACATTTATGCCATTTACATTTAAAGTTATTATTGATAGGTATTTACCTTTTTATTCTTAATGCCTGTGTTCCTTTCTCTCTCCCTCTCTCCTTTCATCTTCTTCTCTCTATTTCTTCTTCTTTTGACAACAGTTCCTTTAACATTTCTTGTAGTGTTAGTTTGGTGGTAGTAAACTTCTTTAGACTTTCTTTCTTTGGAGCTCTTTATTTCACTTTCAGTTTTGAATGATAGCCTTGCTGGATAGAATAGTCTTGGATTCATTCTTTTGCTTTTCATTACTTTGTGTACTTCATTCCACTCCTTTCTTACCTGAAGTGTTTCTATCGAGAAATCAGCTGACAGTCTAATGAGAACTCCCTTGTAGGTAACTCTGTATTTCTCTTGCAGCCTTGAAGATTCTTTATTTTTCTTGAATGTCTGTTATTATAATTATGATGTGTTTAGATGTGGGACTTTTGGGGCTCATCTTGATTTGGACTCTCTGTGCTTCCTGGACTTGTGTAACATTTTCCTTCACCAGGTTAGGGAAGTTTTATGTTATTATTTCCTCAAACAGAAAATAATTTACTTTCTCTGATTTTTCTATTACGTTCTCTGATTTTTCTATTATTTTCTCTGATTTTTCTCCTTCTGGTACCCCTATTATGCAGATGTTTTTGTGCTTTGTGTTATCCCAAAACTTCCTTAAATTCTTCTCCTGCTTTTTAAATTTTTTTTTTTTGCATTTGCTGCTCTAATTGGTAATTTTTTATACCTTGTCTTCTAATTCTTCAATTTAGTCTTCATCTTCTTCTAACCTACTATTTAATTCTTCCAAGGTATTTTTTGTTTCAGCTTTATGACATTCTTTATTTTCACTTCTCCCCATTTTTTCATGGTGATGTAGTTCCCATGGAGTTGCTTATAATTCTCATTAAGTGTCTTGTAATTCTCACTGTGCTGTTTTGAGCACCCTTGAAACCATGACTTTGCATTCTCTATCTAACAAAATGCTTGCCTCCGTTCAATTAGTCCCATACTTCAGCTGATTCCTCCTTTCCTTTTATTTTGGGGTTGCTTTTTCGTCTCACCACTTTTTCAGTCTAGTAGTTTTGGGCCAGGTGAGACTCACTGGGATGCGTAGGCAGGTCAGTGTGTATCATATATAAGACCAGTGTGCCTCTGGTCTTGGTGGGGTGGCCTTTTTGTGGGATCCAGTAGAGTAGTTTCCTTGATCTTCTGAGCTGGGTGCTTTAGGAATGACCCTTGTGTGGGTTATGTGGGCTTTCCTGTTAAATTTGCATCTTGATTGCTATTGTCCATTGTGTGTGGGCTCAGCCCTCAGGGTTGTTGGCTGTGAGTCTCAACCCTGATCCTGTTGTGCAAGCTGATATATAGGTGCTGACAGAACAAAACAAGCTAAACCAGCCCAAACCAAAAAGAACCTAAAAAAATATCAGCAACAACAAAAAATAATAAATGCAACAGCCTCAACAAAAAGATTAAACAAAACACAAACAAAACACACACACACACACACACACACACACACACACACACACAAACACTAGAAGGTCTGAGACCAAAAGCATTAAAGGTGAGAGAAAAATAATATGAAAGCAAAGAAGGCAAGGCAAATCCAGACCAAATCAAAAATATATCAGCAGCCTTAATGATAAAAGCAACCTCCTCAACAAAAATATCGAAAGACAAACAAGCAAACAGAAAATGCATACGCACAATAAAATCACAGACGGTAGAGACCAGAAATAGGGTAACTATAACAAATAAAACGTAGAAAGTAATGAATGAAGTACTAATGATACATTTAGAAAGTAATAATGCTAAGTAAAATAAAATGTGGGATAGGAAAAATAAAAAATGGGAGAAGAAAAGGAGAATAAAATTGAATTAAAACACACAGAATAATGACAAACAGCAAAAAAATTCCGGATCTTTTCTTTGTGGAGTTCACTGGGTTTTGCTCCAGTGTTGTTGGATCCGGCCCCTTGGTGTGGGAGTCCCTGCCCTCCTGGACAGTCCATTGGCCAGTGAGTCACTGTCACGCTTGACCCTGTGACCCCTCTGTGGAGCCCTGCTGGGCAGAATCCAAAGAAGTCCAGTGGGGTGGGGGAGGGGATTCCCTCAGTGGGGTGGGGGAGGGGATTCCCTCAGTGGGGTGGGGGAGGGGATTCCCTCAGTGGGGTGGGGGAGGGGATTCCCTAGCCCAGAGTCTGGGTCTGCTTTGGGGCTCGCCCCTTGAATGTACTGTTCTGGGCTGCTTGTCCTCCCCCCAGGGCACTGGCTCTGCGGGTTTCAGGTCTGGTCAGATGGTTTAAGCAGATTTGCATCTGGAATGGGCAGGCAGTCACTTCTCTCAACCCTCAATGCTTCGGTTCTGCCTGGTTGCTGGCGTCCCCTAGGTGCCACCCCAACCAGGGAGGATAGAAAACAAAGGAGAGAAAACTGCCATGCTTGGTGCTCAAATCTCAGCACAGCGGGCTCTTGCTGGGCCGGGCAGACGCCCGAATCCCAGCACCGCCAGGCCCAGCCCCTGCGGCACCGAGTCTCAGCCCAGAGCTGTTCCACGTGTGGGGGACGGGACGCCTCCTCTTCACTCGAGGTCTGAGGGTTGCACCTCTTTCCCGCCCCTCAAAGCCCCTTTTGAGGTGACCAGCCCCTCAAAGTTCTTTGAGCAAATACTCAGCCTCGGTTTCCCTGCTGTGTCATCTGCTAGACCCTCCTTTGGCTGCGGTCCGGCCCTGTGGCCCCTCCCAGCGACGACGTCAGGGCCAGCTGGCCAGGCCGGTGCTGTGACCACGACTCACTCTTAGCCTGGACAGTGCTGTCTGCGTCCTTCTCCAGGGCCAGCTCACCTCGGACCCCGCTGCCCAGTGCTACATGGGCTCCCCTTTCCTTCCCACTGGTGTCGTTTGGGGGTCTCCGTGTGGAGCTGTTTCCCTGCTCCCAGGGGAAGGCGCTTGGCGGCCACACCATCCCTCTGTCCCCCCAGCTGAGCTGTGCAGGTCACCACTGGGCTCCTCACTCCTGTCTCCTCTTCATGCCCCCCCCCATTTCCAATCAGCTGTTTCCAGGGGATTGCTTTAAAGTGGGGCGTTCTGCAGGTGAGCCTCGAGTCTGGTCCTGTTCCAGGAGCAAGCCGATGGCCCGTCCTCGGCGCCAGCCTTCCTGCCTCCTCCGCTCCTTTGGATCTTGTATCATCGATGGTGATCCTTCCTGTCCACGGGATCAGGAGAGCCGTCCATGGGTTTGTATCTACCTCAGTTTCTCTCTTCGAGTCTTACAGTTGCCCAGAGTTCGGGGCTTTCACCCACTTGGTTCAGTGTCGCCCTGGGACGTCTATTCTGTTTGATGTGATTACAGGTGGGATTGTTTTCTTCATTTCTCTTCCTGATAGTTCATCATCCGCGTATAGAAACCACACATTTCTGAATGCTAATTTTTATCCTGAAAATTTTCTAAATTCATTTGTTAGTTCTAATAGTTCGTTTTGGTGGACTGTTGAGGGTTTTCTATGTATAATATATGCCATCTGTGACCATTTTACTTCTTTCTTTCCAATTTGGGTAACTTTTTTAGTCTGATTTCTATGGCTAAGACTTCCTCCAGTGCTATGCTGAGTATAAATCGTCTTGTTCCCGTCCTTCAAGGAGAAGCTTTCGGTTTTCACTGTTGAATATAATATACCTGTTGGTTTGTCCCATATAATCTTTAATATGTTGAGGTACGTTCTCTTTTTTGAGAATTCCTATAATAAATGGGTGTTAAATTTTGTCAAATGCATTTTTTGCGTCTGTCTATATTTTCATGTAGTTGTTATCCTTTGTTTTGTGAATGTGGTGAATTATGTCAACGGATTCGTGGGTATTGAACCATTCTTGCGTCCTTGGAATGAATCTCCCTGGGTTATGATGTATGATCTTTTTAATGTATTGTTGAATCCAGTTTGTCACTGTGTTATTGAGAGTATTTAAATTTATATTTACCAAAATATTGGCCTGTAGTTTTTTTGTGGTATTTTAAAAATCTGGTTTGGTATCAAGGCAATGCAGTTCTCAAATAATACTTTTGAAAGCACTCCTTCCTCTTGATGTTTTGGAAAGGTTTAAGAAGAACAGTATTAATTTTGCTTTAAATGTTTGGCAGAATTCACCTCTGAAACCATCTGGTCTTGAACCTTTACTGAGAATTTTTTGATAACTGATTTAATTTGTTACTAGGAATGTGTTAAGATTTTTTTCTTTCTTCCTGGTTCAGTTTTGGAAGGTTGTAGGTTTCTAAATATTTATCCATTTCTTCTATGTAGTCCAATTTGTTAGAATATAATTGTTTGTAGCATTTTTTTGTGATTCTTTCTGCAGTTGACCCTTGAACAACACAAGGGATCGCGGCGCGCAAACCCTGCACTGTCGAGCTCTGTGTATTACTTAAGGCAGCTGCCACATCCGTGAATTCCCAACCACAGAGAGCATTCTGCTAAGTGAAATGCGTGTCAGAGAAAGACAAGTGCCATATGACTTCACTCGCATGTGAAATCTAATGAACAAGCTGAACTAACAAGCGAAATAGGGACAGACTCATAGATAGAGAACAGGTTGACAGCTACGGGGGGGTGGGGGTGTTGGAGGGGAGAAGGGGCTGACAAAAAATAAAAAATGAAAGAAGAAATCATGGACATGGACCACAAGGTGGTGAGTGAGGGATGTGGGTGGGTGGAGGTGGAAGAGGGTATATGAGGGAATAAATGGTGATGGGAAAAAATAAAATAAAAGGGAAATAAAGAAAATACTATTTTTGATTTGTGGTTCATTAAATCCGTGGGTGTGAAACACATAGAAACAACTGTATGTTTACTGAAAAAAATTCGCATGTAACTGGGCCCACACAGCTCAAACCCCTTTTGTTTAAAGGCCAACTATATTTCTATGGTGTCTATTGTAACTTCTCTTTCATTTCTGAATTTATTTATTTTAGCCCTCTCTCTTTTTTTCATGATGAGTTTGGCTAAAGGATTATTTATTTTGTTTGTCTTCTTTAAAAATAGTTCCTGTTGTTTGGCTGGTATGGCTCAGTGGTGCACCAAGAGGTCGCTGGTTCGATTCCCAGTCAGGGCACGCGCCCAGGTTGTGGGCCCATCCCCAGTAGGGGGCGTGCAGGAGGCGGCCAGTCCGTGTTCTCTCTCATCCATGTTTCTATCTCCCTCTCCCTCTCCCTTCCTCTCTCTGTAAAATCAATAAAGAAAAATAAATAAATAAAATAAAAACAGTTCTTGTTTTCATTTCTCTCTCTCTTCTTTTTTTAGGCTCTCTTTTGTTTATTTTTGCTTTGATCTTTATTACTTCATTCATTCTACTCACTTGGGCTTTGCTTTTTTGTTTTTGTAGATGAAAAGTTTGATTGTTTATGTGAAATTTTTCTTACATTTATTTTTCAGTGATGGTTGCCATTCGATATTATTTTATATAACATTCAGGTGTATAGCTGGTGGTTAGGTAATTATATAATTTACAAAGAGACTCCTCCCGTAAATCAAGTACCTACTTGTCACCATGCACGGTTATTACATATTGTTGACTAGATTCTCCATGCTGAAGTTTAGTCCCCATGACCACTGTGTAGCTATCACTTTGCATTTTTTGATCCCTTCATTTTTTTCACCCACCACCAACCCCGCCCCTCTGGAACCATTAGTCTATTCTCTGCATCTGTGAGTCTATTTCTGTCTTGTTTAGTTTGTTCTGTAGATTTCACATATAAGTGAGATCTTTGTCTATTTTATGTGTTTCACTTAGCACAGTATCCTCTAGGTCCATCTTTGTCCTCGCAATGGGAAGATTTCATTCTTTTTTTATGGCTGAGTAATATCCCATTGTTCATATGTACCTCCACCTGTCTATCCACACGTCTGTCCATGGGCACTTGGGTTGCTTCCACGTCTTGGCTATTGTAAATAACGCTGCAATGAACATAGAGGTGAATATTTCTTTTTTTTTTAATCATGTTTTTGCTTTCTTTGGGCAATTGCTGGGTCATGAGGTAGTTCAATTTTTAATATTTTGAGGAACCTCCATACTTTTTTCCATAGTGGCTGCACCAATCTGTATCCCCACCAGCAGTGTACTAGGGTCCCCTTTTCTCCACATCTTATCCAACACTCGTTTGTTGATTTATTGTTGACAGCCCTTCTGAGAGGTGTGAGTTGCCATCTCATTGTCGTTTTAATTGTCATTTCTCTGATAATTAGTGACATTGATCATCTTTTCATAATTATATATGGAATTGGTTTCTTAGTTTCTCTTTGTGGTAGTTAATACTTGTATAAAAATGCAACCAGTTTCTGAGTATTTATTTTGTACCCCGCCACTCTACTGAGTTTATTGATCAGTTCTAGTAGTTGTTTTGTAGAATCTGTAGGACTCTCTGTCTACAGGATGTTGTCATCTGCAAATAATGATAGTTTTACTTCTTTCTTTCCAGTTGGAAAACCTTTTATTTCTTCTTCTTTTTTTCTTGCTGTGGCTGGTGATTCCAATTCTATGTTGGAAAACTTTGACGAAAGTGGACATCCTGTTTTTGTTCCTGATCTTGAGGGAAATTCTTTTAGTTTTTGCCTTTTGAATAAGATGTTGGCTGTGAATTTGTCATATATGGACTTCATTATGTTAAGGTATGTGCCCTCTCCATTTTGCTGAAAATCTTTTTTTTTGATAAATTGGTGATGGCCCTGGCCAGTTGGGCTCAGCAGTTAGAGTGCTGAGTCGCAGGTTGGATTCTGGTCGAGGGCACATCCCTTGGTTGCGGTTCATCTTTGACCCTGGTTGGGGTCGTGCAGGAGGCAACCAGTCGATGTGTCTCTCTCATGTCAATGTTTCTCTCTCTCTCTCTCCCTCCCCCTCTATCTGAAGATAAATGGAAAAATATCCTTGGGTTAGGATTAAAAAGCAATAATAATAAAAAATAAATTGGTGATGGATTTTGTCAAAAGCTTTTCTGCCGCTATTGACATGGTCATATAGTCATACAATTTTTATCCTTTATTATGTTTATGTGGTGAATAATGTTAATTGATATGCAAATATTGTATCAACCTTTTATCCGAGGCATAAATCCCACTTGATCGTGGTGTGTGATCTTTTCAGAGGATTGCTGAATTCTGTTGGCTCATATTTTGTTGAGGATTTCAGCATCTATGTTCGTCAGGGGTATTGGCCTATAATTTTCTTTTTTGTAATGGCTTTGCCAGAGTTTGCGTTCAGGATAATGCTGGCCTCATAAAATAAGCTTGGGAGCCTGCCCTTTCTGCGGGATGCTTTGGAAGAGTTGGAGAAGGGTAAGTGTTAATTCTTTGAATGTTTGGTAAAATTCACCTGTGAAATAATGAGTTCCGGGACGTTTGTTTGTGGGGAGTTTCTTGACTACTGAATTTTTTGGTGGTAATAGTTTTAGGTTTTCCATTTCTTCTCGATTCAGTATTGTAAGATTGTATGTTTCTAGTTTATCCATTTCTTCATGACTGTGCAACTTGCTGGCATATTTTCTTACAATCCTCTGTGCTTCTGTGTTGCTGTTGTCCCTTCTCCCTGTTCAGTTGTCACCTTATTTATGTCCGTTCTCTCTCTCAAAGTGTCTGCTTAAACTTTGATCATTCTGTGATATGTTCAAAGGGGCAGATTTCGGACAACGTGTTCTGCATATGTCTACTAAACGTATCTCATCTAACGTGTCATTTAAGGGCAAGGTCTTCTCATATCTTCCCGTCTGGATGATCTAGCCATTGACTAAGAGGATGTTAAAGTCCCTTTCTACGGTACTAATACTCCCCATTTTCCCCTTATGTCTCTTAATGTTCTCTTTATGTATCTGGGTTCTCCCGTGTTGGCTATGTAGATATTTTTGTATTGTTTTTATTTTTATTTTATTTTTTTGGTTTTAATTAATTAATCAAATTTTGGTTACAGATGTTTCTCCTCCCCCCTCCTGGGCACCCTCCTCCCTGCTCCGCCCCCAAAGCACTGCTGTCTGTGTCCACTGGTTGTGCACGTGAGTCCGATCTGCACAGACGTTGTGTCTTCCTCTGGCTTGACCGCCTTGTCACTGTGATGCCAGACCTGCCTCCTTTCTGCAGCCTTTGTTTTAAAGACCGTGTTGCCGCGCTGAGGGCCCCTGGCTCAGCTCCCAGCCCCGGGCTCAGCCGCACCGAGCCGCCCTTCCCGCCCTGGGCCGCTGCCCGGAGCGACCGGGAAATGACCTGATTCCAGTGGCCTGACGACTCAAGACGAGGACGCTCAGCATTTCCTCCAACTCTCCGGAGGCGGCCACGGGCGACAACCTGTTTTTAAGAAAAATAACACCGAGATGTCCTGAATCGGAATTTCTTGTTGCACGAGAACACAGACGGCCGTGGAAGCCCCCGCCCCCCCCGGGACCCCAGTGCGTGGGAGCCCCCCCTCCCCCCCCGGACCCCAGTGCGTGGGAGCCCCCTCTCCCCCCCCGGGACCCCAGTGCGTGGGAGCCCCCCCTCCCCCCGGGACCCCAGTGCGTGGGAGCCCCCTCTCCCCCCCCCGGGACCCCAGTGCGTGGGAGCCCCCTCTCCCCCCCCGGACCCCAGTGCGTGGGAGCCCCCCCTCCCCCCCGGGACCCCAGTGCGTGGGAGCCCCCTCTCCCCCCCCCGGGACCCCAGTGCGTGGGAGCCCCCTCTCCCCCCCCCCGGACCCGAGAGCGTGGGAGCCCCCATCCCCCCGCAGGACCCCGGTGCGTGGGAGCCCCCATGTCCCCCGCGGGACCCGACGGGGTGGCAGCCGCGGCCCTGAGCGGCGCTGCGGGAGGGAAGGTCCGAGCACGTCCCGGGAAGAGAGACGTGACTGACCATCCCCTCCAGGTGGACGTCGGCAAAGGGACAGACAGTCACTGACGATGAAGACCTGGACCTGGGAAGAAACAGAACAATCGGACTTTCCAAAGCGGGTTCTTAGGCATTTTGCCCTGTGGTCACCCCAGCTCAGGCAGCCTCGGGCCTGGGGTTCGTCCGCTGCGGCCGCCGATGGCCAGTGCTCTCCGCTGCTGTCCCAGGTCCGCCCCCGGATCGCGGCAGGTGGGTGGGACACCCCACAGCCCGTGACATCACCGCCGTCGTGACGACCACCCGGCACCTGCGGGGGGAAACGTGCTGGATTCCCAGGGCGGGTAGACCACTTGTCCGTTGCTGACTGAGCTCCAGCGATGGACGTGTGTCCGGAGGATGGAGCAGACTGTCTTTTCCCTGGTTGATGAAGTATCGACATCAGTGCACACAGGTCAGGATGAAGGAAATACAAAGCACGTTACAAAGTATCTAAAAAGCTCCTGCTCAGCAAAAGAAACCAGCATCCAAATGAAAAGGGAACTCACTGTGTGGGCAACAAACATGCCAATGATACATCTGATAAGGGGTTATCTCCAAAACACACGGAGAACTCATACAACTCAACACAAGGAAGACAAAGAACCCAATTAAAAAGTAGGCAGAGGACCAGAACAGGCACTTCTCCAAAGAGGACATACAAATGGCAAGGAACATAGGAAAAGTATTCAACATCGCTAGTAATTAGAGAGATGCAAATTAGAACGACTATGAGGTATCACCGCACAGTTGCCAGAACAGCTGCCATCAATAAATCATCAAACAACAAGTGCTGGTGAGGGTGTGGAGAAAAGGGGACTCTAGTGCACTGCTGGTGGGAATGCAGACTGTGCAGCCACTATGGAAAACAGTGTGGAATTGTCTCAAAAAATTAGAATTGGAATTGTCATTAAACCATGCGATCCCACTTCTAGGAATATATCCTAAGAAGCCTGAAACACCAATCAGAAGGAATATATGAATCCCCATGTTCATAGCAGCACTATTTACAATAGCTAAGATCTGGAAACAGCCCAAGTGCCCATCAGTAGACGAATGGATAAAAAAGCTGTGGTACATGTACACAATGGAGTACTATGCAGCTGTGAGAAAGATCTCTTACCCTTTGAGACGACATGGAGGGACCTGAAGGGTATTATCCTAAGCGAAATAAGCCAGTCAGAGAAAGACAAGTATCACATGATGTCACTTATATGTGGAATCTAATGAACAAAATAAACTCATGAATTAAATAGAACCAGAGGCATGGGAACAGATGAACCTCAGAGGGAAGGGGGAGGGGGCAGGAAGAGATCAACCAAATACCTTGTGGTGAAGGACTGGGATGGGGCAGGAGCTGGGTAGATGGGGGCAATGGGGGAAATAAAAGAGGGACATCTCAACAATAAGATTTAAAAAAATTTTTAAATGTATCTTCAGTCTGTAGGAATGTTTCAGGGTTTCAGTGACTCCTCTCAAGACCCAGACTTTGCCCAAGTTATGGGATCCAATTTCTAAACAGTGGTCCATGATGTGGTGGACCCAAAGGCCTCAGGCACCGTCACTGTCCAACCTGACCAAGGAATTTGCTGCCTTGGTGCCAAGTGATGGTTAAAGGATCTCAGGTTGCTCCAGACCATCAAACAGCCCCTACTTATCTGTCTATGATAACAGTCATTCGCCCTTGCTCGTGGTCCTGTGGTCCCCTGCTGTTACAGGGGCGCAGACACCTGTAATCTGTCGGTGATGTTAGGAGCAGGACTAAAAGGCTCTGTCTGCTGACCTGAATGTGTCACCTCCCATCAAACAGCCTGTCTCCTGGGGGTGGCTGGGCATCTACTTCCTGGGACACGGTGGAGGCTCTATCTCGGGTTTGATGAGTCCCTGCGGCTGCGTAACCTGCACTGGCAACAGGGGACCCTTGCCTGGACCTGTGGTGGAAGCCACCACCCAAGGATCTGTTGGGGTCCTGTGAAGGAATAGGAGTTTCGAAGGTCGAGTCCATGTCAATACCCAGGGGAACTGTTTATTGGACTCCGAGACAGAGCCATCGGTAAATGCAAAGGGACAAGGTGTTTCTGAGAGATACCTGGCCGACTAGAGAGGAGACCCAGGCGGTGGAGGCAGGATGCCACCCCTGGACGTTCACGGAAGTTCCGGGGCACGGAGCCACGCGGAAGCTGGGATGCTGCGGGCTCCATCGCATGAACCGTGTGACTAACCCCGAGTCCACAGGCGCGGTCACGGCCACACTTCAAACCTGACTTTGGATCTTGAGGCGCTGGATCTACAGTGACATGTATGTGCTATTACATTTAGGAGATTCCGGAGCCGCTGACCACATCACTCTGGCTGGAAATATTGCAAAGAGTAGCCTGCTTCTCACTACCCACCGACCCACAGCCCGACTCAACACCCAGGCGACAATTCCCTCGCGGCACTGGGGCATCGGCCAGCACCCGCTTATTATCATCATTATTAATGATTTTAGAGGGAGAGGAAGGGAGAGGGAGAGAGAAACATCGATGAGAGAGAACATCGACTGGCCGCCTCCTGCAGGCCCCCCACTGGGGATGGGCCCACCACCTGGGCATGTGCCCTGACCGGGAATCGAATCAGCAGCCTCCTGGTGCAGGGTCGACGCTCACCACTGAGCCACACCAGCCGGCGGTGTCTGTACACTCGAAGCAATCGCTCTCGTGTGTCTTAGTGGATATTATGCAGGGGTTTACAGGGTCACGGGGGGCACACAGGCAGAGCCCACGAAGGGATGTGGGGGTGGCCTCACAGCACGAACCAGCCCAGACCTGACCTGTGGACACTGAGGAGTGGACGTGGGTGGGTGGGCGTGGAAGGCAGGCAGACCGAGAGAAGACACAGTGACGTGCTCAGAGCCTGTGGCCCTGGGAAGGGGAAAGGACGCTCAGACTTTTCTTTTCCTCTCCGGTGTATTTTTGGGAAGAAACGATCCAGACAGTGAAGAAAGCAGCATTTTGCTGTGGCGAATAGAAGGAGGCCCGGCAGGCAGAAGAGAGGGTGGGCGGGGGTACTGCCTGGGAGGCCTCCAAGTCGAGCTTACGATCACCGCTGGACAATGAATCCAGTGGCAGAGAGGGCCCCGGAACCCTCCGAGCACCACAAGTGGGTCGTCTGATCCCATCAGGCAGCCGGGAGCTTGTGGGGTGCAGGCTGCCCGGAACCCACAGCTGCTGCTCGGCACTCACTCTGCGGCCTCTGCCTCCTGTTTGGTGTCCAGCGTCTGTCCAAGGGACCCTGGGGCCCAGGGTACGGGGCTTGGCTCACAGTGAAGGCCGGACAGCCACAAACCACAAGAACTCCCACCGCTCGGACCCACACCTTCTCTGAGGATCAGCGAGCCAGGGAGCCAGTCCACCGCTCTGCGAGGGCCATGGGTTCAGAGAAATACGTCGTCTGTCGGTCTTGAATCCTCACCACCTGCACCTCTTAAACCTCAGGCAGTGAAGAAGGGGGGGGCCGTGGTGGGATGAATCCTGATGAAGCCCGATCGGCACAGCGGGGTCCTGCACACACGCGTGTGGAGTGTGCGAACCGAAGGCTTCGGCTGTGGACACAGCGGGTCACACGCAGACACCACCCAGGTGTGACTGGCCACACGGTGTGTTCTTCTTCACTTCCTCCAAGAACGTACCCTGTTTAAGCTTGTGACTGAAATATTTAAAAAAACAAATATTTGCTGGCTGGTGTGGCTCAGTGGTTGAGCGTCGACCCTGCACCAAGAGGTCACCTGTTTGATTCCCGGTCAGGACACACGCCCAGGTTGTGGGCCGATCCCCAGTGGGGAGCATGCAGGAGGCGGCCAATCGATGTTCTCTCTCGTCGATGTTTCTATCTCTCTCCCTCTCCCTCCTTCTCCCTCTAAAATCAATAAAGAAAAAATATTTTGTAAAAACAAATACTCAAGACTATCCTTGTAGTGAATGTTGTTTTACAAAATCACCAGAGGTCAGCTCGTACATTCCAAATCTCTAAAAATGCTCCGTAAAATGTCCTTCTGGGCGTATGTTGGAGGAAGGTAGGGCTTTCTTCTGGGTGCTGAGGCAGGTCAAGGACCTGGCCAAGGGAGCACAGAGCTGGAGATGACCAGTCCCCTCACACTTGGTCGAATGACCTCGGTCACTGACCCCGAGTCACCAGGACTGTGTAGCTCTGAGTGGAAGGAGCCCTGTGCTCCTCCCATGAAATCTGCCCCAGGCCGAGGTCTTGGTTCCGCAAAGAGGTTTCCCTCCATGGCGCCCAAGGCTGCAGAATGGTACCTAGGAGCAGGCAGACCAACACCAATAAAACATCTGGATGTGCAGAGTCTGGGTGAAGACACAGTTGGCCCTGGTCAGAGAGAGTGAAGACTTCTGGGAGTCCCCTCATTTCCCCTCAGTAACGTGCTCTTGGTTTTGCCACCGAATCTTGCGTTGCTGCCACCTTCTTAGGGCTAGACTGGTTTCTCCTCTTCCTCCCAGTTGGAGAATCTCCGTCTGGAATGAGCAGGAGGATCTGGGTCAATGATCCAGGTATTTTCTAACGGAATGATCGTTGGAGGCTATGAGCTTCCAAACCCAGGCTTTTGAAATCGATTAGTCTTTCCCAGCATCCTCAGCAAGGTGGCCACTGCTGGCTGGAGGCGTGACGCGTGCAGGGGGGGGTGGGGGGGGGGACAGACACTGTGGGAGCCAATGTTTCAAGATCCCGCCCCACGGGGAGTAAACTTCCGGGAGCTTGGTCGCCCACGACCCCAACACTGATTGCTGTTGTCTCGAACAGTCTTGTAATAAGACATGAAAAAAAGTGAGACATCCCTACTGAAACGAATGTAACAACTGACTTTCTGGAAACATGAGTACCTAGAGACTCTAAAGCAATCCAGTTAACACCAATTATGATATGATTGCACTTCCCAATGTGGAAGACAGACATGATAATAAACAGTAAATTGATATTTTTTTTACTATAACCACCATCAGGAAGATGCAAAGCCTAGCTCCCACTACAAGTAAAAATTCTGTTCACAGAAATAAAAGTTAAGATTCATGCACACTGGTGGTTTAAGGACTTAATTTCACTTCTTTCCTCTTAACTATCATATGGGACACGCAATATTATCTCTATCGCTCTTTTTCTAATAGCAATTTCGAGTATCAGAAAACAATTTTCTGCTGAGGTACCATGCTGCTCATCTTGGAATCAATAGTGATGGAATGTAGTAGATGCATTGATTCTAAAAAAGTAAAATAAAAATCCACTCAACACAACCTTCTGTACAATGGGACATAATAACATTGAGAGAGAAAAGACTACCTACTTAGAAAATGTTTACATCAAGTCTGACATATTAAGGGGAAATCAAAGTAAAGATTTTAAGGAGCTTAGTTTTCAGATGTGTAGGCACTCCCAGAAACACCGTAGTTTGACGTGAAAAGGATATTGACACAGTGCGTATACAATTAGTCAGGAACTCAAGACGTGCCCATCATTCTTTGTATTCAAAACACAGCTAGTGTCCAAGATCTGTAGAAGTCCTTCTGCAGCTCTTCAAAGAGGAAAATAAAACTTATGACAGTGAATCGAAGTTGGCCAGCGTTGGTCCTACCGCGGGACGTTTATTGCCGGTGGAGTGTGAAGTACGAACTCTTTTGAAAGGTGTTGTGTAAATAGTAAGAGTCATAAACAATATTCATATTTATTGGCTCAATAGTTTCAGACCGTGCGAATTTATTCTCAGGACTATTTTGCAGGGAAGGGAACCCCACAATTGCACCGATGGTTTTTCTTTTTCTCTGCAGGGAGGGGGGGCGGTGTTTCGGGGGGCACACTGGAATCAGGTGGCCTTGGACTCACGGGTGAGCACGCCCCTCTAGGACCTGACGAACTGGGCAAGGGATACGCCTTCCCCGTGCTCAGCTTCTGCACGCGGATAACAGAGCTGAAGCCTAAATGTGGGCGGTGTGGGTCCCGAGTCACCGAATGGGCAGCACTCACACACCCGCGTGTTACCAGCAGGCTGTTGTACAAACTATAATCACACCAACACTTTTAAAACAGGAATTAACTGCCCCGCATCGTGGGGACGGTTTTAAAATGAGATGGCCCTGACGCGGCGCGATTTTATAAAGCGACGCAGGTGGTATTTTGAGGACTCTGAAAACTACGTTCATGATGAAATAGTCGGTGAAATAATGACTAAAAGTTCTGTGTGTACCGCAATCCCAGCGACGTACAATATGTCTCAAGGAGAGAAGAGGAAAATTGTTCCGGTAAAGTGGTCGGATTGTGGGAAGCCTGCAGAGCATTTTTTAAAAATAAATAAAGCAATCTCATAACAAAACTACTGTCTATGTTTTTTAACATTTTTTGTTTCTTTTTAAAATCTTTATTATTGAAAGTATTACAGATCTCGCCCCCCCCCCCGCATCTTTTCTCCCCCATTGACCCCCCTCCTTCCAGATCCCACCCCCTCCTGCTTTTCCCAAACGATTGTCCGTGTCCATGGTGGTGCACGTGCAGATAAGTTCTCTGGTTTATCTCTTTCCATCCTCCCCACCCCCTTCCCTCTGAGGTTTGTCAGTCTGCTCCCTACTTCCATGTCTCTGGGTCTGTTTTGATCGTCAGCTTATTTTGTTCATGATGTTCTGCAAATGAGTGAGATCACGTGGTACTTGTCTTTCTCTGACTGGCTTATTTCATCAAACATAATGCTCTGCAGGTCCCTCCAGGTCTAAACGCTGCTTTTGGCTTTGACTTGCTCTGGTATGCAAAACAAGCACCCCTGGAATGAGGGCATTTGGGACCCCGGGGGGTGCAGGTGCGAAGACCTGTGTTGGCGGCTACTTGGCCACCTGCACTCTGACAGCTCTGTGGTCCCTGCCGTGGGGGAGTCCCAAGCACTCTGGCCAGGTCACTTCCCGGTCGGTCACAGCGGGCTTCTTTGTCTTTCACGAAAAGGTTCTAAGAACCCGGGAACCTACTATAAATGGAAGTTTGCAATCAAAACCCTAAATGTTCCTTCCTGAGGAAGAGGTGGGCAGTGTGCTGGCTGAGCTGCTGGCCCTTTGCTCTGGCCCTGTCCTTGGGGAGGTCCATCCGCCCCCGCATGAGGACTCAGGTCGGAGGACCGGCCTGAGGATGAGTGAGGTGAAGACAGTCTGCAAGAGCTGTCAGAGGCTCATCCGTGAGTCAGCAATGGTTCGGTTACTGGTCTGCTATCTAGTTGTGTGTCTGGGCAAATCTCTCTTCTTAGGTGTGCAGCTGAGATAACAGGGAGCTCTAGGAGCGTCACAGGGCTGGAAACGAGGAAGGTGATGGCAGTGCCCGGCATCGGCAAGTACCCAGTAAAAATTTCTGTTTCTGGTATAAGGAGTCAGCAAGAAGCTGAGGTGTGAAGGGACATAAAGCAGGAAACGGGGGGCAGGCAGCCGGTCAAGGCCAGGTTGGTTATTCATGTGCCAGATCGTTCATGTCAAGGGCCTTAACGAAGAAAACTACCAGTCATAGAACACTGATGGGCCGCCTCCTGCACGTCCCACCCTGGGGATGGGCCCACAGCCTGGGCATGTGCCCTGACCGGGAATCGAACCGGCGACCTCTTGGTGCAGGTCCACTGAGACACCCTGGCCGGGTGAGCCCTTGGTGTGTAGCCAAGTTGTACACACACGTGGGGACGCTGGGCACTTGTATGGACAGGTCCCCCAGACTGTAAAGACAGGGAGCTAGTCTTCGATGCAGGCGGTGGGGCATCGGCTGGGCGCTGGGCAGGAGTAAAGCAGCCGCCGAGGGCGACCGGGGCAGCGCGGTCGGCATGGTGCCCTTGCCCTGAGACAGTGAGGCTGGTGCTGCAGCAGCACCCAGCTGGGCTGGAGCGTCTGGGCTCCCGGGGCCAGCAGGGGGCATGGTGGGGACCCCACAGCACCTCGGGACGGCAGTGAGAGTGGGCAGCGGTGGCCGTCACGGGGACATGGGGGCGTCTGAGGACACAGACTCGGCTGCCTGCCGGCCGGTTCAAGGTGCATCCACAAAGCCTCTTCCTTCTTTTTAAAATATTTTTTTCTTTATTGATTTTAGAGAGAGAGGAAGGGAGAGGGAGGGAGAGATAGAAATATCGACGAGAGAGAACATTGACTGGCTGCCTCCTGCGTGCCCCACACTGGGGATCGGTCCCAAACCTGGGCATGTGCCCTGACCAGGAATCGAACCGGCAACCTCCTGGTGCAGGATCGACGCTCAACACCTGAGCCACACCGGCCGGGCTCTTCCGTCTTGCTCAGTGTGCTGCTGCAGGGGGGGACCTCTGTGTGGAGGGACGGAGGGGGAGACCAGGATTTTACCAGGTAACAGTGAGGGTGTTAGCGACACACCAGGCGTGCTTGTCCCGGGGGAGGGAGAGGGATCTTCACTCCACGGATGGGGGCTCCATCTCCCCACTGCAGACACAGGCACCCACAGCTGTGCTTCTGATTTCTCTCCGCAGCCTCGCAGCCTCCCGCTGCCCCCCTCCGATCAGGGTCAGGCCTGGTGAGTGTGTGCTGATTCCGGTAGCAGGAGGCGCGTGTCGAGCCGAGGTTTCTGGAGAAACAAACAGAAACCTTGATTTCCGAGTCTTGCAGAGACAATTTCTGGCAATTTACGAGGAACGACAACATGTTCTTCTGGGCAAAGGCACTTGCACTCCTCGGAGAAAAAACATAATGAACGAAGCATCCTCGCGGAACAGGGCTGTTCCGGTTTATTTTCCTGTTCTGTCTGTTCTCCTCCGGCGCCGTGCCCGGTCCTGCCCGCTCATCTCCAGAGCTACCGAGCCCCCGGCTGAGGTCTGCGCGGCTCAGCGGCGCTCCCGCTAGTTCGGGGCTCCCCAGCCCCCGCAGACGCGGTCCAGAGGGCGTCCAAGAGTGTGACCCTGGGCTCAGACACGGCTGCTGCTGGTGCCCTTGAAGATTCTGGCGGTCCGAGGTCAACGCTGTAATGTTACGCTGCCACACCCTGGGGAAGCTTGAGTTTCAAGCTCAATATTTAGACAGTGATTATGATTGTGATTTGAACAATAACTGGATTTTAAAACAACGGGAAGATCAAAGGTAATCCATCGAAATCCCTTAATGACCGTGTCCGAAGGGCTTAGAGAGCAGGCAATTAAATTAAAACTGGGATCAGCAACAGCACCGTGAGCACCTGTTAACAGGAGCAACCCTGAAGTCGGCAGGCGCCTCAGACTGCTTTGCTTTTACGTTCCACCCTTGTCCCCAGAAAGTCTTAAACAGTCCACGTCTGGTGATCTGTGGATGGGGCCAGGTGGTGGGGATTCACAGCCCCTTCTGTTTCAGATACACTCACAGTTCCTACTAGTGGTACCAGCAGAGCTAGAAGTTACTGGGCTTCAGCCCGTCCTTTTACTTCGTGTGCAGAATGTATGTAGGTTACTGTCCACTTAAACCTTTCCCGTGTGGCTCCTGGGTGTTGGGAAGAGTTTGTCTGGATCCAAGCACCACCCTTGGCAGAAATGCCCAGATGCTCAGGAATCCATCCGTAGGTTTCGATGTTTTCCTGGAACTGAGAAGGGGCAGCTGTAGGTTATGAGGGCCCCCAGGAGGTTATGATGATTTAACAAGATGTTAAATGACGGACCCTTGTCTCGCAGTCAATGGTGAGGTTTGCTTTGTTTTTGTTTGTTTGTTTGTTTGTTTTGCAAGTATCTTCGGATAGAGCAGGAGGGAGAGAAGGAGGAAGAGAGAGAGGGAAACATCGACGTGAAAGGGACACATCGAGTGGCCGCCACCCACACCACCCAAAAAGGGCCGGGGACAATCTGCAACTGAGTTACATGCCCTTAGCAGGAACCGAACCCGTGACTCTCTGGTCCGCAGGCCGCCGCTCTGACCGCTGAGCCAAACCGGCCAGGGCAGGAAGTGATTTTAAAAGAGGAGCCCTGGCCGGTTTGGTTCAGCGGTTAGAGCGTCAGCCTGTGGTCCGGAGAGACCCGGGTTCGGTTCCCGCTAAGGGCATGTACCTCAGTTGCAGTTTGTCCCCGACCCTGGTTGGGTTGTGTGGGTAGCGGCCACTTGATGTGTCGCTTTCACGTCGATGTTTCTCTCTCTCTCTCTTCCTCCCACTCCATCTCAACAAAATATTGAAAAATGTCCTCGGATGAGGATTAAAAACAAACAAACAAACAAAAAGATGATACCATTTGGAGACACAGCTTAACGATCATAACCTGTGAGAATGGTGTTTTGCAGCAAAGCTGGAGGTGTCACCTACAGCTCTGTTTCCTCGGGGTCCCCCACGATCAATTAAACACACAAGACAGTAGAGACCGGCGGTTCTGTGTCCCCTCCGGTTCTCCTGGTGACCCCTGGAGAACAGCTGGTCCACAGGCCAGCAGTACTGGTGCTGCACTACAACGATGACGGAAGGTAAAGTCGGCGGTTTGCAGGTAGGCGGGATAGGAACCCCAGAGGGCGCATAAAGAAAAGGAATTATTTAAAGAAAAGGGGGGGGCGGATGGGGGTCTCCAGAGGGGAAGGGTGCACAGCACTGAGCCAAGGGGCATCAGGTCGAGGGTGGCAGCCCCTGGAAGCTGGAGTTTGTCCTTACAGCCGCCCACGGGGGGAAGGTTTTGCCGTCAGTGGGGTTTGGAGTCCGGGTTTGGGCAGTGGGGTTGCATCGGCAGGAATGCGATGTGTGATCCAACCGGGCGGTTTTACCTCCTTATTTGGTTTGACTCCTGGTGTCCAGCATTTCTTGTCCGGCCCATTCTCCCGTGGTGGGGAGGCTCGCAAAGTGGTCGTTAGGAACCACAGTGCCCTGTAAGTCCTAACAGATGATATTTAAGAGAGAAAGGCTAACGTTGATGAGAGAGAACACCGATTGGCCGCCTCCTGCATGCCCCCCACTGGGGATGGGCCCACAGCCTGGGCGTGTGCCCTGACTGGGAATCGAACCCGCGACCTCTTGGTGCAGGGTCGACGCTCAACCACAGAACCACACCAGCCGGGCTGCAGTTTTTTCTAAGAGGACAGCGAGTGTGGGGATTTTAAAACAGGACTACATGTTTCTCGGTCATCTTCGCGGAGAGCCCTTGAGTCCGGACAGGATGCTGGCTGTGTCGATCAAGGGGCCATGGCGGGAGGCAGTGTGTGTGGCTTCCGAGGCTCGGCATGAAGGCCAGGCATCTTCCGCCTCATCTCCTGGAACATTGGCTCTTGGGGCCCTGGGACAAAACCCCTATATTTGGTCCTCTGAGGTCAAAATTCTACATTCCATTGTCTATTTTACATTTCCTCTTAATGTCTAGTGGGCAACTTGAATATAACAAGTCTAATCGAGAACGGTTGCTACATGGCCCTCTAAAATCTGTCCCTCGCTGGTCTCTCTCTTCCCGATTAATATCTGATGACTCAAAACTAAAGTGGAACATATGCACTTGACAGCTGACTTCTAGTAACCTTCCAAGGTGCTGCTGTCCCTTCTGTGACCACCTCTCTTCTCTGCTCGACTCTCACATCAAGTCAACGTTGTTTCTCTGTGACACTGAATTCATAGACTCTTAAGTGGTCTGTTTGTTTCTAGTCCTCCCGCAGGATAACTCCCCGGCCACACAGAAGCCACAGTGTCCCTTCCGCTCCGTGATGGACAGGTCACGGGCAGGTGCTTTCCTGAATCCAGCCTTTCGGACCCACGAGTCACGAAGTCTCCAGATGATCGCACAGCCGATGGAATCAACCTCACCCATTCGAGTCTTCCCATCTGGGGCCCCCGACTTGGTGGATCAGAGACAAACCAGCCATCCCTGTTCTGCGTGCTCAGAGTTCTGACCCACAGCGTCTGAGCCCATACAATCTTTGTTGTCTTACGCCACTGAATTTCAGAGTGGGTGGTTGTGCAGATGACCAGGCAGCAGGTTAAGCTGGAATCCGTCCAACAATAGCCACACATGGCTTACTTGTCACCCTCCATGTGGGACAGTGAGGCAAAGCAAAGTATTTCAAGTCACTCGGGGTAGAGGAATATGTTTAATCATGGATAACCAAGCTTCACCGAGAGGCAATCAGTTAAGGGGAGTGTCCCAAGGGAATTACCAGGCGGGGTACGAGTCACCAGGACAGGAAACAGGACCTGCACCTATTGACACTCACGGTCTTTTTGGTAGGGGTAGCTGGTATATTAGCCAGAGGTAGTTAGGAAAAACAGAACTCCAGATTTCATAAACGTAGGAAGTTGCTCATGTAGGTTGTTAGAGTTCACTGTGTTGAATGACCTCAAAAAGGGTCTGGAGGCTTTGGCTAAGAATAAATGATAAATTTATTTAAGGGCTTTGGTATTTGCAAACTGGGACACTCATGTAGGCAAAATCCCAGAACTGTTCCAGAGAAGAAAAAGAAGTTAGAAGTTCTTATAGTAAAATGTACATGATTGTCAGAGGAAGGTGGGGGGAGGGAGGAGAGGGAAGAGGGGGGATAAATGGTAATGGAAGGAGCCTTGACTTGGGGTGGTGGACACACAGTACAATAATCAGATGATGTCCTGTAGAATTGCACACCCGAAACCTAGTAACGTTTATTAACCAATGTGACCCCAATAAATTCACTTTTAAAAAAAGTTATGTTCACTAAGAAAAG
Source organism: Molossus molossus (assembly GCF_014108415.1). Classification (NCBI taxonomy): domain Eukaryota; kingdom Metazoa; phylum Chordata; class Mammalia; order Chiroptera; family Molossidae; genus Molossus; species Molossus molossus. Next base: position 229,533 of record NW_023425374.1, on the reverse strand, counting down.
AATAATAAACACTAGTGCTGCATTCTCAACCCTAATTGGTCCAGAATGATCGAAGGTCAGATGTCATGCAGGCCGATGACGGCGCCAGGTGGCCCAGAGGGTGGGTCCCAGCAGGGCGGGTCACGTCGGTGCTCTGTAAACGGATGTCGAGTGGATGTCTACCTGAGTCCTTTGGGGTCACCAGAGGGCTCTCTGGAGGTCGTGAACGCAGACCTGGAGGTCATTCGAGCATGAACGCAGGACTGGAAAGTTAAGCGCATCAGGTTCCCAGGCTGGTGACAAGAACATTGCTCGGGCCTCGACCTCCATGATGCCGTCAACCCCAGCAGCTCGGCCAGAATGTCCGCAGTCTGTGGATCCTCTGTCTTCACTCTTCCCTCATCAGCTACGTCTGCACTGCCGTGTAACATGCTCGCCCCCTCATGTGTGCCGGCTTGAAACAAAGTACACGTTCACCTCACAAGTCGAGGTCTGGGACACGGAGAAGTGGCGAGGACACCAGAGCTGCTCCGGCAGCTTGAAGGGGGCCCCTGCAGGGGGCGCTTCAGCTGAGTGCTGTGTGCCACGCATGCCGTTCAGCTTGCGGCCGGAGCCCTGTGCAATGCCGCACCCATGTGGGGAGCCATGCAGCTGCTGAGGCACCGCCCCCGGGAGCTGCAGCCAGGACACCAAGAGATGCCACGGGCTTTACCCACACCCCGCTGCTGCTCCTGTTGCCAGAAGCATTGTCCCCCATTGGCCACCGGAAGACAGTCTGCGAAGGATTTGGGGACATGCTGTTTCTGGGCTCCCAGCTCTACTCACAGAGGGGATGAGGGGTGGTCTTAGATCTGAGAAACACTGGGTACCGAGGAGACACCTCTGGAGATGTTAATTCCTAGGGTCTGTGAGAAAACCCTCCAAAACACTGTCCACGTATCACAATACGTTAGCGTTCTATTCTGTTGTTGTTGTTGACAATGAAAAGAATCTGAACCCAAACGCCCGTAATCAAAAAGCGGTTCAGGCTTGGGATTCAGTGCCGGCGTCAGGCTCCGAGCTCTCCACCTGCCGCCCTGCGTCCGCTTCTCCGCGCTCAGGCAGTGTTCGCACGGCACAAGGACGGCTGTAAAAATAACGGGCGTAGGAATTCCTCCTCTCCTTTCCGCTTCAGCCCACATGCCTAGTCAGCTCGGGGCATTTCCAGCGTCACGACCAGACTGGGCTGGGTACAACCACACAGCCTGGCTTGGGTCAAGCAACGGCAACAGCGCCAGCTTCGACCCAGCTCAGAAGGGCATCGCTTTGCTTGGCCCTCAAAGCATCATCCAGAGGGACAACAATCCCACACTGAGAGATGGTGAGGATGCAGTGTGTGGGTGAGGGTCTCCAGGGACCTCGGTTTGCTCACAGGCAAGCCCTGTGGAAGAAATGCCCACCAGGTCATAGAACACATGCCCCTCACTCACCCAGCCACGGGACCACCCACAGCTCCTTCTACTGTGATCTAAGCAATCGTTCCGTCATTCAGCATGCACTGATCGGGCATAACTCCCGGACCTCCACACTGTCGTCTGCTGGCATTGTAGCGGCCTCCGCTCCCCTGCTTCAAGGCCTAGAGAGCGTCTCTGACACCTACCCAGGTCCTTCCATGTTCACACCTGACGACGGCTTACACACCTCCTCCAACTCTGACTTTGATGTCCTAATTGGATGGGTCAGAGAGGGCCACACGCCCATTCTTGGGCTTGCAGTGAAGTCAGCCTAATACAATACATCTACTCAAAGGCAAGGGAACAGCTATTCACAAAAGGTACTGGGAGCTCTTTTTCAAAGAGAGGCTGGGTGCCTTGGAGGCAAAAACAGTATGTCTACTAGAATGGATCCCGTTTATTCTGGGCACAGGGTATTCTGAGCATAAGTCCCTGCCTGTCCTCAACAGCTTGGATTCTGGGGAGAGACAGGCCCTAATACTCTCTTCGACTCGGGCTCTTCTGTTCCAACACCCAGCGTCATGAATCCTCTTTCAGCTGCTATATGCTTATCAGAGAACATAGTCATCACGTCTCTGCACGCTGGCCAGTGCTCCCCCAATGCTGCAGCCGTCCACTCTACTCCAAGGTGAGCATTTCTACCCTGACTGCAAGTTTGGTTCCTTTTCGGCACGGTCCAAGTTCCTTCCGGCGTCTGTGTTTCCCAAGCTGCAATATCTGCTATTTCTCTGCAGTGGAGAAGTTTTCTCAAGCAAAGAATTACTTTTCGTTAAATCATCTCTTTCAAATGTGTTTTCTACAAGCAGTGCAATGAACTGACAGATGGGTGTTTGAGCTTCAGGAAATTATAATGAAGATTTATTTTCTAAATGGTTAGGACACGCCAAGGTTATTGTACAAAAAAAAAAAAATCTAACACAATGCAAATGGCACTCAGTGCAACCAAAAATGTCACTTTCATTGGAAACCACTTTTCCTCTGAATCATGTCGACAATATAGATACAGTAGCACACAGAGTTTATACAATCGTGTTGACCACGTGCTGATAAACACTCACTTTTGGGAAGACCAAAACTTTCATGAATTCCATGATTCTTATTTGCAGGACATTTTAATTATTCATTTTATCTTTCTTTTTTATTAATTTATTTTTGTTGCAGAGGTTTCTCCTGTTCCCCCCATTGACACCCTCCTCCCGATCCTGCCCCCAGCATTGTGGTCTATGTCCATTGGTTACACACACATGCATATAAGTTCTTTGATTTACTCTTCCCTACCCACTACCCCTCTCCTCTGAGGTTTGTCAGTCTGAACCATATTCCTTTCTATGTCTCTGGGTCTATTTTGTTCATCAGCTTATTTTGTTCATTATATTCCACAAATAAGTGAGATCACGTGGTATTTGTCTTTCTCTGACTGGCTTTTTTCACTTAGCAGAATACTCTCCAGGTCCCTCCATGTCATCTCAAAGTATAAGAGATCTTTCTTTCTTACAGCTGCATAGTGTTCCATTTTTTTGTCTAGAGGATCTGTCTAGTGATGTCAGCAAGGTGTTGAAGTCCCCTGCTGTGATTGTATTGCTGTCAATTTCTCCTTTGAAGTCCTGCGGAAGTTTTTTAATGTATTTTGTTGCTCCTATGTTGAGAGCATATATGTTTACCAAGGTTATATCTTCCTGTTGGATAGATTTTTCCCCAATACTATGTAGTGGCCTTCTTTGTCTCTAGTTATGGCCTTCATTTTGAAGTCTATTTTATTAGATATGAGTATTGCTACCCTAGTGGTTTTTTTCCTTTCTGTTTGCTTGGAACATTTTTTTCCATCCCTTCACTTTTAAGCTATGTGAGTCTTTTGTTGTGAGGTGGGTCTCTTGTAAACCACATACAGATGAGTCATGCCTTCTTATCCAGTCAGCTACTCTGTGTCTTTTCATCAGAGCATTTAATCCATTCACATTTAAGGTTATTATTGATATGCACTTATTGCCATTTTTGTTTATGTTACTCTTTCTATTTCTTCTGCTAATTACAGCAGTCCTTTTAATATTTCTTGCAGTACTGGTTTGGTGCTAATATATTCCCTTAGCCTTTTTTGGTCTGGGGAGCTCTTTATTTCACCTTCTATTTTGAATGATAGCCTTGCTGGGTAGAGTAGTCTTGGATTCAGATCCTTGTTTTTCGTGACCTTGATTACTTCATGCCATTCCCTTCTGGCCTGTAGTGTTTCTGTTGAGAAGTCAGCTGAGAGCCTTATGGGTTCCTTTGTAGGTGACCTGTTGCCTTTCTCTGGTTGCCTTTATGATTCTCTCTTTGTCTTTAATTTTTGGCATTTTAATTATTATGTGTCTTGGTGTGGGCCTCTTTGGGTTTTTCTTACTTGGGGCTCTCTGTCCTTCTTGATCTTGTATGTCTTTTTTCTTCACCAAGTTAGCGAAGTTTTTTGTCACTATTTCTTCAAATATATTCTCTAACACTTGCTCATTTTCTTCTTTTTCTGGAACTCCTATGATGCAGATACTGTTATATTTCATGTTGTCCCACAGTTCTCTTAAGCTGTCTTACTGTTTTATTAATTGTTTTGTTTGTTTGTTTGTTTCTTTCGGTTTTCTGATTTGGTGTTTTTGTCTACCCTGTCTTCTAAGTCTCTGATCTGATCCTCGGCTTCCTCTACCCTGCTGGTTATTTCTTCCAATGTGTTCTTTATTTCTGCTATGTCATTCTTCATTTCCAATTGGTTGATTTTTAATGTTTCTGTATCTTTACTCATACTGTTGAGCTTCCTGATTATCATTACTCTGAACTCTACCTCTGATAACTGCTTAACTGCATTTCATTTATCTCTTCTTCTGTAGGGGTCTCTTGTTCTTTCATTTGGGATTTGTTTCTTTGTTTCACCATTTTGGCTATCTCAGTGGATTTTGGAGCCTGCCAAATTTTCCCTGTGGGTGTTGGTGTTCTGCAGTTTGTGGCTCCCTCTCCTGGGTTTGGATCAGCGAGGGAGGATCCACATTAAACACCACTGTCTAGTCTTACTTTCCTGGGTAGATTTGCAAGCCCAGGAAAGGTTCAGTTATTCTCTACCTTTTCCCTACAGCTATTAGCCTCAGTTACTTGACGAGGTTTGCGTTGTAGCCCTCAGGTGTACAGGATAAAAGAATTTCCTTGCTTGCTGGTAGTTTCTAGCTGTTAATGAGCCTCAGGTTGCATTTCTCCAGCCAGGTGCTGTTACATTCCTGAGGGAGGGGCTGTTGCTTCTCCCTGTGGCCCTGGGATGGGGCTCTTTGGGTAATATGGCAATTGTCCCATGAGGGAGTGATTCAGCATAAAACTCCTGGGGTCCTCTTCCCATCTGTCTTCCCTGTGCCATGCACCCCTGACTCTCCTCACAAAGGGCCAGTCCAGTCCACCCTCCCTCTGCCAGAGCCCAGGGTGAGTGTCTGGAGCTGATGCAGTGCTCTAGCCCTTCAGGGAGGTGCTGATTTTCACTGTACCTCTCCTTGCTGGACAAAGCCTCAGCTTGGTGGTCTCAGCCAGGTGTGATGTGGGTGCCTTTCTCTGTGCCTCCACTTTATGGTGGGGGGCTGCCCCTCTATGCTGGGGGGCTGCCCCTCAGTGCTGGGGAGCCAACCCTCTGTGCTGGGGGCCTGCCCCTCAGTGCTGGGGGGCTGCCCCTCTGTGCTGGGGGCGCCCCTGTGTGCTGGGGGCTGCCCCTGTGTGCTGGGGGCTGCCCCTCTGTGCTGGGGGCTGCCCCTCTGTGCTGGGGGCCAACCCTCTGTGCTGGGGGCCAATCCTCTGTGCTGGGGGCCAACCCTCTGTGCTGGGGGCTGGCTTGGGGTTCTATCCCCTGACTTCTCAGAGGGAGCTGCGTGTGCTCAGCCCCTCCCAGGCCCGACTCGGTGCTCTCTTTCTGTCCCTGTTATGTGGGTTCTCTTCGGCTGCTTTTCTGTGGCTTTTCCCAATGACTGTCTTTATTTTAGTGGTAATTTCAGTTTGGTCCTGGGAGACGGTCTGCGTAGCTTCCATTCACTCTGCTGTCGTTTCTGTTTTTCCAGGATTTTAAAAATGTTAACTCAGAAAGGGTAACGGTTTTGGTTGTTTGTGATCCTCTGTCCCTCGGAAAGGAATAAGCTGCATACGTTACTTTGGCAACCTAAAACACAAAAACAAACAGAACGCCCATTATTTACAAGATCAGCAATAAACACTGGCTACACTTCGGTCCAATTCTTTCCTGACCACAGACAACGAACTTCTGAGAAAAGAAGTATTACCTAGAGATATCATCCCACGTTGAACAAGTGAATTTGCTACATGAAATTTCCAATTTCACAGAATCCAGCTCAACCTGTTATCCTGGCTGGTGACTGATGCTGAGTCACCGGACTTTCTAAAGGCTCCATTCTCCTTACATCCCAGCTTCTTCCCTGCTTCTCTGCGAAGGGTTATTGCTCGGAAATTTGCTCCCAAGTTGAATCCTGATGTATTCCTATAGACTGCTTCTCTCCCTCTCTCTTAAACAGTAACAGGCAAATCTAATGCAAATTAATACTGCAAAATAATTGGCCACTCTCTGCCTGAAATCTACATAGAAGCCGTAATGCCACAGCTCAGTGGCCAACAATTCACCCTGAATTCTCTAGGGGATGAATTGGCTCTGTACCCAGAGTGAACGGTGCAAGCAAACCATAAAAATATAAAATGCACTAAAGCACCAACTGACATTATGGAAATAAGACACTAGCTGGCCAAAACCCACAGTGCATCAATTAGTGGGGTCTGTGTATTTGGCAGCGCGAGCTCTTGGTTCCGACAACAGAAGGCTATGTGTTTTATGTAGTCATATACTGTTTCCTTTGTTTTTAAGAAGGCAAACACCTGCAGTGTGTATTGGGAAAGCTCAGATCATGGTGTTAAAAGTTTGCATCAAATCAGCTTAAAATGTTCATCAATTAAGCTGGGTTGACAAAATGACTGCTTCAAGCAGCGAATGGATCGGCTGTTTGATTTCCTCTCCACCTCTCTCTGGAGAAATTTCAAGGACACAACTGATTTCTATCTTGCGGGAGGGACGATGATAAGAAACGCTGATGGCCCGATCATTTCCAATGAGACTTCCTCGCGGAGGGGCTGAGCCTTCATGGGGTCCTCAGGGCACACGGAGGCAAGTGCTGCTGAATCCGTTGGTTCTCCCAGAGTGGGGAAGGTCAGAGAAGGAAGTTCATACCGGCCAGGTCACAGGGGCCTGACCTTGAGGGATACTGGAGGTCACATGGGACGGAATCCAATCAACAAGGATCAAAACTCTGTCCTTGCCATTGATTAATTCACTGCCTTTCCCATGTCTCCTATGCTTCCTAAATTTCAGTGTTCCTTCTGGAAAAGAGAGAGACCACCCACATAACAGAATTATTGTGAAAATAAAGCATGCTAGATACAGGCAGCCCAGCCTCCTGCTGACCTACAGCAGATGCCGCTAAGTGGTGTCTCACTGACAGCTGGGGTGTGTCTGAAGGGCGCCGGTGGCTGTGGCTGCTCCGGCAGGTAAAGTACACCCCAGAAAGGAAGGAGGGTGTTTCGTGTACAGTACACCCCAGAAAGGAAGGAGGGTGTTTCGTGTACAGTACACCCCAGAAAGGAAGGAGGGTGTTTCGTGTACAGTACACCCCAGAAAGGAAGGAGGGTGTTCTGTGTACAGTACACCCCAGAAAGGAAGGAGGGTGTTTTGTGTACAGTACACCCCAGAAAGGAAGGAGGGTGTTTCGTGTACAGTACACCCCGGAAAGGAAGGAGGGTGTTTCGTGTACAGTACACCCTGGAAAGGAAGGAGGTTGTTTCGTGTACAGTACACCCCGGAAAGGAAGGAGGGTGTTTTGTGTACAGTACACCCCGGAAAGGAAGGAGGGTGTTTTGTGTACAGTACACCCCGGAAAGGAAGGAGGGTGTTTCGTGTACAGTACACCCCGGAAAGGAAGGAGGGTGTTTCGTGTACAGTACACCCCGGAAAGGAAGGAGGGTGTTTCGTGTACAGTACACCCCGGAAAGGAAGGAGGGTGTTTCGTGTACAGTACACCCCGGAAAGGAAGGAGGGTGTTTCATGTACAGTACACCCTGGAAAGGAAGGAGGGTGTTTCGTGTACAGTACACCCCAGAAAGGAAGGAGGGTGTTTTGTGTACAGTACACCCCAGAAAGGAAGGAGGGTGTTTTGTGTACAGTACACCCCAGAAAGGAAGGAGGGTGTTTTGTGTAAAGTACACCCCAGAAAGGAAGGTGTTTTGTGTAAAGTACACCCCAGAAGGGAAGGAGGGTGTTTTGTGTAAAGTACACCCCAGAAGGGAAGGAGGGTGTTTTGTGTACAGTACACCCCAGAAAGGAAGGAGGGTGTTCTGTGTACAGTACACCCCAGAAAGGAAGGAGGGTGTTCTGTGTAAAGTACACCCCAGAAGGGAAGGAGGGTGTTCTGTGTACAGTACACCCCAGAAGGGAAGGAGGGTGTTCTGTGTACAGTACACCCCAGAAAGGAAGGAGGGTGTTCTGTGTACAGTACACCCCAGAAAGGAAGGAGGGTGTTCTGTGTAAAGTACACCCCAGAAAGGAAGGTGTTTTGTGTAAAGTACACCCCAGAAGGGAAGGAGGGTGTTTTGTGTACAGTACACCCCAGAAAGGAAGGAGGGTGTTCTGTGTACAGTACACCCCAGAAAGGAAGGAGGGTGTTCTGTGTAAAGTACACCCCAGAAAGGAAGGAGGGTGTTCTGTGTACAGTACACCCCAGAAAGGAAGGAGGGTGTTCTGTGTAAAGTACACCCCAGAAGGGAAGGAGGGTGTTCTGTGTACAGTACACCCCAGAAGGGAAGGAGGGTGTTCTGTGTACAGTACACCCCAGAAAGGAGGGTGTTTTGTGTCTATAAACTTTGGAATCCAGGATAAAGGCTCTGGATATCCTCAGGGAGAGGTTTTGTTGTTGTTTTTTTAAAGCTGAGACACAATCTCTTTTACTCTTGACCACTTAGGAAGCAGGTGGATCTTCGTATTCTCTGTGTGGCCTTTGAGAAGTGACTGGACCTTCCTGAGTCTTGCTCCTCTGCGGTGGAGTGGACACACAGGTCCTGATTTTCGGTGCCTGCCGTGGAGATGAACTAGAAGGACAGGTGTAAGACACGGTGCATAGTGCCTGGACATTTGTAGAATAAACGGACGATTCCTAAGTAAACAGATGCTGGGACTCTCCTCTTCCTTCAGTTATACGGGGAGCTCTCCTGATCTCTGCTTCACACTCCGCGGACGACCTCATGCAGTTCCCCCAAGTGTGGGCACACTCCTCCCCCCGGGGACCCAGTGACTGTCCTTGCGCGGACCAGCCAGCTCGCCCTTATGTGTACATTTCAGGGAAGAGAAACAAGACGGAGGCATAGTGAACGTTATCAGTCGAGGAAACTCGTTGACTTGGCGTTCATGAGGGTCCAAGAATTCTGTTGCACGGACGAATCAAACTAGTCTACGTTCTTCAGGGTCCGAAATAGAGAGGAAGGCAGAGGACAGGCGGAACTCAGCATCAACTTGGGTGACAGCTGCTGGCTTGGCGCTACAAGCTTGCGAACTCAGCCTTCTGGCTCGCGTCGGTTTTCCTTTGCGCTGTAACAAACGGCCACAGTCCAGCGCTTACGTCGCAGAACCTGGCAGAGGGAGCCCCTGCCTAAGGGTGGGGGCGAGGTCGGTTGGTTTCTGGCGGCTCTAGGGAGGGGCCCATCGCCTTGTCCTTTCAGACTGTTGGCAGAATTCGGCCCTTCGCTGACGTCCAGTCCAGGCCCCGTTACCGCCGCCTGTGCAGGACGGGCCACCTCAGCTCTGGGGCGAAGGCAGTCTTTGGCTTGTGACCCAGCTTCTCCTTCTGAAATGCCAGCAGCCTCCTCACAGTGCGGTTTGTGGTGGTTGTTTTTTATCCTCACCTGAGGACGTTTTTGCATTTATCTTCACATAGAGCAGGAGGAAGAGAGAGAGAGAGAGGGAAACATCGAGTGGTCACCACACACACGACCCCAACTGGGGCCGGGGACAAACTGCAACTGAGGCACGTGCCCTTAGCGGGAATCGAACCCGGGACTCTCTGGCCGACGCTCCAACCGCTGAGCCAAACCGGCCAGGGCTCACGTTGCCGTTTTACGGCTGCGTCTTTCTCCTTTCTTTTTCACTGTTAAGGACTCACGAGATTAGGGTTGACCCCACTGCGATAAACCGGAATAATCTTCCCATCTGGGGTCCTTCCCATAATCGCATTTACAAAGCCCCCTTTTGCACGTAAAATGACATACTCTCAGGTGCAGAGACCAGGACGTGGGCTTCCTGGGGATCGTGATTCTGCCAGCCGCCTCTCGGGCAGATCTAGAGGCAGGGGAGCAGAGTGGAAATAAATCTTAGAGTCAATGATTTCACAAGTGACGTGAATGTCCCTGGGGGAAAACACAGCCCAAGAAACTGCAGCATGTAACAGATTAAGCTATTTAAGACAGACAGGAAAAAAAAAAAAAAAAAGGCTTTCTAGTACATAGTTATTGGTCCTGCTAAGTACAGTTTAAATGGTCCTTAAAGAGATTTTTGACAGATTAGTAAATTACAACCTACACAGCCCCAATTAGTCCTGTTGTGTCTCCAATTCTCTCAGATTTGCCAAGCCACGCGCTACGAGGGGCTCTAGGCTTGGTCGCTCTGCCAGGAAAATCGAGGCCCAACAGAATGACCCTGTGTGTGTGTGTGTGTTCATTCACGTTGGCTTTTTGGCTACATGTATAAAAGCACAGAGAGATGGAATAGGGAAATGACCTAGAAAACTAATACGAAGCCACACTGTGGGACAGTGTCACTGAATGAAAACGAGAGAGGACAGCACAGGCGACAGGGACGCAGCCGTGAGCATCTCAGGAGCAGGGGGAGCCCAGGGCTGCCCGAGGCCGGCCCCCAGTTCGGCGGTCTCAGGCGAGCCCCCTTGTACCCCTACATCTCTCCTTTCTTGCCTGGGCAAATACATGGAGATGGGTTTCGTGACTGGCCAAAGGATCACAGTGGACTTGTCCTTCCAAGGAACCGCTCATTCTGGAAGAAAGAACTGCCCTTCTCTCTGCTGTTCGGACTCCCGTGGGTGACGTCGTGGCCTGAGCGGGCTAACCCTGAGCTCCTCGGTCGAGATGGTCTCCAAGCCTCCTGCTTCCTGTCCCCTCAGGATCCGGTCTGGCTTCCCAGTGGGACGTCGTTCTACTCGCGAGGTGTCTCTCTTCAGGGTCTGAGGCCCTCGTCTGTGATTCTTGGCCCACGATCGCTCCGTCGGGGCCGTTTCTCCTCGTCCGGATTGTGAGGTCGAACTTCTGCCCCCCGATTTGGAGACAGTCGGTCTCTGTCATGAGTCCCTGATGTGGTCACCCTGATGTTGCCGCGGGGACAGACGACAGGCCTTCGTGAGGGTCTCCGCAGTGGGACCTTTGAAGAAGAATGAGCTTTAGATGATAACTCTTATTTGTTTCCTAACCTTTCCTCCTCACGGCTGTAGAACTGGCACATGCTCTGTGGGTGTTAAGACCAGAGCAGATGTAGACCCTGCACCCAGCACACCGCTCAGCCTCCATCCCTGGCCAGAGGGGGACATTTCCAGTAGAAACCATTTTTTTTCTTTACTGGTTTTAGAGAGAGAGGAAGGGAGAGAGAGAGAGAGACATCGATGAGAGAGAACATCGACTGGCCGCCTCCTGCAGGCCCCCCACTGGGGATCAGCCCACAACCTGGGCATGTGCCCTGACCGGGAATCGAACTGGCGACCTCCTGGTGCAGGGTCGACGCTCAACCCCTGAGCCACACCGGCCGGGCTATATAACTTTCTTTAAACTACAGTTTTCTTCAGTATCTTGTTGGCATTTGGCATTTTTCCTTCTTTACCTCTATGTTAAAAGTGCTGTCTGGGGAGGGGAGGGGCCTGTGTTCGGCCCGGTTCACTGACACGGTTCCCTGTGCAAAGAGGGGGTGCGCGCCTCAGTTTTCCGGCTGGACTCAGGTCTCTGAGTCAAACGACAAGCGGTGGTGGGGACACCCGTGTTCCCCCTGCGTGTGGACATGCAGGGGGGTCTTCCTGGGACGAGCACCTCAGTGGGATGTCCCTGTCGGCTCTGCCTGCGGCACCGCGGGGCCTTCTGCTCGGGCGGCATCGGCCTGGTGGGCTCCCTGCGACCAGACCTCGCGCCACTGTCCTCGTTTCAGGGGCGGGCGGTCGTCGGAGCCCCGCAGCCCCAGGGGTCGGCCGCTGCTCGTTTCTCCTTTTCCAGCCCCCAGCCCGGAAGCGTCTCTCTCAACCCCCCTTTCGCTCGGACTTCTGCACGTTGGACACAGTCTCCGTGCTTCACGTGGTCTGTGCTATTCACGCTCGACGTGCTTCTCTGCTCAGGAAGGCCGCAGACGCAGGGTCCGTTCTCCACGAAGGCGAGGCAAAGTGAATGTCCTCCGGTTGTCCTCACCTCTGAGGACCATCCGGTCACCCTGGCTGTCCAGGGCCACTCTGAGACCATCTGGTCACCCCTCACTGTCCAGGGCCACTCTGGGGACCATCCGGTCACCCTCGCCGTCCAGGGCCACTCTGGGGACCATCCGGTCACCCTCGCCGTCCAGGGCCACTCTGGGGACCATCCGGTCACCCTCACCGTCCAGGGCCACTCTGGGGACCATCTGGTCACCCTCGCCGTCCAGGGCCACTCTGGGGACCATCCGGTCACCCTCACCGTCCAGGGCCACTCTGAGGACCATCCGGTCACCCTCACCGTCCAGGGCCACTCTGAGGACCATCCGGTCACCCTCACTGTCCAGGGCCACTCTGAGGACCATCCGGTCACCCTCACCGTCCAGGGCCACTCTGAGGACCATCCGGTCACCCTCACCGTCCAGGGCCACTCTGAGGACCATCTGGTCACCCTCGCCGTCCAGGGCCACTCTGAGGACCATCCGATCACCCTCGCCGTCCAGGGCCACTCTGAGGACCACGCTGACACGGAAGAACGGCGCAGGCGTCTTCGTCTGCTTCCCCGATGTCCCAGGCATCACCAGCGAGAGGACCCTAGCGGGCGGGGACCATTTGGGCTCCCCCACACCTCACACAGGTAAGGGTGACACTTGCGTCCTTCGTGGCCCCTGGTGGAAGGAAGGGACGGTGTCTGAGCTCGAGACACTGAGGCAGCGAGAGCGGGTGGAGCGGAGCTCAGAGCCTGGACGGAGGCGGAGAAGGAGCCATCACTGCGGATCAGGCGCTACGGCCGGGTTTGGGCGGGAAGTGATTTTTCATAGAAAACATGTGAGGACGAGGAAGAGAGAGGGCGTGGAGGGCCCCCCATGAGGATGGCAGAGGGATGTGAGGTGGGAGAGGCTGGGTGTCGGGGGGTGTGGAGGGCCCCCCATGAGGATGGCAGAGGGATGTGAGGTGGGAGAGGCCGGGTGGGGGGTGTAGAGGGCCCCCCATGAGGATGGCAGAGGGATGTGAGGTGGGAGAGGCCGGGTGGGGGGGTGGAGGGCCCCCCATGAGGATGGCAAAGAGATGTGAGGTGGGAGAGGCCGGGTGGGGGGGTGGAGGGCCCCCCATGAGGATGGCAGAGGGATGTGAGGTGGGAGAGGCCGGGTGGGGGGGTGGAGGGCCCCCCATGAGGATGGCAGAGGGATGTGAGGTGGGAGAGGCCGGGTGGGGGTGTGGAGGGCCCCCCATGGGGATGGCAGAGAGATGTGAGGTGGGAGAGGCCAGGTGGGGGGGTGGAGGGCCCCCCATGAGGATGGCAGAGGGATGTGAGGTGGGAGAGGCCGGGTGGGTGGGGGTGTGGGGGCTGAAGGTGAGAAACAGCCTGAGAGGCGAGGAGGCGAGTGGAGGGGGGGCGGGGGGTGAGCAGGGGCAGAGGTGGGGCCCTGGAGACGGCAGGGCTGGGTGGCCGGGAGGCGTGTTTGTGGGGGGCGGGGAGCCTGGAAGGGTCTCAGGAGACACGGGCACAGGTGTGGGCATGGACAGTTAGTGTGGGGAGAGAGTGGGAACAGAACAGGTAAGAAGCTTTGCACAGGAAACTTCATGAAAACCTGATGGACACGCCGGCAACATGAGAGATGAAAGGTATCGACGGCCTGGAAAATGGAGGGAATTCAATCACACGGTTACTGATGAGCTACGGTGAACATGGCTGTTCCGACCCTGCTCCTGACCCTCTCTCTGCAAGTTCTGTGGGCACAGTGCTGGGCTCCGAGCCTCTGGGGTGGTCCAGGCCGCTGTGGCCAACGGGCCTCGGAACACTCGGGACTTTCCACCCGGGGCCCCTTTGTGAGATGTTATAAAACAAGCTCACAGGCCCGGCCACTGTGGTCAGTGGTTGAGTGTTGACCCTGCGCCAAGAGGTTGCTGGTTCGATTCCTGGTCAGGGCACATGCCCAGGTTGTGGGCCCATCCCCAGTGGGGGACACGCAGGACACGGCCGGTCGATGTTCTCTCTCATCCATGTTTCCATCTCTCTCCCTCTCCCTTCCTTCCTCTCTAAAATCAATAAAGAAAAAATAATCAATAAAAAAAAACTATTAAAAAATAAAATCAGTCTGCAGGACCGCCCAGGCCAGTGCCCTCAGCAGGGAGTCCATCTCGGGGCATCTGGTCCGCCCTCTGCGGTCCCTCAGGGTCAGGGTGGGACCCGTCCCTTGACTCTCTCCCTTCCCTCCCCCACCTGTGTCCAGAGAAGATGCGGTCAGCCTTGCCTTCGTGGGACACCTCTTCCCGCAGACGGGGAGAGCCCAGTGGGGGGGTGCCTGGGGCCCCAGTGAACCCTCTGCTCCGCCCCAGGGCCTGCGTGACGGCCTGAAGGGCTGACTTCTTCCTTCAGAATTGAGGAGCCACTCATGCTTGTGTGGGAGATGGATGACCCAGAGGGCGGATGCTGTCCCCAGGGAGCCAGGCTTCCGTTGCGTCCCCACCGTCCCCACCGATCTGTCATGGTCAAAGCAGCAGGGTTTGCTCGGGGTCCGAATCCCTCTAAACCAGCACGTCTGTGAAGGGCTCGGGTCGTATTTCATCCACGGGCTTTAGTAAATTAATTATAGGCAGCTGTAATTCATCATACTTCCAATTAACAATTAATTATGTGCAGGGAAGACAAATGTTTGGTGGAGACCAGGAAGCAGCATGTATCATCGGTGGGGTGGCCTTTCCCCTCACGCCCAGGGCGGGATTTATGGGGCTCGCGCGAGCCCCTTCTGCTCTGAACCGGACGTCCTGCAGCTGGGGAGCCCTAAGTCTGGCCCTCGGAAAATTAGCACTTAGGTGTTGTCCCTTCACGCCCCGGGAGGATGGGCCGACACAGGGTTGTGGGGTCCTCTCAGAGACCTCAGCAAACGGGGAGCTTCCCTCAGCTGACACAGGGTGGGACGGTTCTGGGGCGCAGGGAAGGGTCAGGGAGGGGGCAGCAGGAGCCACGGTTTGCTTCAGAGGGGTGCTGGGAGAGAAGGAGGGAGTCTTTTGTCCCAAACAGATCTGTTGCCTCGTTTTTCCTTTGGGGGAAGAGATTCCCAGGAGGCTCAGCCGCGGCCAGAGGCCTGGGTGGTAGCAGTTCTCAGTAAGGGGGTGTCGGTTGCCTCCCTGGAGTCCGTTACCCCATTTCTCTTTCCTGACAGAATTCCTCTTGCCTACCCCTTTAGAGGGAACCCCGCCTTGACTCCAAGTGCGGTTCTGAGGGCCTTGAGCCAATCACTACGCCCCACTTTTAGACTCTGTCATCATCCAGGTACCCCAAGGAGCCTGGAACCTCACACAACGCTGGACCGTGGAGTCGCTTCTTCCGGGCGTCCTTGATACCAGGAGAAAGTAGAGTGCGTCACCGTCACCGCTGCTGCTGACTATCACTCCCAATGACAACGTCACCGCTAACACTCAGGGGCCGTCCTCAGCGACGGGCAGGTTTTAAGTGCTCGGACAGCCCCTCCCTGGACCCGCTCGGCCACCCAAGAGACGGGTGCATCACTGTCCTCGTTTCACAGACTAGGGAAGAGATAAAAGCCGAGGTCGCACAGTTAGTGAACGGCAGGGCCAAGATTTACACCCAACTTTGTTATTGCGGCTGAAGAGGTGGGGGACCCGAGGCCCCGAGGTGGAAGCGAATCCAGGGGGCGCCCGGGGCTCTGGGGAGTCCAGTACCCCGTCGTCCGGGAGGAAGTCTGCCCTTCTCCGTGAACGCGAAAGGACACGAGAAAAGGAAGGACAGGGGGTGTCGGCTGAGCACACTGGTGCTGTCACGGGGACGCAGTTCCTGTTTGCTTGTGTCTAGACTTTCTGTGCAGCCAGAGCGAGGCGAGACTCCCCGAGGCGGGGTGACGCCGGGGACACAAGGGTGCTCGTGTGCCTGGTACCTCAGCTCGGCCAAGTGCCGAGGACGGGGCTCCGGGCTCGTGGGCAGGTCCGAGCCCACAGTGTCCCCCGTTCGACCATTTCCTTTCTCCCCCCTCCCCCCTCCCCCCCTCCCCCCTCCCCCCTCCCCCCTCCCCCCTCCCCCCTCCCCCCTTCCCCTCCCCCCTTCCTTCTGGTCTGGTTTTTTTTTTTTTTTTTTTTTTATCCTCACCCGAGGACATTTTTGCAATTTTTGTACAGATAGAGTGGGAGGGAGAGAGAGAGAGAGAGAAACATTGACGTGAAAGGGACACATCAAGTGGCTGCCACCCACCAGGGCCGGGGACAAACTGCAACCGAAGTACGTGCCCTTAGCGGGAACCGAACCTGGGTCTCTCCGGACCGCAGGCCGACGCTCTAACCGCTGAGCCAAACCGGCCAGGGCCCCTCTGGTCTGTTTTTAGCCTCACTCCTCACTCTCGTCTCCCCTCGTCTCGTCTTCTGATGTTCTTGCTGCTTCTTCCGTTACTGACCCAGAACACGGTCCCACCTGTCCGGTCTCTCAGCGGCCCTGGCCCTTCTCCCTGCAGCATTGCCTCTTCCTGCCCCCACGTTCGGGGACGAGAGGGTTGCGGCTCCCATCCTCCTCCTCTGAGGAAGCTGGTCCCTGTGCAAAGACTCGGGGCTTCCCGTGGGGTCGGGGCGTTGACAGCATCTCGTCAAGCTCCCGCTCACCCTCCCCGTGAGCTGCGTGACCTCGACCTCAGGCACCTGGAACCCAAGGTCATTTTCGGAGCAGTGATCTAGAGAGCAACGGAATTATATTTGTTATAATTGCTCGGCCTCTTTCCCTAAAGTCAGTCGTTACTTAACCAGACCCTCAACCGAGTTCACTTCGTCATTTATTAAGCTGCTGTTCGTGCTAAGACCTATGCTCGGTGCTCGAGAAACTAGCATGTCTTGTCCTTAGGCAAAGATAAGAGTGAAAGTCTAGTAGGAGAGAAAGACAATTCCAAACAGCAAACAGCTCGAGGTGCGATGCAATCAGTGTGCAGGTGTGAGCGCTGAGCCCTCTGGGGCAGAGGGAGGCCTGGCTAAGGGGTAACGCAGCTGGGAGAAGTAGAAGCGGTCGCTGCCGGAAATCGTAATGACCTCCAATGTGACACGACACGGACATTGACACCGGCCTTGGGACCGAAAGATAAATTGAAGAGACTCGGACACATGGAATATTGGTTTTGGGAAACCACAGCATTTTATTTGTTCTAAAATAAATGGATGTAGGCCATTGTTGAAGGTCAAATAAAGTTGTGCCTCGACCCCACAGATTCTATACTTACATATATCAAGAATAAAAGGCCCAAATAAATAGCTATAAAGAATTAAAACATCTATAAATGTATTTTAACAATTTGTTGGTGGGCAAGGTTTCCTTAGTGTAAACACAGAACTAAAAAACTACAAGGAAAATAATCTGATTTGATTGTCTATAATTTCTTTACTTTAATATTTTAAAGGTTTTATTGGTTTTTAGAGAGAGAAAGGGAGAGAGAGATAGAAACATCGATGAGAGAGAACATCAATGGGCCGCCTCCTGCACGCCCCCCAGGGATCGGGCCCACAGCCTGGGCATGTGCCCTGACAGGAATCAAACCGGCGACCTCTTGGTGCAGGGTCAATGCTCAACCACTGAGCCACACTGGTCAGGCTGATTATATGTAATTTAAACCACTTGAATACCAAATATTTAAAACAAAGTTAATTATATTACAGAAAACATTTGCCACACAAATATTATTAATAAGATTAGTATTTCTAATACACAGTGAGTTCTTATAAATCAGTAAAAAGTAGACATTGACAAAACAAAAGGTAAAAGATGAACCGATTAGTCAAGCAAAGGAAATACCAATGTCTAATGCACAGTTTTAGGATGTACTAGTAGCCCGGCCGGTATGGCTCAGTGGTTGGGCGTCGACCCTGCACCAAGAGGTCGCCGGTTCGATTCCCGGTCAGGGCACATGCCCAGGCTGTGGGCCCATCCCCAGTGGGGGGCGTGCAGGAGGCGGCCAGTCGATGTTCTCTCTCATCCATGTTTCTATCTCTCTCCCTCTCCCTTCCTCTCTCTCTCAAATCAATAAAGAAAAACTTTTTTTTAAATAATAAAATAAAAATGTACTAGTAGTCAGAAAATGCAAATTAAAACCACAATGTGACACCATGACCCTCCTAGCACCTGGACAGAACAAACCCAGGAAGAGCTGACAGACCCGGTGGCGGGAGGGTGGGGACAGGCACCCGGAAGAGACCCCGGTCCTTGCTCATCCAGCAGCTCCCTGGTTCGGGAATCTCCCCTCTGCACCGAGCTCCTGGCGTAGCCGGATCCCCACTGGGCCTTGTCACCCCGAGAACAGGCACCTTCACAGGGAAGACCAGGTCCTCTGACGTTTTATTAACGAGATGTTTTATTTTGAGGTAGTGATAGATTCGCACGCAGCTGTGACAAATAATACGAAGACACTCCCTGCACCCTTACTCAGCTTCTTGCAACGGCGAGGTCTCGCACAATAAGAGGATATCATCTTGTATGACTCAGTCAAGACACCGACATCGACGCAATCAAAATGCGGAACATTCTCAGCCGCAGGGGGACCCCATGCGGTCCCCTTATAGGGACACCCACTGCCCAGCCATTTCCGCCTCCTCCCCAACCCGGGCCCCCACTGACCCGTCCTCCACTTCGATGATTTGTCCCTGCAGAGTGTTACACAAGTGGAGACATGTATTTGGGGATTTTGTTTTTTCTCATTCAGGATAATTCCCTGGAGACGTATCAGTGGTCCCTTCACCCCTCTGCTGTCCGATTAGTGACGACGAAACTTCCAAGGGGCAGAGTTGTTTCCAGTTTGGGGCGCATAATAAACGAATGTCATCGAGCGTCACTCAGAGCCTCCCGTGCGAACACACGTTTCATTCTCCCGGGGGAACGCCCAGGGGTGCGCTTTAAGTCGCTGAGTCGTCGTCGTTGACTAAACAGCGAACGTCGCCCAGTGCTACCCGGGGCCGGTGCCACCGCACGTTCCGCCACGAGTGGCCCAGGTTCTGTCCGACTCTCCAGCTCCTGGCGCTGTCATTCGGATCATACTCACTGACGTCTCGTTGCGACTAGAATCTGCATTTCTCTAACGACGGACGGTGTTGGACATCTGGGTGTTACGTTCTGAGACTTTCCGGCTCCGTTAAACCTGTTTTCGGTGAGGTCTGTTCGACCCTGCTGTGGCCGGGGAGCGGGGGACACCGCCTGGTTCTTTCCAGGTTGGGGTCACATCCAAGGTCTCCACTCAGCCTCTGTTAGCACCCGGGGGGGGGGACTCTGCCTGGCTGCTTTGTGAGACTGGGGGTCCCAGCTTTTCACCAGGCCTGTCTCAGGGCATCCCGGCTGGGAGGTGGGAGTGCCCCCTTGTGTGTTCTCCGCCGACACCCGACACCCCGAGACCCCGGGATGGTGGCCTCCTTAGCTCTCAGCAGGAGCAGAGTCCCGACTCTCTGCTAGGCTCCCTGCGGTTTGTGACGGGCACCTCCTTACGGCCGGCCGGGGGCAGAAGGCCAGGCTCCCCACAAGGTCTTCACTGACACCCAACGTGTGGGGTTCTTGCCACCAGCAGGGATGAGGTCTTGGTTTCCTACTCAGCCTCCTCTGATAACCAGGCCAGCGGCGGTGATGGGGGGACCTGGACGTCCCCTTGCCAAGCCTGGCACAGTGGACACCAGGCTCTCCACCTCCTTGGCAGGCGCTGGGAGGGGACCGCAGGTCTTTCTCTGTGGCGAGAATAGGCTAGTTACTGCCTAATGCTTTTTTTTGCTTTGCTAAGCTTTTGATATTCTGATCCTTTGGCTAGAAAGAGCAGATTTTTGTTGGAGCTTTTTTAAAAAACCTGTTCTCGCCTGGCCGGTGTAGCTCGGGGGTTGAGCATCGACCCTGCACTAAGAGGTCGCTGGGTCGATTCCCGGTCAGGGCACATGCCCAGGTCGTGGGCCAAATCCACAGTGGGGGGCGTGCAGGAGGCGGCCAGTCGATGTTCTCTCTCATCGATGTTTCCATCTCTCTCTCCCTCTCCCTTCCTCTCTCTCTAAAATTAATAAAGAAGAAAAAAAATAAAAATAAATAAATAAAAAACCTGTGGTTATTGGAATTTCTGAATAGCTGTCTCCTCCAGCTCCAAGCCTGGGAGGGGTGTGTGTGTGTGTGTGTGTGTGTGTGTGTGTGTATAATATATAATATATATATTTATATTCCACTATGCTATTCTTTGGGTTCCAGGGTCTATAATCCATCTGGTTTCTTTTCTCCAACTTTCAGACTCTTCTTAGGTTTGCTTCACATAAAATGTCCACAATTTTTAGCTCTACGGAGCAACAGAATTAGGGAAAAGTGTGTCGATATCATCTTCGTTCCTGCACAGTGACTTTATAATGCCTTTGACGTCCTCTAAGCAGGGTTCTTCTATTAGTCTGCTTCTTACACTTCTTAAATACTATCAGACTGATTTTTAAATATTTTCTCAAGTGTCATCTGTTTCATTAAGGACAACCACAAAATTGGAATTTTAATGAAAATGGGCTTAAATATACTTATGTGTTTTATATTAATTATGGCAGAAATCATGTTTTATGATATTGTCTTACATTCCATTTACTCTTATTTTATGTTCCTTAACACCCCATAGTTTTCATAGTGTAGGCGTAAGACTTTCTATTGTCAAATTTATACCTAAGACATTTAGTTCATTTTGTCGTTACTGTGAATTATGTTTCTTTCATTTATGCCTAGCATAGAAAGGCACTAGAAATTTTGTATGCCTGTCTTGTATCCAGTCACCCTATCAAGTATTGCTATTCATTTCATTACGTTTTTTCTTTCTTTATTGATTTTAGAGAGAGAGGAAGAAAGGGGGATAGAGAGATGGAAACATCGATGAGAAAGAACATCAATGGGCCGCCTCCCTCATGCCCCCCACTGGGGATCGGGGCCCATGACCTGGGCACATACCGACTGGGAATTGAACCAGCGACCTCGTGGTGCAGGGTCGACGCTCAACCACTGAGCCACACCAGCCGGGCTGATTTCATTAGTTTTTTTTTTTACTAAACTCTCTTGGATTTTCTAGGTTTACAATTACATTATCAGCAAAAATAAATGTTTAATAATTTTCACTTAATAGTAAAATGGTTTTATAAATGATAAAGGTCTGTCATCATGTTCTCCTAAGTTCCACAGAGGTGTTTATTGCCTCATTAATTTAGTGACTCTGCGACCTGAAATACAGGTGTCAGTACAGAAACGGTTGACCGAACATGGACTTGTCCACAGAGCTGAGCTCACTGACTGTGGACATGACAACTTGGGTAGATTCCCACTATGAAGGGTGAGGACAGAGACGCAAAATGCAGACCGATGACCCCGTTTCCTCAAACGACAGAGGAAGCGTCTGTCGCGGTGGCCGTGTGCGTCACGTGTACGGGAGGATGTCAACACGGGAAGCTATGTTGACCGGGGAGGTCAGAGCGGCTGTGGTCGTGAGAGCCGAGGGCAGATAGAACAAAGGCAAAGGCCGCATTAGATATTAGTCGCCATAGCAACAGCACCTTCCTACAACCCATTCCTGCCGAATTCCTCGGAGCTGTGCCCGGACACGCGGACAGACGGCCGGAGCCACAGTGCCGGTCTCGAGCGCATTCACTCTCACTTTGCAAGGATGATCCAGAACGCTTCCCGTACACGTGCGTGGCCCCAGCATAACAGCACAAGAGCCGTTTTTCCGTGGCGGAAACGCACAAGCACACAAAGCCAGTGCGGCAAGCGCCATGGCAGGTGCAGGAACCGGCCGGGTGCACGTCTGCGCGGTGCCGGCTACGCCGTGGCGGCCACACAAGGAGCTGCAAGACCGACAGTGAAACCCAGATGACGAATCAGAGCCTCCTGGCCCGAAGGGGCACCTGCATCTGTCTCCTGGGAGCATCGGGGCCGACGCGGCTGCACCCGTCTAGAGAACAGGAGTTCACGAACCAGCCCCCAGCACCTCAGGGTGAATCGTTCCTGAGAAGTTTCGTTCTCGGGGTCACTGGGCAAGGTGTAGTCTTACGTGGGAAGCGTCTGGCCGGGGGGCTGGGCTTTGATGGGTTAGTCCTGCCAAGGTGACGTGCAGTTGGGAAGGGGCCACTTTCCCACAGGGCATGAGGGTGCGTTAACCCAAGGAAAGGGGTAACCAGTCCGAAAAGGTGAGGCCGCAGCACCAGATATCCGTGCGGTGGCCTGCAGGGCCTGGCCCTCCGATGGACCCCGGCTCCGTCCACGCCCTCTGCGCCCCCCAGGTTCCCTGCTGTCCCCTCCTCTGCACCCAGCACCCTCACGGGGCTTCTCCTTCACATCTCACCAACTCGACCACTGTGTGTCCTTCACCTCGGCCTGGCTGGAGGTCGGGCTCCTCCAGGGGACACAATGGTCAAAACGGTAAACGTAAGACGAGACATTGTCACTGCAGAAGGGATACACGGCCTGAGGAGAGTCAGCTTCAAAGAAGTTATCACTACGGAAATGTCAGCTTTTGTGGGACCCCTGTGGTTCCACCCCTGGGAGCAACAGAGGGGTCCGACCGGTGGAGGGGATACCCCGAACTCGTTGCCCTGGTGGGGGCAGCTGCCCATCGAGATGAGTCCCATCCATTCTCCACGTCGAGAAGCCTGAGAGAAAGATCCCCCGGACATGAAGACACCTGCCATGAGGAAGCACCTGTTCCCTGGGTGTGGTCCCGGACTGAATAAAACAATGTGAATGGGGAAAAAAGGTGTCTCGAGGTACCTCTCTGTGTGTGGTCTCTGAGTGGCGTGGGCACGAACGTCTGTTCTTCCTCTCGGGTGCAGGTAGCTGGTAACGGCTCTTGTCCCGGGGCACAGCTCCCCCGGGGCATCTCCGCTCTTCTCACTGCGGGCCCCACAGGGGGGCAGCAGCCCTGGAGGGACCTTGTCCTGGGGGGATGCCCAGGGGGTCGAGGAGGAGGCTCCTGTGCAAACACAGGTCACACGTGCGCATCATTTCCGCTACCATCTCGCGGGTCGAAGCGAATGGGCTCGGACCTGCAGCGCCGGGCTGGCTTCCCCCTGGGGAGGCGGCGGCCAGCCGGCCAGCGGGTGCTTCCAAGCTGCCACTGGGGAGCCCCTCCGTCCCCGAAGACGTTGCCCGAGCAGGCGGGGGGGGGGCAGTCAGACGTCACGGCCGAGCACGTGCGAGGGGACAGCTTCTTTCCGAGGGGACGGAGTAAACAAAGCAGATGGAAAGAAAAAAGTTGAGAGAAGTAAGAAAGGGGCAGAGAGACGCGAGAAGTCCGGAACTGGGTGCTCTGTGTGGGCCATCGGGCTTGGGGTGACAATCAGTACACGCTTCGGGCTTTCTGTGTCCTTTCCCAGGTTTCTACCACGATGTCTGATGTTTTCAGAATCGGAAATCACACGCACACACGAAGCACGTTCTCTAGTTACGTCTTTCTTCTCGGTAACGAAGCAGAAATCCAGGGGTGAGGGGCAGGGGCAGCATTTTATTTTTAAAAATCTCTGTAACCTTTATTTATCTATTTTTTTTATTTACGTAACTTTTAAAGGGAAAATGAACCTCACCAAAACACCCGACTCTTCTATGCTATTTAAATCCTACACTCAAGGCAGAGGCTAAAGATCACGTTCTTTTTCTTTTTTTTTTATATAAAAAAGTAACTTTAATAGTGAGACACTTTCCATTTTTATTGCACTCATAGAATGTTAATAACTATGCAATGAACACCTTTTCTGAGGTGTACTGGACATACCACATGGCATCAGGTTCAGGGGTGCGACAGACTGATTCAGCATTTGTGTCACGTGGCAAAGGGGGCACCACAGTAAGTGGACTTGCACACCTGTTACCACAGAGAGTTACGGGAAGGTGGCCACTTTTCCTTGTCATAGGACTTTTACGATGCACTCAGCCACTTTCAAATCTGCGACGCAGTGTTATCAGCTGTTGTCGCCATGCTGCTCATCCCACCGGACTTACTTCACAGCCAGAGGGGTGCCTTCTGACCCCCCCTTTCCGCACCCCTCCCCCGTCAACCACCAATCTGGTCTCTGCATCTAGGAACTTGTCTTTTCTTCTTTCTCTACATTTGTTTTAGATTCTGTATATAAGTGTGATCATATGGTATTTGTGTTTTTTTCTGTCTGACTTACTCACTTAGCATAATGCCCTTGAGGACCATCCATGTTGCCACAATTGGCAAGATACACATATATATTCATAGTGCACGTATATCCACCTGTTCGTCCACGCACACTAGGTTGTTTCCGAAACTCGGCTACGTGAATAATGCCGCAAGGAACAGTGGGGTGCACACGTCTGTTTGAATTAGTGCTTTTGTTTTGGATAAATATCCAAAAGTGGAATTGCTGGACCGTACGGCAGCTCTATTTTAATTTTCTGAGGAACAGCTGTACTGTTTTCCACAGTGGCTGCACAAGTTTACATTCCCACCAACACACACAAGGCTCTCTTTTCTCCACATCCTTGCTAACACGTGTTATTTCTTGTCTTTTTGATAAAAGTCATACTAATAGGTATGAGGTGATAGCTCATTGTGGTCTTAATTTGCATTTCCCTGTTGATTAGTGACGGAGAACACCTTTCATGTGCCTGTTGGCCATCTGAGTGCCATCTAAATGCAGTTCATCTTCATCTATTTTCAAATCTAATTATGCTTTTTAAAACACCCTCTAACGTAAAGAATAACTGTCTCAACAAAGAATTTTTCAGCTTTACAAAAAGCTTCAAAAAATGCTGAAAGTCACTAATCATCAGAGAGATGCAAATTAAAACAACAATGAGGTGTCACCTCACACCTGTCAGAATGGCCGCCATCAACAAATCATCAAACAACAGTGTTGGCGAGGGTGTGGAGAAAAGGGGACTCTAGTACACTGCTGGTGGGAATACAGACTGGTGCAGCCACTATGGAAAACAATATGGTGTTACCTCAAAAAATTAAAAATTAAACTGCCATTCAACCATGTAATCCCACTTCTAGGAATATATGCTAAGAAGCCTGAAACACCAATGAGAAAGAATATATGTACCCCCATGTTCGTAGCAGCACTATTTACAATAGCTAAGATCTGGAAACAGCCCAGGTGTCCATCAGGAGATGAGTGGATAAAAAAGCTGTGGTACATGTACACAATGGAGTACTATGCAGCTGTAAAAAGAAGGAACGTTTACCCTTTGAGATAGCATGGGGAGACCTGGAAATAATTATGCTAAATGAAATAAGCTAGTCAGAGAAAGACAAATACCACACGATCTCACTTACACGTGGAATCTAATGAACAAAATAAATTGATGAACACGGAAGCAGGGAACAGACTGACGAACCTCAGAGGGAAGCGGGGGGTGGGGGGGTTAACCTAAGAACGTATATGCACGTGTGCATAACCTGTGGACACAGACAGTAGAGTGGGGAAGACCTGGGGGAGACAGGAGCAGTGTGGAGGAGGTCAATGGGGGGGGGGGGTCATCTGTAATACTCCCAACAACAAAGATACATTTAAAAATTAAAATTAAAAATAAAGAAAAACTAAAGATCACATTTTTATAAGGCATTAATTTTTTTTAAGGGTTTCATATCTATTCTCGATTCTGTTGAGAGGGTGATGATTTACCGGGTCCAAGATGCTGCCTTTCTTCTGTTCTGCCCTCAGTTCCCGTCTGCGTGCCCACGAGCCCGAGGGCAATGATCCCCGGGTACCTCCAAGATTTAAAATTAAACGGGATTCAAACATCCTTCCTGGAGCTCAGGGGTTTACCCTCTGAAAATGCTGGAGGTGAAAACCTCAATTCTTTACTCTCCGCCTCATACTGACACTTTTTAAAATTCTCACTCGAGGGTATGGTCATTGATTTTTAGAGGAAGAGGAGAGAGAGAGAGAGAAAGATTTATATCTACATCTATATATCTATCTGTCTATCTATCATCTATAATTTATCATCTATCTATCTATCTATCTATCTATCTATCTATATCTATCATCTATCATCTATCTAAGAGAGAAACCCTGTACACGCCCCAGCTGGGATGGGATGACGCCCCAGCAAACCAAGCCCCACCGCCAGGGATGAACCGACATCTTTCCAGCAGCTCAGAAGCCTCTCTGGTCAGTTTGCTTTCTAGTTGCGCCGATACTCGTGTGTGTTCTAGAAGTTCACAAATAGAGTAAAAATAAACAAACATCACCTTTAATCTCACCGGTATTAACCTTCCAGTGCATAGTTCCAGTGTTTCTTCAGTGCATGTATATTATCCTTCATTCAATGATAGATCTAATTTTCATTTTATTTCATCTGTTGGGACAGACCCCCCATGGAATTAAATGATCTTCGAAGCAGTGATCTGCAATGGCTAGGTGAGACTCAATAATTTAAAAATTGAGTCTGGCCGGTGTGGCTCCGTGGCTGAGCGTCGACCCTGCACCAAGAGGTGGCGGTTCGGTTCGGTCAGGGCCCAGGCCCAGGTAGTGGCGGGATCCCCAGTGGGGGGCACGCAGGAGGCGGCCCTTTGATGTTCTCTCTCATCGGTGTTTCCATCTCTCTCTCCCTCTCCCTTCCTCTCTCTCTTAAATCAATAAAGGAAAAAAATGTTTTAAAAAAATTTAAAAATTCATTTATCTACGGTGTTTGTAATAACCTGTTTTTACCGCAGGTGCTTCAGGGTGTTTGGAGCCGCGGGCTGAGCTTTGACGGCGGTCTCACTCCCTGGGTCTCGTACTTGCGACCCTGCGACACGAGGCTCTTCCTTCAGCGCGTCTTCCCGCCCACGGAATGGAGGGGAGCCGGGCGTGTCACGTCGACGTGAGCACAGCGCCACCTGTCTGCGTGGGGCCCTGCGCAGGCCACGCGGGACCGGGCCCGGCCGTGCAGCAGGGCGGTAGCTGCAGCCGGGTCAGGGCGGCCTCCGCCCAGCAGCTCCCCACGTGCACAGGCCCCTCCCACCCCGCAGGTAGGGAGCAGCTCCCCATGTGCACAGGCCCCTCCCACCTCGCAGGTGGGGAGCAGCTCCCCATGTGCACAGGCCCCTCCCACCCCGCAGGTGGGGAGCAGCTCCCCATGTGCACAGGTCCCTCCCACCTCGCAGGTGGGGAGCAGCTCCCCACGTACACAGGCCCCGCCCACCTCGCAGGTGGGGAGCAGCTCCCCATCATCACAGGCCCCTCCCACCTCGCAGGTGGGGAGCAGCTCCCCATCATCACAGGCCCCTCTCACCCCGCAGGTGGGGAGCAGCTCCCCATCATCACAGGCCCCGCCCACCTCGCAGGTGGGGAGCAGCTCCCCATCATCACAGGCCCCTCCCACCTCGCAGGTGGGGAGCAGCTCCCCATCATCACAGGCCCCTCCCACCCCGCAGGTGGGGAGCAGCTCCCCATGTGCACAGGCCCCTCCCCCCTCGCAGGGACTCGCACTCCTCGCTCAGAGCGGACCCAGAACTCACAGGCTGCGAACCCCTGAACATTCAAGTCCCAGCGCTCCTCGTCCGATGGGAAGGAAGGCAGTTCGGTGCACGTGGGTCAAGTCCGTGTCCTCTGAACTTGGTACATGTGGGTCAAGTTCGTGTCCTCTGAACTGGGTGAAGGCGGCGAGGGCTCCAACCCAGCCTCAGGGGGGCTCAGCTCACAGGGCGGCTCCGTGTTCCCAGTGTCTCACCCCGTACCCCTCGGACATGCTCGCATTTTCATACCTTTTATTGTTTCCCTAAAATAACTTTTTTGGGGGGCAATTATCCCAGTAAGTATGGACATTTTTAAAACGTTTAATAAATATAGATGAGCTGCACCTCAGAATGGTTTAGTAAATTTGTTCTTTAATGAGAGTACATGCTTTCCTGTGCTTTCCGAAAAATAGTATAAATAAACAGCGACATTTTGGTTTTCTAAGAGTATCACTCACATGCTTATTGCAGAAACATTTGAAAACTCTGAAAAAGCAAATATGTGTTAACAAGATTAGTTCTGCACCACTATTATTAATTTTTAAAATATTTTTAATTGAAAAATTTTTTTAAGAGAGAGGAAGGGAGAGGGAGAGAGAGAGAGAAACATCGGCAAGAGAGAACATCAATTGACCGCCTCCTGCATGCCCCCAGCTGGGGATCGAGCCCACAACCTGGGCATGTACCCTGACCAGGAGTCGAATTGGCGGCCTCTTGGTGCAGGGTCAACGCTCAACCACTGAGCCACATGGGCGGGGCTGCACCATTATTTTTAAGGCAAACAAGGCTTCTATCATGTGGCGTCTTTCACTTAGCCGGGGCTTTATTAATAGGCTTCTAGGTTGGATATATTATTTTGCTACTTGTGAAATTTTATGAATCTCTTAGACAGATATTGTTTGTGTCTTTGCCCAAATATGTCCTTAATATAATACCTTTATTCATTTTAATATATCTCAATCTGATATTGTCAGTGTCTTCTAGCTTAAAAACCATGATCATTTTGGTCCTTCCACTTTATGACTTGTTTTTCTTTGTAGTGTTACCTAGAGATTCTAGAAAAAGGCAGAATTGTTACAGTGTTGCTGGGTTTCTGCTTGTATCCTGACTACAGTGGGAATGCTTCAAGATATGGACAATATTTTCTATTTATTTCAGACAGCTACTTAATAACCATACAAAAATAAGTAGCTTTCTGTTCTGAATTTTCATATTTTTATTTAAATTAGAAATGAATGTTGAAATTCATCAAACGCTTCCTAGCATTCACTGATATGTTCATGCATTTTCCTTCTATTAGCTATAATGTGCTGACTTACATAAATGTATTTCTAAAGTTGAACTTTCTGTGTTTTCAGAATAAACTCTGTATGACTCTGAATCTATTTTATAATATATTCCAGGATTCAGTTGCCTAAATTTTTTTTTATCCTCCCCCGAGGACATTTATGCATTTATCTTCGGATAGAGCGGGAGGGAGGGAGAGAGGGGGAAGAGAGAGAGAGAAACATCCATGTGAGAGAGACACATCGACTGGTCGCCACCCACACGACCCCAACCGGGGCCGGGGACAAACTGCAACCAAAGTCAGTGCCCTTAGCGGGAACTGAACCCGGGACTCTCGGGTCCGCAGGCCTATGCTCTAACCGCTGAGCAAAACTGGCCAGGCCTACATCACTTTTTAATCATCATAGTTATTCTTTTTTATTTTTTGGCTTTATTGAGGCACAGTTGACGAATAAAATTGTAAGATATTTAACTCTTACGGTTATTCTTGAGATAGGTATTATCATCTCACTTTAGAGAAAGGATTTAGAAGAGTTAAGTATCCAACTCACAAAATATTTCTTTTTTTGTGACTTGGATACTGTATTCTAAAATAGAGCACATATTTTAATATATACCTATTTAAAAAGAACTGCGTTTTCCATCATTTCGTGTGTCTCTGTATTTAGTGGAGGTGTTCATCTGAACGTTATTTCTCAGTGTTCTCTCTGACAATTTTATTACCAGGGTCCTATTAGCCTAGTAAAGTAAATTGAAATGCCTCCCACCTCTTCAAATCTTCTTAAGTGTTTTAAATAGCACAGAATTAAATTTGTATCCATATCTGAGACTATACCTATTTTATTACCCCCAAAAGGTGTGCATTTGTCTCCTTTCATTTCCCCTTTATCAGACTACACATTCCGTTGGTCTTGTCAAAGAAAAAACACACAAATTTTATACACCGAGTGTCATGTTTTCTTTCTACATTTTTAGTTCCACTTTGAAGATATTTTTTTTTCTTTTCGAGTTGAACATTCATTTTATTTGTTCTCCAAGGTGATGGTCACCCAGTCTGCTCTCTCAGTCCCACTGAGATCACCCGATCAGTGTAACAGGAAAATCCTAGACACCCAGGGAAACACAGAGGATGCTGGGACACCCCAACACGTACAAGCCGTTCTGCAATGAGTTGGGTTCACACACCCCATTTACAGTTTCTACATTGACTGTGCACGGAGGTACAGCCGGGGAGGGGGGCAAGGCTCCCCCCCCCCCCGGCACTGACATGGTCCGTGGAGGGAACTATTAAACCACGCTCATGTCCTCTGAAGGTGCCCATTTTAACCATCAAAAGATTACGCCGACTGTAAGTTTGTGCAACAAATAATCTCAATAACCAGAAAAATAACCCCCAAGGAAACAGAATTTTAAAACATTTTTAAATTTATTTTTCTTTTTGTGGAATGTATTACAGATGCCCCCCGACCCCATTTTTCATCCACTGACCCCCCCCCTTCCGACTCCCACTCCCTCTACTGCTTTCCCTGAACTAATGTCCGTGTCCATTGGTTGTGCAAACATGCAGGTCAGTTCTCTGGTCTGTCTCTCCCTGCCCCACCCCGCCCCACCCCGCCCCCGTCCCTCTGAGGTTTGTCGGTCTGTTCCCTATTTCCATGTCTCTGGGTCTCTTGTTCTACAGCTTATTTTGCTCATTATGTTCCATAGCTAAGTGAGATCATGTGCTACTTGTCCTTCTCTGACTGGCTTATTTCAAGTAACACCCATTTCTGATAAAAACTCTCAGCCAAGCAGGAACAGAAGGATCATCCCTGAACATAATAAAGGCCATATATAACAAACCTACAGCCAACATCATACTCCAGGGGCAAAAAGTAAAAGCATTTCCCCTAAGAACAGAAACAAGACAAGGATGCCCACTTTCGCCTCTCTTACTCAACATAGTACTGGAAGTCTCAGCCACAGCAGTCAGACAGGAAGAAAAAATAAAAGGGATCCAAACTGGAGAAAAGGAGGTGAAACTGTCATTATTTTCAGATGACATGATACTGTACATGGAAAACCCTAAAGACTTCATCAAAAGTCTACCAGGTTTAATAAACAAATTTGGCAAAGTAGCAGGATACAAAATTAACATCCAGGAAAAAAATGATCACAGATTATTAACAAAAGGACATGAAGCTGCATTAAAATTTCAGCAGAGGGGGTGGATATTGCTCAGTAAAACTCAGTGGGCAAAGTCATGAATTAAAGATCTGTGAGTCCGACGGGCTGTACCATTGCTGTTCCCGCATGTGTGCCCGTCACCCCTCGGCCGGGCCCTGGACGGTATTTCCTGCAGCTGGATTATACTTCGCCCGATGCGCTCAGCTTGGATGGGCCAGCGTGGGTCGTGAGGGCCGTGGGAGGCGGGGCCGAGGGAGGCGGGGCCGAGGGAGGCGGGGCCGTGGGAGGCGGGGCCGAGGGAGGCGGGGCCGAGGGAGGCGGGGCCCGTGGGAGGCGGGGCCCGTGGGAGGCGGGGCCGAGGGAGGCGGGGCCGTGGGAGGCGGGGCGAGGGAGGCGGGGCCCGAGGGAGGCGGGGGCGTGGGAGGCGGGGGCCGTGGGAGGCGGGGCCCGAGGGAGGCGGGGCCGAGGGAGGCGGGACCCGAGGGAGGCGGGGTGAGGGAGGCGGGGCCCGAGGGAGGCGGGGCCCGAGGGAGGCGGGGGCGTGGGAGGCGGGGGCCGTGGGAGGCGGGGCCCGAGGGAGGCGGGGCCGAGGGAGGCGGGACCCGAGGGAGGCGGGGTGAGGGAGGCGGGGCCCGAGGGAGGCGGGGCCCGAGGGGGGCGGGGCCGAGGGGGCGGGGCCGAGGGGGCGGGACCGAGGGGCGGGGCCGAGGGAGGCGGGGCCGAGGGCGGCGGGGGCCGTGGGAGGCGGGGCCGTGGAATCCACGTGTGGTACCTGAACCAGAGCTCACAGGCCCTCGCGGGGCTCACCGTCTTCTCTCTTCTACAGGCCGAGGTGCCCCAGGTGGTGTCTGCTCCCTCAGCCGGCTCCTTTTCTAAAGGTTTAGTTGATCTGGGTGGGGCCTAGAAATCGCGTTTTAATACAAATTCAGAAAAATGTGATTTAAAGTAAATGTTTGCCCACACTTAGAAAAGCTTTGTTTTCAAGTGATTTGCAAAATGAAACCCTCAACCACATTTGCATTAGATGTTTCCTCTCCCTTTCATCCTTCGAAAAGACAACCGCCTTTTTTTTTTAATCCTCACCCAAGGACATTTTTGCATTTATCTTCAGATAGAGCGGGAGGGAGAGAGGGGGATAGAGAGAGAGAGACTCATCGACTGGTTGCCACCCACGACCCCAACCGGGGCTGGGGACAAACTGCAACCGAGGTACGTACCCTTAGTGGGAACCGAACCCAGGACTCTCTGGTCTGCGGGCCGACGCTCTAACCGCTGGGCAAAACCGGCCAGGGTAAGACAACCACCTTTTAAATCGCTGAAAAATTAAGCTTTACAAGGGTGGGAACCCTGTCTTGCTTTCCTCTGATATGGCCTGTACAGAACAATGCGCTGCACCACCCGTCTTGCTGAATGAGTGCGTATGTACCTTAATAAATGGAAATTACTACTTTCCAACTTGATTGTGATAATCCATCTCCTGTCTCCCAGTGGTCCCCTGCTCCTCGATATCCGGACACTAGTCCTTCCCTTTTCTGGTTTTGGAGAACGTGCTCCATGGCCGCTTCGGGGCCTTGGTTTTTGCCATAGAAATAAGGGGGGGGGGGCGCTCCACTCCCTGCTTCTAAAAGAAAAAGTAAAACTCATATAATTAATCAAGATGGAAAAATCAGCTCTTTTATTTTCTGTGGGTGTATTCTAAGAAATGGTAAAGCAAATATTTATTTAAAAATAAAAGCCAAGTCATAGTACAATTTATGAAAACAATATCTAGGAAGCTCTTATTTTTATTATTCGAAAGTTTATTGCATATTATCTTTATTTAGAAAGAAAAAAATAAAACACTTGATTTAAAAATATATATAATAACACAGTGTTCCCAATTAACTAGCATATTGCAGAGAAAGAAATTAAAAACTTAAACCTGACCTATCCATGCAAAATTAACATCCACCGTGGGTACATACCTACCTGCTCCCCATCATAATTCTCACATAACTTTGCAGTTGGATCCCTGGTTCAATTTCCCAAATGAACCTCGGGGTTCTTTTCCTCGAAAACATAAATAATTATTATGTATTTTAGTTACACCACAAATATAATACAGGCTAATATGTAGTAAATATTTAAATACGTAGATCATATTTAGTGAACAACAAAATACTCAAATAATACACAAACCTTATCCCAAATAATTCACTATTATTCTTTCCATAAATTTTTTACATGGTTGAGATTGTGTCGTATGTATAATTTCGCATCCTGCTATTTGCTTGATAGCTTAAGAATAACTCATTCATAAAAAATGTATGACCATAATTTAAGGAATATTAATATTATGCTAATTGAAGTTAAAGGGAAGGGTTTTGATGTGATAGTTCTTATCCACGCATTAATTTAAAACCAAATATCAGGGTCAATTGCTTTCTGAAGTTACTTTTATTTTATAACATTAAAAAATAATCAGTGGCTGTGTTGATCTACTATTGCTATAAAATGCCCTGGAAACATATACTCAGTAGCTCCCAACTCCAGCAATTGCAAAGCTCAGTGGATACATTGTTACTTCTACCGGCCTCCAGCGAAAACAGGCCCCTGTTAAGTCTGTTTCAAGGGGCAGAGAGCGACTTTCTCCACAGTCGCTGGCAGAGAGGTAAGAGAGAGTGTCTTTCAAACAATAGTCTTTTCTCTCTGCTGGAAAATGTGGCAAATGTCTCATTTTATTTTTTATACCACACGTATGCCGTCCGTTCATGTAAAACTGGCTTAAAGTTATGAGGGAGCCCATTTAAAAGAAGAGGTGCCAGCCACCCTTCATCGACTGGCCAAGAGGACGGGGTTGCGTTCCCAGAACCCTGCAGAGAACAGGTGGATTTTTGTGGAAACGGTGACACATGAGAGATCGTGTGTCTGCAACGGAAGGTCGGGGACATTCGCAGACGTTCTGACGGTTTGGATCTCGGCACGGGCATCGCTCGACGGGGCGTCGCTGCGCTTGACCTTAGACCCTCCTTGGTCAAGGTGGGAAGAGCGGAAAACTATCTGAGGAGAAAGCTCCCGTTTGAGAAAATGTCGAGCTCACAGAGGCCCGTCCCAACGAAAAGTTTTCTTTGTGAGGCGAGGTGGCCTGCCCTTGGAGCTCATCTTCGGGGTGGTATGGTTAACTGGAGGGTCTCCCCCAAAGATGCCCTGGTTTTAGTGCCTGGACGCTGTGAATTTTATCTTCTGTGGCTGAAGGGACTTCACCGATGTGATTAAATTACGGGTTTTAAGACGGGGAGACGGTTCCGAGTCAGCCAGGTGTGCCCCAGCTGTAGGCCCAGGGGTCCCTGTGGAACTGGGAACAGTGAGGGGGCGCACGCACATTGTTCCGTCCTCCCGTCTGCGGCCACTTGTCCCAACGCCGGAGGAACACACGCAGAGGGTGCCTGAGAGAGCTCGTCATGTTTCCAAATCAACCTACCGATGGAAGACTCTGTTACGGAAAAAAACAAAAAACAAAAAAACAAAAAACCCAAAATATTGTTCAATGTGCAACATTTGAGTCAACGAATTTCTGCAGGACTGTGTTCTAGACTCTGCTCGTTTGAGGAGATGGCTGGTGTTGAAAACTAGGAACAGAGGTCCTCAATCTGCTATGGGTTGACTTGGGTCCCCAAAAAGATGTTGCAGTCCTAACCCCGGGTACCTACGAACGTGACCTTGTTTGGAAACTGGATCATTGCCGATGGTCAAGCTGTGAGGTGCTGACTGATGTGTGGCCCAAGCCGGGAGAGTCCACGTGCTTATCAGAAGACATCTGGACACAAGATGGACGTGCTCGTGGGAGGAGCAGGTGAAGTCACACGCCACAGAAGCCACGGAAGGCGGTCACGCCACAGAAGCCATGGAGGGCAGACCACCGCCAGCAAACCGCCGGCAGCCCTCAGGGTGGGCACTTGGAGGCAGCCGGCTCTGCTCAGACTCCCAGCCTCCGCAACGTGGACACATTCACGTCATTTAAGCCACTGAGCTGTGTCCAGCAGCCGTGGAAGGCGAACGCGGATACTGATGAGACCGTGGGCACCGCGGCCTGTTACCCAACCGCGTCGTGGGCGGCTGCGTAGGCAGGGCCTCCGCGTTATTACCCCGAAAGCCGGCTGCCAACACTTCCCTGTGGAGTTCGATTTAATCAGGTTTTGTTGTGTTTTGATTATTGTTTCTATTTAGAATTTAAATGCGTGCATTCCTGAGTAGCTAATTCTGTGTTGAGTTTGGCAGGCTGCCTCGCTCACACTGCGGACCAAGTTTCCCTCCTGTGACTCGGCCTCGCTGCCTCTGTTTATTTATCACTCTCTTGGCCATCACCTCCTCCCGTCTTTCTCCGAGGGAGCTGTAACCGCAAAGCCCAGATTTCGTGGAGCACGGAATAGCTGCTGCTATTTGTTCTCGGTTTTTTATTTTTTAAAAATATTTTTCTTTATGGATTTTAGAGAGAGAGGAAGGGAGAGGGAGAGATAGAAACATGGATGAGAGAACATCGACTGGCCGCCCCCTGCACGCCCCCCACTGGGATCGGGCCCACAGCCTGGGCTTGTGCCCTGACCGGGAATCGAACCGGGACCTCCTGGTGCAGGGTCGACGCTCCACCACTGAGCCACACCGGCCAGGTGACAAGGTTGGTTTTAACAAACGCAGTGGGTATAGTCTGTCGGTGAGTCTTTCGCAGACCCAGTTAGTGCAGAGCCCGCGAGAAGCCGATCACAAGTTGGTCACAGGTGCAGAAATGCCTCCGCTGCCCTCCACCTGTGTGCTCCCGAGGTCTGCGGACCTTCTACACACTTGGCTCCGGTGGGTCTGCTGGCTGCTGAGTGTTGCTCCCGTTTCCGTGGCCACAAAGAGAAGGCAGAGGCCCGCTGCACGCCCAGAGGTCCCGGCGCCGCACAGGGCGGGGGCACCGCCTCCAGGCTGCTAGGAGGGGTCTGGTGTCTGCCTCTTTCCTGCATCCATTCCCACCGCTGGTCATCAGAGGCCATGCTCCCAGGCCCAGCATGGAGACTGCCGTCCTGGGAACTTGTGAGACCTGGATGTGGCCCCGGAGGACGGAGCTCAGGGCAGTTTCTCGAGCCATGTGGCACGGAGTCGGGTCCCAGGCCAGCGGGTCCCCAGTGGGACCCACAGGAGGCCCGGCTTCTCTTCCTGCCCCCCCCCCCCAGCTCATTTCTGACACCACAGCTGGTGAGGGGACCTGGTGGAGGGGAGGGGGAGACGGAGAGACGCTCATTGTTCGTATTTCCAAGGTGGAGGACCGCAGACGCAGAACGTGTAGTGGGGGAGGGGGAGGGGGATGCGATGGGATTGGGCGCCCGAGCTCCCGCTCTCTCCCCACTACCCTTCATCGTTGGACTGTTCACAACAGACGGCAGCATCCAGGGTTGCCGTGGGCCAGACCCTGCTGTGTGTCTTTTCTCGGAAGGAGTCACTCCGTCTCCGTAGAAACTTCTCACGGTGTGGTTTTATTATAACTACTCTTACAGGTGCGAAAACCGAGAGAGAGACAGTTCGAGCTTCGAGCCAGCAAAGCAGAGGCGAAGGGGACTCACCCCCTGAGCGAGGGGGCGGTTCCCACAGTTACCAAGTGCTGGGGGCACTGACACCCAGAAGGAAAAGTGCGGTGAATCTTCCTGCCGCCTGGAGCTCGCCCGGGGCCTGGGGTGTCCGCCCGTCCTGCCATTCGTCCCAATCTGGTCACGACGGACATTGTAGACACTGCTTTGTTTTGCTGTTATAAACATACATGTTTTTACATGGAAACCAAGTTTGTCTCCCTGGGGCTTACTTATTTGTTTATTGTCTCAGTTATGCCCTGAGTATCGACCCCATGTCTGCTCCTTGCAGACCCTGTGTCCGCACTGAGGACCCTTCGGAAAAGGACACGCACGCCTTTGACCTCACATCACCGCAGCTGAGCTCTGCTTGTCTGCGCCTGCTACCGCGTGAGGACAAACCCTCCGCGCATGAGAGAGGATAAGAGAGACAGGCCAGGGGGAAGGGGGAGGGGTCCTGGGGGGTCACCAGTGATGAGGAAGGTCAGGGTGAAGGGAAGGGGTCCTGGGGGGTCACCAGGAATGAGGAAGGTCAGGGCGAAGGGGGAGGGGTCCTGGGGGTCACCAGGAATGAGGAAGGTCAGGGCGAAGGGGGAGGGGTCCTGGGGGGTCACCAGGAATGAGGAAGGTCAGGGTGAAGGGAAGGGGTCCTGGGGGGTCACCAGGAATGAGGAAGGTCAGGGCGAAGGGGGAGGGGTCCTGGGGGTCACCAGGATGGCTGTGCTGAGTCCAATGCTCCTGGAAGCTGCAAGTAACCCCCAGTCAGCCAGCGAAGGGGCTCCCTGAGGTTCAGAGCCGGGGCCGGGCTGCAGCTTCTGCGGGGGGCTGGAGCCGGCGGCTGACCCAGCAGCTGGAGCAGCACCGTCCCTCCCTGTGACCGGGCATGTCCTCGGCCGTGACTCGCACGCATGCAGAAACAAGGCTTCTATTTTCCGGTCCATCCTCCACGGAAACAGTGAAAAGGTCGACCAAGGACCCCGAATGGCTGGAATCTGGCCGAGGACAGAGGAGGTGGGGGCACAGCTTTGTTCCTGGATTAGCCTGTTGACGAGGGAGCTAAAGAGCATTTTGTTTCAAGGAGCGTTTTATGCATTTGTCAATAAAAGCAGGATTGGAAGGGACACAGTTCGCCTGCGTTCTCAGATCCCACAGCCCAGAGCCGGCCCCAGGGAGGGCTTACCGGTGCCGCCTTCACCCTGGAAACACTCCTGCTGCAGGAGCCTGGGAGCAGGGCCTGGCACCGGCATGGAGGCCGGGTGCACCGTCAGGGCGGAAAGGAGAGGGGGAAGGACGGCCACCTTGCTGCTGCAGGCGCTGACCCTGGGGGGAGGGGCAGACAGCCGGGACCTCAGACCCGAGCCACACAGGGGTCACAGAGACGCAGCGCGCCCCCGGGCGGAGAGTCTGGGCTCAGGACGGGAGTCTGGCTCAAGGCCCCAGAAAGCGGAGGAGGGACAACACCTGTGTCAGAGGTCGGAGCCAGCAGCCCCAGGCTGCCTCCATCCTCAGACTGCATTTCATGTTGCCCGTAGTGTGGACATTTAAGTCATCGCCGGCCACATTACACTGCGCTAGAGAGTCACATAAAGATTTAGATTTCTAGCTTCCATCAAAGAAACACAGCCCAGCCGGTGTGGCTCAGTGGTTGAGCGTCGACCCTGCACCCAGAGGTCACCGGTTCGATTCCCGGTCAGGGCACATGCCCAGGGTGTGGGCCCGTCCCCACTGGGGGGCTGCAGGAGGCGGCCAGTCGATGTTCTCTCTCATCCATGTTTCCATCTCTCTCTCCCTCTCCCTTCCTCTTTAAAATCAATAAAGGAAAAAATTACAAAAAATAATTACAGAAGCCCCGCAGAGCCGGGAGCGCTTCACTGTGGGCCTCTGTCCCCGGGACGGGACCAGCCACTTCCCTTTATGCACGGCCGGCCGTGGGCTCCCTTTGGCCGCGGTCCCCGTCACCGTGGGCCCTGCTCTGGGCCTCGGGAACCGGGAGTCAGCTGCGAGCCCAGAGCTGGTGTGTTTGCTGCCCACACATCCCGCTGCCCTCACGTCCGCCCACTGGCCTCCCCGACGTGCTCCCCGCACCCCCGCACCGGGAGAGAGGAGTGGGGGACGGCTCCCCAGGACCGTGTGGGTCTCTGTGACCCCCCACCGCCAGAACGTGTCCTGACTCTTACTCCGTCATCGAAGATATTCAAGAAATTCCTTTACCCGGACACACATTTTCTCAATTTCTATTCCGTCTATAACTCATTTCCAAGCAAAGTGACCCAAGTATACGTCCGCACTGCCTCGTGACGGTGTCCTGTCCCGAACCAAACTCGTCGTCTTCTCCCCTGAAACGTGTGGTCTCTCCTGTACGTGGCCGATTGAGAAGCGATACATTCATTCTAACCCATCTCTTTACGTCACAGAACACGTCCAATTCCTCAGCGAATTCGTTCAGCCCCACCCTCAAAATACACCCTGTTCCCCCCGTGGCATTCGCCCCGAAGCTACGGCCACAGTCCAGGCCACGGTCTCTTCTCTGTTAGATTATGTCCACGGTCTCCCAAGGGGGTCTGTGCTCCTGCGTCGCTTCTCGGCACGGCAGGTGTCTCCTCTGAGAACAGCCCACGGCGGCCCGTCCTCCGCTCACCCCATGTCCTGTCTGAGCTCCTCTTCCGTTGCCTGCACCCCCACCTCCGTCCACCTGTCTCCTCTGAGAACAGCCCACAGCGGCCCGTCCTCCGCTCACCCCATGTCCTGTCTGAGCTCCTCTTCCGTTGCCTGCACCCCCACCTCCGTGCACCTGTTTCAGCCACGTTCACTCGCGTCCTTGCTTTTCCCGGAAAACCCCAGACATGCCCTTTCCTTGGGACCTGTTCACCTTCTGCTCCCTCCCGCCTGGCAACTGCGTCTGGACGTCTGCAGGGCTGACCGTCTCCTCTCTGGGTCACCCATCAGATGCATCGACAAGTCTCTCACTGCACTTTAAAAAAGGGTTCCTCACTCGCCAACCCCTAGAAATCCCCATTTTTATTTTTCTCCAGCTCTTAACGCCGTCCAACAGTATTTCACTTACTTATTACCAGACCCTGACCCGATGCGTGAAATGTGCTGCTTGTTGATGTTTCTGCATTTTCTAGAGTAAGACTCGCCCTCACGCGGCTGCTCCGTCACAGTTTGGAGGAAGCAGTCAGCACCTCTTCTCCCCGAGGCCCCTCTCCCTGGACGGGACGGGTCCCCTCCGTGTCTCACTGAGCCTAACCCGCTTCAGAACTCAGGTCCTTTCCGCTCTTCCGAGAGCCTTTCTGATCGTGACTGTCCGGCCTGACTACACTTCCCGAAGCTGAAACGGCAAACGAAAAACAAGGAACGTCGTACCTGATGGCATCGACCCCGAAGATGGAGAAGACTGTGGTCCCCAGGCCGACCTCGGCCAGTATCTGGAGGCACAGTGACCCAGAAAGTGGTGTCCTGGTCCCGTCTGTGCGGGGAACTGTTCTGTCGGCACCTGACACGCAGGCGCCAGCCCGCCGGGATCCCTGAGGAAGGAGACGAGCAGAGATGCAGGGGAGCAGGTGCACCCCTGCACACGTGGTGCACTGCTATCTGCTGCTGGGATCGAACCACCCAGCACGTGGGGGCTTTATTGCCAACCACAGAGCTCTGAGTGAGCAGTTCTGTTGGTCTGGGGCTGGGAATGGCTCCCCATGATGTCTGCTGGGATTATTTGGGCGCCTTGATCAGCAAGGGGGCGGCAGAGGCCTGGCTGGAGCAGGGAGGCCTCCCTCCCATTCCGGTGGTTAACTGGCTGTCGACCAAGCATGGGGGTGATTGGGTACACGCTTAATTTCCAACACGCTGCCCGGGGACTGTCCATGTCGGGGTGTCAGGTTTCCCAGAGAGCATGGAAACACATTCCATTTGTGGGGGGTCGTGAATGCTTACCATTGTGTAATGGTGTCCCCCAAAAATGTATACGGGGTGTCTGTGGATTGCATTACATTTTGAAAATGAAATGCATTTTGATAAACACTGGCTTTATAATTATTCCAAGTTGTGTCTACATTTTGGGGGGACACCTTATATACTGCCTTAAGAGTTTGTATTTGAATATTTTATTAATTTTTTTTATTGGTTTTAGAGAGAGAGGAAGGGAGAGGGAGAGAGAGATAGAAACATCGATGAGAGAGAATATCGACTGGCCGCCTCCTGCACGCCCCCCACTGGGGATCGGGCCCACAGCCTGGGCATGTGCCCTGACTGGGAATTGAACCGACGACTTCTTGGTGCAGGGTCGATGCTCAACCACTGAGCCACACTAGCCGGGTGCATCTGAATATTTTAATTCTCATATAAAAGTTGGGGACCACTGGTCCTTGTACGATCATCTGCTGCTATCCCAGCCGGTACCTTCAGCTGTGGAACAAAAGGGCTTTGGGGTGCAGCAGCCTGCGGTGCTCGGGTGGAGCTGGGCAGGCGCTGGCCCGTCACCGGGAGCCCTCGGGCCTGCAAAGGGCACAGCAGCGTCCACAGAAGCTCTCCCTGCGGCAGGCTGGTGTGTTCTGCGCACCCAGTGAAGGGAGGATGAAAAGGAACCTCAGAGAAGAAACAGGATGCTCGCGGCTCGGGGTCACTTGGGAATGAAGGAGCTCAGTGCAGATCGGCCAGGTGAGGGAGGGCGCAGGCTGAGACCTCGTGTGG
This sequence comes from Molossus molossus, assembly GCF_014108415.1. NCBI lineage: Eukaryota > Metazoa > Chordata > Mammalia > Chiroptera > Molossidae > Molossus > Molossus molossus. Next base: position 188,410 of record NW_023425374.1, on the reverse strand, counting down.
CCCGAGCTCTGGCCTGGGGCTGCTTGCTTCCTCCTCCGTGACGCTGTGGACACAGTCCTGCCTATTCCACAGGACGCGACCTCGCACCCAAGACCGTTGTGCGGAGCCGGGCCGTCGGTGGTGGGGCAGGAGCCCAACAGGCTGAGTTTAGGAAAACCATTTTCTCTCTCTTTCTTGCACTTTAGTATTTCCCCAAATTGCTCCGCCAGGTCATCACTTACTTTTCTTCAAAATGACCATGTTTCCCTTTCTTTGCTTCACCCACTAGGTTGGGGACAACCTGGTTCAAGTCTTCCCACCCATGAAATGGCCAGTCGAGATATTTCTGAAGGGAGGCCCAAACATTCACTGTTCGCCTCCTTAGAAATGAGCTCAGGCAGCCCTGGCCAGTCAGGCCTGTGGTCACAGCGTTGGCCTGTGGACCAAGGGGTCTCGGGCTCCATTCCCCATCAAGGGAACGTACCTGGGTTGCAGGTTCGATCCCCGGCCCTGGCTGAGGTTGTGCAGGAAGCAACCATCTATGTGTCTCTTTCACATCGATGCTTCTCCCCTCCCTCCCTCCCTCCCTCCCTCCCTCCCTCCCTCCCTCCCTCCCTCCCTCTCCACCTAGAAATTGATGACAAAACAACGAACCAACACTAACCGAGGCAGACGGAGAAGAACACGGTGTACGCTCTTATCTCAGCCCCACGGTTACCTGGGTCTCACATCTCTTACCCAGCGGGCGGCGGGGGCCATGGGGCCAGGCACCGGGGCACCTCGGCTGCGTTTCACAGAAATGGGGCTGAGGTCGGGGTGTCTTGCTCTCCCCCACGCGGAGTGAAGGGGGTGTCAGAGTTCCAGCCGCTTGTTCGTGCGAGACCAGTGCGTCTCCCGGGCCCACGGGAGGGCGGAACAAGACCGCAGGCTTCTCGTGCAGAAACACAGTGAGGACCTGTCTGCTGTCACCCGAATCCCCCTGGAGACGTGGAGGAAAGATCAGAAGATGCAGGTTGTTTCTCTAGCAACTGCGCCCTCCGCCTGGCTTGGCGCCCACTGCCCGAGGAAGCCGCTGGCCCTTCCAATGACCCCAGGCACGCACCAGTTTCTACGAGGGCTCACGGAGTCCGTGCCCTGTGCCGGGCTGTTTCCCAGCTGGTACGAGATGGAGGTGACCTGCCCCTGCCCTCAGGCCGGCTGCTGTCTCGCAAGGGTGGGACCAGGAGTCTGCTGCAGTCACACAGGCCCTGCGATGAGGTGGAGGCAGGGTTTGTGGGGACAGACAGGAGGGGCCCCGGGCACAGCCTGCATTAAGACACCGTGTTTGGGACACGCCCTGGCCTTGCCTTCAGCCATGTCTCACTCCAGGAATCGGTGGGTGTGAGAAAGGGAAAGTCCGCCGGGAAGGGGACCACCCCCCCCGGCTGAGCTGCCATGAAACCCCTCGGACAACCTGCCGGGGTCACGGCCCAGAGCCTCGAAACAGAGCACGTTGTGGGAGCTAAATGCTCGAAAGAGAAGAGAGGCCCAGATTTCCGCTCCCGCCGGGACAGTCCGGGCCCCTCCCTGAGTGCCTTTCCCGCCAGGCTCCCATCTGAGGTCGGCCCGTGCCCGCCCGCCGTTCTGGTCGGCAGTTCCGGAGCCCGGCTGGCACGTACCCCCGACGGTGTTCTAAGCAGTTATCACGTCACCACTTCAGAGAGAAAATGGAGACAGAGCAGTGACCCCAACCGACTGGACCCGTGTGTGGGTGTGGGGCCATGAAGGTCTGGTACGGCCGAGAGGGATGAACCCCAAGGCAGACCGAGAACCAGTGGGAAAGCCTACAGGACCAAGCACACTGTTTATTTTATTATTATTTTTAAATTATTGATGATTGATTGATTGATTGATTTTAGAGAGGGAAGAAGGAGAGAGAGATAGAAACATCGATGACAGAGAGCATCGACTGGCCCCTCCTGCATGCCCCCCGCGGGGGTTCTGGCCCAGAGCCTGGGCTTGTGCCCTGACCGGGAACCGAACCGGCGACCTCTTGGTGCCGTCCTGGTGCAACCGCGTTCTGGTTGCATGTTACTGACCCCCCAGAACCATCCGTTTTCTCCTGGATGAAGCAGGCACATGACGAGAAATAAAGGCAGAATCTAGATGTCTGACCGACTCCTCTGCTCCACACAGGGACAGGGCACAGGGGTCGGGAAAGGCCAGAGACAGTCTCCACCGGCAGGGCTCTGGCTCCGGATGCCCCTCCCGCTCAGGACTGGGTTTCCCCTCGTGGGCCGGGCCGTTCTCCTGGTCGGGGTCTGCACTGGAAGGTGGGCGCCAGGTTTTCTGCAGACACACCTCCCTCGAAGCTCCCCGGACTCCCAGATGAGGGGTGAAGGCAGCTCTGTCCGACTTGCTGGGTGTAGACGACACCCCCATCTGTGCTGCCCACATAAAAAGAGAAGTTTCTGCCGTCTGGTTCTGTTTAAAATCTCTTTACTTTTCCCACAAAAACCCTGCTGGCCCAGGCTGCGGGAACTCGATGCCGCTCGCTGGCCCGTCCCAGGGTTTGCCCTTGGCGTGAGGTAGGAGGCAGGTGTGTTGGGGGAATCTCCTCTCTGTCGACGCTATTTGGACCATAACCTTGTGACCTGGATTCCTGAAGAGTAGACAACCGACAACTAAATGCCGATGTCGGGGTCGGGCTTTGCCTCCTACCCGCTGTGCCCACTGGGAGGCTCTCCCGGCGGCTCGGCGCTTCGGCTGTGGAACAGAAACGGCCGAGCCGACCGCGGGGTGTCAGGAGGTCCAGAAGGACGACGCGCGTGGACATCCGCCGAGAGCAGCCGGCACTTGTCTTCCCTCTCTGGAAGGGCAGCCCGACAACATGCTCTGTCTGCGGGGCCCCAGGTCAGCAGGACCATCCAGATCCGACTACTATCTGCCAAGGAGAAACAGATAAATCATCAGCCTGCTCCTCGCTTGCGTCGTCACCGCGACGGCCTCCCCCGGGCTGCCTCCCTCAGGCCTCGACGCTGCAGGTTAATGGCTCCCTAATCTCAGCCTAATCGCGCATTAATAATTTCAATACCCACTCCTGTTAATTGAATAAAAACAGTTTTGGTGGAAGAGAATAATGAGATTTGGTGGCAACCAGCTCCAAAATGAGTTTTCTGATCATCAAGGTAATCGAGCAGAAGCAGCGAGTGAATACACGGTGCTCCTTGCGGGTTTCCGGAAGGGGCGATTCTCAAACTGTGACCCGCAAGTGACTACGCAGTTCTCCAGGGAAAACAACGTTCTGTGATGATGCAAGTCGGGCATACGCATCTCTCACATTTGCAGTTTTATTTATTTTTTAAATTGATTTTAGAGAGAGAGGAAGGGAGAGGGAGAGATAGAAACATCCACTGGCCACCCCCTGCATGCTCCCTCTCCCCCTGGGGATCGGGCCCGCAGCCTGGGCAGGTGCCCTGACCGGGAATCGAACCAGCCACCTCTTGGTGCGGGGTCGATGCTCAACCACTGAGCCACACCAGCCGGACACATTTTGCAGTTTTAAATCAATGTCAGCCCACTAACAACTCTGACAGGCCACACCTTGAGAAACCTAGTTTCATTGTTTGGCTGATCTTTACAAAAACGTATTTGGTAATAAAGTCACATTTCTCATCGAACACTGTTTGTGTTATCTATTGCTGGAAAATGAATCCCACTTGGTGACTCAGAACAACAGTGATGGTTTATTTGTCACAGTTCTGTGGGTCCCCTGCCCTGGACAGTGTAAGAAGATCGGGCAGTTGGTACAATTGCCTCCTGTCTTCCCCGTACGGGTTCTCATTCTTCAAACAGCATCCTCGAAACATAAGCTCAGGGTACTGTTCCGACAGGCAAACAGCAGAAGCTACACAGCTTCTAAAGGCTTCCCCCGGAAAGAAACACATCACTTCTGCTACGTAACAGTCAAGCAAATCGTCACAGGGCCAGGCTACACTCGAGGTGGATACAAAGTATCGCCTACTGTCATCTTGAAAGGGGCAAAAGGAATGGAAGAGGGAAGGGATGTCTTTGCATTTCATCTACCACAAGCCACTGAACAGTTTTGGGGGACTGTTTAGAAAATGCAGATGTGGGACAAACTTCACATTTTCTAGATGAGGAAACAGAGACGTATGCATGGACTGCTTTGTCCAAGGACATGCATCTGGTCATCGACACAGAGAGAGCAGAGCCCAAGATTCCAGTCATTTGCTTTCACCATCAAGCTTGCAAAAGACTCTCAGCTGCTCATGAGTGACAGAGACCTGGACCCTGGTCTTCGGAGCAAGTCCAGCCGGGCTCGTCGGAGGGTGAACACCTGGTCAATAAACCAGAGGTTCAGCTTCTGTGCCTTAGTCCATGAATGGTAGGCTCTAGAACAGCTGGACTTGGACACTTTGGATGACATTAGCTCATCTCAGAAGCTTCCTGTGAGGTAAAGTAACCTTGTTTTTCTCCCCACAAATTCGAACCCTGTTGTCTGAATATCCACTCAGTCTGGTGCATCTCTGATTCCTAGTCAGACCTTCACCGAATTCCCCATGTCTCTTAAACCAGAACTCACCCAACCCTCTGGCATCTCATTCATACGTTTATGGAATGCTCCCTTGACCTGGCAACTCGTCCTCCACGGGCCTTCCGTGCCAGGGCAGTGCGTTCGAGAAAACCCTGAAACAGTAGCTACTGCACGAATCCTTGCTGAACTGGACAAGATAAGCATTAAAACTTACTCCAGTTTTTATGTCTATAAGTTCTGCTCAAGACTTCCCTGTTTATTTATCAGTACGGCCCCTTTTCATGCTCTGCAAGATTTTCTTGAGGCTATTGATGATTTATATATATATATATATATATATATATAATGTATTCTACATTCAGTTTATTTATATCTATATATCTATATCTATATCTATATCTATCTATATCTATATCTATCTATCTACATCTACATCTGTATCTATGCATCTATGTATCTATGTATCTATGTATGTATCTATCTCTTCCCTCTTTTTATCTATTTGTAACAGGTTTCCATTTGCTCTATTTTATTATAACACTTGGAGTCTAAGATAGAAGGAGCGACATCTGAAAGGCTTTTTGCTAACACCCAAGGTCAACCTGCCACCTCAGTGCCTGGGGAATACTTGGTGGTGGCGACATGATCAATATTTTCAGGACACCGGCTCCTAGCAAAATTGCTTAACCATTTTGCATTAATTTGGCTTTAAATGTCCCAGCTTTCTTTGCTCAGAGAAGCTAATGAAAGAGAAACATCAACGTGAAGACTAATAACTGCAGAAAAAAGTTATGTATACACTTTATTGACAATACCTAAGACCGTAGCTTTATCTTCCTTCTGTAACACGTGTATCAGCACATTTACACATTTTCCTGGATGTCACCATCAGCTAGCGTGTCACTCATGAACCACAGGTAGATTGCGTCTACTTCCCATGCTTAGCTTGGATGAAGATGAGAGACCTCATGGCTACAACATGCATGAAAAGCAGGGTGCTGCTAAGTCTCTCGGCCAGTGTTTGATCTAAGATCTCCAGGACCTCAAACAGAAGAAGGAGAAAGAAGAGGCTATATTATAAACACAGCCAGGATCAAACAAACTCTGAAAGATTTCTCTGCAAATGCTGTTGAAATTCAGCTCAAACCTTGATCTGTTTGTGTGTTTGATTTCTACTGAGGCCGAGGCTAGAAGCAGAACAGCAAATACCCCATTTGGTGTCTATATTTGAGGACAGAGAAGAAGGTTAACTGCTGGAATTCATGGGTCAAGGAGGAAATCCCTATTGAGCCACTTGGTATCTTAGGAGGTGCCGATCTTCCTGGGACCTGATATTCAAGTCCACTGGGCATGAGACTCAGTCTTGTTGGCAGGATACAGAAGCAAATGACATTTTGGAGACTGGTTTAATCCGATGAACAATTAAACCCTATTCCCCTGAAATTTGCCTTTCCAAATATGCTCAAGTCAAGATAAAAGTCAAGCAGTGAAAATGTATTGGGTAAAAAATGGAATGACCTCTAACACAAATTGAAGCAATCCATCTCTACCTTAACCCGCCTTTCTAAAATTCTCTACCTCACCTACAATCTTGTTTCCCTTTCAACCTCCTGCCCTCATATTCGGGGTCTCTGCTTCCTACCTGGCTTTCTATGTATTGACCCACTCAAGTTAGTCACACGTTTTGGTGCTACTTCTGCTCCACGGTTACCCAAGTTAATGTGTGTGTAACTATGGATTACTTATCTTTCTTTGCAGTTTGATACATTGGGCGCTAACGCAGACACAAAGTATTGAGGAGCCTCCTAGGCAAACAGAGAAGTTCCTGCAACTGCATATTTGGGGATGGGGACCCGTTTCCTGTGAAAATATCAAGTTTCAAGGGGTCAGATTCACGGAGGCGCTAAGGTAAAAAGGCTTCAAGTTACCCTTGTGCAGAAATGGGGAGCCCAGGGGAAGCTGTGTGTGCTCCCCAGCGAGGAGGGCTGCTCGGGGCGTGTGTGAGGGTGTCACTGGGAGACGTGTCACAGCTTAGGGGTGCGCCCGGGGGCAAGGCCTGTGGAGCCGGCGTATCAAGAGGCAACCCAGGAAGATCGGTGGTTAGAACTCGGTTTTAACAGTCATTGATCCAAATATTTAAAGAGGAACCATAATGCAGCTTTACCCCTCAAAAAAGCTGACATAAACGATCCAACCCTCTGCCTGGCAAATTATCCTTAGAGGCTACGTGCTGGCCCGTTGCTGTCACTCTATGTGGCTACAGTGTGTACATCAGGCCCTCTCCAAGCAAACTCCTTTCCCAATACATTGTATACATGTTATTTTATATATTTTTCTTTATTGATTTGAGAGACAGAGGAGGGGGGGGGAGAGAGAGAGACGGAAACATCGATGAGAGAGAACATTGGCCGCCTCCTGCACGGCCCCCACTGGGGACCTGGCCCACAACCTGGGCATGTGCCCTGATGCTCAGCCACTGAGCCACACCAGAGGGCAGTACACATTTTATTATAAAGGAGGGTTTAGGACTTCTGACTCTGGAAGAGGGGGCAGACCTACTTTTCTATAGTCTCTGCACCATGTACAACTGACAGCGTTGGATGTTATATGTAAGACGAACATAAAAAGACCCTGAAGGGGTGGGAGAGAGAGGCCTGGCTGGGGACTTCAGGGTCCAGGAAATGACACAGAAGCAAGTTCCCTGGTGTCACTTTGACCTCGTGTATTCCACTTGCTAAAGACGCCAGCGCCCAGAAGTGCCGAGTACGGACCAAACACGCTACAAGAGCCTGTTCTGTGTAGGAAGAGCAGCCGCGCAAGACAGAAGATGTTCAGACAAGAAGCCACCGAACACGCAGAGAAAACCATAGCTCTGTTCTCACCCACCTGACGGAAGCCAGTGGGGACCTGGGCGTCACCCCTTGTGCTGCTATCATGAGGCACCGCAACCGTCTCGCTGTGACAGAGAAGACCCAGCAGGGACTGGGACCTTTCTCTCATGAGCCTTTGCACGGACTCCCCAAGACGGCCACACGCATTCCCGGATGCACGCACAACCACAGCCTCTCGTGGCAGTGACAAGGCACCTCACTCCGATCCACCAGGCTCCTGACAGTGGGCACGAGCAGAGCACCGGGGCTCGGCAGTGCCCGCTGATAGCGAGGCCACCCTCGCTGTGGTCTCAGTGACCACCACGTGAGGACGGGCCGATGACATGATCACTCCTGAGCCGCTCACAGAAGCACAGAATGGTACAGATATTCTGCGTGCAATTTGGAAGTTTGGTTAAAATTAAACTAAACAGAGAACTTACCACAGGGCCCAGTATTCATACGGTTGGGTATGTCTTTGAGAGAAAGCAACACTTTTGTTTATGCAGAAAGTATACCCGGACACAAATCCGGTCCTTCGGGGGGTGAATCGTTAAACAGTGCGGTGCGTCCTGGCTGCACGACACATTCTCATCAGCACAGAGCAGTGAACCTGACACCACACAACAACCCGGAGGGCTTTGCAGGAAACTATGCTGAGTAGCAAAAGGTCAGTCCCCGAAAGTTTCGTACCGCGTGAATCAGTTTCTAGAACATTCCTAAAGGAAAACAATACAGGGATGGGAAGAGATTGGTGGTGTCCAGGGTTGCTGAGGGGCTCTGCCCGGGGAAGGAGGCTTGGCCATTGAGGGACAGCATAGCCCTCAAGGTGCTGAACTCGCTCTGTATCCTGGTCTATTCGTGTCGTCATCCTGGCTCGATACTGTATCACAGCTTAGGACGATGTTCCTACTGGAGGAGCCTGGGTTAAGGTCACAGCGGATTGGTTTGTGCTATTTCTCATAATTGCATATGAATCTATCATGATCTCAAAATAAAAAAAAAAGTTTAATTTAAAAAAAATACATGAGGAAAACAAAACTTTTTTATATATATACAGCAATTTGTGTTTGGAAGATATTAGAAAATAGATGTAAATGAAGAATAAACTTAAAAGTAAAGTTTTATACTGTTATACTTTAATGTATAACTTTCTAAACTTTTTTCTCTACATACATAAACACATACATGTATTTTCTTAGAAAAGAGATCATGCCATGTAGCTAGTCTTGTATAAGCTCGATTTTCAGTTAAATATATCTGGTAAATATATGTATTTCATGTTTTAGAAATTTAGTTCACTTTGTATCTCCAATGCCTCAGGTCAGGCTGTGTGTTAAATGATTATATGTTCAGTGAACAGATGGATAGCATATTGCCCAATTGTCCTTCAAAATGGTCACATCAGTTTAAAACCCCTACTTTCCTAAATTTGAACATTTGCATTTAAAAACCCCACCCCAGGACCCAGTCATTCCGCTTCTGGGTGTTCATCTGAAGAAATAAGCAGCCAAGGTGTGGGAGCAGCCAGGTGCGTGGGCGGAGGAGTGGCCAGGGCCCGGGGTGCGTGTGCAACAGACTCCTGCCACCTGGGACAACACGGGTGGAGCCAGAGGGTGAGTGATTCAAGGCAGACAAAGGCAGATGCTGCTGGTGCACTTCTATGTGGAATCTCACCAAACAAAACAACTGAGCAAGAGAAACACAAAACAGGTTCATTGAAACAGAGACCAGGGATGGTTGCCCGAGGGGAGGGGATGGAGAAGAGGTAAACAGGTGAAGGAGAATAAAGTCAGTGATTCTGTGACAGGTTCTCACAGTGACAGTTGAGGATCAGAAGTACTGGGTGCTCACAGGCTAAGGTGTGAGAACTCCTCATCACTATATTGTACACCTGAAACTACATAACTAATATCACATACCAACTACACTTACATTTAAAAAGTCCTAGCTTATTTAGGCGAAATATGTAATTATTAAATCAGCATTTTTTTTTTTTTTTTTAGTAAGTAGATGGATACCTTTTCAAATGTTGAATTCCTGTTTGTGTTTTTTATTTCATGGATGTAGATTTCATGGGCTTTGCCTCTGTTCCTATTGAGAAATATGCCTTACACCCTAGACTTCCTTATGTAATAATGCTGTTACACCTGTTCCATGGGTATCGCAGCTATTTTTCCAAGTTTATATTTTGACTTTTAATGTTGTATACACATGTCTTTTCTATGTTGAAAAATACTTACCTAGTAACATACTTAGGAGATAGTACCTGTAATCACAGCCTCATATTGTTTTAAATGCGAATTTGTATATATTCCTCAAATCCAAGAACTTTTTTTTGTAAATTTTTTTCTTTATTGATTTTAGAGAGAGGAAGGAGAGGGAGAGAGAGATAGAACCATCGATGAGAGAGAAATGAACTGGTTGCCTCCTGCACGCCCCCCACTGGGGATCAGGCCCACAACCTGGGCATGTGCCCTGACCGGGAATTGAACTGGCGACTTCTTGGTGCAGGGTCGATGCTCAACCACTGAGCCACACCTGCTGGGCTCAAATCCAAGAACTTTTGCATCAGTTCCCACATGATTAATATTTATTTATTTATTTGGAGGCACCCAGATAGAGTATTGAACACAGAACGTTGTTTTTAAGTTGTAATACGAATGTATTTTTCAATCAGGGTCTAGGGATACAGGGAATAGAAATCTTACAGGTAACAGAAAGGTCAGGTTGTCCACTGGGATGATTTTCATCTCAGGGGGACTGTCATCGAATTCAATTGCCGAGGCCTCTGGTTCTGCGTGAGAGGCAAGGAGGGGTCGTTGAGGGACTGGGACAGGGGTGTGGAGTGTCAGTGAGCCCGAGGCTGTTCCATCTGACGCCGTCGCCAGGTAAGCGGAGGCAGCTGTCTCAGCAGCAGACGTAACGCCCTGGGGCCCGGGCAGCAGGGGCCACTCCAGAGGAGGAGATGTGCTCCTGGAGACAGGTTCATATTTTCTCAGAGACGAAACAGAGAGAAACTGATGGTCCAGGAGAGTTCTGGTGATCGACAGTGTCTTATCCTAGGGCCTGTGCTTCGGACACATTTCCTGAGGTCTCAGCATCACCGGACCACGACACTGGAGATCACGGGCTCAGAACCACCACACCGTCACCATCCACAGTGTCTGGTCGGCTTCATGTGGGGTCCAAGTGCAGGTAGCAGTGTGGAGACAACACTTCCCTGTTAGCTGTGAGAACCTGCCGTCTGCTACCATGGAGACGCGGTGTTTACATGGCAGAGTGCCCTCCTCTTAGGAGTTCATTCTCTATCACCTACCTACCTACCTACCTACCTATCACCTATCTCTATCTGTCTGTCTATCTATCTATCTATCTATCTATCTATCTATCTATCTATCTACCTACCTACCTACCTACCTATCATCTATCTCTCTATATATCTATCTACTTATCTATCACCTATTTATCATCTATCTATATCTATCTATCTATCTATCTATCTATCTATCTATCTATCTATCTATCTATCATCTACCTATCATCTCTATCTATCTATCTATCTACTTATCTATCACCTATTTATCATCTATATCTATCTATCTATCTATCTACTTATCTATCACCTATTTATCATCTATATCTATCTATCTATCTATCTATCTATCTATCTATCATCTACCTATCATCTATCTCTATCTATGCATCTATCTACTTATCTATTACCTATTTATCATCTATCTATCTATTTATCTATCATCTATCTCTCTATCACCTATCTATCATCTGTTTATCAATCTATCTATCTATCTCTTTATTTATTATCTGTCTATCTATCATTTATCTTTCACTCTATCTATCTATCTATCTATCTATCTATCTATCTATCTCTTTATCTATTTATTATCTGTCTATCATTTATCTATCACTCTATCATCTATCTATCATCATCTATCTATCATCTATCACCTCTCTCTCTATCTCTGCCTATCTATCTATTTATTATCTATCAGTCTATCTATCATCTATTTATCTATAGTGGTTTCTTAATGCCTCCCATTATATTATTCTGCATGAATTTCTATCAATACATTGAGACTTGGAAGATTATTATATAGATTATATTATATAAATAATTATACAGTATTATATAGATATATTATGAAATAGGCTATAGGGTTAGAAGCCAGGGGCCTCATACATTCGAGCATTTTTATTAGGTTGCTCAGCTCCGGAGCCTCCCACACCTCTGGCTCCCAGGGACTGCGCCTGACAAGCAGGAGATTCGCGTCCACCGGGTCTGGAACCTGCAGGGGCTCCTGCTGCAGAGGGAATGAGTAAGTGTCCGTGCGTCTCGGGGTCGCGGCCTGATTACCTCACTCTTTCGTCTTTGTTTCCCCCAGTGTGTCAGCCTGGGCAGGGTCTCCATTTATCTCATGACAAAGCCCCCCAGTCACCTTCTGCCCCCCGGGGACGGCCTTCGTCTCTCCATCGAGCTCGTGCTAGCCCAGCCGAGGAGCCAATGTTTTATTGCAGCAGCATGAAATGTGGCATCACTCATAGATCCTGGCAGGAAATCAGTGGTAGTGGCAACTCGCTCGGCACAGCTGGGCAAGATGGACCGCCCCCCTCGACTGTGGGGAGTCATAATGGTGTAATGACGGCTAATGGCGAGGAGATGATGTACCCGAGGCCCGTGAATCAATCCGAACACAGGGATGGCTAATGGAATGCTCTGGGGATGCTGGAGTTGTTCTGAGGACTGTTCGCGGGCGTGTCTCTTACTGAATCATTACATTGTGTTGCATAAGCAGAAGTATAACAATGTGTCTATAGAGAGTCTCAGGAAGCTAACGCATGTGCAGGCCAGAAAACAAGGAAACAAAAGGCCCTTTCTAGGTTCCAAAGATTCAAGACAATTCTTTCTTGGCCTGGAGTTTATTCCTCATTTTAGGCATTTGCCAACATTTTAGCCTTGGCCTATTTTTTATAGGCCTTGAACAATGAGGTGTAATATTTAGAATAAGAGACTTGAGTTAAGTCAGATGTTTAAACAAACACCTTTGCATGTTCCAGTCTAGCCAATATTATTAACAATTCTGATATTACACTAGTTATGCTCTCCATACGCGCAAGATTCGTCTGTTTCAGATCTTTACCTTTGAGAAAGAATCAAAATGTGAGGTTTGAATACAACCAGCTCAGCGTGCGAGCAGACATCTCTAACGTGACCTCCGTAAGCACCGCCGGCTATGTCTGAAGAAGTGATAGAGGGCAGATTCTGCAAGGAGAGGCCCCCACATCCTGAGGTGATCTACTGGAGACTGGCACTTAACAGTCATGATTTATTATTTCAGAATTTCCCAAAACAATGTTTTCCTGCCTTTTCGGAGGTATGCGGTGAGGGTCAGAGGCTTCAGGACTACGACGGGGCATTTGCCCGGAGGACTTCTGAAAGACGCCCACATATAGGACTCCAACAGCTACCTTTCCGTGGTGGACGAGGAGGAATATGTGGGAGAGACTCCGGGGAGACCTCCTTGTGGTCTGTGCGTCGGTGGAGGTCTTTTCTGAGCTGTGGCTCCCTGTTCTCTAGAGAAAGGTCCCAGCTGTTCAAGCTGCCACGGACACGGGGAGAATGATGTGAGTCTTCCGTGGCCTGAGTGACCTACTGGCTTTCAGATGAGACATGTTGGGCACCTAGTTCTCTGACCTCAATGCACCAAAGTGTATCATCTTTGCCATTTATTACTCTTATTTTTTAATCCTCACCTGAAGATATATTTCTATTTATCTTCAGACAGAGGGGGATGGAGAGGTAGGGAGAAAAAGGAGAGAGAGAGGCATCGACCTGAGAGGGACACATCGACTGGTTGCCTCCCGCACGACCTCGACCGGGGCTGGGGACGAACCACAACCGATTCCTTGGCTGGAATCGAACCCATGACTCATTGGTCCACAGCTGATGCTCTGCCATGGAGCCAAACAGGCCAGGGCTGTGTCATCTCTGTTAGAATTTCCTTGAAGGGAGGGTGGAAATGACCTGCGGCCGTGGATGTCGAGGCGAGAATTACAGCAGCGTCATGGCCCGGAGGAACGGGCCGTGACTTATTACAAAAGCAAAAAGAAGAGCCCATGACTCAGAAAGCAGAATGAGTCACCACTTCCTGCAAAACCACATTCCCACAGCAGCAGAGACCAGGGGGACCGACCTGAGGTTTCTGGCAAAGATCATTCCAGAGGGGCCTGTCCACTTGTACCTGCCCCGACTCCTCCCCTTTGACGCAGACTCATTCTGCGCTGTCAGCCGGTTTTGCCTTGACCCCTTCCAGGCCCCAGCATGTGGCCGCAGTCACGCCAAGGACATTCTGTTTCCCCGGGTGACTGATGACGCGCCCTTGTCCCAGGCGTTTTATTACTGTCTTATTACTTACAAATCCACCCCATTGTAGCCAGAGATCAAAGCACGTGAAAATCCAAAGGGAACGTAGCTGAGATTTTTGTTTTTTGCAGCCAGGGTTCTGACTCGGGCTCCACGGGGCCCGAGGAGAGCCTCTGGTCACATAATCACGGACTCATTCTGCAGGGTTCCACGGTGCAAGACGATGACGACCACCTTTCGTGGCGGAAGAGGGTGCCGAGATGAGAGGGAGGGACTCCGGGGGCCTTCCTGCGGTCTCTGCCTGGGGGGGGGGGTCTTTCCGGAGCGGTGGCTCCCTGTGCTCCCAGAGGAAGGTCCCAGCTGGACAAGGAAGCGATGTCCAGGGTGAGGGCCGAGCACGTGCTTCCTATCCCCTCCTCCAATCAGCGACTGCTGGGCACGTTCAGCAGGTATTTGGCCTCCTTGCTCGTCAGCCACTCTCTGTGGGGTCAGAGTTAGGGACTATACTGGGATTTGCACCGCGACAAAAGGGGGCACTGGGACTGGAGGTATTTGAGTGTAACGCGCACGGGGAACGGCTGGTGAACCGCCTGAGACTGAAGATGGAGTGAGGTCCTCGGAGGTGGAGCTAACGATGTGTGCATCACCCCCCACGGAGGGGTGTGGTCTTCCCAGCAGGCGAGACTGCCCCAGGCTTTCCCTGAAATGTGACGAAGTCAGAGAGCGAGAGCTGAATAAGCAACATTTCAGGGGGAAATGTCTTACCTTAGGTAAATAAGGGTTCCTGAGTATCGACTCATTATTTAAGAGACCAGATAGGAGCTGTCAAGAAGAATGAACGTTCCTCTTTCTTCCAACTGATACACAGGTGCCTCATTTGTGGTATTTGCTTAGAAATAAATCACTGCCTAATTGTTCTATCCAAGTGAAGTTGTCATGTTTCAACAAAGGCCGGGACCATCAACCAAACGCAGACAGAATCTTTCCTCCTTCCCTGAAGTCCCGCTCCGGGGAGACCTGGGCCATGCTCGGAGAAGTGTCCGGCCAAGCGAACTAATTCCTGGAGGTCATCAATAAAGACATTGCCCCTCGCGATGACACAGAGCACCTTCCCGGAATGGCTGGGAACTGGCGATAACAAAGCCACAATAGCCCTGAGCTTAGAAACGGATTTGAATTTTGTTATTTTATATTTTGCAGTTTTTGCAGTTTTGAAGGTAAAAATGTGTCAAAGGGTAATATGTCTCAAGGACAGTCAGTGTTAAATCAATATCAATTAAATAGGCTTATTCTTATTTAACAAAGCACCGGAGTGTGGAGGAAGGGAATATGCCGTGACCGTTTTATTTTGCCGTCTGTCAGGTAAGGAAGACTTGAAATCCCCATACATCAGCATTTCTAAAGTGCAGCCAATTTTCAGCTCAGGTTGCTTGCCTAATGAAGTATTCGCAGGGTCTCGTTATGAGTTCCCGGAGATAAAGCTGTAGGACCGAGCAGGAGAGAGAGAGGCCGAGCACCTATAAAGACAATGGAAATACTGAGCAAGAAGAGAACGGAGGTTAGTTCTCGTAATCAAGTCAGAAACCCCGATGGCATGACCGCGCACGGGTTTGAGATAACAGGGACTACCTTTGCGGTGCAGCCGTGGAGGAAACACGAGTGGGCCCGCTGAAGTGTGGAAGGCAGACGAGCAGGCTTTGTGATCCCCTCCCATCCTTCCTGACTCATAAAAGCCGTAACGCACACGAAGAGGACAAGACGGAGGCTTGGAAGGTGACAGCACCTTTCCAGGGCGGAGACACCCCCACGGGGAGGTCGGTGAGACCTGGACCTGACTTCTGATGATGTCACTGGAAGCTGGGGACGTGGGGCCGGGGACAGCGGTGAGGACCGATCCCAAGACACCCGAGAACAAGCTCAGTGTGAACAGCCGAGACCCTTTCCCAGCCAGAGGACAGCAAACACCATCCGGAGCTCTGGGCAGACAGAGGCCCCTCCTGACAGTGTGGAATCACCCGCGGTGCTGTCCGGGGTGCTGAACCAGCAAGTTTAACCCTCTTCTCAACGAAGTCAGGATCCCTCACCGGGGGGCCACACCCTCTATCCCATCGCGTCTCCTTCCTCCTTGGGCACAGCACATCCAACTCGTGATACGTCTAAACTCCACCATGAACTTCAGAAAATTACGTACGTTTGGACTAATCCAGAAACCATCTTTTCTTTGTTGATCCTGGAGAGAGAGGAAGGGAGAGGGAGAGAGAGATAGAAACATCGAAGAGAGAGAACATCGATTGGCCTGCACGCCCCCCACTAAGGACTGGGCCCACTACCTGGGCTTGTGCCCTGACCGGGAATTGAACCAGTGACCTCTAGGTGCAGGGTCAACGCTCAACCACTGAGCCACACCGGCCGGGCAAAATACACATTTTTGTCATTTGTACCTCAGTAAAGCTGGGACAAAGAGGAGAAGTATTCCAGACCATTGTAAAAAGAACTGATGATATAATGCCTGGAACTGGGGAGAATCTTGGGGAAAGTATCTGGGACCCATGTCCTAATCTGTCAGACAGACACATGCTGCTCTCAAGCTTAGAAATGATGGTAACAAATAAGTAATGACTTCAGCTCCATTTCCCCCCACAATGTGATTTCTTAAACCTAAGGAAAGCATTTATAAGATGACATTATTTCAGGGATAAAATATTTTTAAATTATGTTTTTATTGATTTCAGAGAGAGGAAGGGGGAGGGGGAGGAGGATAGAAACATCAATTGGCTGCCTCCTGCTCACCCCCGTTGGAGGTCAAGCCCGCAACCTGGTCCAAGGGACGGACGCTCAACCAACTGAGCCACACCTGCTGGGCACAGATAAAACATTTACATGAAGCGTGGCAAACCATTGACTTTCACAATAGCAGCTTTTTTTAAATTATTAAATTCAAGTAAAGAATAAATGGTCTCTTGTTTATATTTGTGCGAATAAACATCTGGAAAACGAATACGAACAGTTTTAGGAGATGTAATTGTGACCCGCTCTTGAAAAGGGATGGGAATGGACAGGGGGCGGCTGTCACTTTTCATTCTCCAGACTTTATACGTTTCCATGTTCTCATACTCATATTGCATGACTGTTGGTCAACAGGGGCTATCTGAGCAGAGATCATAGCCCAAATTTTATCCTCATATTTGTACAACTTGTCATATTTGCATATTCCAATAGGTGATCCTTGGATTTGAATACTCAAAAATGTAAATATAGACTACAATGAACAATAAAAAGAATAAAACTAAAATTAAATAATACAATAAGTATCCAAAGGTTTAAAAATAAAAAGTAGACACAATAACATAAATCTCATATGATTACAGAAAATGAGTGGAGAGCGGGTATTTTTGAGATTTCAGTATATTTTAGGAATATAAGAATTTTAAGTCTCTTTGAAGTTACCAATACACAAATAAATAAAATTACCCAAGCACGTAAAATATATAATATAAAACTCACATGTAAAGGCTGATGTATAATTAAAACGTACTAAAGTTAATATTAAAATTCAAGCCCTGGCTGGTTTGGCTCAGCGGTTGGAGTGTCAGCCTGTGGACCAGAGAGTCCCAGGTTCAGTTCCCACTAGGGGCATGTACCACAAAAAAATAAATAAATAAAAATGAAACAAGAGCATATAAAACAAAATAAGACAAAAACTCAAAGGAATTAGGAGATTTAAAAGAATGAACTTGGGTCCTGGCCGGCTGGCTCAGATGGTTAAGTGTTGTCCTGATCCACCAAGTTTGGGGGTTTGATCCCTGGTCAGGGCACCTACAAGACACAACCAATAAACGCATGCGTAAGTGGAACAACAACACAGTGTTTCTCTCTGTGTTACTTCCCCTCTCTTTTCCTAAAACCAACATTAATAATAAAAAGAGTCAAGGCTCTTTCAAAGCAAAAATAAAAGACTAGATCAATACAGACTATGGTCCTAAAAATAAGATGAAAAGTGCTAAAATTATGAAATGGCATAAAAGAGAGCGACCAGGTAAACTTTAAAGGGAAAACCCAAACTAAAACAGTCCAGGATCACATCTCCTGGTGACGGTGAAGCGAAAAAGAGGCAGCAAGGTTCCAACCCCAGCTGCTTGTTTTTCAGGCCGAGGGCTCATCGGGGCAGGTTCAACCTGGACGATTTATTCTGTCACAGTTGTTCCAAAATGCAAACACACGCACCGAACCCCCCTCTCAGGGAGGAAACTATGACCCCAAAACCTGAAACAATAGAAGTCAAAGCCGCTCTGTGATAGGGCCGGCAGCCCTGATTCAGGTCGTCATCGATATACTCACCAGAGGAGAAAACGGGAACACACAAAAATAAAAAAATATTTAAATTTTTTTTCTTTCTTGATTTTAGAGAGAGAGGAAGGGAGAGGGAGAGAGAGATAGAAACATCGATGAGAGAGAACATCGATTGGCCGCCTCCTGCACACCCCCAACTGGGGATCAGGCCCACAGCCTGGGCATGTGTCCTGACCAGGAATTGAACCTGCGACCTCTTGGTGCTGGGTCAATGCTCAATCACTGAGCCACACCAGCTGGGCAAAAACTATATTTTAAGTCAATTGTATTATGAAGTACTGTTAAAGGTAAAAACATTCAATCATAAAGAAAATGAGGTAATGTCAATAACATGAAAAATAAGCTGACTATTACTGAAATCGAATAATAGTAAACAGTAAGTGCTTCAACATAAATAGGGGACCAGTGGTGGACAGCAAAACAGTAAATGAAGCAGCTGGGAAAAGTCTAAATTCTAACACTTCTAAGGGCTTCCCAGTATAAAAATAGTAGGATCAAAAAAGCGGCTAACGGTTACAAATTCAAAGATGCTGCTTCCTACTCGGAACCTCACATGAGCGGGAGGCCTGTTCCTGTTTCATTCCATCATTTATTTATTATTTATTTATCTATTTTAATCCTCACCCGAGGATATTTTTCTATTTTATCTTCAGATAGAGCAGGAGGGAGAGAGAGAAGCATAAATGTGAGAGGGACACATCGACTGGCTGCCTCCCGCACAGCCCCGACCAGGGCTGGGGACGAGCCACAGCCGAGGTCCGCGGTGTACTGGACAGCGATCACCTACATGTAATGGTGCACAACCTGTTTTGCAAATACATCTGGTTTCGCTGTGCTTGCATCTAGGGACAACTCCTGCTTAGGTTCAAAGACTGAAATTTTGGAAGAAAGTAATCCAAAAGAGGCCTAATTCTATACAGACTCTCTTCATTAGACGTATTTTGTGAATTCTCACTGAGACGGAAAAATGTAAGAATTTGCTCGGACGTCATTCTGCTCATAGTTTTAGGAAATATTGGAGCTTCAGCCAAAGGGTCTGTTGACCAGTAATCCCTCCAATGTGACTTTTTTGTTCGTCCCATCAATATAAACATAACGAGAAACTTCTGTACGAGTTAACTCGTGAGCGGTCAACAATTAATACGCCCCAATGACAAACACAACATTCCTTTTGAGTGGTCATTCGGACCAGGGGTGTGCTTGGTCACCAATCACCAGGAGCCTGGAGAGGGACACAGGACATTGGGAAAGAGACTCCCAGGGGTCAACACTCCCTAGCCCCCGAGGACAAGGACACACCATCAGCCACAAAAACTCCCGAAATGAAGGGCTTAAACTTCTAAATGTGCTTTGGGGGTTACCTGTGGGCTCCCAGTGGCTCACCACTTGCATTTCAAAATGCTTTGAGAAACTGCTAAAAACGATGGGATTTTTCTACAGGAAAAATGATGCAGATATTCATACAGGTAAGTTCTTTTTCAAAATGTCCATAAGGTTGAATTCCTGGAGTTCATTCCCGTCCCTTCCCCAGGACCCCACGCTGACCTTCTTTCTCCGTGGTGCCCTGGGGTAGGTCCGGATGGTGGCCTGCACAGTACCTCCTCCAGGAGGGCTTTGTCACATTGAGAGCAGGGTTAACGAAGAGTAACCAGAGAGGTCTGCTGGCCGGAGGCGGTCAGCGTGTCATCGCCCAGAGAAATCCATCCTAGGGGCGACTCTGGACGACAAGATCCACCAACAGGCCTGAGAACACTCACAGGAAGGAAACCACCTCCTGCTGGAGCTGGTGGGAGGCGGAGCCGACGTGCCTGTGGCTTGGCTGCTGCCCTGCATCTGGGCTGTGGTTTGAGGGGAGGAGCAGGGACTTGCGGTGATGCACCCCCCTTTCCCGGTGCCCGTCAGAGGTGGGCAGGCCTCCAAGAACGGGAAAAGCCCGATTCCAGCCTGCGGTACTGTCCAGCAAAACCTCCCGGAGAACAGTTCTCCTCGGGCTCTTGTCTTCTGACAGGTTTTGCTTTAGTCTCTGGAAGTGTTCACGGAGGAACAGGCCAGAAACTGTAAGGTGAGTGACATTAACTCCTCATTTCTTTCTCTCTTTTTCTTTTATCCTCACCCGAGGACATTTTTCCATCTTTCAGATAGAGGAGGGAGAGAGAGAGAGGAAGAGAGAGAGAGAGAGAAACATCGACGTGAAAGGGACACATTGAGTGGCTGCCACCCGCACGACCCATTCAGGGCCGGGGACAAACTGCAACCGAAGTACGTGCCCTTAGCGGGAACCGAACCCGGGTCTCTCCAGACCGCAGGCTGACGCTCTAACCGCTGAGCCAAACTGGCCAGGGCAACTCCCCATTTCTCTTAACCATTGGGTCCTTTGGGGCCAATTACATGATCCTGGGGTAAACAGAGTCATTTCCAGGGGGAGCCTGCACATTTCTGGAGCTCCGAGGCGTCCGACGACAGGGGTCTTTCCGCCAGCGAAGTAACTGCCCAGCGGGGTTAGAAGAGCTGGGTGTGGGCTCCACGACCCAGGAGCTCTTGGGGACAGGAGAAGACGAGGGGCACCTACTGACACCCGCTGTGCACGGCCCCCTCTGCCTGAGCCCGCCCCCCCTAGTCCTTAGAAAGTCACCCACCTGCAGGTGACGCGCCCTCATTTCCCAGATCAAATGCTTGTGCTCCTCCAGCTGCCCCCGGGGAACACGTCTCGGAGTCAAGCCCGAGGTCAGCTGAACCGTGGACAGTTCAGCACAGAAATGGGTTTCGAAGAGAAGTGTGCAGCCTGGTGTCCCTGACCTACTTTTCTGCATCCCCTGCACCACGCACAACTGAGCGCTGGGTGTTGTATGTAAACGAACCTAAGAGCCTGAGGGGGTCTGTGCACCAGAGCCTCAAGGTGCCTGCGGCCGTTTGCTGTCCCGCAGAATGGATGTCACGTCCGTTTCCCATGGCCGCCCAGAGAATAACAGCAGAGAGCTAGCAGGCACCCTAGCACGTGGAGGTCCCCCGACGCCGGCGTCTCCTGAGAGAGTCCGAGCTCTGGGCTCTGTCCGGCCTGATGGCTCCTTTCACCGAGACGTTCACTCAGTCGGGGTCGGCGGGACGACCTGCACTGAGTGCAAGTTTGGGAGCCATGTGGGGGAGCTCTGTGCCCTAGGAGCTGAGCATCCACGGGCATGGACACACAGAATTACTTTAGCAGCGATTTGGACGCAGCGAGGCTGCCCTGGGACACGAGGGAGGACCTCCGGGGAGGCCACACCTGCGCTGTCGGATGACTGAGAGGGTGTCCTTGTGGAAAAGGGGAGGGGAGGTGTCCCCCGGTAGGACGTCATGAGGAGAGTGGAGACGGTGCTGCCTAGGAGCTCGGGGTGGTGGGCAGCAGAGGCCTGGCCGGTGACGGGGACACCCCAACGCGCCCTGAGCGTTTGAGCCTTCGGCTGCGGTCACTTTGTTGTTGTTGCCCCTTGGGTCAGAACATGCGTCTTACCGGGAAGGAGGGCCGGTGTGGGAGACGGAGAAAAGGGTGCGTCCCCAGAGACAGGGGTGGCGGAGACGGCTGGGTTGGTGACCTCGCACCGTTTGAGAGAAGGCAGGTCTGAGTTGCAGTCAACAACCGTCCAACAGATCGAGCTATGGTTTGTGGCAGAAAATAGGAAGAGCTACCAAACCCTTGGCGACCTTCAGTCTGACCTCTGTGTCGAGGAGCCTGTCTCCGTTCTGTCTGTCCACGCTGCTCTTCAGAGTTTGTATGTGAGTAACGTCATACGTGGCTTCCTTGACTGACTCTCTTCGCTGAACAGAGCGCTCTAGGCCCAGCCAGGCTGGCGCGAGGCAGGCCGTCATTCTCCTTTAGGGCGATGTTCCCTGACGTGCACGTGTACCACAGCTTTTTTATCTGCTTGTCTACTGACGGGCGCCTGGTTTGCTTCCATAACGGGGCTACTGTAAATCATGCTGCACGAAAGAGGGGTGCACACACCATTTCAACTCATGGTTGGGGTTCTTCAGATAGAGCCTCAGAAATGGAATTGCTGGGTCACAAGGCAGGTTCATTTTTAACTTTTTTGAGGAAACACCATGTTGTTCTCCACAGTGGCTGCACCAGTCTGCATTCCCACCAGCAGTGTGCTAGGGTCCCCTTTTCTCTTGTTTGATGATGCGGTGATAATAGCTATCGCCCTGGTTGGGTCCCTGGTCCCTGTCGGGGTCATGCGGGAAGCAACCAATCAACGTGTCTCTCTCACACTGATGCTTCTCTCTCTCCCTTTCTCTCTCCCACTCTATCTAAAAATCAATGGGAAAATAGCCTCGGCTGAGGATTTTTAAAAACAGACAGAAAAAAAATAATAGCTGTTCCGACAGTCGTGAAGTGGTATTTCATTGTGGTTTCAATTTGCATTTTCCTAATGATTAGTGTCTAATTAGTGATGTATGTCCTCTTTGGAGAAGTGTTTACTCAGGTAACTGGATTTTTTCTTCGGTGCTGAATTGTATAACTTCTTCATAAATTTTGGTTATGATCCTTTCATCAGATTTCTCATTGGTGGGTATGTTCTCCCATTCAGCGGGTCATCTGTTAATTTTGGTGATGGTTTTCTTTGCTGTGCACAAACTTTTTAGTTCGATGAAGTCTCATTTGTCTATGTTTTCTTTTGTAATATATAGATATTAACATAGAGAAATGTTCCAGATTTTACTGCCTACGCTTTATTCTAAAAGTGTTATGGGATGGAGTCTTACATTTAAGCCTTTAATGTGTTTGGAGTTTATTCTTGATATGGTGTAAGAAGGTGGTCTTTCTATTTTTTTTTTTTTCGCATGTATCCAATTTTCCATACTATTTATTGAATAGACTGTTTTTATCCCATTGTCTATTCCTGCCTCCTTTGTCAAGTAGTGATTGACCTGAATTATTTCTTGCTTTCCTTGATCTTATTGTTAACCTATTCATTTTTAAGTGACTTAGCATTCTTGTGCTTTTAAGTTTTTTTTACTTGTGATTGATTTCTAGTTTCACAGAGTTATGGTCAGAGGAGATGCTAGTTATGCTTTTAATCCTATTAAATTGATTGAAACTTGTTTTGTGTCCGAACAGGTGGTCTATCCTAGAAAATGTTCCAGGTGCACATGAAAATAATATATATTCTAAGGCTTTAGGGTGAAATGCTCTGAACATATCAGTTAAATTCATCTGATCTCATGGGCCAGGTACGACCACCATTGCCTTTGAATTTCTGCCTGGAAGGTGGATGCCTTGATGTCAATGGTGTTAAAATCCTCTGCTATGATTATGTTACTGTCAATCTCTCCTTTATGTCCACGAGTCTTTATTTCATATATTTAGGCGCTTCCATGTTGGGCGCATAAATGTTTACAAGGGGTACACCCTCTTGTTGAATTGAGCCCCGTATTATTCTGTAGTGTCCCTCTTTGTTTCTTATTATGGCCTTTGTTTTGAAGTCTATCTTGTCTAAGTATTGCTAACACAGCTTTTGTTTTTTGTTTTTGTTTCCATTTCCATGAAATATCCTTTTCTATCTCTTTACTTTTAGTCTGTGTGTATCTTTTGTTATGAGGTGGGTCTCTTGTCGACAGCATATATACGGACCTTGATTCCTTCTTTATTCAGTTACCCTGTGTCTTTTGATCCCCACATATAAGCCATTTTTATTTAAAGGGATGGTTGGTAGGTACATATTTATTGTCATTTTATTCTTTATAACTGTGTTGTATTTTCTTTTTCTTTCTTCTTAAATAAGACTCTAACATTTCTTAGAGTGGTAAGAAATGTCATCGAGTGGCTGCCACCCATAGGACTGACCAGGGCCGGGGACAAGCTGCAACCGAGGTACGTGCCCTTAGCGGGAACCGAACCGGGTTCTGGTGGTAAGAAACTCCTTAAGCCCTGGCCGGTTTGGCTCAGCGGTTAGAGCGTCGGCCTGCGGTCTGGAGAGACCCGGTTTGGTTCCCGCTAAGGGCACGTACTTCGGTTGCAGTTTGTCCCCGGCCCTGGTTGGTCGTGCGGGTGACAGCCACTCGATGTGTCCCTTCACGTCGATGTTTCTCTCTCTCTGTCTCCCTCTCTCTCCCTCCCACTCTATCTGTACAAAAAATGGAAAAATGTCCTCGGGTGAGGATAAAAAAAAAGAAACTCCTTAAGTTTTTTTCTTGCCTGGGGAGTTCTTTATTTCTTCCTCAATTTAGAAAAAGTTTGGGTTTTTTATTATCGATTTTAGAGAGGGAAGAAGGGAGAGGGAGAGAGAGAGAGAAACATGGATGAGAGAGAACATGGACTGGCCGCCTCCTGCACGCCCCCCACTGGGGATCAGGCCCACACCCTGGGCACGTGCCCTGACCGGGAATCAAACCAGTGACTTCTTGGTGCAGGGTCGACGCTCAACCACTGAGCCACAGCAGCCAGGCTCTCCCTCAATTTTTATTTTTTATCCTCACTCGAGGACATTTTTCCATTTTTTGTTCAGATAGAGTGGGAGGGAGAGAGAGAAACATCGAGGTGAAAGGGACACATCGAGTGGCTGCCACCCATAGGACTGACCAGGGCTGAGGACAAACTGCAACCGAGGTACATGCCCCTAGCGGGAACCGAACCCGGGTCTCTCTGGACCGCAGGCCGACGTTCTAACCGCTGAGCCAAACCAGCTAGGACTCTCCCTCAATTTTTAATGCTGGGAAAGTAATCTTGTTCATAGATCCTTGCTTTTCATCCCTTTGAATATTTCAAATCAATCACTCTGGCCTGAAGTATTTCTGTGGAGAAATCAGCCGACAATCTTATGGGAGCCCCCTTGTCGGCAACTAATTCTTTTTCTCTTTCTGCTGCTTTAAGATTCTCTCTTTCTTTAACCTTTGCCATGTGAATGACGCTGTCTCGGGTGGGCCCCTCGGGTCCATCTTGTTTTTAGTTCATCTCTTCAGATGAATTCTGGATCCTCTGCTCTCTTCTCTCCTGCTGGCCTTGTTTGATGAGGTTGTTTCTAAGTTACCTTAAACTGTTCTCAGGAGTGTTTATTTCTTTTTGTTGTTCTGCCTGAGTGTTTTCTGTGACCTTGTCTTCCGAATCCCTGAGTGCTTCTTGCAACCTAGTGCTTATTCCTCCCAGCGTCTCCTTCATTCCAGATCCTGTGTTCTTCATGTCTGGCTGGTTTTTTACGCTTAACAGGTCTTTTTTTTTTTATCCTCACCCGAGGACATTTTTGCATTTATCTTCAGACTGAGCGGGAGGGAAAGAGAGAGAAACATCAACGTGAGAGAGACACATCGAGTGGCTGCCACCCACACGACCCCAACTGGGGCTGGGGACAAACTGCAACCGAGGTACGTGCCCTTAGTGGGAATTGAACCCGGGTCTCTCTGGTCCACGGGTTGATGCTCTAACCACTGAGAAACCAGCCAGGGCCCCTTAGCACGACTTTTAAGTTCTCACTGGTCTCATCTCTTCTTCTCCTAGGTTCGTTGAACATCTTTATGACCATTGTCTTGACCTCCGTGTCTCGTAGATCCATTGCCTCTATTTCATTTTGCTATTTTTCTGACGATTTCTCCGGTTCTTTCATTCGGGGCTGTTTCTTTGTCTCCCCATTTGGCTACATCTTTGTGTTTTTTTGTGTATTACGAAGAGCTGTTATGTCTCCCTGTCTCGGGAGTTGGCCTCATGTAGTCGGTGTCCTGTGGGATCAGGGTGCGGTCTGGCTGGCCACCTGCTCTGGGTCCTTCAGGAATGCCCCGTGTGCGTGTTAGGCGAGCCCTCCCGCTCCACGTGAGTCTTGATGTCATCAGCCCATTCATGCACGGGGCCAGCCCAGGCGGGCTGACTGTGAGGCTGATGCAACCACCGTGTACGCGCTGCCGCTCAGGGCTGGCCACACAGCGTGGACTCGCCTGCTGAGACCTCCCTTTGGTGTGCTGCTCCCGAAGCTGCTTGGATCCGCTCTGCTGTGGCCTGCAGCTCTCCACTGGGTGCATGGTTATGGGGCCTCCTGGGAGGGACTTGGTTCTGGTCAATGTCAGACACCATCTGTGCGTGTCCCTGAACAATCTCTTTGGAGCTACAAAGTGGTGCACAGCCTGTGGCTTCCTCTGCTGGCACTGGGGGTGCGTGGAGAGAAGGAGGCCTGTTTCCATCAGTCCAAGCCCAGGGCACAGAGCACAGGCCCAGGGCACCCCCGAGACTCACGTCCACCTGCCGCCACCTGCTGGCTGCCCGTGGCTCAGTCACTGACAAGGCCTCTGGTGTATTCCAGTCGCAGGAGGTGGGTTCTCAGTCTCCGGGCTGGGACAAGTGGTGTTCAGCAAACTTCCACCCACAGGCGCCAGCGGACCTGTGTGGTGGGGTCTGGGGAGTCACCAGGGTGAAGCCAGCAGAATGTACGGGGTCCAGACAGCCCAAGGTCCGACCGTGCGAGGGCTGCGGCCCCAGTTCCAGAGTCACTCACCTCCGCCTGTCCTGGCTTCTGTCGGGGCCTCCGTGAGCCCCAGACGGCAGGGAAGGGCCTCAGAGTCGGAAGGCTGAGGACCCCGGAGTCCGGGGGTCGGGGAGTGGACATCACAGGACGGGGAGGTGCAGGTCCAACTCAGAGGCAGGGGCGGGAATGGCCCATCTCAGAGCCAAGCAACCCACCACCGACACCTGAGTCTGCCCGACCGCGACGCCCCAGGTCCAGGCTGCTGCTCGTTCATAAGGTGTGAGCTTCGCAGGGGGAGGGGCGACCGGGAGTCTGGACGGGGGGGGGGGGGTCTTGCATTTCTTCACGTTGATGTTGTATGCAGAGGACAGATCACCCCAAACAGGGGTCTGTGGTGTGGGAGGAGGACTCAGCACAGAGCCCGTGGTCCCCGTCCTTTCTGCTCTGCCCCCAGAGACTCAAGCTCCGGTCTCTCCTCACGCAGCTCTGCCCGCTCTGCCCTCCCCCCTCGGCATCTCCAGCTGGGTCCTGGGAGGAGGCGAGTGTAACTTCCACCTGCTCTGCCGCCTTGAACTTCCCCCAGACGACTTCTGAAAGGAGCTTTCTCTACGCAGATGAAAAGGAATCTTACCTTTGTGGGGTTTTTTAAATCGAGACCCCTGCTAAGGCCTCTTTCCAACAGAACCTGTCTCGATTCTTCATGTTTTATTACCATAGTCATAGTGTTATGACTGGTAAGGGATGAACATTGTCCCCACGAGGCTCCTGTAAGGAATGAGTACGGTACATGAGACAATGCTCACTGCGCAGAACCAGGAAGTCCGCCTCCTTGTCACCCTTCCTCCTTCCTTCCTTCCTTCCTCCTTCCTTCCTTCCTTCCTTCCTTCCTTCCTTCCTTCCTTCCTTCCTTCCTTCCTTCCTTCCTTCCTTCCTTCCTTCCTTCCTTCCTCCTTCCTTCCTTCCTTCCTCCTTGACGATGTAGACGGTGAGGGAGACCTAGGTCCAGCTAGGGCTTTGCACAAGCGGTGAACGTGTATCTACCAAAACCTACGCACTGAGATAACAGGGCGGGCCCTGGCTGGTTTGCTCGGTGGTTAGAGCGTCAGCCCGCAGACTGCAGGGTCCCGGGTTCGACTGCCGTTTGTCCCTGGCTGTGGTTGGGGTCGTGCGGCTGGCGACCAACAGGTGTGTCTCTCTCACATGAATGTTTCTCTCTCTCTCCCTGTCTCTCCCTCCCGCTCCCAGCCAAGTCTCCTGGGTCTAATACACCGTTCACTGCCCAGCGGTGGAGTGAGCACACTGTGGGGGCATGACCCAGAGCCCCCAGGGCAAGAAACAACATATTGATCTGATAGAGCAAGTATTGATTTGTAATAGGTATTTTCTATGTGATATTAGGCGTTAAAATGTATTGGAAAATAATTTTCTCTTTAGTCCCAGTTGATATTATTTTTTTTTATTAATTTATTTTTGTTACAGAGGTTTCTACTTTCCCCCCTAGACAGTATTGTGGTCTGTGTCCATGGTTACATATACGTGCATGTAAGTTCTTTGGTCCTCCTGTGAGGTTTGTCAGCCTAAACCATACTTCTTTCTATGTCTCTGGGTCTGTTTTGTTCATCAGCTTATTTTGTTCATTATGTTCCACAGGTAAGTGAGACCACATGGTATTTCTGTTTCTCTGATTGGTTTATTTTGTTCAGCATAATGGTCTCCAGGTTCCTCCAAGTGTTCTCAAAGGATAAGAGATCTCTCCTTCTTACAGCTGCATAGTACTCCACTGTGTAGATGTACCACAGCTTTTTTATCCATTTGTCTACTGATGGACATTTGGGCTGTTTCCAAATCTTAGCTATTGTAAATAGTGCTGCTACAAACATGGGGGTACATATGTTCTTTCTGATGGTGTTTCACACTTCTTAGGGTATATTCCTAAAAGTGGGGTCACCTCACACCTGAATGGCAGCCATCAACAAATCATCAAACACAAGTGTTGGCGAGGGTGTGGAGAAAGGGGACTCTAGTGCACTGCTGGTGGGAATGCAGACTGGTGCAGCCACTGTGGGAAACAATATGGTGTTTCCTCAAAAAATTAAAAATCGACCTGCCCTTTGACCCAGTGACATTATCAACAGTTGCCTGAATGTGTTGTGCGCAAAGCCTATGGCCGTCAGTCACTGTGCTACTTTGTGTTTCTACAACTTATTTACAAAATAAGAAGGACGATTATCCCAGCTCGGGGACGAGGACACAGGTCCCGGGAAGACGAGCTGACTTTCACTCCACAAGTCAGTTTCAGGGCCAGGATGGGGTCTGCGCAGCTTCAGGGTTCAGACCGAGAGGCTGACTTAGCCTCGTTGCAGACCCCTTCTCTGCTTGCTTCCAACTCAGGGGCTCGCGTGTTGGAAAGGCCAGTGGGGCTGGATTTCTATGTCCGGCTTTTCACTTTCTAGCTGCGTCACCGCAGGCCAGTGACTGCATTTCTCTGGCTCGTGTCCTCACCTATACACGGGGACAATAATGCCCACCTTGGCGATGCAGGTGTTAGATGATATAAGATAGGAAACGTCTTAGCGAGAAAGGATGCTAAGTTATGACCGTTCCTAATTTTCTTTCCTTTTATCACGTTCCCCCCGAAAAGGTCATCCATCCTCCTGAACACCCCCAGTAAGAGGGACCTCGGCATTTCTCTTGCTCCGGCCCATCACAGAACACCCTGATTATTAGCGTCGGCCCTGAGTAACGAGATGCTCACCTGAGGTCAGTTCTCTGAGTGGACACAGCCCAAGTCTATTCCAATTTCACAGGCGGCCCCTTCACATTATAAAGACAATGCTCATGACGCCTGTGTTTTTCTTCTTCAAAGCAAACACCGGTCGTGACTTCAGCTCATTCTCAAGTGGGAAGCCTGTCGAATTCCATCAGCAGGCGTCTCAGCGCGTTGATGGGGACGTGTGTCAACCTCTCTTTCGATGGTTTTATTTCCCAAGAAGCAAATGCTCACTACAGAAGAGAGAACACACCGGCTTAATACAATGGGAAGAATGACTGCGGATGCAGAGCTCAGTCCTTTGTGGCCACCCTGGGGATCTCACACCCCTGCTGTCAGAGTCGCCGGCACCTTCCTCTGACATGTGCCGCTGCTCTCGCCGGAACAGCTGCCCTCGCCTGGCGCCAGGTGACCAAGGTACCTCGTCTTAAGTGACGCGGTCGAGATCACTGAGAGAGGGAGGGAGAAAGCAAGCCAGACCCTCCAGAGGATGTAGACCACGCACTAATCTGACTCACTGGGCGCTGCCATGATCTCGAATCACAACTTCGCTGCAGTTCCATTGAATTTGTGCAAAGGGAAATTTCCTTCCCAGAGCCTTCAAGAAATTAGATCGGGCCTGTTTAATTTGGCATCCACTCCCCAAATCTCGGGTCAGAGGAATCAAAACATATTCTCTCAAGTCATTTCCCATGACGATCTTTTCAGACCCTCACACGGGTGTCCTGGGGGTTGTCTTGTTGGAATGTGAGCTGACATTGTGACTTCGTACTTGTCCTAGTGCTGAAAATGATAAGTGTATTCACTTCCTAGCTTCCGGTTCCCAGCCCGCTCATGGTTTCAAACACCAGCATGTCTCGAACATTTAGGGGGACAATCCCCAGTACGGGCGTCAGTGCCCTGATTCCCTCCCCAGGGCAGGGTTCACAGTCTACACGTGCTCTATAACGTCTGTGCAGAATATACGACGGGAAGTGCACACGGCCTCTGCTAGCGTCTCAGCTAATGTACTGCGTCTGCAGGCACACGCAACCAGTGGAGGTGCAGAGAGAACGGGTCGTGAGGTCTGGCCGTCCTCATTGTCCTCGAGGCTGAATTAGCTCCTGTTTTCCACCAGATCCGTCTGCGGTACTCACCGCTAGCAGCCGGGATTCTAACTGTACACTGAGCCGAAGGTCGAGCCCAGGTGTGCAGCTGACGTGTGAACCGTCCTCCTACCCTGCGATCCGCAGCTCATAACAGAGGGAAGGGACCTGGACGGAAGGAGCGGAGCAGAGAGTCGGTGGGGTCCCTTGGGTAATTAGGGTTGGACCGTCATGGCTCAACATTCCCTCTGTTGTCTGTTTCTCTTTTCCTCGGAAAAGGGTGTGGACGTCAAGACACGTTGTGATCGCTGGGAGCCAGGCTTAGCTCCTGGCCCTTCGTGGGTGCTCAGCGGGTGTTTGTTGAATGAATGACGCATCTCATACAGAACGAACGTCGTGTGACTTTCTTCGCTTCGCGTCTTCTCCACGTCTGTCTGCTTTCTCCCTCCTTCCCTGTCAGGGTCTGCGAGGTGTTCTTGGAGGTGCAATGCTGTTCGTCTGCTCAGGGGTATGTCTCAGAGACTGGCGTCAGCAGTGAGGCCAGAGGCTAAGATTAACCCATGGCAAGTGACGCAACCTCAGAGCCCGTAGGGGTGGGCGAGCGGACGCCTGGATGGAAGAGAAGGCTCCGTAGGCCAGAGCCAAAGATCAGGGTTCGCCCACGGAGGGACTTCAGTGTTTGTTGTGAATGAGGTTTGTTGTGTTTGTTTAATTAATTCATTTATTTTTGTTACAGATGTTTCTCCTTTTTCCCCCCATTGAAACCGTCCTCCAATTCCTGCCCCCCCCAACTCTACCTTTGTCTGTGTCCGTGGGTTATGCTTATACACATAGGTTCTTTGGTTTATCCACCCCCCCCCGTGCCCCGAGGCTGATGCCTTTACGCACACGACACCCTGCAAAGCTGTCTTTGTTTCTTTAGCTCAAAAATCAGAGGCAGAGTGAAGATTGTTGAAAACCAAGCTGCTAGGACTGTAAGGTCGATAAGAGGGTGAAAAGCCAGAACGTTTCACGTAAGGAGAAGGAAATCACTTCAGGAAAATGTCGCACTGGGGGCCCCTGACCGCTTTCCGACCCTGCCCAGGCCACCTGGGCTCCAGGCGACATTCTCTCTCCGGCTGTAGAGCCGCGTTCGCAGAGGCCGGCCCTACAGGGCTGAGCCAATACCGCCGGCAAAGCACCTCCGAAAGCACCGAGTGAGCTTTGCCTTACATCCAGCCGGCTCTTCATCCCCCCGAGAGGTGTTCGGTGTTTGTTCTGCTTGTGCGAGGCTGTGGTCTGCGTTCCGGGAGCTCATGGAAAGTGCTTATGTCCCAGAGGCCCCACCCCAGGCCGAAGGAGAGATGCTGGACCTCGTCCCCGAGACTCCGGGGTCCCAACTGTTCCCTCGGAGACTCAGCCGGTTTTCTTTCCTTCGGGCAAGAGCGTCAGCTGAAGGGCACGTGAGCTGAAGAGCACGCGGCCAGTCAGCTGAGGGAGAGTGTCCCCGTCCCGGCCACCTCAGCGCTCAGTCGTCAGCACCCCGGTCCCCTGCCTCCATCACCCCGCTCGGCCCCATCGTGCTGACTGACTCCAGATGTATGTCCGTCCAGCGGCAGAGACAAAATCAGTGTGAGCGATGTTTCCCTCCCAGGAAGACGACGTGGTCACAGTTTCCCTCTTTGGGAGACATGCCCCCCTTTCCAGAGGAGGAAGGACACTCACACGGACTTTCTCTCTGGTCCGCAGAGCGACCCATCGTCCTTCCTCCCTGCGTCCTGCTCCTTCCCAGGGGCCACTGCTCTCTCCACGAAGGGAGAGGTCAAGCCAGTGGGGTCAAGGCTCTGGGGGTGGTAGACACTGTTGAGAGAGCAGAAGAAGGTGCACAGGCAGAACTAAGATGAAGTGCCTGGGATAAGTCGGCATGAAAGGCAGAGGGTTTGTGGAAGATTTCTTAGGTCTTTCTTTTCGGAGAAAGATAACAGCTTTTAAAATAAGTAAAACTCTCTCCAAGGTCTGAGAGACCCCGTGATCTGTCTTTGAGCTCGGAGGGGTGACGTCCCTGTAGCTGTTTCAGCGGAGGTCTTCATCGTTCGTTAAACAAAGGGGAGGGACCCGGCACGGGAGAGAAGAAAGAGCCGAGTGCGCCGCACGCCACCGAAAATAGCCCAACATAAGTTCTTTATCCTGCAACTCTGAGAGCTCATGAAGTCGGTTTTCAAAGCAACGTTTTATTGCTCAATCTAGTGAGAAACATTTAAATAATAACCACGGGAGAAACGGCAACTCAACTAACGACACTGAAACACCAGGGCCATTGCACGGAGATGCCCACCACTGTTAACTGAGCCTTGTTCTGTCTCGGCGAGGGGGTCCTTGCAAATGCACGTGTCCCTGTCTTTGGGGTCACAGGGCACACGGTGAAGTGTCAGGAAATCTCCAGGTGCACCTGCACCGTTCACAGACTGATTGGTGTTACAGGAAGAAGATTTTAGACAACAGGGGCGTTGATTGCTTGTTATGAGATGTGAGTTGTGATAGTGAAGGTGGGAGGGAAGAGAACCCGAAAGAAAATGGGGTTCGTATTGCAGTTTGACAAACAGCCTCATTCCTACAGTCTCACTGAAGACTTGTTCACCGCAGCTCCGGCTCCCGTAGGTCGACAGGCTCAGATTCGGTCCCGAGGGAGCCGGGTCTGGGAGACCCCAAATGTTCCCTTTCTGAATTTCATTGCGCCGATGCCTCGCGTGGCCATGGCAACCGGAGTGAACGCGGGTGCTGGAGAAAGTCACCAGGGTGAAGTGATTCTGGGAACTCTGTCGGGGTCCATGTGCCTCTACAGCTTTCTTGTCAGACTGCCTCTGGGTGGCAGATGGGAATGTTTACCTTCTCCCCTGTTTTTCTCACCATTTTCTCCGTGTCGCAAGTCCCACAACAGAGAAGGGGAACAGGATCAAATGTGAGCACAAGCCGTACCTGGGCAGGTGAGGGAGGTCGGGCAAGAGGGGGTAGAGGGAGTGAGAGAGAGAGGAGCTGTTGATTTTAACCAGAGTTGGCTTCGAATTACAGCCACACAGTGACGTAGTTATCAACCGCTCAGATGCTGGTGTGTCTGTGTATGGGGGTGGGGTGGGGCGCACAGGCCTAAGAGCTGGGCTGCAGCCCAGGGCCTTGGAACCAGAGCCCAGGCCACCCCCTCTCCAGGCGCCCAGTTATATCGGCCATGCGAGGTCTGCAGGACCCCACAATGGATACGAGATCTCCCCAGAAGAAGCAATTCCTCCTTGGCGTGGGTGGGACTTGATGAGAAGACACAGCTAATTTAGCAAATGTTTCCAGCCATTTCTCTCTGAGATGAGCTTTCTTCTGTGAAACATTATCGTACGACTCCCCCTCGCCACCCAGCAACGAGGAAAGCCTGGTATTCATGCAGAAAACATCTTTCTAAGTGTGAGATGAAAGCTTCTTAAATAGGGCCCAACCACACACAGATCCTAACAGCAAGCTGATGATTTTTACAACATTATCATTCGATTTTTGTTCATTAAGAAATGCACATATAGAATGAAAATTCAAAATACAAAAATATATTTGCGATACATACAAACCACTCCTCCTCCAAAATAAATAATATACAGGATAATATAAAATTCTATAAATTTCCGGGCCAGTGTGACTCAGTGGTTGAGCATCGACCCTGCACTAAGAGGTCACTGGTTCGATTCCTGGTCAGGGCACATGCCCAGGCTGTGGGCCTGATCCCCAGTGGGGGGCGTGCAGGAGGCGGCCAATCGATGTTCTCTCATCGATGTTTCCATCTCTCTCTCCCTCTCCTTTCTTCTCTCTCTAAAATCAATAAAGAAAATTTTTTAAAAATTATACTGGTCACTAAGAAAACAAATAAGCTGGGCAGAGAAGGATATCAGCAAAGCTGTAAACAGAATGTTCACAGAAAAACCTGAATAACCAGTATAGACGTGAAAAAATCCTCCATGTCATCTAGAGTCCAAGCATGTCTTTCTCTGGATGACATTCCAGTCAAAGTCTTGGTTAATAAAATCACAATTGGTAAGTAGCTTTATGTGCCTGTTATGAAGAAATCTGATTTCCCCTGGGATTTATGCAAGCGAATATACAGCCACGAAAATAACAATACTCACTTATTAAGAGTTTCTAAATTCTAGAGGGGTAAAGTAGGGAGAAAAATATCAATGCTTTAATATTGCTTATCAAAGTACAATTTACCAAACTGCTTTAAAATTTAAGTTTCCTTCTGTCTGAGAAACAAAAAGATAAAAAATCAGCAATAATTTCAACAAAAAGTTACAAAAACTACAATTATCTTCATTCAATCTCATACTCAATTTTTATTTATGCTGAAAACTTTCTGGTATTTCCATAAATTCAGTTATTCCTTAGAGTTCTATAAGTTTTCATTCAATTCAAAAGTATGATCTGAAAATGTGTTCTCAGAAATTTATATTTTAGGATAAGTCAGAAGATGTAACGTTTTTACCAATGCATCAGAGTAAAACAATGACTGTCTCTAAATGACAAAAAAATACTTAAAGTGACAATGTTATAAATCCGATTATAATGTAATTGACAAGGGAATTTGCTTATTTTGTAACAACGTTTTAAGATAACAGAATTATAAATGAAAGCACATCAGACTAAGAAATCAATTCATCTGTTCCTCACTGTCAATTGTACGTGACGGTCCTTTGGGGAAATTACAAATGGTTTTGAAAAATCACAGGGAGCTTTCTGGCCTTCTCATTTGTCATTAAAATTACCACTCTGCTTTATTATCTATTGTGCCTTTCCTTTTTCTTTCTTATTTTTTACCTCGCTTCCATTCCCTTTTGGAATATTCCTATTCCAATATCCTTTCTTTTTGTTAAATCTCCTTTTTCACCTTTTCACTTTCTCAGTTCTTTCTCATTTTGCTTCTTCCCTCTACAGAATTCTTCTTCAACTTGCATAAACCCTCTGCAATATACACAAACCTTCTGAGACTTTCCCAAATCCTCTGCAACTTTCCTAGTCCCTCTTAGGTTGTTTCTTCTCAACTCATTCAGAAATAACCACTTTTAGAACAACCCACTTTTTCCCATAACATATTTTATTTGCAAATATATACATTTTCCCAACCTAATTAGATTCTTAATTCTTAGGAAGTCTAATATTTAGTGACAACTAAAAGCAAGCAATTAGCATTCCTTAAATTGGCAAATTTATGAACAGCTTTTATAACTTTCATAACAGGATTTTTCACTGGCAAATATATTCATATGTTCAAGAGGCATAACAGAGAGGACATAACCATAACTTTTAGGGGGCAGGAAAAAGGTGGGGGGATAGCAGGCCCCTGGCTTATTCCTGGGACTGCAGCAACTCCCGAGCCTCCCCAGTTTGGATGTAAAGGTACCATTTTTTCCTTTACAAGGGGAGTGCCGTACCTCCGGCTCCTGAAGCCTGCCTATGGGCACCTCTGCAGCTCGGACTCTCCAGAAAGAGGACTTGGAGCGTTTCAAAGACTCGTGTCCCCATATTTTTCTTTCTGAGTAGAAACCTTATGATGTGACAACATGAAAACTTGATAAGAGATATTCTTCCTGTTGACCAGACCTTTGGGAAAAGAATTCTAATTAGTCATTGACTTACATTGACTGGTTCGCTAAAATACAACATAATAGGCTCTCTGATGAAATTGAGACCAAGACGCTTGTTTTCAAACAGCAACAAAAACAAAGTCTAAGTCAAAGAAAAGGTAAAACAAATGAGTTGCAAAGCAACAATAATCAAAGCAAGTCCCCAAACCATAAGAAAATAAGCAAAGTGTTGGCAGAGATGCACAAGTAGCCCAGTCAGCCAAAGATGGTCCTAATGGACTATCTATCTTTTGGGACAAGGCTACCTGCACCCATTTTCAAACAATTTAAAGCAAGCAATAAAGATACACTAAACTATAACCAACAAAAACACTCTTATATGTCATATTTATAGGTGCACACAACAGGCAGATAACAGCTTCATGGCTTTTCCTGCCCTTTTATCTGTACAGCCGGACAGAATGCCCTGTACCTAGAAGCCAGCTGAAACAGAGCAGTGTTTCTATGACCCAGGTCTGACTGAGTTGAGAGACAATGAAGGACCAGGGTGGGGGCAGGGTTCTCCTGCACCCAGGAGCTGATCAAGCTCACCCGACAGACAGGAAGACATATACTCCATTCAGCTGAAGCGGAATGACAGGGATCGCGGGAACTGAGGATGGGAATCGACAGGAAAATGCGCGGCAGAGCTGCAGGTAAAGTTCCAACCTCTGCCCCAGGAGCCCCAAGTCCAGGCAGGGAACATCTTGCTCACTATCCTGGTAGAGTCACCATTATTATACCGGACGATGGACTCATTGCTCTCTGGTGACACTGAGGTGCTCATTCTCCTACCTTCAAAGCAGATCACTCTTAAGAACATTTTCCTGTCTGGCCCGTGTGGCTCAGTGGTTGAGCGTCGACCCTGACCAGGAGGTCGCCGGTTCGATTCCGGTCAGGGCACATGCCCAGGTTGTGGGCCTGATCCTCAGTAGGGGACATGTAGGAGGCAGCCAGTCGATGTTCTCTCTCATCAATGTTTCTCCCTCTCACTTCTTCTCTCTCTAAAATCAATAAAGAAAAAAAATTGTTATCCTCCCCTGAGGATATTTTTCATTTTTGTTCAGATAGAGTGGGAGGGAGAGAGAGAAACATCAACGTGAAAGAGACACATCGAGTGGCTGTCTCCCACACGACCCCGACTAGGGCTGGGGACAAACTGCAACCCAGGTACCTGCCCTTGACTGGAATCGAACCTGAGACTCACTGGTCCGCGGGCCAAGGCTCTAGCCACGGAGCAAACTAGCCAGGACCAAAACAGTGTTACTTTTTTAAAGAAAGAACATTCTCCACACTTTTCCCCAAGCTGCATAATTCATTCAAAGACGTAACAAGAAATAAGAATCTGGCAAGACAAGCAGCAAACAGAGCACCGACTGCACATGGGGAAGACGAGAGGCCTGAGGGACCTGCCCACCAGGTAGAGGCGCTGTCTCCATCACGTATGTGTTGACCCGTCAACCCTTCGTCCCTTCTGTGAAGTATCTGTGTCTCTCTGAAGGCCTCTCCCTTTCATTCACACCCAGCTGTCCGTGCAGACCTCTGCACGGGATGGGACCTAGCTCACAGCTAGTCCCAGGTTTCAGTGACCGCTTCACGGACACACTGTCCAGTAAAAGTCAACGAGGGTCAAGGGCTTCTGCAGGGAGTCCCTGCAAAGGGGCTTTTGCCCTTTTCTTGTCCACTGGCTGAGACCAGGAGAGAATGCAACCTGCAACGCTGTCTTCGGCCCTTGGGACTGGGGGTCTCCAGCGGGTCCGAGCGGAGACTGTGAGGGGCACCTGGCGAGCACACCGAGTGGGAGAACCTCGGGCCTGCTGTGTCTGACGCCGGCCCCACCCCGAGCTCCGCAAACAGCCTCGTGGACACGAGTTGACTTTCTTTCCTTTCTTGAAACCCAAACGACCCTACCTGGTAAATCTTTTACTAGCAGTAAAAGATCAGAATAAACCGTCCTGCGAGTAACGGAAGCGCTCAGGATGTTGAGTGAAAGCAGGTCCCTCTGCCCTCGGCGCCCACCACCTCCCACCTGCCCGGTCGCTGGGTCCCCTGACCCTTTTCGAACCACATCAGCAGCTGATGAAGGAAACACCTGTTTCACTCAGCTCTAATACCAGCCCCTTTGTCACAGAACTGCCTAATTAAAGCAACTAAAATTGCCTTCCAGAAAGTAAGCCCTTCTTTTGACTAGAGACACTTATCCCGGCCAACACACCTGCGGAAAACCCAGCGAGGGGTCATTGTCATCTTCTCTTCAGAGCGACGGGGAAAACGGAGGAGAATGAGGTGAGTCTGTGAGGAGGTAATTTGTTTCTTCCGTCAGATGTTTCACAAGACAGGCGACGGTCTAAATGTAAGGAGACTTTAAGCACCATGTACCCAGACTAATGAAAATCAAAGTTCAAGGGCTTATTTCAATTTTGATGAACAATCCCACCTATTTGCAAGGATTTATTGACTAGCTGGGGAACGCTGGAAATTTGCATTTCAGTTGCCACTTTAGACTTTTTTTCCAAGAGCATTTAATCTTCTTTCCTCTTCCTCTGTTCTTTGAAAGGCCTTGACTCACTGTGCGTAAATGAAATGATCCTTGTCTGCTTATTCTCCAGTGGAAAGACGCCGACTTGAGATAACTCACCCAGACAGCTGCATTTTTAAACTTTCTGAACAAATAGTTTCTCTCAAAGTCCAGATATGTTGTGGTGTGTTCTGTTTCTTTTTAATGCCATTTTGTTCTATTTTAAAACCTTGGTTAATGGCCGGCTGGTGTGGCTCAGGGATGGAGCATTGACCCTGCACCCAGAGGTCACAGATTCAAGTCCCGGTCAGGACACAGGCCCAGGTTGTGGGTCTGATCCCCAGTGGGGGGCATGCAGGAGGCGGCCAGTTGATGTTCTTTCTCATCGATGTTTCTCTCTCTCTCCCTCTCCCTTCCTCTCTCTAAAATCAATAAGAGC
Source organism: Molossus molossus (assembly GCF_014108415.1). Taxonomy (NCBI): domain Eukaryota; kingdom Metazoa; phylum Chordata; class Mammalia; order Chiroptera; family Molossidae; genus Molossus; species Molossus molossus. The sequence goes on along the minus strand of NW_023425374.1, from coordinate 149,421 downwards.
CCTGGCCGGTTTGGCTTAGCGGTTAGAGCGTCCGCCTGCGGTCCCAAGAGACCCGGGTTTGGGTCCCGCTAAGGGCATGTGCCTCGGTTGTAGTTTGTCCCCGGCCCTGGTTGGTCGTGCGGGTGGCAGCCACTCGATGTGTCCCTTTCACATCGATGTTTCTCTCTCTCTCTCTTCCTCTCTCTCCCTCCCGCTCTATCTGAACAAAAAATGTCCTCGGGTGAGGATAAAAAAATAAAATAAAATAAAATCAATAAGAATAAAATGTATCTTGGTGAAGACCCATAAGCTGGCTACTGCTGAAATTATCTTCCTCTTCCAGAGTTGTTTGACATTAGTTTAGAAAAATCTTTGAACTGGCAAAGCCATTTTCTCTTTCGCTTCATCTTCTGTCTAATCTAAGGAGATTTTCCGGTAGTGAATGAGGTTAACGGGCGTCTTAGGAGTTCTAGCAGGTTCTCCGCCTGCGGCTGCAGGGGACTGGCCCAGCAATCCGCCCCGAGCATGGGGTGTGATTAGCGTCCATCTTCTGCGCTGCGGAAAGACGTCTCCTCCACCTCCCCAGATCTTCTCCCAGCTGCCGGCCAGGTCTGTCTGAAGGGTCCAGGGACGAGCGTGGCAGGCGGGAGAGGGGACCTCTCGCTTCCTCCTCTCCTTGTGCCCGCTGGTCTGTCATGTGCTCCCTCCCCGGTGAGCAGCTCTGTTCTGATGCCGTCTCCCTGGGGGAAGAGGCTCTTCCTGACCTTGACGTATGAATGAGTCTCTGTCGTTACACATCTCGGCGCTGATGTCTCAGGCCCCATTCGGTTCTGTGATGCTTCCCATAACGTCGTCAACGAGTTTCTTACTAAATCTCTCCACAGAGCTATCTGGCGTTCACTCTGTCTTTAGCCCAGTGCATTACGCTGGTGTGTGTTCTTAACGGGACCTATATCTTGAACTTTAGTCCTGGGAATGGGCGGATTTGCGGGATCAGGTTTTGGGAGAGAAGGGTAGCAAAGAAAATACAAGTCCACCATTCTGCATGCAATTTCCCCTTGAGGAATGTTTAAGTTTCGAAGAGGCTGAGAAATCAAACAGGTATGTAAGACATTCAAAGGCTAAGCAGAGTTTTTCTTAATCCCAAGGTCTGAGAGATAAACAAGCCATCTTAACTCCTGATTAAATCAAGGTAGTCTGTCAGAAAAGAATCAAATCCTATCTAGAGGAATATAAAGCATATATATAACTAAATATGACAGAAAAAATGGCCATATGGCTGAAAGTCGATAGAAAAAAGAGAAAGGAACATGGGTATAATGTAATAAAACCGGAGATGCAGTGTGACGCAGCATGGAGTGTTATCAGACAGGTGTGTTTAAGAAAGAGGTTCGCTCACAACAACTGGCTTTCTTGTTTTTCAATAACCAGGGAATTGGCATAATTGAGTGAAGTTAACGTTTGGGGCTGAGGCAGAGAAGATGGACTGTATGGAAGAAGGGCTGTTAAAAGTGTAGAATTTGGTTACATTATCTGTGAAGAGAGAAACATATGAAGATTAAATACTATAATTTTTCCATTTTCTCTGCATGTTGATTCTGAAAAGAAAACTGACTTTGCCCATCTTTTATTTAACATCTTGTTGTAAAAATAAAAGTGTAGTTCCCATGTTTAGGGAAGTCAATAAACGAACTTCACCGGAAAATTGAAATTTATAAGAAGCGAAAGGGAAATCCTAAAAGTGAAATACTTCCCGCAGAAGGTTGGTTGCCCACAGAGCTGAGTGATCGGGAGTAAGAACAGTGGGCTGAGACTTACCGCAGAAAATGGGTAGGTTGGCTTGGGAAGAGCACTGTATGGAAGAAACGGGGTGCACCCATCTCAGGATGCACCACTGAAGTCTCAGGGGGAATGGGGGAGAGCAGGGGGCTGTTGAAGAGCAAAAGCCAGGAGAGTTACAGGCTAAGAATTTCACAAATTCTGATGAGAGACCTCAACAGCAAATTCAAGAGCCTCTGCAAATTATAAGCAGAATAAGAACCAAGAAATCCATACATGGATGCATTATAGCAAAACAGCTATAGCCAAAGTTGAGGGGAGCACCTTACAAGCACCCAGAAGGAAGGAGACGCCTTCACCTCAGGAGCAGCAGCAAGGCACCAAGAGTACCAGGTAAAACAAGATCCTCTGAGCTACGGGCTTTGTTTCCAAATATTACGGTAACATACTCTTCAGACAAACAAAAAAGGGAATTTATTACCAGTAGTCTCATATTAAAATAAAGAATAAAAATATAGCCTGGCCTGTGTGGCTCAGTGGATTGAGCATCGTCCCATGGACTGAGGGATCCTGGTTCGATTCCTGGTCAGGGCACATGCCCGGGTTGCAGGCTCGATCCCCAGTGGTGGGCGTGCAGGAGGCAGCCGATTGGTGTTTCTCTCTCCCATTGATGTTTCTATTTCGCTCTCACTTTCTCTCTTAAAAAAAATCTATAAAAAACATATTTTTAAAAAGAATATAAATATAAAGGGATATGTCATAAGTATTAAAGGCTTTATTCAAATAATAAAGGCATAACTTTATTTACATTTAATAAGGTTACTAACATAAGCTTAAATATATACAAAAGGCAAAATAAGATGTGTAAAAGGATACAACAAATCTAAAATCATAGTTGAAGGTTTTAGCATTTCTCTCAGAGTAACCAGTAAGAAAAGAAGATACTGAATCAGCAGAGCTATAGAAGAATTTTACAATACAACAAATAAATGACTCTGATATATATTTCTCACTATACCCAAACCTCAGAATATATTATCTTTTACATTTAAAAAAATTTTTTTTTCATTGATTTTAGAGAGAGGGAGAGGGAGAGAGAGACAGAAACATCAATGAGAGAGCATTGATTGGCTGCCTCCTGCACGCCCCCTACTGGGGACTCGGCCCACAACCTGGGCATGTGCCTTGACCAGGAATCAAACTGGCGACCTCTTGGTGCAGGGTCAACACTCAATCACTGAGCCACACCGGCTGGGCTCTTCTAAATTTTTTGTAATTATCACCAAGGTGATCCACGGGATCTGCCTTAAACCCACCTCCAAAAATACCTAAGATGTGAAATCATACAGAGTATATTCTCCAACCATAGTGAAATCCATCTAGAAATAAAATGTCCAAATACAGTACTTGAATATTAAGCAAACACATATCTAAATAAACTGGGCCAAATAATAAATCACAATGGAAATTAGAGAATATTTGTATTCAAATAATGATAAAAATAAGGCATATCAATCCTGTAGGGTGCAACTAAACCTATGCCTAGGAGAAAACTTATAGCTTAAGTTTTTACTTTATAAAATAAGGAGACAGAAAATAGATGTTTACAACAGCTTATCATACAAATCACAAGAAGTGAGGAAAAGAAAATGAATAAGCAGTATATTGTTATAACACTTCAATAAAAATCAATAAAGCCAAATATTATTTCTTCAAAAATATCATTTAAATTGATATTCCTCTAGCAACACTAGAAGTGAGGGTAAGGAAGAAAGATTATATTACCAATATTGGGAATTTTAATTCCTGTAGATTCTACAGATATTAAAATGTTAGTTAGAAATACATAAATATTCTTTATGCCAAGGATATCTGCTATCTCCACTTGTATTTATCATTGTATTAAAAGTCCTAGCTAGTTCAATAAGATAAACAACAAAACGTATAACAATTTAAAAGGAAGAAATACATTTATTATTATTTCTGTACATGTGGAAAATCCAAATAATCTATAAGTGCTAAGAGAAACTAAATAAAAAAAAGTAAAAGAAGGAATATACCATGTTATGAATAGAAAGAATTAATATTAAGATGTAAGTTTGCCCCAAATATACTTATAGATTCTGCCACTAATCAAAAAATCAAAATCATCAATTGCTTTCATGGAAATTGATAAATTGATTCTAAACTCATGTTTAAATATAAAGGAGTCAAAATAGCAAAAATATGTTTAAGAAGAAACATAATGTTGGAGCACTGGTATTACCAGAAATCAAGTATGAGTATGAAACTACAGTACTTAAAAACTCTAGTGTTAAATAAAGATAGACAAATATACCAAGGAGACAGAATAATGAATTCAGAAAAAGGGCCACACACCTGATAGATGACAAAGATGTCACTATAATGCGAGGGGCAAAGGGTGCTCTATTCCCTAAATGACGAAACAAATCAACATCTAAGTGTATAAAAATACCTACCTCTACTGCACTCATATAAAATATAATTACACATGGATTATAGAACTAAATATCAAAGATAAAACAATAAATTCATTGAAAGACAATGTAAACAATGTCTTTAGGACAATTAAGAGATCCAGAATTTCTTAAACAGGACACAAAAATCATTAAACATGATGAAAACATTGAATCAAACTTTATTTAATTAAACTTTGTTTAATCTGGTTTTTAAAATACACTATAAAGAGGGGTAAAAAAATACAGGGCAGCATAACATACTTGTTTTTCATAAATCTCTCATATTTCAAATATATACATACACGCACACATATATACATACATAACTATAAATAATGTTATATAGATGATAGATAGATAGATAGACAGATAGATCTTTACAAAGGAGTGAAGTACTATAAGCTTGAACACAGCATGTTGGAAAGAAGTCTTTCAAATATCCAACAACCATAGAAAAAAGTGATCAATATTATTAGTTACCATGGAAATACAGGGCTGGGAAAAAGTAGATTAAATTACCAGCCCCAGTTTTCAAAAAGTAAGGATACAAAATAATAGCAACAATAATAATAAACATAAGACAAATAATACAAATAAATAATAAAAGAATAAACTGTTTTGTGTACTCAAAACTATAAACCTACTTTTGCCCACCCCTGTGTAATTTAAGGCACTAACCTAAATAGACAAATTTATATATTACATGTGTGTCTATAATAGGAAAACAAACTCATAAATGTTAGGGAAATATGCAGTAACTGGCACATTAATACAGTGCTGGTGGGAATAGAAATTTATAAAACACTAGAAAATTGTCTGATAAAATCTACTAAGACTAATGTTTTTGTACCCTATGACTCAACAATCCCCGTCAGGTTGGAACCCAGCAGAAGGGTGTATATATCTGCACGAATGTAGAAAATGAATAGGAATGGACAAAAGTGGTTTTGCAATATTAACATTATAGCCCAAAACTGACAAAACCCAAATGTCTATTAGCAGTGAAATGGAAAACACACTTGGGTCCCCTTCCTGTTGTGAGGAGTCTGACTTCCTTTCAAATAAACTTTCCTTTTACTTACCCTCGGTCTGTGAACTCATTCTTCAATTTCACAAAACAACAAACCTGAACACCGCCACTTGGTTTCAACATTATTAAAAGAATCATATTTTTGAGAGTGGAAAATGGTGGCAGAGTGAATGGAGGCTACACAGACAATCTCACAGGACCAAACTGGAATTACAACTAAAATAAAGACAAATCATCAGGAAAAAAAACCACTGAAAAGCAACTCGAAAGAACCTGTGCAGCCAAGGATGTAAAAGAAGCCAAATCAATCCTGGTAGGAACCACGGAGGCACATGAGACTGGGCTGGGAGCCCCAAAACAGCAAATAGGGCTGTATTAACGGTGTTCCCTTCCCACTGAAAAAGCAGGGGATTTAAAAAGCACGAAATCAGCTACAGCCACTCAACTTGGGCTCCGGCAGAGGGAGGGTGGACTGGACTGGAACTGTGTGGAGAGAGTCAGGGGCCCCTGGCTCAGGGGAGAACTGCCTGGGAGGACACTGGGAGCTTTGTGCTAAATCACTCCCTCACAGGACAGTAACCAACTTACTCAAAGTGCCTTCCCAGAGCCCTGGGAAGAAGTAATGGCTTTTCCCTCAGGAATTCAATACCCACGGGCCAGACAAGAGAAATGCACACTGAGGCTCATTAACATCTAGAGTCTGACAGCAAGCAACTGCCCAACCCACTGGATATCCTCTTATAACTAAGGGATTTTTCATTAAGCTGAGGGCTACAAATCAATGCTCATCGAGTAATTGAGACTAATAGCCTACAGGCAAAAAAACAACAACAAAAAAACTAGAGGATAACTAAACTTTTCCTTGACTTGCAAATCTAACCAGAAAAGTAAAACTTGACAGTGGTGTTTAACATGCGTTCTCTCACACTTATTCAAACCCAGTAGAGGGAGCCACAACCAGTGGGACACCAGCACCCACAGGGAAAATTTGGGAGGCTCCAAAACCCACTGAGACAGCCAAAATGGTAAACAAAGAAACAAATCCCAACTAAAAAAAACAAGAGAATTCTATAGGAGAAAAGATAAGTGACATGAAATTAAGCAAGGGAACAGAGGGAGAGTTCAGAGTAATAATCATGAGGAAGATCAACAGCATGGGTAAAGATATAGAAACATTAAAAAACAAGCAATTGGGAATGAAGAATGACATAGCAGAAATAAAAAACACATTGGAAGAAATAACCAGCAGAGTAGAAGAGGCTGAGGATGGAATCAGTGAATTAGAAGACAGGGTAGAAAAAAATTACCCAATCAGAGAACCAAAAAGAAAAAAAAAAAAATTAAAAAACAGGAAGACAGCCTAAGAGAACTGTGGTACAATATGAAATGTAACAACATCTGCATCATAAGAGTGCCAGAAGAAGAAGAAAATGAGCAAGGGTTAGAAAATATATTTGAAGAAATAGTGACAGAAAACTTTCCTAGCTTGGTGAAGGAGACAGGCATATAAGCTCAAGGAGCAAGAGAGCCCCAAGTAAGAAGAACTGAAAGAGGCCCCCACCAAGACACATAAAAATTAAAATGAAAAAAAATTTAAGACAAAGAGAGAGTCCTAAAGGTATCAAGAGATAAGCAACAGGTTACCTACAAATGAACCCCCATAAGGCTCTCAGCTGACTTCTCAATAGAAACACTACAGACCAGAAGGAAATGGCATGAAGTAATCAAGGTCATGAAAAACAAGGATCTGAATCCAAGACTACTCTTTTCCAGTAAGACTATCATTCAAAGTTGAAGGTCAAATAAAAAGCTGCCCAGACGGGGGAGGGGGGGGGGATAAGCTAAGGGAATACATAAGCACCAAACGAGCACTCCAGGAAATGTTAATATGATCTCACTTATTTTTGGAATATAATGAACATAACAGTCTGAAGAACAGGGTAGTCCCAGAGATGTGGAAGTAGAGTACAGACAGACGATCCCCAGAAGAGGGGGTGGTGGAGAGAGATAAACCACACAACTTATATGCATGTATACATAACCAATGGACATGGACAACAAAGCTGGAGACAGGGCAGGGAGGGAGGGGGAAGAGGGTGTTAATGGAGGAAAAAAGAGAAACATCTGTAACAAAAATAAATAAATAAATAAAAAATTTTAAAAGGACTGCTGTAATAAGCAGAAGAAATAGGAAGAGAAACATAACCATAATGAACAAAAATGGCAATAAATAAGTACATATCAATAATAACCTTAAACATAAATGGATTAAATATTCCAGTCAAAAGACAGAGCAGCTGAATGGGTAAGAAAGCAAGACTCATCTATATGTTGTTTACAGGAGACTCACCTCACAACAAAAAGACTAATATAGTTTGAAACAGAATGAAATGGACAAATATGTTCCAAGCAAATAAAAGGAGGAAAAAAGCTGGTGCAGCAATACTCATATCTGATAAAAATAGACTTCAAAATGAAGGCCATACCTAGAGACAAAGAAGTCCATTACATAATATTGAAAGGATCTATCCAACAGGTGCATATAACCTTGGTAAACATATACACACCCAATATAAGAGCACTGAAATACATTTAAAAACTTCTGGAGGACTTCAAAGGAGAAATCGACCAAATACAATCATAGCAGGGGACTTCAACAACCCACTGACATCACTGGATAGATCTTCTAGACAAAAAAATTAACAAGGAAACAGAGACTCTAAATGAAGCACTAGATCAAATGGATTTAATAGATTTCCACAGAGAATTACACCCCAAAACTGCAGAATTCACATTCTTCTCAAGTGCACATGGGACATTCTCAAGGTAGACCATATGTTAGAACACAAGCTAAGTCTCTACAAGTTCAAGAAGACTGAAATCATATGAAGCATCTTCTCAGATCACAATGGCAGGAAACTAGAAATCAGTTACAACAAAAACATGTAAACTCATGGAAGCTAAAGAGCATGTTATTAAACAATGAATGGGTTACCATGGAGATCAAGGAAGAAATTAAAAACCTCCTGGAAATCAACAAAAATGAACACACAACAACACAAAATCTATGGAATGCTGCAAAAGCAGTCCTGACAGGAAAGTTCCTAGCACTACAGGCCTACCTCAGCAAAAAAAGAAAAAAAAATTCTAATTGACTTTCTAACCCTACTACTTAAAGAACTAGAAAGTAAACAACAACAACAAAAAAACCCAGAGCGAGTAGAAGGAAAGAAATAGCAGAGGTCAGAGCAGAAATAAATGACACAGAAACTAAAAAACAATTCAAAAGATCAATGAAACAAAGAGCTGGTTCTTTGAAAAGATACAAAAGATTGATGGACCCTTAGCCAGACTCAGCAAGAAATGAAGACAGAGGACCCAAATAAACAAAATAAGGAATGAAGGAGGAGAAATAACAACTGACATCACCGAAATACAAATTATCACTAAAGATACTATGAACAATTGTAAGCCTACAAATTAGACAATCTAGGTGACAAATTTCTAGAACCAAAACTGGACCAGGAAGAGATAGAAAACTTAAACAGAACAATAACAACTAGGGAAATTGAAGAAGTAATCAAGAAACTTCTAACAAACAAAACCCCAAGCCCAGATGGCTTCACAGGAGAGTTTTACCGAACATTCAAAGAATTAACACCCATTCTCCTCAAAATATTTTAAAAAATCCAAGAAAAAGGACAAAATGGTTTTGTGAGACCAGCATAATTCTAATTCCAAAACCAGATAAAGACACTACAAAGAAAGAAAACTACAGGCCAATATCCACAATGAACATAGATGCCAAAATCCTTAACAAAATATTAACAAATCGGATCCAGCAATACATTAAAAAACTATTCACCAGGACCAAGTGGGATTCATCCCAGGGATGCAAGGCTGGTACAATATTTGCAAATCAATAAATGTGATACACCACATAAACAAAATGAAGGATAAAAATATCAGTAGATGCTGAAAAAACATTTGACAAAATCCAGCACCCATTTCTGATAAAACCACTCAACAATGTTGGAATAGAGGGATCATATCTCAATATAATAAAGGCCGTATATGAAAAACCTACAGCCAACATCATACTCAATGAGCAAAAACTAAAAGCATTTTCTTTAAGAACAGGAACAAGATAGGAACGCCCACTTTTGCCCCTCTTATTTAACATAGCACTGAAAGTCTTAGCCACAGCAATTAGACATGAAAAAAAAAAGGGATCGAAATTGAAAAGGAGGAAGTGAAACTGTCATTATTTGCAGAATGACATGTTATTGTCCATAGAAAGCCATAAAAACTCCATCAAAAACAGACTGACAAACGTCAGAAGAGGAGGTTGGGAAGGGGGAAGGGAAGAGATAAACCACAGAACTTATATGCATGTATGCATAATCATGGACATAGTTTACATGCTGGGGAGGGGTGGGGGTTGGGGGTTGAGAGGAAGGTGTCAATGGGGGAAAAAGGAGAAACATCTAACATAAATCTTTTTAAAAGAAATAAAAATATCAGTATAAAAAAATCTACTGGAGCTAATAAGTAAATTTGGCAAAATAGCAGGATAAAAAATTAACATCAAGAAATCGACAGCGAGAAAAAAAAAATGGCGGAGGAGTGAATGGAGGTAAACAGACCATCTCCCAGGACCAAACTGGATTTACAATGAAAATAAAGACAAATCGTCAGGAAGGGGCAACCGAAGGCAGCCTGGAGGACACGTAACCAGGGACACTGACTCGATTCTGGTAGGCTTGCGAGAACGCGAGAGGGGTCCCGGAGCCCAAGGTCCGCAGCTGCCTGGGCTGTGACCAGCGGACTCCGCTGGGACCAGGGGACTTGGTTGAAAGCTGCTGCTGCCTCGGCTGGGGGCCATGCCCTCGGCTGGTGCTGCAGACTCACAGACTCAGCTGCCTTTAGCTGGGAGCAGCGCCCTCAGGTTAAAAGTCCCAGGCGGCTCCACGACGCAGAGTCCGGACAGAGGCTAAATTGGCAGCAGCCACTCACCTTGGGCTCTGGCAGAGGGAAGGCAGACTGGACTGGAACTGTGTGAGGACATCAGAATTTGGAGGGTGCTCAGAGCTTTTGCTGAGTGCAGCCACGCAGGACTGTGGTCAACTTACTCCTTCCCAGGGCCCTGGGGAGAGGCGGCGGCCCCTCCCTCAGAGATTCAACCCCACCTGGTGGCCATTGAAATCCTAATTGAGGCCCATAAGCAACCAGCATCTGCCCCACCCTCAGGAAATCCTCTTACACTGAGCACCTGAGGGAGTTTTTCAGGCAACTCAGAAACCAAGGTTCTTCAGGTGACCTCAACTAATAGCCTTCATGCAAAAAAAAGCTAGAGGAAGGTTAAGACTTGACAGTGGTGTTTAAAGTGGGTCCTCCCTGCCTCATCCAAACCCGGGAGAGGGAGCCACAAACAGCAGAACACCAACACCCACAGGGAAAATTTGGCAGACTCCAAAGCCCACTGTGATAGCCAAAATGGTGAAAAACAGAAACAAAAGCCAAATGAAAGAACAAGAGACCTCTAACGAAGATGAGATAAATGAGGTGTAGTTAAGGAAGTTAACAGAACTAGAATTCAGAGCCATGATCTTGAGGAAGCTCAACAACATGTGTAAGGACATGAGCACCATGAGTAAAGACATAGAAAGGTTGAAAATCAACCAGTTGGGAATTAAAAACGACATATCAGAAATGAAAAACACACTGGAAGGTTTAAAAAGCAGAATAGAGGAAGCTGAGGAATGGATCAGTGAATTAGAAGACAGGGTACAAAAAATCAACTAATCAAAAAACCAAAAGGAAAAAACATTTAAAAAATAGGAAGACAGCTTAAGAGAATTGTGGGACAACTGGAAACGGAATAATATTCGCATCATAGGAGTCCCCGAAGAAGAAGAAAGTGAGCAAGGGTCAGAGAATATATTCAAAGAAATAGTGACAGAAAACTTTCCTAATTTGGTGAAGGAAGAAGGCATTCAAGTTCAAGAAGCACAGTGAGACCCAAGTAAGAAGAACCCAAACAGGCCCACACCAAGACACATAGTAATCAAACTGCCAAAAATTAAAGACAAAGAGAGAATCCTAAAAGCAGAAAGAGATAAGCAACAGGTTACCTACAAAGGGAAGCCCATAAGGCTCTCAGCTGACTTCTCACAAGAAACACTACAGGCCAGAAGAGAATGGCATGAAGAAATCAAAGTCATGAAAAACAAGGATCTGAATCCAAGACTACTCTACCCAGCAAGGCTATCATTCAAAATGGAAGGTCAAATAAGAAGCTTCCCAAAAAAAAAAAAAAAAAAAAAAAGGATAAGGGAATACATTAGCACCAAACCAGCACTGCAAGAAATGTTAAAAGGATTGCTCTATTTAGCAAGAGAAATGGGAATAAAAATAGAACCACACTAAACAAAAATGGCAATAAATAAGTACATATCAATAATCACCTTAAATGTAAATGGATTGAATGCTCCCATATAAAGACACAGAGTAGCTGATTGGATAAGAAAGTATGACTCATCTATATGTTATTTACAAGAGACCCACCTCACAACAAAAGACTAACATAGATTGAAAGTGAAGGGGTGGAAAAAAATCTTCCAAGCAAACAGAAAGGGAAAAAAAGCTGGGGTAGCAATACTCATATCTGATAAAATAGACTTCAAAATGAAGACCATAACTAGAGACAAAGAAGGCCACTACATAATATTGAAAGGATCTATCCAACAAGAAGATATAACCTTGATAAACATATATGCACCCAATATAGGAACACCAAAATATATTAAAAATCTCCTGGAGGACTTCAAAGGAGAAATCGATAGCAATACAATCATAGCAGGGGACTTCAACACCCCGCTCACATCACTGGATAGATCCTCTAGACAAAAAATTAGCAAGGAAACAGAGACTCTAAATGAAGCACTAGAACAAATGGATTTCATAGATATCTACAGAGAATTACACCCCAAAACTACAGAACTCACATTCTTCTCAAGTGCACATGGGACATTCTCAAAGGTAGACCACATATTAGGGCACAAACTAAGTCTCTACAAGTTCAAGAAGACTGAAATCATATCAAGCATCTTCTCAGATCACAATGGCATGAAACTAGAAATCAATTGCAACAAGAACATACAAAGACATTTGAACACATGGAAACAAAATAGCATGTTATTAAACAATGAATGGGTCACTGAGGAGATCAAAGAAGAAATTAAAAACTTCCTGGAAACCAATGAAAATGAACACACAACAACACAAAATCTATGGGATGCAGTGAAAGCAGTTCGGAGAGGGAAGTTCATAGCACTACAGGCCTACCTCAAAAAACAAGAAAAATCTCTAATAGACTATCTAACCTCACAACTTAAAGAACTAGAGAGAAAACAAAAAGAAAACCCCAGAGCAAGTAGAAGGAAGGAAATAGTAAAGATCAGAGCAGAAATAAATGACATAGAGACCAAAACATACAAACAAACAAACAAACAAACAAAACAATTCAAAGGATCAATGAAACAAAGAGCTGGTTTTTCAAAAAGATAAACAAGATTGATGAACCCTTGGCTAGATTCACCAAGAAACAGAGAGAGAACCCAAATACACAAAATCAGAAATGAAAGAGGAGAAGTAACAACTGACACCACAGAAATACAAAAGATTGTTAACAACTACTATGAACAATTATATGGCAACAAATTCGACAATCTAAGCGAAATGGACAAATTTCTAGAAACACACAGTCTCCCAAAACTGGACCAGGAAGAGATAGAAAACTTGAACAGACCAATAACAACAGAAGAAATTGAAAATGTAATCAAGACTCTCCCAGCAAATAAAAGCCCAGGCCCGGATGGCTTCACGGGGGAGTTTTACCGAACATTCAAAGAACTAACACCCATTCTCCTCAAACTATTTCAAAAAATTCAAGAAGAAGGAAAACTTCCAAACTCGTTTTGTGAAGCCAGCATAATTCTAATTCCAAAACCAGAAAAAGACACTACAAAGAAAGAAAACTACAGGCCAATATCCCTGATGAACATAGACGCCAACATCCTGAACAAAATACTAGCAAATCGGATCCAGCAATACACCAAAAAAATTATCCACCATGACCAAGTGGGATTCATCTCAGGGATGCAAGGCTGGTAGAATATTTGCAAATCAATAAACGTGATACACCACATAAATAAAATGTAGAATAAAAACCACATGATCATATCAATAGATGCTGAAAAAGCCTTCGACAAAATCCAGCATCCATTTCTGATAAAAACGCTCAGCAGTGTGGGAATAGAGGGATCATATCTAGACATAATAAATGCCATATATGAAAGACCTACAGCCAACATCATACTCAATGGGCAAAAACTAAAAGCATTTCCCTTAAGAACAGGAACAAGGCAAGGATGCCCACTTTCGCCACTCCTATTTAACATAGTACTGGAAGTCTTACCCACAACAATCAGACAGGATAAAAAATAAAAGGGATCCAAATTGGAAAGGAGGAAGTGGAACTGTCATTATTTGCAGGCAACATGATACTATACATAGAAAACCCCAAAGACTCCATCAAAAATTTACTAGACTTAATAAATGAATTTGTAAAAGTAGCAAGATACAAAATTAACGTCAAGAAATCTATGGCATTCTTTTTTTTTTTTTTTTTATCCTCACCCGAGGACATTTTTTCCATTTTTTGTTCAGGTAGAGTGGGAGGGAGAGAGAGGAACAGAGAGAGAGAGAGAAACATCGATGCGAAAGGAACACATCGAGTGGCTGCCACCCGCACAACCGACCAGGGCCGGGGACAAACTGCAACTGAAGTACGCACCCTTAGCGGGAACCGAACCCGGGTCTCTCAGGACTGCAGGCCGACGCTCTAATCGCTGAGCCAAACCGGCCAGGGCCTATGGCATTCTTATACACCAAGGATGAACTCACAGAAAGAGAAACTAAGAAAACAGTTCCGTTTACCATTGTGGCAAAAAAAATTAAGATACCTAGGAATAAACTTAACCAAAGAAATGAAGGACCTATTCACAGAAAACTAAAGGTCATTTTAAAAAGTAATAAAGGAAGATATAAAAAAGTGGAAGCACATACCCTGTTCATGGATTGGGAGAATTAACATCATTAAAATGTCCATATTACTCAAAGCAATCTATAGATTCAATGCAATCCCCATCAAAATACCAACGGCATACTTCACAGAATTAGAACAAGTATTTCAAAAGTTCATATGGAACCAAAAAAGACCTTGAATAGCCACAGCAATCTTGAAAATGAAGAACAAAGTTGGAGGGATCACATTACCAGATTTCAGGTTATACTACAAAGCCACCATAATCAAAACAGCCTGGTATTGGCACAAGAACAGGCATATAGACCAGTGGAACAGAATAGAGAACCCAGAAATGGACCCAAGGCAATATGCTCAATTAATATTTGACCAAGGTGGCAAGAGCATACAGTGGAGTAAGGACAGCCTCTTTAACAAATGGTGTTGGGAAAATTGGACAGCTACATGCAGAAAAATGAAACTAGACCATCAACTTACACCCTACACAAGAATAAACTCAAAATGGATAAAAGACTTAAATGTGACTCATGAATCCATAAAAATCCTAGAAGAGACTGTAGGCAACAAAATTTCAGACATCATACGCAGCAGAATTTTCACTGATACATCACCTAAGGCAATAGAAACAAAGGAGAAAATGAACACATGGGACTACATCAAACTTAAAAGCTTCTGCACAGCGAAAGATACAATCATGAAAATGGAAAGGCTACCCACTGTATGGGAGAGCATAATTGCCAATGGTATATCAGATAAGGGGTTATTTTCCAGTATATAGAGAGTGCTCATACAACTCCACAAAAGGAAGACAAAGAACCCAATTTAAAAATGGGCAGAGGACACCTCTCCAAACAGGACATACAAATGGCTAAGAGACATATGAAGAAGTGCTCAACATCACTAATCATCAGAGAGATGCAAATTAAAACAACAATGAGGTACCACCTCACACCTGTCAGAATGGCCACCATTGACAAATCATCAAACAACAAGTGTTGGCGAGGGTGTGGAGAAAAGGGGACTCTAGTACACTGATGGTGAGAATGCAGACTGGTGCAGCCACTGTGGAAAACAATATGGTGCTACCTCAAAAAATTAAAAATTGAACTTCCATTTGACCTAGTGATCCCACTTCTAGGAATATACCCTAGGAAGCCTGAAACACCAATGAGAAAGAATATATGTACCCCCATGTTTGTAGCATCACTATTTACAATAGCTAAGATCTGGAAACAGCCCAAGTGTCCATCAGTAGATGAATGGATAAAAAAGCAGTGGTACATATACACAATGGAGTACTACGCAGCTGTAAGAAAGAAAGATCTCCTATCCTTTGAGACTACATAGGGGGACCTGGAAAGTATCATCCTAAGTGAAACAAGCCAAACAGAGAAAGACAGGTATCATATGATCTCACTTATTTGTGGAATATAATGAACATAACAGTCTGAGGAATGGGGTAGTCCCAGAGACGTGGAAGTGGGGTACAGACTGACAATTCCCAGAAGAGGGGATGGTGGGGGAGAGATAAACCACAGAACTTATATGCAAGTATGCATGAACAGTGGACATGGACAACAAACTGAGGACAGGGTGGGGGGGAGGGGGGAATCAGTGGGGGGAAAAGGGGAAACATCTGTAACAAAAATTAATTAATAAACATCAATATTAGGCTGGAAAAAAAATCGACAGCATTTTTATACACCAATAATGAACTCACAGAAAGAGAAACTAAAAAAAAATTACACTTATCATTGTAGCAAAAAAACTAAGATACCAAAAGAAGTAAAGGACCTGTTCTCAGTAAACAACAGGACATTGAAAAAAGAAATAGAGAAAGATGTAAAAAAGTGGAAGCACATACCTTGTTCATGAATTGGAAGAATTAACATCATTAAAATGTCCATATCACCCAAAGCAATCTATAAATTGAATGCACTCCCCATTAAGTTACCAATGACATATTTCATGGAAGTAGAAAAAATAATCCAAAAGTTTATATGGAACCAAAAAAGACCCCAAATAGCCACAGCAAACTTTAAAAAGAACAAAGTAGAAATGATCCCAATACCGGATATCAGGTTATACTACAAAGCTATGGTAATCAAAACAGCCTGGTACTGGCACAAGAACAGGCATATAGATCAATGGAACAGAACAGAGAACCCAAAAATTGACCCAAGACATTATGCTCAATTAATATTTGACAAAGTTGGCAAGAGCATACAATAGAGTAAAGATGGCCTCTTTAATAAATGGTGTTGGGAAAATTGGACAGCTACATGCAAAAAAATGAAACTAGACCACCAACTTACACTGTACACAAGAATAAACTCAAAATGAATGAAAGACTTAAATGTGACTCGTGGATCCATAAAAATCCTGGAAGACAATGTAGGTGACAAAATTTCAGACATCATACGCAGCAGAATTTTCACTGATACAACACCTGAGGCAAGAAAAACAAAGGAAAAAATTAATACATGGGACTACATCAAACTAAAAAGCTGTGGTACATGTACACAATGGAGTACTATGCAGCTATAAGAAAGAGAGATCTCTTATCCTTTGAGATGACATGGAGGGACCTGGAGAGCATTATGCTGAGCGAAATAAGCCAGTCAGAGAAAGACAAGTATCACATGATCTCACGTATTTGTGGAATATAATGAACCAAATAAGCTGATGAACAAAAAAAGATCCAGAATCATAGAAGTAGGGTTCAGACTGAGACTTCAGAGGAAGGGCGTGGGTTTTGGAGGGCCTCGAACCCAAAGAACTTATATGCATGTACACACAGACCACAGTGTGGTGAGGCAGAGGGGGGTGGGCAGAAAGGAGGCGTCAACGGGGGAAAAGGCAGGACATCTATAAAAACATAGTACATTAATTAAAAGATAGTATATATGTGTGTGTATACATATGTATATACACACATACACAAACCATGTATGTAATCATGACTATCTACAAAAATATGATGTAACAGACAAAACATTGAGTGAAAAACACCACATGCCACAATGTATCTTATATGCTTCTGGTCATATAAAATGCAAAAAACCCCTCCAAGAATAATCTTCGATGACAGAAGTCAGAATGGTTGGTATTTTTGGAGATGCCCTGATGTGAAGGTGGTGAGGAGGGCTTTTGAGGTGCGGCGATATTCTATAAGCAGGGTGACAACTTTTCCTGGAACTGGTCAGATAATAAATATTCTAGGCTTTGTGGACCTATGATCTCTGCTGCAATCACTCAACTCTGCCCTGTGGTATAAAAGCGGCTACAGACAATCATTTTTTAAAAGTATGAATATTTATGAACACTGTGATTTGAATGTCATGTTTTTCATGTGAATTTTGTGAAATATAATTATCTTTTTGATGTTCCCAATCATTTAGAAACGTAAAAACATTCTCTAATACAAGCTGTGTGGTACCAGGTGGCACGCCAGATTAGACCGCGGGTGGGATGCTGGTTTTCTATCTGGTTTGTACTTAAGCGGATATATTCATTCTGTAATGATTCATTATGTTGAAATTTAAGATTGGGGTAAACTAATGCCATATAATGTATTTTAATAAAGCTCTTTAATAAAAAGTTTTGAAGAAATCTATGTGATCTCAAGTTTACCAATTAGTTTCTAGATGTAACTCCAAAACCACTATCCTTGGAAGCAAAATATTGATAAGTTGGACTTTATTAAAATTCAAAACTTCTGTTCTGTGGAAATCCTTGTTCAGGGCATCACAAGAAACACCACAGACTGGAAGAAAATATTTGCAAAACATATTTGATAAGAAGCGTATGTCTAAAATATACAAAGAATGCTTAAATTCAACGACATGAAAACAAACAACCCAATTAAAAATGAGCCAAAGATCTGAAGTGACTGACACCCCACCCAAGAAAATATGCAGATGGTAATTTAGCACATGAAAATGTGCTCAATATCATGTCTGTTGGGGGGGGGTTCTCACATGAAAAGAACAGTGAGATACCACCATACAGCTGTTAAAATGGTTGTTGTATAAAAACAGCCTAACACCTGCTGGAGTAGCAGGAATTCTCACAGTTGCTGGGGTGGGGTGGGGGGACGCAGACGATACAGCCTCTTTGCAAGAGTTCGGCGATTTCTAATGCAGCGAAATGCAGTCCGACAACACAATCAGCACTCGCATCTCTAGGCCTTCACACTGATGAGTGACACGTACGTCTACACAAAGTGCCCAAATACAAATGTTTACAGCATTTGTGAAAACACTCTAGGACACCAAGATTGGATTAAAAAAATTTTTTTCTTTATTGATGTTAGAGAGAGAGGAAGGGAGAGGGAGAGGGAGAGGGAGATAGAAATATGATGAGAGAGAACATTGACTGGCCGCCTCCTGCATGCCCCCCACTGGGGATCAGGCCCACAACCTGGGCATGTGCCCTGACAGGGAATCGAACCAGTGATTTCTTGGTGCAGGGTCGATGCTCAACCACTGAGCCACACAGGCCGGGCCAGAGATTGAATTTTAATGTGCACATTAAAACCACGATTTGGGAAGTCATAGGGTCTTGTCATTGAATTCAGACTATGACCAAATGATGTCACTGTATTGAGATACATTTAACGACCTGGCTGTAGGAAGCGGGGGGAGGGGCCCCCGACGTAAGTAACCCGGGAAATGAGTGGAGCCTGAGACTAACGGTAAAAGGAAACCTGTCTAAGTGCAGCTCTCCAGTGGAGCGAGGTTTGCCCTCACAGGAACTGTGGTCGAGTTAAGCTGACAGGAGAGCGCCCCCGTGTACACTGGAAAAGAAGAATTACGCAAAAGAGGGGCCAATTTCAGGACCAGGTGTGCCCTGAGGGGTGGGGGTCAGAGACAAGTGTGGAGAAGTCATGACTGGATTCAGGCACCCCCCTGTGCTTCATGCTGCTGGGTGAATCGGCACCGTGGGTCACAGGTGTGTTCCTGGAAGCCACCCCAACATACGGTGAGAATCCATGACAACTGAACACAGGGACTCCATGCAAATGGAATGCATTCCTGACTCAGGCGCTTCAGGTGGAATCCAAAATAGAGAGACCGTCTTCAGAGTCCCCTGATCTAAGAACAAATGCAACTGAGACAAAAGTCATCCACAGCGAATGGCAAGTCGAAACCACCACAGCTTGGTCCTACGGACTTTACGGACACAGGTTTTCACGCGAACGTATTGTAGAGCATTTCCCAAAGCCTTAGAAACACCTGGGAAATGTAAGCAGTTTGTACCTTTTATGATGAATTTATTTCTGCTGTTATCTTTTCTTACTCTGCTTGCCTTTGACTCTTGTAATGATATCTTTGGAAGAATAGAAATTTTTAATTTTTATATCACTGAAAATATGCTCAAGATTATGTTTTTATCAATAATTTCTTATTTCTCATTGCTTTTTCTGTCCTGTTTAAAAGACATTTACTTACTGTAAAGTCATAAAAATAGTTTCATGTATTATCTTATAGAAGATTTATTTCTTTTAAATTTTATAGATTTTTTTATATTTTAATCTATAATCTGTCTCAAATTGATTATTGTAAAGGGTGTGAAATAGGAGTAAAATTTATTCTTAATACAAATATTAAAAATTGTATGTATAATTTATTGAAATGCATATGTGAAAAATGCTATGTTAAAATACGTGTGTTCATAAATGTATAAATTGAAAGCACTAACTACTTGTGTTTATGGCTATACTCTGTCCTATAATTATGGCTTTTTAAAACCATAAATCTCAATATGCCTACTCTTATCATTTTGTTTAAATTTTTTTTAAAATTTCTCCTGTGATTTCTCTTTTTTCCCCTGGAATATTTAAAAGAATATTTCTGTCTATTTGAAGTCAGACATCATTCCTTTTTTTTGGTATGTGCCCCCAGCAGGAACCGAACCCAGGACTCTCTGGTCCACAGTCCGATGCTTCAACTGCTGAGCCAAACTGACCAGGGCCAGACATCATTCTTATTGTCATTAATGAGTCTTTTTTAAAAATGTCTTTTATTTATTTATTTATTTTTTTGGAGAGGGAGGAAGGGAGAGATAGAAACATCGATGAGAGAGAACATAGACTGGCTGCCTCCTGTACGCCCCCACTTGGGATTGAGCCCACAACCTGGGCATGTGCCCTGACCGGGAATCGAACCCGGACCTCTCAGTCCATGGGACGACGTTCAGTCCACTGAGCCACACTGGCCGGGCTAATGAGTCTTTTTTATCTCAGTGATTTTATTTTAATTTTTATTTATTTATTTTTTCCAGCAGCTTTGCTATCTAATGTGTCCTGATATTGTATTATGTTTATTCTAGTTCAATTTTTTAACCAGAATAATAGATTTTTAATGTATTGCTTCATGCATTGCATATATTTTAGAACATTGTCAGTCATCAACACGAATCAACACGATGAAAGAGAACATCGATTGGCCGCCTCCTGCACGCCCCGCACTGGGGATCGGGCCCACAACCTGGGCATGTGCCCTGACCGGGAATGGAACCGGTGACCTCTTGGTGCAGGGTGGATGCTCAAGCCCTGAGCCACACCAGCTGGGCGGTAGTTTATTATGTAAAAAAAACCTGACTTTAGCAGAAACCAGTGCCTAGGGGTGGGAGGCTCCAATCGTGAGAACAAGGAACACTGGGCGCTGCCTTGGAGACGGCGGGCGGAGGCCGGGGAGGGACAGGAAGCCGCGGGAAGGGCCCGGAGCCGCGAGTCCGTGGGGGTGGAGGCTGGGAAAGCCCGGCTAGTGGAACAAGATGAAGCAGGCTGGTAGGTGCTCTGGAGCGACGCAAAAGTGGTCGAAACTATCATTTTGGGTAATTAAAAGATAGAAAACGTACTTAATGGAATTTAGGCACATGCTCTCGGTAAGCCAGAATGTGAAAAGAGTAACTTCGCTGATCTTGTGTTTTAAATCCTCACCCAAGGACACTTTTCCTTTATCCTCAGGTAGAGCGGGAGGAGGGGGGGGGGGATGTCCTTAGCAGGAACCGAACCCGAGACTCTCTGGTCCGCAGGCCGACGCTCTGTCCACTGAGTCAAACTGGCCAGGGTGTAAATTTGCTTATTTTAGCTGCAGAAGGTAAGTTGTGGGAGGAGACAGATAAGCTAAGAAGCAAACGTGTCTATTTGCAAGAACTTAGAGGACATGGAGACTTCTGTCTGGGTTTGAAAATAAAACTTTCACCCTGGCCGGTTTGGCTCAGCGGTTAAAGCGTCGGCCTGCGGTCCTGAGAGACCCCGGTTCAGTTCCCGCTAAGGGCACGTACTTCGGTTGCAGTTTGTCCCCGGCCCTGGTCTGTTGTGCAGGTGGCAGCCACTCGATGTGTCCCTTTCACGTCGATGTTCCTCTCTCTCCCTCCCACTCTACCTGAACAAAAAATGGAAAAATGTCCTCTGGTGAGGATTAAAAAAATAAATAAAATAAAAAAAAAAGAAAAGAAAACTTTCTGATTTCCAGCTTCTCAGGCAACACAATTTCAGGGTGAGAAAACACCTCCATGTACAACCCGTATCCATGATAAGACCCTGTCGCGAGGGGCACAGTGGTGCCTGGTGGTCCTCTCCGCCCTACCGAAGAGCTTCCAGAATTTGCCACAGGGCCGTGGCACAATACCCGGACGCACCGAAGCAGGGAGACGTCTGTCTCTAAACGGTTGTGCGTGTGGTTTGATTGACGGTAACGGTTTCCAGTTAGACCCTTCAGAAACCCACAACGTTGTTAAAATGATTACGGAATAAAACGCTGACGTTTTGAACTCTAAGGAATCGTGACTATTCAAATTTCAGACAGACCTCTGGGCTTCCAACTTTCTACAGGTGGCAAGGAAGCTGGACACCTGTGCACTTCCAACAGAGGCCACTGCAGGCGTCCAAGGAAGGCTTCGGGTCGGAGCCAGGAGAGGATCCCCACACGCAGCAGAGGATATGGGGACGGGAGCTGCTCCCAGGGGTGGAACTGAGCTCCTTCGGTGACTGCTCCTCCTTCTGAGATCCTCTCACCCCTCTGGTCCTCAGATCCCTTCCATCCCTCTGCAACCGCTGACCAGCCTCAGGTGCAGGAGGCTTTTTCTTTGTTCACACGCTGCTGCGCAGACACCACAGCATCACGGAGGGACCAGGGCCGTTTCAAACCCTCAGCAAGACTTCGGCCGTTACTAGTTCCTGCTGCACAATGTCATCACATTTTCCCCCAAGGCAACGGACGCTAGACTCGACATTTTTGTTTGAACAGGGGAAGAAAAGGTGAGTTAGCTAAAGAAAAGAAACGTGATGAATATCTCAAATGTACTTTTTCTGTCGTTGGTTTGCAGCTGCGTCATTTCAATTCTTGTTTTATATCTTCCAACATAATGTTTGGAAATAATATATAGAGTTTATACAATTTTTTAAAATACTTTTAAATTGAGTTCCAGTGGCCTAGTTGATAATAGAGTGTCCTTGATATGATTGTGATTCAAGAACTTCTCAGATGAAGATGTTATCTGAAAACCACTTGACAGCAACATAAATAATATTTGGAAAGTAATATTTAAATACGAGCCAGGACAGCTATTTAGATAACCATCCTTTTAGATTTAAGATGTTTTTGTTTGCTTACTTCAGAAGGTTTTATACATGTTTCAGCTATATTTGAGGGAGGATATTAATGACACGTATTAAATCCATGATTTCTGGTTGCTCTCCTAAATGATATGTCCCCACTTATTCACGATTAAGAAGTCTCAGTAGTATTAAGCGTTCCTATCAAGAAACATGTTTTAAATACCTTAAATTTAAAACAAAAATCCACTTAGCCAGGTCTTTTTTTGTTTGTTTTTATAGAATTATATTTTCTTTGTGGGCTAATTAGACATTTAATTTGGGTTTGCTGTCACGGTCCATTCACGCTGTAGGCCAAATTCTCACGGACCCCACTGAGTACGTAACGTGGGCAGAAGCAGGAGGAACAGCAAGCATGCAAAATATTCTGTTGCTCATGGCTGTTACTTCTAGTGCCTCCCAGATACCAGATAGCAGCCTGCACTTACGTGAGAAAGGCTGATGGATGCTTCTTTCCTGAAAGACAGGTGTAGAGAGACCAAAAGCTTGAGTTCCTCCTCTTTTACCCCAGTTGCCTTTCTTGGGTGGCGTTCTGCACAGCTGAATAGCACTGCCCAGGGACATTTGAGTTTTCAAAGCCCTTAGCCAAGCTTCAAAGACTATAGCCCAGGGCCTTCTGACATGAGGAAGCCAGTCTTCTTCATAAAGCAAAAAGGACTTTTTCACCACAAATGAATAATAATGTTCTTGACTAGCTTGCACAATTTACATCCCAACAAACTTCACCATGGTCGTATATACTTCAGAAGTTAAATGCCAGCTCAAATATAAAATTCCAGGCACACAAAATATTTATGGAAGCTTTGAATGAGAAATCTATTTAAGTTTAATTTTCCCTGGAGCAAAGGGGGGGAAAAGTTAATCCAGATAGATGTGCTAAAAATTCCGCGTACTGTGGCCCATCCAGCATTATTCTAGTTTCTACTGCTGCACAACAAGTTACCCTGAAACAAAGTAACTGTGTAGATGACTGGACAAAAAAACTTTGGTGCATATACACAATGGAATACTATGCAGCTGTGAAAAGAAGGATCTACTGTATTACCCTCTGAGACAACATGGAGGGACCTGGAGACAGAGAAAGACAAATATCACATGATCTCACTTAGTTGTGGAATCTAATGAACAAAATATGCTGATGAATAAAATAGATCCAGAGACATGGAAGTAGGGAACAGACTGATGAACCTCAGAGGGAAGGGGATGGTGGGGGAAGAAACAAGAATGTATATGCATATAAGCATTCCCATGGACAGAGACAACAGTGCATTGGAGGAAGAGGCGGGCAGGAGTGGGTGGAGGGGTCAGTGGGGTAAAACAGAGGGACATCTTTAATACTTTCAACAATAACAATAAAAAACCAACCAACCAACCAACCAACCAAAAACAAACAAACAAAAGAACACCTCTTTATTTCGCTCACAACTTTTGGGTCAGAGATGTGGAAGGGCCCATGTTGCGAGGTCCTGCTCTGTGGGTGCAGTCCAATGCGGGCTGGTGCTACACAACTATGAAAGCCTGCAGGCTGGATCTGGAACATGCTCTCACAGACTGGTCATTATTGCTGGTGTTCAGCCGGCGGTCTGGGCTACCGTGGAACTGGGGTGCACGTACGTGGCTTTCCCGTTACCTAGGTGCCAGGGAAGCCGGACGTTCTGAACAGCGCCGCAGGCTGCAAAAGTGGCTGCTGCAGCTCACACGATTTGGCCTCAGAAACCGCACAGCATTACCCTGCTACATTGTATCGGTTCTGCTACATTGTATCGGTTCCAGGCTTCACGCACCTGCCCAGATGCACAGGGGCAGTTAGAGAACAAAGTGTGGGATAAAAGTGTAACAGTTAACTTTGGGAAACAGAATCTCCCTCCAAGAAATGACGAGATGAACCAAAGAATGGTGCGCACATACACACTGTCTACGGACACAGACCCCAGGGTGGTGAGGGCCTGGGGCAGGGCGGGAACTGGGTGGAGGGGGGCAGCATCTCTAATACTTTCAACAATAAAGATTTTTCAAAAAGGAAAAGAAAACACAAGTTGGAATCCTCAGGTGTACCACCATGGCCCAGAGCAGCCACTGCTGACTGCGGCTGAAGAAGCCTGGTGAGCCTCCGAGAACGGACAAGACACAGAGTGGACGCTGAGCTTGGGGCCAGAAAGGTGGCTGAGGCTCCGTGGGTGTTTCTCTTTCAACATGGACACCGACCGGTCGACACGTTCCCTTTGTCTCCCACGTCCAGTCGCCCGTGAGGATCTGACCCAGAGGGCTTCAGGACGGAGACACAGGTGTGAAAGACCACCCCTCCACAGCAAACGTGTCTCTCCGAATCCTCTTGAGTCCCAGGTTCGGTTCCCACTAAGGGCACGTACCTTGGTTGCGGTTTGTCCCTGACCACAGTTGGGGTCACGTGGGTGGCAGCCAGTCGATGTTTCTCTCTCTCTCTTCCTCCCTCTCTCCCTCCTGCTCTATCTGAAGATAAATGCAAAAGTGTCCTCGGGTGAGGATAAATAACAAAACAAAGCAAACAAATAAAGACCATAGGAGTGAAATTAACAACTGTGTGAGTGACACAGCGTGGACGTCCTACTATCATCTCATGTTATCTTCAGAACGAATTTGAAATGATGACAGCATCCTTTCCCCTGGACAGGTGAGTATGTGCTCACCTGTGAAGGTAACTTCTGAGCCAGGTTCTCGCAGCTGGTGCTCTGTGCGTCGTGATTCTAAGAACACGTGTCCGACGCCAAAGCTCCGGTCTCCACCCCGCTCCTGGGTGCCGGCGGTGTCCTGGTGGAGCTCAGAACTGTTTGTCACGGACGTTCTTGCTACTTTGGTCTCTGCAGCGTTGTTTTTATCGTCTTCGCCTCACGGAGGAAACCTCGACGTAAGGTGAAGCGAATCGGGAGGGACGCTGTGGAAAGGTCCCCTGGTGATCGTGCCGAGATCCAAAGCTGGGGAGTCAGTCCCTGCAGTCAGGGTGGCGGGCGTAAGATAGTGCGAGTGAGAGGGGGCACGAACCCCCTTTGTGAACAGCAGTTGGAGGGAAGAAGAGGGGCCCTTTTGCGGGTGGCGTTTTGTGTAGATGAAGCCCGCGGCTCCAGGTGACAAGAGGGACTGAACCGAAGCTCAGCGGATAAAACAGTTTTAGGCGAGAAAGAGCAGAGAATGGAAAGAGGGTGTTCACATAGAGATGCATGGTAACTATTAATTTAAAAAAAATATTTCTTTTTTTTATCCTCACCCGAGGACATTTTTTTCCATTTTTTGTTCAGATAGAGTGGGAGGGAGAGAGAGAGAGAGAAACATCGATGTGAAAGGGACACATCAAGTGGTTTCCACCTGTACAACCAACCAGGGCCGGGGACAAACTGCAACCGAGGTACATGCCCTTAGCGGGAACCGAACCCGGGTCTCTCTGGACCACAGGCCGACGCTCTAACCACTGAGCAAAACTGGCCAGGGCTAGGAAATGTTTTTGTTTTTTTTCTTTATTGATTTTTAGAGAGAGAAGAAGGGAGAGGAAGAGAGAGATAGAAACATTGATGGGAAGGAACATGGATTGGCCGCCTCCTCCACGCCCCCCCAGAGATCAGGCCCACAACCTGGGCATGTGTCCTGACCGGGAATCGAACCCGCGACCTCTTGGTGCAGGGTGGATGTTCGACCACTGAGCCACACCAGCCGGGTTAATCAACATTTCTTAAAGAGACGGGGTGAGAATAACACCATGGGGGAGACTGTGAACAGCACCCCTGAGTCTGAGGTCCCCCGCCGAGCTCCTCAGTTCCGACACACAGGCCCCGTGTCAACATCTGGAGCCAGGAGGAGCACATCTTCCGAGACGTGAGAACAGCCGCGTATCCCGCATGGAAAAGGCCGACCTTGTCCTTAAAGGTTACTGTGGGATTCTGTTGGCAAACAGGGCATGCACTGAACCCCGCACACCTGTCCCCGCACACATGTCCCCGCACACCTGTCCCCACACACCTGTCCCCGCACACCTGTCCCCGCACACGTGTCCCCGCACACCTGTCCCCGCACACCTGTCCCCGCACACGTGTCCCCGCACACCTGTCCCCGCACACGTGTCCCCGCACACGTGTCCCCGCACACCTGTCCCCGCACACCTGTCCCCACACACCTGTCCCCGCACACCTGTCCCCGCACACCTGTCCCTGCACACCTGTCCCCGCACACCTGTCCCCGCACACCTGTCCCCACACACCTGTCCCCGCACACCTGTCCCCGCACACATGTCCCCGCACACCTGTCCCCGCACACATGTCCTGCGCCTGTCCTGGGGCCGACACCTGTGAGCTGGGGCTGCAGGAAGACAAGGCTCCGGTTCTGCTGCTCGGTCCAGCCCAGCCCGCTCCCCGGGGGCCTCTGCGTCTGCGTGAGGACAGCCACAGGGTGACTTCCACGTTCAGCAGTGAGGCTGTGACTAGACGACCCTGCTGTGAAGGCTGAGGGAGGGACCCGAGGTGCAGTCTCGTCCCGGGGGAGACTCTACAGCCCAGGGATCAACTCATCTTGCAGGAGCTGAGCGCGCACGGGGTCCTTGCTTAGGGCTCACAAACAGCCGTGCGTGAGGAGCACAATCTAGCTGTTCTCTGTCCTCCCAGCCTAAGCCGGTCAACTCCGTGGGCTGCTCAGCCAGGGCCGTCACGGCTGCTGACAGGTGGTACAGCTCTCGGGCCGGGGGCTTGCATGGCCGGGGAGCACTGGGCAGGACCTCGGCGCAGGGACAGTTGGGGGGGGGGAGGCTGGACACCACGCCGGGGCCCAGCCGCCCTCAGTGTCTCTGGGCTGCAGAAACAGCTCTGGATTCCATGGTTCGCGGCAGCCCACCCCTCCGGAAAGTGCCTCAAATACTTCCCAAGGCCCAGTCCCCCACGGAGCCCCAGGGGCAGCCCCAGTCCTCCCTCCTTGTCTCTCTGACCCGTAAAACGTACTTTGTTTCACTTCACACATGTCCTCTGTTAGAAACGGAGCAGAAGCGTCGTGTGTGGGGGACAAGGCAGACCTTAGCCCCGGCGTCCATCTGAGGCCAGCCAACCTCAGGGGCCAGCAGGACAGCGCCTGGGCCGCCGCGGTCCAGCCCCGCCCTGCTTCTCAGCCCCCTGCCGTTCAAGGGCAGCTGTGGATGGGGGGGCGCACCCTCCAGGATAGAGACCCCTCAAATCCCAAGGGCTGTGATTGGAGCTGCGGGGCTCTCCAGTCTAAATCCTAAATGTCTGCTTTGCTTTGTGAGGAGGCCCAGGGAAGGACACACACACACACACACACACACACACACACAGCCAGAGCCCACGCCTGGGAATCCTGCCCGGGGAGCTGTGCTCAGTGCACCGCTTGGCGATGATTCCCCGCGGCCAGGAAGCAGCAGACACAAAGGACATTGGTGGCTGGCCTCAGCCCCTGGCAGACTCGCTCCTGTGCCGCTCGCTCCGAGGCTGCTGGAAGCGTTTGCTGTCCTCTGAGACCCTGACAGGCGCCTGGGCCGGGCCGGGGCACAGCGCTTGGCGGCTGCTCCTGACTTCCCTCCGTCTGTCTCGGAATCCACAGCCTGGAACTTAGAGCCGACGCCTCTCCAGTGCGTCAGCCTCACTGACCTGGCTCGCATCTCGGAGAAGGGAAGTGGCCACGCTGTGTCCATCGAGGACTGTCTACCTGCCCCCTCCAGGCTGGGGAGACGAGGTGTCCCCGAGAACTCCTAACTGGGCTGAGCACACGCAGTCAGAGGGGACACACTCACCGAGGCCAGGATGCAACGTCACAGCCGCATCCGTGGGCCAGTGGGCGCCCCCTCCTGCTTGTATCAGCCACGTGTTGGGTCTTCCTAGGACGCAGAGCAGAGGCCCCCACGTCTCCGTGGCTGGCGACACAGAAACGTATCTCCCACTCGTGTCCCACGGCCCTCGTGGATGGGGTGTCCGTCCCCGTGTTTCCTCACGGCCGGACCTGAGATCAGGAATCAGCTCCTCTCTGGTAGGAGAGCGATGGGGCCCCGCACTCTGGCTCCCCAGACGTCACCCACGTGGTGTCAGGTAGGTAAGCTCATGCCTTGGGGACCAGTGCAGCACCAGGCCAAGCTGGGACATAAAGGAAAAGAAAGGAAATAAAAGAATTTTGCCTGAAGGAGGAGCAGCCACGCGGGAAGGACAACTCACCACCTCGACCCTTGTTCGTGCAGCGGAGATGCTGCCTTAGATAAAAGGAGACACGACTCAGAAAAGTCATCTTTTAGTTCAACTAATAGTAAGTGTAGACCTACCGTATAGCAGACACTTCTAGCCATAAAGGATAAAACAAATTAGGACAAGTTTCTACTCTTTCGCAGCTTGTCTGTGGGGTGAGACAGAAAACAGAGCGGTGTCAATGTCGGGGTCACCTGTGGGTGCTGCTATGAAAGATAAAACACCAAGTACGAGGGAAGGGGGCCCCAGGTGTGCACACGCGTGATGTCCCCATGCGACTTGGAAGCTGTGTCCCCCTTCCCCGGAGGCCTGGCGTGACCTCCTGACACAGGGGCCGTCTCTCGGCTGCCGTCCGGGGAGACAGCGGCCCCAGGACAGGGCGTGGAAGACTCTGTGGATTAAGGCTGGAGGGCGGGGGTTCGGACGGGGCGAGGGTGGTGTGGAGAGGGTGTGAGAAGTGGCTGGAGTTGGGCTGTATTTTGATAACAGACAGTAGATTTGTTGCAGGACTGGATTTAGGGAGTAGGAGGAAAGGTCATTTGAAGACGACTTGAGTGCTTTGGTTTGGGAAGCGAGGACACATGACCTGCGTTTGTTGAGATGGTGAGTGGCCGGGGGAGAGGTTCAAGGTGAGCGGAAGGGGGCACCCGGGGTGCAGCTTTGGTCATGTGACATTTGGGGTCTAAGAGGAGCCTCCATGTGCTGCTGGAGATCAGGGAGATTTCAGCTCAAGATTTAAATGTTGGGGTCTTCACTTGTCCGATATTTAAAACCATGAGACCCACCCGGCCGGCGTGGCTCAGGGGCTGAGCATCGACCCTGCACCCAGAGGTCACCGGTTCGATTCCCGGTCAGGGCCCAGGCCCAGGGTGTGGGCCCGATCCCCAGTGGGGGGCCTACAGGAGGCGGCCAGTCGATGTTCTCTCTCATCCATGTTCCTATCTCTCTCTCTAAAATCTATAAAGAAAGAAGAAATAAATAAAATGATGAGACCGGATGAGATGATCCAGAAAGTGATCTGGGCAGAGGCCTGGCCTGAGGTCAGGAGCTGGAAGGAGGGGCCTGGAGGAGGGAGCTGGGAAGGGGTGTCCAGGGGCGGGAGGGACGGCAGAGGCGGCATCACAGAGACACATTCAGATGCCCCAGCAGCAGGGGTGCCCGGAGGAGCAACTGGCCCGAGGGCACTGAGCAGAGCCCTGCTCCCAGCCACAGGTGCCAGAGAAAACTGCCATCAGAGAGGACTTTGGGGGGAACAGGGCACACTTCCCGTTTGTCTGAACCCTCTCGGCCGTGGTGACCAAGGAGTTCCCCCCTCCCCCGTCACCCCAGGACCGCAGGCTGCCAGCCGGAGGCCGTGCCTCTCGGGTCTCAGGAGCCCACCAGCTCACAGCGTGATGTCTGTTCAGCTGCGTGGAATCCACGTGAAACTGCCGAGTACGGGGAGATGTGTTTGGAACTGACGGTCGGAGGACACCCAAGAGCACTGGGAAACAGCTGAATCATTTGTTGAGGGCTTTTTAAGACGCTCTCAGTGGGGATCACTTGCTCACCCACCTCCACGTCCCTTCTCCGTCTCCCTCCCCTCCTGTCATTCATGAGATGCTGAGACAGTACCCCAGGCTCCCCTCTCCATCTACAGACTCCCCGAAACCCCTAAACGTGACCGGGGCGGGGTCTGTGCTCTCCCCCTCTCGTCTCTTTGGGTCTATTGTCTATTTCCTTCCTTCCTTCCTTCCTTCCTTCCTTCCTTCCTTCCTTCCTTCCTTCCTTCCTTCCTTCCTTCCTTCTTCTTTTCTTCCTTCCTTCCTTCCTTCTTTCCTTCCTTCCTTCTTTTTCTTTCTTTCTTTCTTTCTTTCTTCTTTCTTTCTTTCTTTCTTTCTTTCTTTCTTTCTTTCTTTCTTTCTTTCTTTCTTTTCTATCGTCATTCATGGTTTTGAGCCTTGTCTAACGTAGATTAACTCAGCCTTTCTAGGGTCTTTCAGTTTTCTTCTCTACCGTTATGAGATCAATACAGCAAAGGCCAGAACCCTGGCCAGGCAAACAGACCCCCCTGGACAGGGAAGGAGGAAAATGACCAGGGTGAGCACCCAGTGAGTCTGCTCTTCTTCATCCGCCTGTACCCTCAACTCTGTCCCGGGCCGTGTCTGCCCAAGGCGATCGAGGGGTCCCTAGTGAAAGGAGGGGAGGGGTGCCAGCCCCCCTCTGTCCCTGAGCCCTACCCACTGCTGAGGATTCAGACTTTGCTTCTGTTGTGACTTATTTCTCCTTCTTCTGAGGACTTTGGGTTGATTTGCCCTTTGAGGATGTGCCAAAAGCCAAAAATAATAACCCAGCTACCTGTCACCGAAACAAGAGGAGATTTATTCGATTTATCAGAAAATACATCATGCCAGAGAGATAAAACACAAGGTTAACTTCAGGTCAGACAGTCTGCACCCTTTGCAGATGGGCTTGGGGGAGCGGTCAGGCCCGGGGGGTCCTGCTGGGTCGGCCTCTGAGCCCAGGCGGTCGGGGCGGGGAAGAGGCTCCCCCACAGCCCGAGCTGCACCCGGGAGCTTTCTCTGCTCAGGAGTCTGCGGTGGCGCCTGAGCAGGTGAGGGGATGCTGCTGCCCCCCTGAGCTGCGGTCTGCTGGGAGGTGGGGGTGGTGGGGACCAGGTGCCTTCACCCCTGCTGGTGATGACAAGGTCCCTGCAAGGTGAAGTCAGCTCTCAGCTGGACTTAGGAAGGTGACATGTAGGGCCTGTCGCTGGTGGTTCCTGCCGCCACTGTGGTCTCCGTGGGAGCCCCAAGAATGCTGCCATGGACAGGGAACGCTCCCCACAGGGGGCCCTCAAAACAGCTCCTTGGGCGGAAGCCAACAGCCATTTCCATGATTACAGATATCAGGAAAACATTCAAGATATTTCCAAATGAGTGATCAGAAAGGAAGTGTGTGGTGTGTGTGTGCGGTGTGCGCACAAGTGTGTGTGCACGTGTGTGTGTGGTGTGTGTGTGTGGCGGTGTGCGCATGAGTGTGTGTGTTGTGTGCATGTGTGCGCGCGTGTGTGTGCGCGTGTGTGCGCGTGTGTGGTGTGTGTGTGTGTGTGTGGTGTGTGTGGGGTGTGTGGTGTGTGTGTGGTGTGTGTGTGGTGTGTGTGTGTGTGTGTGTGTGTGTGTGGTGTTGTGTTTGGTGTGTGTGTGGTGTGTGGTGAGTGGTGGTGTGGTTGTGTTGTGGTGTGTGTGTGGTGTGAGTGTGGTGTGTGTGGTGTGTGTCTGTGTGTGTGTTTGTGTGTGGTGTGTGTGTGGTGTGTGTGGTGTGTGTGTGGTGTGTGTGTGGTGTGTGTGTGGTGGTGTGTGTGGTGTGGTGTGGTTGTGTGTGTGTGTGTGTGTGGTTGTGTGTGGTGTGTGTGGTGTGTGTGTGGTATGTGTGGTGTGTGTGTGGTGTGTGTGTGTGTGTGGTGTGTGTGTGTGTGGTGTGTGTGTGGTGTGTGTGGTGTGTGTGTGGTGTGTGTGTGGTGTGTGTGGTGTGTGTGTGGTGTGTGCGGTGTGTATGCGGTGTGTGTGTGGTGTGTGTGGTGTGTGGTGTGTGTGGTGTGTGTGTGGTGTGTGTGGTGTGTGTGTGGTGTGTGTGTGGTGTGTGTGTGGTGTGTGTGGTGTGTGTGGTGTGTTTATGTGTGTGTGTGTGGTGTGTGTGTGTGGTGTGTGGGTGTGTGTGTGGTGTGTGTGGTGTGTGTGTGGTGTGTGGGTGTGTGTGTGGTGTGTGTGTGGTGTGTGTGTGTGTGTGGTGTGTGTGGTGTGTGTGTGTTGGTGTGTGGTTGTGGTGTGTGGTGTGTGTGTGTGGTGTGTGTGGTGTGTGTGTGGTGTGGTGTGTGGTGTGTGTGTGGTGTGTGTGTGGTGTGTGTGTGGTGTGTGTGGTTGTGTGTGTGGTGTGTGTGTGTGTGTGGTGTGTGTGTGGGGTGTGGTGGTGTGGTGTGTGTGTGTGTGTGTGTGTGGTGTGTGTGTGGTGTGTGTGGTGTGTGTGGTGTGTGTGGTGTGTGTGGTGTGTTTGTGTGGTGTGTGTGGTGTGGTGGGTGGTGTGTGTGTGGTGTGTGTGGTGTTGTGTGGTGTTGGGTGTGGTGTGTGTGGTTTGTGTGGGGTGGTGTGTGGGATGTGTGTGGTGTGTGTGTGGTGTGTGGTGTGTGTGTGGTGTGTGTGGTGTGTGTGGTGGTGTGGTGTGTGTGTGTTGTGTGTGGTGGTGTGTGTGTGTGGTGTGGTGTGGTGTGTGGGTGTGTGGTGTGGTGTGTGTGTGTGTGTGGGTGTTGTGGTGGTGTGTGTGGTGTGTTTGGTGTGTGTGGTGTGTGGGTGTGTGTGGTGTGGTGTGGGTGGTGTGTGGGGTGTGTGGTGTGTGTGGTGTGTGTGGTGGTGTGGTGGTGTGTGTGTGGTGTGTGTGTGTGTGGCTGTGGTGGTGTGTGTGGGGTGTGTTGGTATGTGTGGCTGTGTGTGGTGTGTGTGTGTGTGTGTGTGGGTGTGGTGGTGGTGTGTGTGGTGTGTGTGTGGTGTGTGTGTGGTGTGTGGTGGTGTTGTGTGGTGTGTGGGTGGTGTGTGGTGTGTGTGGTGTGTGGTGGTAGTGTGGGTGTGTGTGGTGTGTGGTGGGTGGTGTGGTGTTGTGTGTGTGGTGTGTGTGTGTGTGGTGTGTGTGTGTGTGGTTGTGTGTGGTGTGTGTGGGGTGTGGGTGTGTGTGTGTGTGTGAAGTGGTTGTGGTGTGTGTGGGTGTGTTTGGTGTGTGTGGTGTGTGGTGTGTGTGGTGTGGGTGGTGTGTGTGGTGTGTGTGGTGTGGTGTTTGGTGTGTGTTGTGGTGTGGTGTGTGTGTTGTGTGTGTGGTGTGTGTGGTGGTGTGGTGTGTGTGTGTGTGTGTGTGGTGTGTGTGGTGTGTGTGGTGTGTGTGGTGTGTGGTGGTGGTGTGTTTGGTGTGTGTGGTGTGTGTGTGGTGTGTGTGGTGTGTTGGTGTGTGTGGTGTGTGTGGTGTGTGTGGTGTGTGTGGTGTGTGGTGTGGTGGTGTGTGGGTGTGGTGTGGTTGTGTGTGTGGTGTGTGGTGTGTGTGTTGGTGTGTGTGTGGTGTGGTTGGTGTGTGTGTGGTGGTGTGTGTGTGTGTGTGGGTGTGTGTGGTGTGTGTGTGTGTGTGGTGTGTGTGGTGTGTGTGGTGTGTGTGTGTGTGTGTGGTTGTGTGGTGTGTGTGGTGTGTGTGGTGTGTGATGGTGTGTGTGGTGTGGTTGGTGTGTGTGGGTGTGTGGTGGTGTGTGTGGTGTGTGTGTGTGTGTGTGTGGTGTGTGTGTGGTGTGTGGGTGTGTGTGTGGTGTGTGTGTGTGGTGTGTGTGTGGTGTGTGTGTGTGTGTGTGGGTGTGTGGTTGTGTGGTGTGTGGTGTGTGTGTGGTGTGTGTGGTGTGTGTGTGGTGTGTGTGGTGTGTGGTGGTGTGTGTGGTGTGTGGTGTGTGTGATGTGTGTGTGGTGTGTGTGTGGTTTGTGTTTGTTGTGTGTGTGTGTGGTGTGTGTGTTGTGTGTGTGTTTGGTGTTTGTTGTGTGTGTTTGGTGTGTGGTGTTGTGTGTGTGTGGGGTGTGGTGTGGTGTGGTGTGTGTTGTGGTGTGTGTGTGTGTGTGGTGTGTGTGTGGTGTGTGTGTGGTGTGTGTGTGTGTGTGTGTGGTGTGTGGTGTGTGTGGTTGTGTGTGGTGTGTGTTGGTGTGTGTGGTGTGTGGTGTGGGTGGTGTGGTGTGTGTGTGGTGTGTTTGGTGTGGTGTGTGTGTGGTGTGTGTGGTGTGTTGGTGTGTGTGGTTGTGTTGTGTGGTGGTGTGTGTGGTGTGTTGGTGTGTGTGGTGTGTGTGGTGTGTGTGGTGTGTGTGGTGTGTGTGGGTGTGTGTGGTGTGTGTGTGGTGTGTGTGTGTGTGTGGTGTGTGGTGTGTGTGTGGTGTGTGTGTGTGTGTTGGTGTGTGTGGTGTGTGTGGTGTGTGTGGGGTGTGTGTGTGGTGTGTGGTGTGTGTGTGTGTGGGTGTGGTGTGTGGTGGTGGTGGGTGTGGTGTGGTGTGTGTGGTGTGTGTTGGTGTGTGTGTGGTGTTGTGTGTGGTGTGTGTGTGGTGGTGTGTGTGTGTGGTGTGTGTGTGGTGGTGTGTGTGTGTGTGGTGGTGTGTGTGGTGTGTGTGGTGTGTTGTGGTGTGTGTGTGGTGTGTGTGTGGTGTGTTGGTGTGTGTGGTGTTGTGTGGTGTGTGTGGTGTGTGTGGTGTGTGTGGTGTGTGTGGTGTCTGTGTGTGTGTGTGTGTGTGGTGTGTGTGGTGTGTGTGGGTGTGTGGTGTGTGTGGGTGTGGTGTGGTGGTGTGTGTGTGGTGTGGGTGTGTGTGGTGTGGTGTGGTGTGGTTGTGTGTTGGTGTGTTGTGGTGTGTGTGTGGTGTGTGTGGGGGTGTGTGGTGTGGTGTGGTGTGTGTTGGTGGTGTGGTGTGGTGTGTGGTGGGTGTGTGGTGTGGTGTGTGTGGTGTGTGTGTGGTGTGTGTGGTGTGTGGTGGTGTGTGGTGGTGTGGTGTGTGTGGTGTGTGTGTGGTGTTGGTGTGTGTGTGTGTGGTGGTGGTGTGTGGTGTGTGTGTGGTGTGTGTGGTGTTGTTGTGGTGGTTGTGTGGTGTGTGTGGTGTGGTTGGTGTGTGTGGTGTGGTGGTGTGTTGTGTGTGATGTGTGGTGTGTGTGGTGTTGTGGGTGTGTGTGTGTGTGTGTGTGTTGTGGTGTGTGTGTGGGTGTGGTGTGTGGTGGTTGTGGTGTGTGTGTGTGTGTGGTGTGTGTGGTGTGTGTGTGGTGGTGTGGTGTGTGTGGTGTGTTGTGTGTGTGATGTGTGTGGTGGTGTGTGGTGGTGTGTGTGGTGTGTGGGTGTTTTGTGGTGTGGTGGTTGTGTGTGGTGTGGTTGTGTGTGTGTGGTGTGTGTGGTGTGTGTGTGGTGTGTGTGGTGTGTGTGTGTGTGTGTGTGTGTGTGTGTGGTGTTTGTGGTGGTGTGTGGTGGTGTGGTGTGTGTGTGGTGTGTGTGGTGTGTGTGTGGTGGGTGGTGTGTGTGTGTGTGTGGTGTGTGTGTGGTGTGTGTGGTGTTGTGTGGTGTGTGTGGTGTGTGTGTGGTGTGTGTGGTGTGTGTGGGTGGGTGTGTGTGGTGTGTGTGTGTGTGGGTGTGTGTGGTGTGGTGTGGTGTGTGGTGTGTGTGGTGTGTGTGGTGGTGTGGTGTGTGTGTGTGTGGGTGGTGTGTGTGGTGTGTGTGGTGTGTGGGTGTGTGTGGTGTGTGTGTGGTCGTGTGTGGTGTGTGTGGGTGTGTGGTGTGTGTGTGTGGTGTGTGTGTGTGTGTGGTGTGTGGTGTGGTGTGGTGTGTGTGTGGGTGTGGTGTGTGTGGTGTGTGGTGGTGTGTGGTTGTGGTGTGTGTGGTGTGTGTGGTGTGTGTGTGTGGTGTGTGTGTGGTGTGTGTGGTGTGTGTGGTGTTGTGGTGTGTGTGTTGGTGTGTGGGTGTGTGTGGGTGTGTGTGGTGTGTGTGGTGTGGTGTGGTGTGTGTGTGTTTGTGGTGTGTTGGTGTGTGTGGTGTGTGTGTGGTGTGTGTGTGGTGTGGTGGGTGTGTGTGGTGTGTGTGGTGTTGTGTGTGTGTGTGGTGTGTGTGGTGGTGTGGTGTGTGGGGTGTGTGTGTGGTTGGTGTGTGTGGTGTGTGTGTGGTGTGTGTGGTGGTTTGGGTGTGTGTGTGTGTGTGTGTGTGTGGTGTGTGTGTGGTGTGTGTGGTGTGTGTTGGTGTGTGTGTGTGTGTGGTGGGTGGTGTGGTGTGTGTGGTGTGTGTGGTTGTGTGTGTGGTGTGTGTGGTGTGTGTGGGTGTGTGTGGTGTGTGTGGTGTGTGTGTGGTGTGTGTGGTGTGTTGTGTGTTTGGTGTGTGTGGTGTGTTGGTGTGTGTGGTGTGTGTGGTGTTGTGTGGTGTGGTGTGTGTGTGGTGTGTGTGGTGGTGTGTGTGGTGGTGTGTGGTGTGGGTGTGGTGTGTGTGTGTGTGGTGTGTGTGGTGCTGGTGTGTGTGTTGTGTTGTGGTGTGTGTGGTGTGTGTGGTGTGTGTGTGTGGTGTGTGGGTGTGTGGTGTGTGTGTGTGTGTGTGTGGTGTGGTGGGTGTGTGGTGTGTGTGGTGTGTGTGGTGTGTGTGGTGTGTGTGGTGTGTGTGGTGTGTCTGGTGTGTGTGGGTGTGTGGTGTGTGTGGTGTGTGTTGGTGTGAGGTGGTGTGGTGTGGTGTGGTGTGGTGTGTGTGTGTTGTTGTGTAGTGTGGTGTGTGTGGTGTGGGTGGTGTGGTGTTTTGTGGTGTGTGTGTGTGTTGTGTGTGTGTGGTGTGTGGTGTGTGTGGTGTGTGTGTGTGTGGTGTGTGTGGTGTGTGTGGTGTGTGTGGTGTGTGGTGTGTGTGGTGTGTGGTGTGGTGTGTGTGTGGTGTGTGTGGTGTGTGTGTGTGTGTGTGGTGTGTGTGGTGTGTGTGGTGTGTGTGGTGTGTGTGTGGTGTGTGTGGTGTGTGTGGTGTGTGTGTGGTGTGTGTGTGGTGTGTGTGGTGTGTGTGGTGTGTGTGGTGTGTGTGGTGTGTGTGGTGTGTGTGTGTGTGTGGTGTGTGTGTGTGTGTGGTGTGTGTGGTGTGTGTGGTGTGTGTGGTGTGTTGTGGTGTGTGTGGTGTGGTGTGTGTGTGTGGTGTGTGTGTGGGTGTGTGGTGTGTGTGTGTGTGTGGTGTGTGGTGTGTGTGGTGTGTGGTGTGTGGTGGTGTTGTGTGTGTGGTGTGTGTGTGGTGTGTGGTGTGTTGTGTGTGTGTGTGTGTGTGGTGTGTGTGGTGTTGTGTGGTGTGTGTGGTGTGTGGTGTGTGTGTGGTGTGTGTGGTGTGTGTGGTGTGTGTGGTGTGTGGTGTGTGTGGTGTGTGTGGTGTGTGTGTGGTGTGTGTGTGTGGTGTGTGTGTGGTGTGTGGTGTGTGTCCCCCGCATCCACTCCAAAGCAGGATCGGGTGTCAGCGTCCTGCCTGGGTGAGGGCGGCGTCCCGGCCTCCTGCTCACTGTGCTCACGCCACCCCCCTCGGGGCTCCTGACGGACTTAGGTGTCTGAGTTCACGAAAGCAGAGACTGGTCACGGGGTCATCACACTTCCATCTGCCTGAAGGAACAGTCCGCATCCCTCATTGCACTTCACCCACCACATCTGGGGGCCACGGGCAACCCAGAACTGAATGTGGGTTTGCGACACCCCTGGACACTTGGACTTGAGCCCGCCCTCGGAGCCTCGGCTGGAGCCACCCCCGCGGGTGACGCACAGAGTCCCACATCCTTCCTCTCCTTCAGCAGCGCTTGGAGCAAGAAGCATAAGCACGGTGAGACCTCAGGCTGTCCGTTTAGAAATGTGTCTGAGAACTTGACGGTATTCGACGTAAACACGACCGTGCTGGATCGCGGGCTTCCCTTTCCTGTGATCATTCCGCAGACCCCCAAAGCTGCCCTCTCTCCCTTCCCTGGTGTAGCGTGGACAGGGGTGCGCGGGTGGCCCGACAGCAGAGGGCGAGACAGGTGCAACACGGCGCCTTCCTTGGGGGGGCAGTGCTGATGGGGAGGGGGGGTGGCAAAATGCTCCCCGATGCCTGGGGAAGCTTCTCTCTGAGGGGTGCAGCCAAGTACCAGGTGGCTGGCTCTACAGAGAGATATTAGGGGTTCAGATGTAAAGACCTCTAGGAATTCAGCGTGTCACTCTGGTCTGATTTCATAAAGCCCCGTTTGCATGCTTTGTCTTCTTTTATTTTTTTAATCTTCACCTGAGGACATTTTTTGATATTTTGTTCAGATAGGGGGGAGAGAAAGAGAGAGAAACATCGATGTGAAAGGGACACATCGAGTGGCTGCCACCCACACGACCCAACCAGGGCTGGGGACAAACTGCAACCGAGGTAAGTGCCCTTAGCGGGAACTGAACCCGGGTCTCTCTGGACCGCAGGCCGATGCTTCAACCACTGAGCCAAACCGGCCAGGGCGCATACTTTGCCTTAATATTGACCTCATTATTTTATTCAGATACACAATATTCCATTGAGTGGTAGACTTTGAGCAAGTTAGCTCTTTCCTTATTAATGGTCATTTAGATTATTATTCTTTGTTGTTGTTACAAACGGTACTATAATCTGCATGTCGCATTATGGTGCTATTGTTTCTTAGAATACATTTCCAAAATTTGAATGATCAGGCCATAAGAGATGACATCTTATATTTGGGTGGCATTGCAGTTACAATAGAAATTTTGTAGTAATTTAAATTATCGTCAGCCAATAAATGAAAGGTCCTCATTACAGTTACCAATAGTCCGTGTAATAATTCTTTCATATTTTTACCTGTGTATGTGACAGTCAGTATCTAATTACGTATGTGCTGATTCATAAATAAAATATACTGTTTGTTCACAATGTATTAATTCTTAGTATGCTTCATTGTGAAACTTTAAACGAAATTGTTGACCGATGTTTCTTACTGAATTGGTATTTGTATCTTTTCATTTGCAAGACATGTCTCACCGTTACGGATAGAAAGTTGGGTCTCTGTGCACTGGAATATCTTTCCAAGACAGACAGCATGTCTGTTTTGCACATAATCGTTTTTCTGTTAATTTGTACTGTTCTGGCCCAGAGTGGGCACTCAGTAAATATGTGTTAAAGACACGAATGGATGGACAAGTCCGTAAAGGTCACGGGTCAGAGAACTTTGATTGACTTGCAGCCTTTTCTTCAGTAACTTATCAACTAATACCACCCCCCTGCTCAGCTGAGCCCCAAGAGCGAGCCTTGTTCTCCTAGACAAAGACACTTCTTCCTCTGTGTGGACCTCCCAACGCCTGTGGACTTCCCACTGGTGTGAACACCTTTCTCTTCAACCGCTGGACAGGAAATGATGCTTGTTCAGGGATGACAAAATGCACCTATGCCAACTCTGTTCTTGTGGTACTGATTTCACTCTTAAATACTATATTCAATATTATTTCTTCTGGGCTTGGCTTACCATCTGTGGCCTACTTCTATTATTTGTAGGTTGGCTTATGCCTTTCATATGGAGGCACAACTTTTCAAAAGTTAATTTAGCCCAGCCAGTGTGGCTCAGTGGTTGAGCGTTGACCCTGCACCAGGAGGTTGCGGGTTCGATTCCCAGTCAGGGCACATGCCCAGGTTGTGGGCCCAATCCCCAGTGGGGGGCGTGCAGGAGGCGGCCAGTCGATGTGCTCTCTCATCGATGTTTCTGTCTCTCTCTCTCTCTCTCTCCTTCCTCTCTCTCTAAAATCAATTTTTAAAAAAAGCCCTGGCCAGTTTTGCTCAGTGGTTAGAGCTTCAGCCCGTGGACCAGAGAGTCCCGGGTTCAGTTCCCGCTAAGGGCATGAACCTCGGTTGCATTTTGTCCCCGGCCCCAGATGGGGTCCTGTGGGTGGCAACCACTCGATGTGTCTCTCTCATGTTGAGGTGTCTCTGTCTCTCCCTCCCACTCTATCTGAAGATGAATGCAAAAATGTCTTCAGGGGAGGATAAAATAATAAATAAGTAAATAAATAAAAAATAAAATCAATCAAAGTTAATTTAACTGGAACAAAATACAACAATCACAACCTATGTGTGATAGTTTTATTATCTTAACCCCCAAACCACTGACAAAGACCATTAAACAAACAGAGGTCAAACTACATCTTCTTCAATGGAGAAATTCAAGATGTTAAGGGAATCTTTGCCCCTTTCTTAATGCTCCAAGAAAAAGCCTGAATTATCATCTTCTGTCCAAAGACTTAAACCCTCTTGGTACCGACAGAAACAGAACTTGCCCTCTACCTGTTGTTGGAGCTTCATGCTCTGCTCTGAGTTGTAGACACTGAGCTAAGCTAACTCTCCTAGTCTAGTTCCCGCTGCACTGGACTCGCCAGCATCACCTCCCCAACCCCAATA
Organism: Molossus molossus; assembly: GCF_014108415.1. Lineage (NCBI taxonomy): Eukaryota > Metazoa > Chordata > Mammalia > Chiroptera > Molossidae > Molossus > Molossus molossus. The sequence goes on along the minus strand of NW_023425374.1, from coordinate 108,298 downwards.
ATCTGCATAACATTTTACCCGTTGGGAGGATCAAAGGAAATTCCAGGGACACATGTCTTTACAGCAAGAGGCCTGTTAAAGGGAGCCCACTACATGGGAGAGCTTACTTGCCAGTGACACATTGGACAAGTGACACATTGAAAAATGGGCAGAGGACTCAAATAGACATTTCTCCAGAAAGGACATACAAATGGCCAAGAGACATATGAAAAGATGCTCAACTTCATTAAACATCAGAGAAATGCAAATTAAAATGACTATGAGGTATCACCTCACACCTGTCAGAATGGCCACCATCAACAAATCATCAAACAACAAGTGCTGGCGAGGGTGTGGAGAAAAGGGGACTCTAGTGCACTGCTGGTGGGAATGCAGACTGGTGCAGCCACTATGGGAAACAATATGGTGTTACCTCAGAAAATTAAAAATTGAACTTCCATTTGACCCAGTGATCCCACTTCTGGGAATATACCCTAAGAAACCTAAAACACCAATCAGAAAGAATATATGCACCCCCATGTTTATAGCAGCACTATTTACAATAGCTAAGATCTGGAAACAGCCCAAGTGTCCATCAGTAGACGAATGGATAAAAAAGCTGTGGTACATATACACAATGGAGTACTATGCAGCTGTCAAAAAGAAGGCTCTCTTACCCTTTGAGATAGGATGGAGGCACCTGGAGTGCATCATGCTAAGCCTGCCGTGTAAACAGTGCATTCAGCAGAGGCGGGTGTCGGGACCCTTGGGCAAACGGCCTGGCTGACGCCGACCAGAACTGAAATGTTTTCCCGGCTGTTCCCATGAGCTCTCTGTCTCCCCGGAACCTATCCCTGCTTTAGTTTATTGTAACCTAACAACTGAAGGAAAAGAGTGCTACCAATGTCTGTTTCTATTTGATCCCAGATTTATATCTGATATTATAAAACCTGTTTCTTCAGAAAAGCAACCAAACCAATCGTGCCGTCATTTAGAAAGTTGGCTGCCGCCAGGGGAAGCCATTGGAGTCAAACGAGAATCCTTCCCGAACATCCAAGGAGATTTAGGCTGAGCAGAGCCCTGGGAGACAGCACGGTGGAGCGACCCTGAGGTAATCCCAGCCTCGGGGAAGGGAGGGCCGCTGGAAGCCACTGGAGAAGGAGGCGATGCAGAAGGGACTCCTCTGAGCCGGAGGCTCTGTGTGCAGTGCGGTCGTGCGTCCCGGAAGCTGTCTCCTCCTCCTGATCTCGCCACACCGAGTTTCGTATTTCTGAGTCTGGGAAGACAATTTTCAAGCTGATTTTAAGGCTTAGTGGGAAAATCTGCAGACACAGCATATCTATAATTTAGGGGACCCCATGTATTATGCAGAATGATTCTGTTCTGTCCCAGCCAAAGATGATGACTGACAGCAGAAAGCTCCCCGTTGGTCCGCTGGAGAACAGAAAGCAGGTATTTTCAGGCAGCTCGTGGGCAGGGATGCCAACTCCACCCCTGGGCTTCTGCAGCTCATTTTCTTTCTGCCTTCTCCTTGGCAGGCTTGGGGTGGCGAGCTGGGCAGAAGGTGGGCTCGGTCACGTGGACCCTGGCGTCGGAAGGGAGAATTCATATCTTTTATCCTCAGTTACTGTTCAAGGGCCGGAATGCAAAGCAAATACTAACTGTATGTTGTTTAAAGATCATGGTGTTTCACCCAGACAGGCCATTCTGTCCCCCAGGGCTGTCAGGCTAGGGGACAGGACAACACGACAGTGGTGGCCTCGGGGAGTCATCGGAAGGCTCGCCGAGCGGACAAATCGAAGACAATCCCAGCTCTCCACCGTCTGAGGTCCCACGCACCTGGCTGGTCTGCGACCATGTGTGTTTGCAAGAGATGAACCAGCTGATGCCCAGGGCTGGGCCGCAGAGCCCCTGCTGTTAAAGGCCCATAATTACCCGCCCTGTGATGTCCAGTGGAGGGGACGGCTGGCATTTTGTAAGAGGACGTCCAGGGGATGGGCAGACACCACCAACACACAAAGCTGAGCTTGGCTGAAAGAGAAAAGAAAGACCCTGCCCGTCCCCAACAACCTCTGGCCTCCCGGCAATTTATACTTAGAAATAGGAGTATGTGCTCGTCTTTCTGAACGTCCATCTGGCTTGGCTGTTGCCCCTGACACGCTGGACAGACATATGGACAAACGGGCCCAGCACAGACAGAGTGTTTTGGATGTTATGTCAGTGAGGGCAAAACTAACACAAAACTCTGAAGCCTGTAACTACAGGAAGCTTAGGAAGACGAGGATGCATCACGAGACAAGCTGTCCTGGAGGGGCTGGCGCATCCCCGCCCACGAGGGTCCGTCCACGCCTCTCCTGGGCTCTCACACCGGCCGTGAGGCAGCTACGTCCAGGTCTACGTGACTGTCCACCCCACAGGCTGGTGTCCAGGCCTCCTCCTGGCTGCAGCACTAAGGGCTTCACTCGGGAGGCGCCGTCCTCGACGGAGCCTTCGCTTTCCTTAGCCTTTCGGCCCGTCTGTCCTTGACTGTGACCCAAGACCTGAGTCCTTTCCCTTTGACCTGTGTGTCCCCGCAGGTGCACGCAGACCTGCCACTCTCCCGTGAGCCCAGACAGCGTCGGGACAACACCCCTGCGACTGAAAACGCCATCGGTGTCTCCCCGTGTCACCGTCAAAGTGCAGCTTCTCTCCTGGTGTCTGTGCCGTGTCCTTCACGCCGGCTCCTGCTCAGCTCCCCGCAGTCCGGCCCCTCCCGCCCCTGCAGGAAACAGCCCGGGGCTGCCTGCACACAGGGTCCGAGACGTAGCTGCAGCGTCTGACCCTGGGGGCTGCCCCGAAACCCCTCACCCTTCCCTTTTCTTAGCGGGACACAGCCCTGGGGTTCCTCGCAGGGTCTCATGGTCTCTCTCCCTCCACTTGGCCCCGAATGTCCGTGTCTCCCAGGTGTTGTCTGGTCCGCTGCTGGCTGAGGGCAGTGTGCGGTGCTGAGCCTCTGCCCTGGACACCAGCCACGTGGCGTGAGTCCGGCCTGTCCACACCCCTTCCTGGCAAGTTGTTTAACTTTCTGAGGCAGTTGCTGTATGTAGGGGAGGCACTAAACAAATGGCCCGGCCAGTGTGGCTCAGGGGTTGAGCGTCGACCCTGCACCAAGAGGTCACCAGTTCAACTCCCAATCAGGGCACATGCCCAGGTAGGGGGCCCGATCCCCAGTGGGGGACATGCAGGAGGCAGCTAGACAATGTTCCCTCTCATGGATGTTTCTCTCTCTCTCTCCCTCTCCCTTCCTCTCTCTAGAAATTAATAAAAACAAAATTTTTAAACGTGGGCACACAGGAATCATCCAGGGTAGGACCATGTGTTGCTCATTCATCTCTCATCCTCTCCATGAACTTGCACTATTAGCTCCGCATTCTTGAGTCTGCGTCTATTTCAGTCACTCTCAACCCAGCTTTACGTCCTAGGCCTGTGAGTCCCCTCTCTGCAGCCCTGGATGGACCAGAGGGACACACAGAGCAGCCTGCCCAACGCTAAACTCATCATCTCCCTCCTCAACCCATCCTCTCCAGCACTTCGCACCTGGGCTCCTGCTGACCACTGGGCGCAGAGTCCGTCCACCCCTCTCCTTCCACAGGCCGTTGTTAACCAAGACCCGGCAATTTCTCAACATACTTCTTAAAATCCTGTAACCCGTTCTAAGCTTCAATTCCGTCCCTCATCACCTCTTACTTGGACTCGTTCAATAATGTCCTTTCTCCACGTAGACGCTTTTCTTCGGATCTTTTTAAAACAATAGTCATGGTTCGTTCATGTTCCTAAAAAACAACGAAACAGCAGAAACCACAGAAGCCCCTCGATGGCGTCTCAGCCCGCGAAGGAAGCCGGAGCAATACAGTCCTGCGTCCCCGGGGCTCCTGGAACCCCCCCCCCCGCAGACTCTCCGGAACCACCTAACCCAGGCCCTGAGTGGTTTCAGGAGTTTACAAAGAAGTCACTCCCTTTCACCTCTCTTTAGCATGTCCCCCCTTTTCTCTGTCTGACAAAAGCCTTAGCAGGTGGGAGGTTCAGCACGAACAAGGTTTCTGGGCCCCCCCCCCAGCCCTGCCTCCACAGCCCACACGCACCCGCCCCTCCCCCCACGCTGTCTGCTCTCCACAGGAACCTTATCCTGAGCTTGTCGCGCAGGGATGTCAGGTGTCTCTGTCTCTCTCTTAGCTGTGTGCTCTTCGTGTTCTCTTGTCCCACACGTTGGACACATGTTAGCACTAGGGACTGCCTACTGGTTGCATTTTTCTGAGACTCCTCTTCCTCTTGTCACCCTCCAACCAGGGCAGCCAAACTGGCACCTCACCCTTTTCCGCTCTGATGCTGCCAAAGGCCCGAGCCTGGGGGTGGTCCCTTGGCTCACTCCAGTGTCACCAGACGGGCCTTCGTCCGCCCGGGACAGGTCCTCGTCCGCCCGGGACAGGCCAGTGGGCCTACTGTGCACTTGATAGAACTCACTTGGTGGATGGAAACTGTTACAATAACAATCTCTTAAAATTCATACTCTCAGAACACAATGTATTTTATGGACTAGACACAATGTTGCACTTTCAGAGTGAGTGCGCTCTGTCAGGGATACTTCCATCTGCTGTCTCCATGGGCGTATTTCTAGTTATTTTTAGGTTCAGAAATGTTTCCGCTGAAGGCCCGTGGAATCGGTCGAGTGCATGACTTTCCGTGTCCTGGCCTACATTCTGCTGTTTGGGGCTATTTTGGGAGACTCCGTGAAGTATGAGTCTCTGTGACGCAGATCAGCCGAACTCCGGTTGATATTTTAGGACAGCGTTGTACTTCGACGCTAAGAATAAAAATCACTGAGCTCCATTTCTCTATTTTTATTCAAAAATCATCGTTATAAAGCAATGCTTGATCAAAACACAGTCACATACTACAACAATTCAAACTAAAACTTTGAAATGTGCAGGTTATTGCTGTCACTAGCAACATAGTATATACTCATTAGTAAAAGTTGGGATGCATACAGAAAAGAGAAAGAAAAATCAAGCGTTCTTGGTTACCCTGCAAAAATGTCCATATGGAAATTAAGAGACATTTCTCTCCATTGTGTTCTGAGCACTGATTAATTTTTATTTGATATTTTATCATTAATATTTATTATGTTTTAAATATTATTTTTGTTGTATATGAAAGTTTTATTTATTTAATATTGTACAGATACCAAACTTTGTAAAAATATCAGGTGTATATTTCCCCTGGTTGACCAATAATTGTAGTTCATTTGCATTTTCTGCTGGACAGTATTTTATGTTGTAAATATATCGGAATCTGGTCATCTATTTATCACTTAATATTAGTTTTTGCTAAGAGAATGTGTATGTCATTCTTTCACTCATCATAATTTAAAAAAAACTGTTGTGTATAAAATTAGTCCATTTCTATACTACTGAGTAGTATATCAATGTATAGATATATAACGATTTTTTTATCCATTGATCCGTTGATGTACATTTGGGTTGTTTTGGGTTCTTAGCTATTTCAAACAAAGTTTTATGAACATTCAGATACAAGTTCTTGCATGTTCCTCAGTCAATGTTTTTCTTTCTCGTGGGTAAAAACCTAAGAAGGGTATGACTGAATTATAAACTGGTGTATGTTAACATTTCAGGAAATTGTAAAAATGGTTCCAAAGTTTGCCATTCCACACCCCCTGCTGTGCACGCGAGTTCTAGCTGCTCCACCTTTGCCTGCACTTGCGTGGCCAGTCTTCTACGTTCACCCACCCTGGTAGGTTTAAAGAGATGTTAGACTCAAAACCATAAAAATCCTAGAAGAAAACACAGGCAGAAAAATCTTGGGCATTTCTCACAGCAACGTATTTTCTATCTGTTACCTCGGGCCCGGGAAACAAGAAAAACTAAACAAATGGGACGACATCCAACTAAACTGTGTTTGCACAGAAAAGGGAACATGCACAAAATGAAAGGCAGCCCGCTGTGTGGGAGGACATGCTCACCAATACCTCCGATTAGAGGTCAATACCCAAAATGTGCAAGGAGTTTACACAACTCACCACCAGAAAAGCAAACAACCCAATTAAGAAACGGACGAAGAACCCAAATAGACACTTCTCCAAAGAGAATGTACAAATAGCCAATAGTCATATGAAGAGATGATAAATGCCACTAATCATCAGAGATGCAATGTAAACCATACCTGTCAGAATGACTATCATCAATAAATCAACACACGAGAGCTGATGAGGGTGTGGACTGTTGGTGGGAATGCAGACTACCCCAAACAATGTAAAAAGGAACCACCTCATGACCCAGCCATTCCACTTTTGGAAATGTATCCACGGAAACCCAAAAACACTAATTCGAAAGGATATATGTACCCCCATGTTCATAGCAGCACTATTTACAACAGCCAAGATTGGGAAGCAGCCCAAGTGCCCATCAGTAGACGAGTGGATGGAAAAAGCTGTGGTACATGTTCACAATGGAGTACTACTCAGCCATAATAAAGAAGGAAATCTTACCCTTTGCGACAGCATGAATGGACCTGCGGAGTATTAGGCTAAGTAAAATAAACCAATCAGGGAAAGATAAATACCATATAATGTCACTTATATGTGGAATGCATTGAATGAAATAAACTAACACACACAACAGAAACAGACTCATAGACACAAAGAACTAACTTTGAGCACAGTTAGCTGAGAGCTAAGACTGAGAGCTGTCAGAAAAATGGGGTTTGGGGGCTGAGTGAAAAATGTGAAGGGATTAAGCAAATAAGAACACATAGACACAGATAACTGTATGGTGATTAACTGAGGGAAAGTGGTGTTGAGGAGGTAGAAGAACAAAAACTGGGGATAAATGGTGATGGAAGGAGACTTGACTTGAGGTGGTGAAGACAGAATACAATATACAGATGATAGACTATAGAATTGTATACCTGAAGCCTATATCATTTTATTAAACAGTATTACCTCAATAAATTCAACTTTTAAAAAGTTATGTTGTTTAGTCCGGCTGGTGTGGTTCAGAAGTTGAGTGTCGACCCTGCACCAAAGGTCACCAGTTTGATTCCCAGTCAGGGCCCAGGCCCAGGTTGTGGGCCTGATCCCCAGTGGGGGGCGTGCAGGAGGCGGCCGATGATGTTCTTTCTCATCGATGTTTCTATCTCTCTCTCCCTTTCCCTTCCTCTCTCTCTAACATCAATAAAGGAGGAAAAAAAGTTATGTTGTTTAAATAAATAAACAAAGTGGCATCGCATTGTCGTAATGTGAAATTCCTAGAGACTAATGATGTTGAACAGCTTTTAAAATTAAATGTATCAGGGTAACGTTGGTTAATGATGTTACATTAATTTCAAGCGGGAAACTCCGACACCCCTCATCTGTGCACCTCCTGTGCGCTCAGCACCCGAGTCCCGTCTCCGTCCACCACCAGGTATTTGGGGCCCGTTGTCCTCTGGCCCCTCTCCCCGTGGCCCTTCCCCTCCGGCAGCTGCCATTCTGGTGTCTGTCTTCATGAGTCTGCTTCTCTGTGTGTCTGTCTGTTCTTCACTCGTTGCCTTTCGGTGTGTATCCACCTGTACGTGGGTCGCTCTGGTCCTCTTCTGTCTGACTCACCTTGAGCATCACACTCCTGGTCCTCCACGGTGTCGCCGCCGGCTGTGCTCAACGTCTGTTTGTTCACTTGTTTATTTGTTTACTTTTTGTTGTTGCCATTTTTATTAATTTATTTTTGTTACAGATGTTTCTCCTTTTCCCCCCTAGACATTTTTTTTAATGACTGCATCGTATTTCCTTGCCATTATACATCGTGTTTTTGTTTTTTTTCCCTGATATCTTTCATCCATTTTTTATTGGGCTGTTTCCTCAGTATTGAATTTTGAGACTGACTTACTTACACATGCTGGATATGAGCCCTTTAGACTCACAAATATTTTCCCAGTTCCTGTTTTCCCTGACACTCTGCTAACAAATACTTCTGAGGAGCAGTTCTTGATTTTGGCTGCATGGTTTACAAAATGTCTCATGGTTTAAAAAAAATGTATTATAGGTCATGTCGCGGGGTTTGTATCCGTTTCCCTGCAACAGAGTTACGAAGTCCGACGTCAGCGTGTCCACAGGGCTGGGAGGGAGGCTCTGCCCCAGCCTCTCCTGGCCAGAGGGGGCGGGCCGGCCGTCTGCCGTGTCCGCTAGGCGCCGCTCCAGCGCCGTCACAGACATTCTCCCTTGGTCTCTTCTCAGCATCTCTCTCTGTGCATGTCTGTGTCTGTGTCTACAGATCCTTTTTATAATTTTTTTATTGTTATTAGAAAGAGAGAAGAAGGGAGAGAGAGAGATGGAAACATCGATGAGAGAGAACATCGACTGGCCGTCTCCCGCATGCCCCCCACTGGGGATCGAGCCCACAACCTGGGCACGTGCCAGCAACCTCCTGGTGCAGGGTCGACGCTCAGCCACTGAGCCACACGGGCCGGACAAGCATTTTATTTTTTACGTTTCATTGTTCATCCACCAGGAGCCCGTGTCCTGCGGTCCGTGCGTCCGTGAACACACGCCGCCCGTAGCCGTCTGAGGAAGGGGCAGACGGCCCAGCACCTTCCTCTCCCTCCGACGACTCAGTCCCTCACGGGCGTGTGACAAACGCCGCTGGGTGACTGTCGCTCTTCTCGTTATAAAGAAGACACGGCCCCTTCGTGCACATTCATTTTATGTCCTCTAAATATACACACTTTCGATTACTGCGCTGAAATGTGTTTTGTTGGAAATGCTTAAAAATAGACTGGATGGGAAAGGCACCTGAAGGAATGTAAAAAACAACAACACAGAATTCGCAGTAGCTGCTCTAAAATCAGCCTATCATACAAGAAATATTGATGCACAGTCATTTCGAATGAACCTCTCATTTAACACGTTATTAGTAGAATCCAGTAGAACTATTAGAGGCAAGTTGCCCAGAGCCTGAACTCTGAGCTACTCGGGTCCACAGATGTTCCCTCGGGAAGTGGCTGCGACGTGTCTGATCTCCGTGGGGCCCCTGCTCTGTCCTCCCGCGGCAGCTCTGCTATTAGGGGGTTTCCTCCGAGTCCCCGCCTGGCTGGGGGAACTGGGCTTCCTGCTATGTTGTGAGAAAGGACTTTTCTGCGATGCACACAGGAGAGGGAGAGGTCTTATTTGCATGAAGTCCGACCCCTGAGTGCCCGAGGTCCCTCTCCCTCCGCCCGCCGCGGGAGAAGTCCAGCTTGTCTTCAGCAGAGCTGGGGTCAGAGCCATTGGCCGAGTTTCCCCTCCGTATCCACACAGTCAGCAGCGTCAGCCCAGCTCAGCTTGTGTTCCAGCCGCAGTCCTTTGCCCGTGGGGTCTGCGTGGTTGTGGGCCGTGCGGCTCCGGGGCACATGCTAAGGAAGAACCACGGTAAGTGCAAAGGAGCAGGAGAAAGCCGGAGGAATAAGACCACTAGAGGATTCCTTTGTCTGAGGATTTTAACGTTCTAAGGTTTTGCAGCTTGTGATGGCTTCACCCCTCCACCCAATCCATGGTCCCCAGATTAGATTGAAAGGCAAGTACCTTCCCTTTGCACCCCCAATGTCACTGCGCATGTGTCCACCTGTCCTTCCCCGTGACCTGCAGAAAATGGACCGGGGGTTCCCTGGGGAGTTCAAAGTTGCAGCTTCCTGGCTGAAGCTGCCGATGACCATGCTTAGAATGTCTGGCCTCCCCTTCGTTCCAAACCTACTGTTAATATCACCTCACTAATTGCAAGGGTCCCAGGCCGGCATGCAGCCTTGATACCGCATGAGCGGCCAATCCGACAGCCATCTCTGAGAGCACCGTCCGTTTCGAGATTTAACGCATCAAACATTGTGAATGCACCTTGCCCAACGGACTCTTATTCGCAATACGAAAACGATCCGTCTGTTCACAACAGTTTGAGGGAGGGAATCCAGATCTCCAAGATGAAGTGGGTGACACTATGTCACGGGGCATGACTAGTATCAATCATGTTGAGTGGCGCCTAATTTTATTGTACGATTTCCTTCATTTACTAAAATAAGAAGAAGAGTTTGTCATTTAGTGCAGTTCAGCCATGGTCCCCACAGCTGCAGACACCGATACAAAGGCTCTGGACTAGTAGCCTGGAGGCTCCTGGCTCTGGATTAAGAACTTCAGATGATCCAGCCGGTGTGGCTCAGTGGTTGAGCATCGACCCTGCACCAAGAGGTCTCTGGTTCGATTCCCAGTCAGGGCACATGCCCAGGTTGTGGGTCCGATCCCCAGTGTGGGGCAAGCAGGAGGTGGCCAGTTGATGTTCTCTGTCATCCATGTTTCTATCTCTCCCTCTCCCTTCCTCTCTCTCTCAAATCAATAAAAAGAAAAAAATGAAAAAGTAAAAAGAACTCAAGACAGGGCCACTGGTTGGAGGAGCCTCTTTGACCAGCTGGATTATTTCTGCTGCTGTTTGGGGCATCTCTCCTGTCCTCACTCAGACGTCGCCGCCCTGTCGGTGGCTGGGCCTCATCCTGAGAACCTGCCGTCATGGGGCTCTAGGTCTGCGGGAAAAGTCCCTCTTGACCCCTACAGAGGTCGTGCTAACTTAGGTCTGCCCAGGCCTGCAGGGGTGTGCAGCCCAGAGCCCCTGTCTCCGGTCTGTGCCCGTGTGCTCTGCTCCTGGCTGGGCTCAGGCCTGACCGCAGCAGACTTGCTGGTTGAGCCGAGTTTATCAATCACACGCTGCGCTGCCACACGCGGACTCCGTGAACTTCTCTAAGACGCCGACACACTTTGACCTTCAATACCGCCTCCAGGAAGAGTCACGTGCTTCGTCTGTGAAAGTCCCCTGTGACCGGGAGCGTGCAGACCGCAGCAGCCTGGCTTCTCCTCTGCTGGTCACCGCAGCCCAGGCCCCACACAAAGCGCAAGCGTCCTGTGTTCTGGGTGAGCCAGTATCAATGACCAGCATGTGACGGAACATCCCCAATATGGCAGAGGATACAACAATTTATCTAGTTAATTTCCATAGAAAATTGTGAAGTAGGTGCTGTGATCACATTTCCACATGAGGAGGTCAGGCCCAGAGGGAGGTTTGAAAATCACTCCAGGTATTGAAGCAAATGCGTGGTGTTGGAGTCCAAGGGACCTGACTCAGAATTTTACTCTTTGCCACTACACCCTCCTCCAAATATGCTGTTTTCTCGGTGCATGTTTGTTGAATGAAAACATTTAATATGTAGATTGTCTCTGTATAGATTACATAGTTCTAGTTATATATGGTGTGAGACATCATAGGCATGTCCCGACCCAAAAGGTCTTGGGAATGTTGCAGTTTCTGAAGTTTACTGCACTGGGTTTGGGAAGCTTTGCAGTCACGGACGTGGAGTGGTGGTTTGGGTGCGCCGTCCGTCAGAGGTGCGTCCCGGAGTTCCCTGGGAGGGCCCTCTGACCGGGAAGGGGGGCCGGAAGTGGAGGAGAGCAGGAGGCCGGACCTCGGGGTGAAGCAGCTCTTGTGCCCCATTCTGTTTCTGTCATCTATCAGTGGGCGCCTTCGACCCACACTTTGTCCACGTCTATTTAAAGTTTTCTATACAGTGCTCCTGGTATGTTTCAAGAACTACTTTTTTTTCTTTTGGTTCCAGATGTTTCTCTTTTTTCCCCCATTGACACCCTCCTCCCAATCCCGACCACCCCAGCTTTGTTGTCCTTGTTCATGCATATAAATTCTGTGGGTTTTCTCTTCCCTCCCCCACATCCACCTCTTCTGAGGCTTGTCAATCTGCACCCCACTTCCATATCTCTGGGTCTATTTTGTTCCTCAGCTTGTTTTGTTCATTATATTCTACAAATAAGTGAGGTCATGTGGTATTTGTCTCTCTCTGATCGGCTTATTTCACTCAGCATAATACTCTCCAGGTCCCTCCATGTCGTCTCAAAGGGTAAGAGATCTTTCTTTCTCACAGCTGCATAGTACTCCATTGTGTATATGTGCCACAGCTTTTTATCCATTCGTCTACTGATGGGCATTTGGGCTGTTTCCAGATCTTAGCAATTGTAAATAGTGCTGCTATGAACATGGGGGTACATATATTCCTTCTGATTGGTGTTTCAGGCATCTTAGAATATATTCCTAGCCATCAACAACATTTCAGACATCACACACACTGGAATTTCACTGATACAATGTCTAAGGCAATAGGAACAAAAGAAAAAATTAATACGTGGGACTACATCAAACTAAGAAACTCTGCACCCCAAAATAAACAACCTTCAAAATACAAAGAGAACCCACTGTATGGGAGAGCATAATTGCCAACAATACATCAGATAAGGGGCTAATTTCAAAAATATATAGAGTGCTCATACACCTCAACAAAAGGAAGACAGAGAACCCAATTAAAAAATGGGCAGAGGACCTAAATAGACACTTCTCCAAACAGGACATACAAATGGCCAAGGGACATGTAAAAATGCTCAAAGTCACTAATCATCAGAGAGGTGCAAATTAAAACAACCGTGAGGTATCACCTCACCCCTGTCAGAAGAACTGCTACTTTTTCTAAAGCGGAACTTCCCTTGCGTAAACAGCCGTGCAGTTCTTACCTTGAGACAGTTGAGGATATTGTTAGAAATATGAAAACACATAACCCAGGGACCTTCTATGTGTGACTTTCTCACCCCTTTTTCTGGCTGTCCCTCGCCAGGGCCGGAGTATGGATTCAATTATATGTAAGGAGTCAGGAACGTGAGTATACACCCCAGAAGGAGAAAGTAGCATCATTCAGCTGAGGTCCGGGAAAAACTACAGGGCAGGTCAGTGGAACCAAGGACGGGTACCCCAGTCGGGTCAGGGAGCCGAGGGTCTGAGGCAACGCGGGAAAGTCATGTTGAGATGAAGTTAGGGACGGGGTAGGATGGGTTTCTGATTGTTGCATAGATCACGTGCCAACGTTTGAGCTCCGTCTGTGTGTCTGGCCGAGGTTGAGAATGCGCACTGCTGGACGGGAGAGTCTCCCCTCATCCTGGTGTCTTTGAGGGGAGTTTCCCAAATGCTCCGACCTCCTGCCCACACATGACTCCTACCTGTTAAGATGAGATGAAAGACAGGAGTAGAGGACAGTCACCACCGGTCCACAGTTCTCAGTAGATAATCCATCAGAGATTCTGAGCGTGGGCTGGGGGATCCCTGCAGTGCATGGTGGGGTTCAGCCACATCCCCAGCCTCTAGACACCAGCAGATACACACCGGGGACCCATGGCCTCCCCACAGTTGTGCTCACCACAAACGTCTCCAGACATTGCGAATCACTTTAGGGACGATGCTCTGAACAGATGTGGGACTAGGCAGACCACTTGGACCTGGCACCAAATCGTGTCATTTAATTGAGCTCCATCAACCACATAGCTGAGAGTTTGCTCTTTCTTTGAACAATGGACAATGTGCTGAGAACCCAGGTGCGGTCTCCTCAGAGAGCCCAGGGAGCTGCTCAGGAATGTGCTTGTCTCAGCTGCAGTGCACCTGCCACGTGTGTGCACCTGTCACATGTGTGCACCTCTCACAGTGCACCTGCCACATGTGTGCACCTGCCACATGTGTGCACCTCTCATAGTGCACCTGCCACATGTGTGCACATGTCACATGTGTACACCTCTCACAGTGCACCTGCTACATGTGTGCAGCTGTCACAGTGCACCTGCTACATGTGTGCACCTGCCACCTGTGTGCACCTGTCACATGTGTACACCTCTCACAGTGCACCTGCCACAGTGCACCTGTACATGTGTGCACCTGCCACATGTGTACACCTTTCACAGTGCACCTGCCACAGTGCACCTGCTACATGTGTGCACCTGTCACGTGTGTGCACCTGTCACATGTGTACACCTGTCACATGTGTACACCTCTCATCGTGCACCTACCACCTGTGTGCACCTGTCACGTGTGTGCACCTGTCACATGTGTACACCTCTCACAGTGCACCTGCCACAGTGCACCTGCTACATGTGTGCACCTGTCACGTGTGTGCACCTGTCACATGTGTACACCTGTCACATGTGTACACCTCTCATCGTGCACCTGCCACCTGTGTGCACCTGTCACGTGTGTGCACCTGTCACATGTGTACACCTCTCACAGTGCACCTGCCACAGTGCACCTGCTACATGTGTGCACCTGTCACGTGTGTGCACCTGTCACATGTGTACACCTGTCACATGTGTACACCTCTCATCGTGCACCTGCCACCTGTGTGCACCTGTCACGTGTGTGCACCTGTCACATGTGTACACCTGTCACATGTGTGCACCTGTCACATGTGTACACCTCTCACAGTGCACCTGCCACAGTGCACCTGCTACATGTGTGCACCTGTCACGTGTGTGCACTTGTCACATGTGTACACCTGTCACATGTGTACACCTCTCACAGTGCACCTGCTACATGTGTGGAGCTGTCACAGTGCACCTGCTACATGTGTGCTTCATCCCTGGGAGAATTCTTTCTCTCACGACAGTGTTTGAACAATTACAAATGAGAAGCCCGACACCTGCCACTGACCGGACTGGAGGCTGACCTTCCAGGGCAGGCTCTATCAGGTCTCCTGGACACCAGCTCGGAGGACCCGTGCAGCCTCCAAAGCTGGTCAAAGGGGGGCACTGACCCGTCAGCAGGGGGGCAGCCTCTTTGCAGCCACCAGCTGGGAGGTAGACCAGTCGGCTCTGGTTCCAGCTACGTTTTTTTGGAAAAGGAGAATTAGAATGCCTTTTTTTTTTCTTCTTTATTGAATGTATTGGGGTGACACTGGTTAATCAAATGATACAGGTTTCACATGCACAATTCTATAGTACATCGTCTGTATATTGCACTGTGTGTGTGTTTACCCCCCACGTGAAGAGGTAAGATGCTTTTGGATGCAGGGGACATTCTCTCCAGGGTTTTGGTGGGCAGACAAAAGCCCACTTGGACTGCAACGTCGGGACTGGGTGTTGTGGAGGCTACTGGCTAACGTGGGCCATGCCCCTGGCTGAGCAGCACCCGCAGTGCCCCCGACAGACCCAACCACAGAGAAGAAAAAGCTTCACTCCCAGCTCTGCAGAGGCAGCAGCCTCGAGGCTAATTAATAAATCAGCAACACATTTGTGGTATGAAAAATGAAATATTTATGCTCGCCAGAGTCATATTTCTGCCTTGCCGCCCATGCTCTGTTGATGCTTGATGGAGGATGGAGTAAATACCAGCTGGTGTAGAATGAGTGGAACATAATTACTCCCTACAAAGTTAAGTGAATGTTAAAACACCAGAAGCCAGGCGCTGGCGCCCACCCTGCCCGGCGCCCGTGCCCAGCGGACGGCGTTCGGGCTCCTGTGGGCTTCCCTGCACCTTCCAGCCACGTTTCGGGAACGGGCCTCGTGGCCAGTGATGCGGCCGCAGCGGGGACATGGACAGCTGAGAAAGGGGGGCGTCTGCCGCCTGACAGTGCGACACTGCGGAATGTGGCTTTGGAGGCAGAGAGACCAAGTCCTTTGTGCAGCCTCCCAAATGGACCAGCCACGTGACCTCGGTCCAGGTCCCTCGCTGCTCTGTCTCCGGGTACTTCTGTAGGAAATAGAGCACGGCTGCCTACGTGATGCAAGGACCATGCACGTGAAATGAATGGACGGAAATGTGCTGGGTGATTTGGGGTCCAGACGGAATGTGAGGAGGACAGTAAGGAGTTGGGATGCTCGATGGGGGGTGAGGTAGACACCCCCATATCTCCAATGGGAAATACACAAACGGTGAGGTGATGGCAGCGGAACACACAGGACGGCACAGTCGAGGGAGGCACGGTTAGCAAGGGATTTGATGACTGGAGAGGCCAACTTGTGAATCCGGCAGCTGGAAAAACAGAAACGCTCAGTACATAGAGTGTGCTCAGTGAAAGGAGGGGTCAAAGGTTAGGCTGTGTTTGGGGGGGACTGAAGTGGATAGCCCAAAAGGAGCAAGTAATCAGTGAGATTTCTCTACCTTGGAAAAGTGTGTGTGTGTGCAAGTGTGTGTGTGTGCACGTGTGGGGGGCATGTGTGTGTGCATGTATGCATGCAGGTGTGTGTGTGTGTGTGTGTGTGTGCACACTCACACACAATGGCTTCTGGCCCCCTCCAAAACTCCCCGTACAACAAAAGCACAATCTGCATTCAGCAAAATGTTCACCTTGCAAAGACCACCTGGTCCTCCCTGTTCCTTCCTGAGCTCCTCTGCCCTTCTCTCGCGTGCTGAGGTTCTGCAGATAAGGCTGGGTGTGTTCTGGGAGACTCGCTCTCTCAATATCCCCTCTTTTCCTCTCACCTGATCTCACTCTGAAGGCCCATCCTTACTCGGTGCAGAACAGCTGTGTCATCAGCCCTGCCCGGTGTCCAGGGCAACAGGGCAGGGTGTCCGCTGAGCTCAGATGTGGAATGAAAGGTAAGTACATCTGTCACGGGATCCCACAGGATCCTGCAGGCCCTGCCCTCAAAGAGAAGAAGCGTAAAGGCTACAACGGAACATCATGAAACAGAGTGCCAAAGTTTGGCTTTAAATATTCAAAAGGCTGCAGGTATCACAGGAAGGACAAAACCCACTTTTCTCAGCACTTACTGTAGGCAATCACTGTTCGAAGAATATTGCATGAATGAACTTATTTAATCCTTAGCCACCTCGTACAATAGGTGTTTGCAGTTGGGAACAACTAATCTGCCTTCAACCAGAAAGCATGGAAGAGGCCGGTTTGGCTCAGCGGTGAGAACGTCGGCCTGCGGACAGAAGGGTTGTGGGTTTGATTCCTGGTCAAGGGCACACACCTGGGTTGCAGGTTTGATGTTCAACTGGGTGAGGAATGTTCTCTCTCACTCTCTCCCCACCCCTCCCTTCCACTCTGTCTAAAAATAATCAGTGGGAAAATACCTTGGGTGAGGATCAACAAACAACCAATGGGAAAGCATGGGGCAGTGATATCAGGGCTCCAACCCACGTCTGTTGTCTTCAGGTTCCACGTCCATGTCAGCCTTCTCTCCACATGCACCCCTTTCTTCCTTCACCTGTGTCCTCGCCTTTCTACCTTGTTCTTCATCCTCAAACATTTCGCAAGGTGGCAACACTGGGAGCTGCTTGCTGTTAATTGTTCCAGTTGGTCATGTGCTAGATTAAAAGGCTAGACCCGTGGAGGTGACTGTGGCCATGTGACATGTTCTAGCCTGTGACGTGTCCCTGCAGAGGGTGAACCCAGTGCCCTCCTGTCCTGTCCCTTCCTTGAAGGGAGACTTGATGCTCAAAGTAGAACAGTTACACCATGAGCACCAGGTGATGGGCACATACTGCTCCCTGGGATGAAACACCGGACCTTGGGCCTGGAAAACACCTTAGACCTGCCGCACCCGCCCCGGATGGCATGCTTCTGGACCTGTTGAAATGACCACATTCAAGGCTCTGTCCTGTGTGCTCCATTTACAACCACACATAGGCCCCGCTGGTGTGGCTCAGTGGGTGAGCGTCGACCCTGCACCTGGAGGTCGCTGGTTTGATTCCCGGTCAGGGCACATGCCCAGGTTGTGGGCCCGATCCCCAGTGGGGGGCATGCAGGAGGCATCCAGTCCATGTTCTCTCTCATCGATGTTTCTCTCTCTCTCCCTTTTTCTCTCTCTAAACTCAATAAAGAAAAAAGCACTTAAAAAACACACACAGGTTCACTTAATTCCTTTCAGATATTAATGATGTGCTCGCTCTTTCCATTTGAGTGAAACATGATCGGATCCCGACTATTTACAGCAATTAGATAGTGACTCAGCGCTGCGCCCTGCATCTGGGGAACCGCAAATTTTAAACTAAGGAAAAGAATGTTGTCTCAGACTGACACCCTACAGTGTACAGAACTGTCTCTCACAACAGCACATGACCCAGCCCCAAATGGCACAAGTCACACTGCAACGTCAATACCTCGGTTGAAAGATTGTGCGACACAGCATCACATAACATAGTTGTATCATACTTTGTTTAAACAACCTCTACTAAGTACCACTAAGACTCTTTCTGACAATGATGAAAACTCCACCACCACTACCTATGTATGCTTGATATCAGGTATAAATACTTTTATGCGTGGAACTGCTTAGACAAAGAAGATGTACAGTTAATATTTCAAAACCGCTGCCAAATCACTTACCCAAAAAGGCTTTCTTGACTTACACACCCATCAAAATACAATAGACATTGTCTATTTCCCCGAATACTCACTGGAGTTCGATCTCATCAATCTTTTTCATCTTTGTGAACTAATGAAATTATTGTCACTTCATTTGAATTTTCTGAAATGAATCAGGTTGGGCATCATTTTTTTCTGTTAACTGGCCACTCTGTTTCCTTTGATGTGAAATGCTTCATCCACAATTCCTTACCCATTTTCTTCTCTGATTATTGTCATTTTTACTATTGATTTATAGGAGCTCATCTCACATATTAAACATTAATGGTTTTTCATTGAATATCTTAAAGTTACATTCTGTTTACATTTTTCCTGCTGCCTAACCATTTAGGAAAAAAAGAGAAAGGTTTTAGAAGTTAGGAAACATTTTGTTTATAATTATTAATTACAGGGATTCCAAAATGGTGGCAGAGTGAACAGAAGCTACCCAGACCATCTGCCGGAATCAAACTGGGATTACAACTAAAATAAATCAAATCATTGGGGAAAAGCAACAGAAAAGCAGCTGGAGAGGACCATATAACCAGGGACAGGAAAAAAGAACACTGAATTTAGTCTGGTGGGTCTGCAGAGGCGCGAGAGGGTGGGCTAGGAGACCATAGACAGCACCTGTTTTAACTGTGAGCAGCTCCTTTGGGGTCAAAATCCCAAGACAGCTCCATAGCCCAGAAAGCCAGGAAAGAGCACTAAATTAGCTACAGCCACTCACCTTGGACTCTGGAAGAGGAGGGCAGACTGGACTGGAACTGTGTGGAGAGACTCAGAATTTGGAGGGCACTCAGAGTTTTTGCTGAATCACTCCTCACAGGACAGTAGACATCTTACTCAAAGAGCCCCTTCCCAGAGCCCTGGAGAGAAGCAACAGCCCCTTTCTCAGGAATTTAACTTCACCCAGTAATGGCAGAGGAGTAAAAATTGAGGCAAATTGACCACCAGCATCTGCCCCAGCCTCTGGAAATCCCCTTACTCTGAATACCTGAGGGAGGTTTACATTCAGTTGAGGATTACAACACAAGGCTCATAGAGTAATTGTGACTAATAGCCTACAGGCAAAACGCTAGAGGAAAAGTGAACCTTTCATGGGCTTGCAAATCTATCCAGGAAAGTAAGGCTTGACAGAGGTGTTTAACATGGGTCCTCCTACACTCATCCAAGTCCAGTAGAGGAAGCCACAAACAGCAGAACACTAACACCCACAGGAAAAATTTGTCAGACTCCAAAACCCACTGAGATAGCCAAAATGGTGAAACAAAGAAATATATCCCAAATGAAAAAACAAGAGAATTCTACTGAAGATGACATAAATGAAATGCAGTTAACAAGTTATCAGATATAGATTTCAGAGTGATGATATTGAGGAAGCTCAACAGCATGAGCAAGGAATTCAACACTTTGGGTAAAAATATAGAAACATTAAAAACCAACCAAGTGGAAATGAAGAATAACATAGCTGAAATAAAGAACACATTGGAGGGAATAACCAGCATAGTAGAGGAAGCTGAGGATCAGATCAGTGGATTAGAAGACAGGGTAGAAAAAAATCAACCAATCAGAAAACCAAAAAGAAAAAACAATTTAAAAAACAGAAAGACAGCTTAAGAGAACTGTGGGACAACTGGAAACATAACAACATTCACTTCATAGGAGTTCCAGAAGAAAAAGAAGATGAGCAAGGGTTAGAGAATATATTTGAAGAGATAGTGACAGAAAACTTCCCTAGCTTGGTGAAGGAAGAAGGCATTCAAGTTCAAGAAGCACAGAGAACCCCAAGTAAGAAGAACACAAACAGGCCCACACCAAGACACATAATAATTAAAATGACAAAAATTATAGACAAAGAGAGAATCCTAAAGGCAGCAAGAGATAAGCAACAGGTTACCTACAAAGGAACCCCCATAATGCTATCAGCTGACTTCTCAACAGAAGCACTACAGGACAGAACGGAGTGGTATAAAGTAATCAAGGTCATGAAAAACAAGGATCTAAATCCAATACTACTCTACCCAGAAAGGCTATCATTCAAAATAAAAGTTCAAATAAAAAACTTCCCCCCCAAAAAAAGGCTAAAGCTAAAGTAATATATTAGCACCAAACCAGCACTCCAAGAAATGTTTAAAGGACTGCTGTAATTAGTAGAAGAAACAGGAAGAAAAATATAACCACACTAAACACAAATGACAATAAATAAGTACATATCAACAATAATTTTAAATGTGAATGGGTTGAATGCTCTGATTGAAAGACACAGGGTAGCTGATTGCATGAGAAAGCATGACACATATATATATTATTTACAAGAGCCCCACCTCACAACAAAAGAGTCACATAGGTTAAAACTGAAGGGATGAGAAAAATGTCCTAAACAAATGGAAAGGAAAATAAGCTGGGGTAGCAATACTCATAACTGATAAAGTACATTTCATATTAAGGCCATAACTAGATACAAAGAAGGTCACTACATAATATTGAAAGGATCTATCCAACAGGAAGATATAACCTTGGTAAACATATATACACTCAACGTAGGAGCAACAAAATACATTAAAAATCTTTTGGAGGACTTCAAAGGATAAATCGACAGCAATACAACCATAGCAGGGGACTTCAACACCCCACTGACATCACTGGATAAATCCTCTAGACAAAAATTTAACAGGGAAATAGAGATTCTAAATGATACACTGGATCAAATGGATTTAATAGGTATCTACAGAGAATTACACCCCAAAACTGCAGAATTCACAATATTCTCAAGTGCACATGGAACATTCTCAAAGATAGACCACACCTTAGGACACAAACTAAGTCTCCACAAATTTAAGAAGATTGACATCATATCTAGCATCTTCGCAGATGACAATGGCATGAAACTAGAAATTACTTACAACAGAAACACACAAAGAAATTTGAACACATGGAGGCTAAATAGCATGTTATTAAACAATGAATAGGTTATCAAAGACATCAAGATAGAAATTAAAAACATCCTGGAAACCAATGAAAATTAATGCACAACAACACAAAATTTATGGGACACAGCAAAAGCAGTCCTGAGAAGGAGGTTCACAGCTCTACAGGCCTACCTCAAGAAACAAGAAAAATTTCTAATTGACTATTTATCCTCACAACTTAAAGAAATAGAAAGCAAAGAAAAAGAAAAACCCAGAGCAAGTAGAAGAAAAGAAATAGTAAAGATCAGAGAAGAAACAAATAACATAGAGTCCAAAGAAAGAAAAAAAATTCAAAAGATCAATGAAACAAAGAGCTGGTTATTTGAAAAGATAAACAAGAACGATGGACCCTCAGGTAGACTCAGCAAGAAACAGAGAGAGATCCCAAATACACAAAATCAAAAATGAAAGAGAAGTAACAACTGACACCACAGAAATGCAAAGGATTGTTAACAAATACTGTGAACAATTAATTATACGGCAACAAATTGGACAATCTAAGCGAAATGGACAAATTTCTAGAAATACATAGTCTCCCAAAACTAAAGCTGGAAGAGATATGATGACACCACAGAAATGCAAAGGATTGTTAACAAATACTGTGAACAATTAATTATACGGCAACAAATTGGACAATCTAAGCGAAATGGACAAATTTCTAGAAATACATAGTCTCCCAAAACTAAAGCTGGAAGAGATATGAAACTTGAACAGATCAATAACAACTAAGGAAGTTAAAGATGTAATCAAAACTCTCCCAGCAAACAAAAGCCTGGGCCCAGATGGCTTCATGGGGGAGTTTTACTGAACATTCAAAGAAGAACTAACACCGATTATCCTCAAACTATTCCCAAAAATTCAAGAAAAAAGAAGACTTCCAAACTCATTTTATGAAGCCAGCATAATTCTAATTCAAAAACCAGATAAAGACACTACAAAGAACGAAAACTACAGAGAAATATTCCTGATGAACATAGATGTCAAAATCCTTAACAAAATATTAGCAAATCAGATCCAACAATACATCAAAAAATTATTCACCATGACCAAGGGGGATTCATCCCAGGGATGCAAGGATGGTACAATATTAACAAATCAGTAAATGTGATATTTCACATAAACAAAATGAAAGGTAAAAACCATATAATCATATTAATAAATGCTGTAAAAGCATTAAACAAAATCCAGCATCCATTTCTCATAAAATGGTCAGCAATTTGGGAATAGAGGGATCATATCTCAACATAATAAAGGCCATATATGAAAAACTTACAGCCAACATCATACTCAATCTTCAGAAACTAAAAGGATTTCCCTTAAGAACAAGAGAAAGACAGGGATGCCCACTTTCACCACTCTTATTTAACATAGTACTGGAAGTCTTAGGCACAGCAATCAGACATGAAGAAAAAATAAAACAAATTCAAATTCAAAAGGAGGAAGTGAAACTGTCATTATTCCCAGATGACATGTACTTGTACATATAAAACTCTAAAGACTCTATCAAAAATCTACTAGATTTAATAAATGAATATGGGAACGTAGCAGGATACAAAATTAACATCAAGAAATCAATGGCATTCTGGGGTTTTTTGTTTTTGTTTTTGTTTTTTGGGTGGTATGTGCCCCTAGGGGGAACCAAACCTGGGAGTCTCTGGTCCGCTGACACTCAACCGCTGAGCCAAACTGGCCAGGGCTTAATGGCATTCTTATACACTAATGATGAACTCACAGAAAGAGAAACTAAGAAAACAATCCTGTTTACTACTGTGGAAAAAAAAAAAAATTAAGATACCTAGGAATAACTTAACAAAAGAAGTAAAGGACCTATTTGCAGAAAACTACAGGGCATGGAATAAGAAAATAAAGGAAGATATAAAAAAGTGGAAGCACATACTTTGTTCATGGATTGGAAGAATTAACATCATTAAAATGTTCATACTACCAAAGTAATCTATAGATTCAATGCAATCCTCATCAAAATACCAATGACATATTTCACAGAACTAGAACAAATACTTCAAAAGTTCATATGGAACAAAAAAAGACCCCAACTAGCCACAGCAATCTTGGGAAAAAAGAACAAAGTAGGAGGGATCATAATACCAGATATCAGGTTATACTACAAAGCTATGGTAATCAAAACAGCCTGGTACTGGCACAAGAACAGGCATGTAGATCAATGGAACAGAACAGAGAACACAGAAATTGACCCAAGATATTATATGTACTCAATTAATATTTGACAAAGGTGGCAAGAGCATACAATAGAGTAAAGACAGTCTCTTTAGTAAACGGTGTTAGGAAAATTAGACAGCTACATGAAAGAAAAAAAAACAACCAACAAACAAAAGTAGACCACCAACTTACACCATATACAAGAATAAACTCAAAATGGATAAAAGATTTAAATGTGACTTGTGAATCCATAAAAATTCTTGACAAAATATAGGCAACAAAATTTCGGGCATGATACGCAGCAGAATTTTCACTGATACATCACCTAAGGCAACAAAAATAAAGAAAAAAATGAACACATGGGACTACATCAAACTAAAAAACTTCTGCACAGCAAAAGAAACAACCATCATAATGGAAAGGGAACCCACTGTGTGGGAGACCATAATTGCCAATGATGCATCAGATAAGGGGTTGATCTCCAAAATACATAGAGTACTCAGACAACTCAACAAAAAGAAGACAAAGTATCTAATTAAAAAATGGGCAGAAGACCTAAATGGACACCTCTCCGAAAAGGACATAAAATTGGCCAAGAGACATATGAAGAAATGCTCAGTGTCACTAATCATCAGAGAGATGCAAATTAAAACAACAATGAGGTATCACCTCACACCTGTCAGAATGGCCGCCATCAACAAATCATCAACCAACAAGTGCTGGCGAGGGTGTGGAGAAAAGGGGACTCTAGTGCACTGCTGCTGGGAATGCAGACTGGTGCAGCCACTGTGGAGAACAATATGGTGTTTCTTCAAAAAATTAAAAATTGATCTTTCATTTGACCCAGTGATCCCACTTCTAGGAATATACCCTAAGAAGCCTGAAACACCAGTCAGAAAGAATATATGTACCCCCATGTTCATAGCAGCACTATTTACAATAGCTAAGATCTGGAAACAGCCCAAGTGCCCATCAGTAGACGAATGGATAAAAAAGCTGTGGTACATGTACACAGTGGAGTACTATGCAGCTGTAAGAAAGAAAGATCTCTTATCCTTCGAGACAACATGGAAAGTATGCTAAATGAAATAAGCCAGTCAGAGAAAGACAAGTACCACATGATCTCACTTGTTTGTGGAATATAATGAACAAAATAAGCTGATGAACAAAATAGACCCAGAGACACAGAAAGGAGTGGGGTTCAGACTGACAGACCTCAGAGGTGGGGGCAGCGGGGAGAGATGAGGTGAACCACAGAACTTACATGCATGTGTGCGTAACCAATGGACACGGACAACAAAGCTGGGGGGCGGGAAGCGGCCTGGGGAGGAGGGTGTCTAGGAGGGAAAAAGGAGAATCATCTGTCACAAAAATAAATTAATAAAAGTTGAAGAGTAAAACAAAATGATCTTATAATCATTAATTAAACCTGATGTTTCGGGGTGCTTCCCATAAGCCTTCCAGGTGCTGTGGAGAATGAAGTGGGAGGAGAGGAGAGTCCCCCACCCCTGCCTTCAGGTAACTGTCTCGCTGTGAATGACAAAGAGACACATATCACCTTCTTATCAGGGATCACTCGCCCCGGCCCTTGTGGCTCAGTGGTTGAGCGTTGACCCTGCACCAAGAGGTCGCCAGTTTAATTCCCAGTCAGGACACATGCCCAGGTTGTGGGCCCATCCCCAGTGGGGGTGCGCAGGAGGCGGCCAATCGATGTTCTCTCTCATCCATGTTTCTGTCTCTCGCTCCCTCTCCTTTCCTCTCTCTCTAACATCAATAAAGGGAAAAAAATGTTTTAAAAATGGTAGTGCCTCTCCTTCATGCACAGCCGGCTGAACCTATTGAACAGTCAGACGAAAAATGAGCAGGCGGATATCCGAATAGCTCCTCTTACCCATCACAGTGTTGCTGGAGGGGAAGCAGACATGTGCAGACCTCGGTCCTCGTACTGGTCCCAGGCATGGAGAGCAGACCGCTCAGGTGGTGCTGGGTCGGCCACGTGGCCCAGAGCAGTGGGGAGCAGGTGGCGGGTGATGGCAGGACCTGCTCCAGGGAGAGGGGGTCTCTGAGTCCCATCCCGAGTATATTCTTTCCACCTTTTCCCATCAGATAAGTCCCTCCGTCCCCCGTGGGGGAAGACTAGGTGAGGAGACAGAGACAGCGGGAGTGTTGCTAAGGATGACGCTTCACCTGGGAGGAAAGAACGGACCAGGAATGAGTGCCGCCCGCCCGCCTCTCTGTTGTAGAAAACACCGGTCAGAGTTTCCCTCCTACGCCGTCTGATCTGCCAACGATTTGTCTGACGGTGTCTGTACTCTTTCTTACCGCCTCTGCTCTCCGGGGCTTCCCGGTTCTTTCTTCCTTCCACCCGATGCACTGATCTTCGGGGATGTGGTAACAGCTTTCTTTTTATTCAAAACAATTTGATTGATTTTCAGAGGGAGAGAGAGAGAGACATTGATGTGAGAGCCACACACCAGTCGGCTGCCACCCGCACACCCCCACCAGGGACAGAGCACACCCTGACCAGGAGCCCCTGGGTGCACCGGACGACACCGGGCACCCTGAGCCTCCCCAGCCGGGGAGCGACAGCTTTCTTGACGGTCCAAGTTGTCACATCTGCCCTACGGCTTCCCCTGAGGACCCTCTGTCTTCCTCCGTAGCTGTCCAGGCGCGGAGACATGTCTACACACAGAGTTTGGGGGACAGCTAACTAAGATGCGTGTAGCTGTTCCGTTCAGTTTTCTGTCTCCTTGGAGCCGATGTCCATGGTCTTGTCCACATTCCAAAATACATTTCATGTTCATTCACCATTTATTCTAGGTTCTTGTTTTTAAAAAAACCCTTTCTGGACCCCCTTACTGTCCGCGTGTCGGTGTTCTCCAAGGTGCCACCGCATGTCTTTCCTCATTCTCTGTGCCTTGAAAATGCCCGATTCAGCTGCCAATTGCATTTAACCGTTCCCAAGTGTATGTATATTCTAACCTACGACACACACACACACACACACACACACACACACTTTTCAATGCATAGTACATGCTTATACCTGGCTATCATATCCCTATTTTATTTTATTTTTAAGTTTTTTGTTGTTGTTGATTTTAGAGGAGAGGAAGGGAGAGAGAGATAGAAACATTGATGAGAGAGAACATTGATCGGCCGCCTCCTGCATGTCCCCCACTGGGGACGGACCCACAACCTGGGCCTGTGCCCTGACCGGGAATCGAACCAGCAACTTCTTGGTGCAGGGTCGATGCTCACCACACAGGCTGGGCTCACGTTGCTATTTTAAACTCAACATGACCAAGTCCTATTTTTCATTCTGTTTGTCTCAGTCAATGTCATTAGTTTCTGTTCAGTTAAAAACGGAGGCATCATCTGCAATGACATTCTATTGTATAAATATTCGATTTGATTATTATTTTATTTATTTTTTTATCCTCACCCGAGGACATTTTTCCAGTTTTTGTACAGATAGAGTGGGAGGGAGAGAGAGGAAGAGAGAGAGAGAGAGAAACATCGATGTGAAAGGGACACATCGAGTGGCTGCCACCCACACGACCAACCAGGGCCGGGGACAAACTGCAACCGAGGTACGTGCCCTTAGCGGGAACCGAACCCGGGTCTCTCCGGACCACAGGCGGACGCTCCAACCGCTGAGTCAAACCGGCCAGGGCTTGATGATTATTTGATTAGAACGTTCAAGGGCCCTATATTACCCAAAAGATAAAAAAAAAAATCCTTGGAATTAAAAACATGTCTTTCTATAGACCTGTGATGGTTAATTTTATATGTCGACGTGGCTGACCACAGTGCCCAGATAATTGGTGAAACTACATTCTGCATAAATTTCTGAAGGTGCTTTTGGATGTGGTGAACATGTAAGTGTACGGACTTTGAGTAAACAGATTATTCTCCATGATTCAGGGCATCATCCCCCTTTCTCAGTATTAAAAGCATCGACCACATAATAAACAAAAGTCCAAGTAGAAAAGCAATTAAGAAAAACACCAACACAGACCTGCAGTTCGCCCTGTCAAGGGTCCGTCATCCCAGACACGGGACACGTTCTGCATGCGTTTGTGCGGCACTGGTTCTGACCGCTCCCCTTGGACTCCTCTTCCGTGTGCCTCTGCCTGGCTTTTCTCAGCTACAGCAGGTGGATTTATTCTATTAAAAATTGTTTTTTCTTTATTGATTTTAGAGAGAGAGGAAGGAGAGGGAGAAAGAGATGGAAACATCGATAAGAGAGAACATCGATTGCCGCCCCCTGCACGCCCCCCACTGGGGATGGGCCCACAACCTGGACATATGCACTGACCGGGGAACCGAACCGGCGACCTCTTGGTGCAGGGTGGACGCTCCCCCACTGAGCCACTCCGGCCGGGCAACCGCAGGTGGATTTAGATGTGACCCTCTCTGTGCTCCGTGACACTGTGTCCGACTTTACTGGGGCGGCTCCCACGCTGAATGACGACTGTCTACATTCCTCAGGAGGCTCACAGCTTTGACACCCAGCGGGTCCTGGGTCAGTCCTTGCGGATGGAGCACCTTCCATCCCCCATGAGCCTCTCCACCAGAGTCTTCCTGTCTGCAGTGAGGATCGCCAGCTCCCCCAGAGGGGAACACACCTGTGCCCCCTGCTGAGTCCCCGCCGCTCACACGCTGTCTGCCTGGTGGGCTCCTTCCCCCTGTGGAGAGTCGTCACCTCCAGCAGGAACCCCAGGGGACCGCACGGTGGCCCCTGTGGAACCGAGACCCGCAGCCTTGACACCCCTCCCACTCAGGGGCCCCCAGAGCAGCAGCGCCGTCTGAGCAGCGGGGGAGCCGGCTGCTGCTTCTCTCTGCAGAGCAGTAGGAACAGAGGCCAGGACACTGCGCCCATCCCTGGCTGTCCACGCGCCCCGGAGAAGCGGGCACCCCCTTGCATTACAGACGGGCTGCTGGCCCCCAGGGCTCTTCCCCTGCGAGACTCCCTCCCGTGAGCAGCACTGAGCAACGAGCGAGTGTTCATTTCTTAGCGACTGTCAGCAAGTGAACCCTGCCTTCCGGCGCCCGGGGCGGCCTGGCTCTCTGGGGGGCGCTTAGGGAACGAACTCCCGGTGTGGGCCAGTGTGCAGGGCAGTCAGGGAGAACTGCCCCCTTTCCAAACGCTGTATCTGCACCGGTGGTCACCGCATCCGGCATCCTAGGGCCCAGCACGCGGTGTGTGAATTTGCATTTTGACTTTCGCCTCGTGTGTGATGTTGGAGGTTATGTCCCTGTTTGTGTCACTTCCCGCACGTATAACGTGTCTCGCAAAGCTGCCCACGCGGGCGTGACGAGGACTGGGATTCACACGCCAAAGTGCCCTGCACCACAGGTCCCGCAATACAGTGTTGGTTGAATCTGCGTTTTCACCACGTTCCTTACCGGCCGTCGGGGCCCCCGACTCGGGTGGAGATTCCAAAGCGCCCAGACGAGTAGCCCTGCAGTAAGGAGACAGCTCCTTTGAGAGACGTCCAACGGCAAACTCCACCCATTATCGTTAGAAATGACATCAGGACTCTGGCCAGTGGCCTCTCCCGTCGTCCCTGGGGACCCGAGGTGAGCATCCTAGTCCTGGTTCTCGACTTTGGCTGCCCGCTTCCGGAAACGACGCTCGGAGGGCTGGTTCTGGGGGGCTGTCAGTAACGTCCTGAGCGAAGCAAATCTGGCCGACTGACCGAAGCCACAGACGACTTCTGCTTCCTTTACCCGAGGAGGCAGCTCCGGCTCCGCAGCTGAGCCCCGCTGGGGGCGGCCTGGAAGGTGGCGAGGGTGCGAACGGACGCGGGGCCTGCAGCTTATATTTTGGTTTCTTTCTGTGTTCACTCAGCAGCCATCGGCCGAACACTGCGCTGAGCGCCCAGGATGGAAAGAAAAAGCCACTCCGCGGGTCGTGACGAAGACGCCACAGGCTGAGGGAGAGACACGAACAAGGACCATCTGTGGCGGTGACGGCTGGAAGAGGCGGTGGGGACCCACAGGAGAGGGGGTCATTCCACGCACAGAAGTGGGGGTGCGGTGACCTGGAGTAGGAAGGGCTTTCCCCAAAGTGCAATGTACCCGTTGGTATTTGCTTTCTTTTCAAGTGAGACACACACACAGTAGTGTATGTACCTTCACTGTACAGCTGAGAATTTTTCACGTGTGTGCACCACGGGATTAGCATCCAGATATGAGAGGGGAGGTTCCCCTTCTCCCAAAAGCCTCTTCCTGCTTCCTGATCAGTCTCCCCTCCTCCAGGAGGGGACCTGTGATTATCACTGTGGATCTGTTTTGCCAGGTCTTGAATGTCCTACCAGCAGGTTCCCGTGTTGAGGTCTCTTTTGCAAGTGTCTTCCACATGCCATGTGTGTGTGAGCCCCCCCACGTGCCCCGTGTCCCTGGAAGTCGTCACGGGGGTTGGTGTTTGCAGGTGGGTGCAGGAGGCTCCCGGCGGACATTTGGGAGGAGGCCTGGCAGGCATTTAGGGGGGTCTACTTGCAGGGTAGCTGGAGGTATTTTACAGGGTTGGGTTCTTGTAGACAATGTCACTGGGGGTAGATGGGAACCACACTGGGGAGGATGTGGACATACAGCAAGATGTTTGGGTTCTGTTGTAAAAACCGTCCCCCAACACTTCCAGGGGTGTTTAGACGGGAGGGTGGATCATGGGGTCTAGGTGACAGACCCATTGCGGTGGTGGGAACATGAGTCCACGGAGCAGGAAATCCAGAATCGGGGAGCTGGAGGCCGACAGGGCACCCCCTGAGCCAGGGGCTTGGTTTGGGGTGCAGGGAAGGAGGAGTGACCAGAGTGAGATGAGCCAGGTCCCAGGGGCTCAGGCGGGAGAGCAAGGGGTCAGAGAAAACACAGGGTCCAGCTGGTGTGGCTCCGTGGTGAGCGTCGGCCCTGCACTCAGAGGTCACCAGTTCGATTCCCGGTCAGGGCCCAGGCCCAGGCTGTGGGCCCATCCCCAGTGGGGGGCCTGCAGGAGGCGGCCGATCTATGTTCTCTCTCATCGATGTTTCTATCTCTCCCTCTCCCTTCCTCTTTAAAATCAATGAAGAACATTTTTTGTTTTTTAAGTTTGGATTCTGACTTGAAAACTGAGTCACAAGGTGCAGGGCAAGAGTAACTGGGGAACCAAAATAAGCCCCCAGGGAGTCTGACTGTTTATCTCAGACGGGACAGGAGACAGAACAGGACCAGGTGGTTCCATGGGACCCCGTGCCACAGCCGCCTCCACCCAGGGGACCTCCCTGACCCAGGGGACCTCGGTCTCCACCCATCTGCACCTCCCTGACCCAGGGGACCTCGGCCTCCACCCAGGGGACCTCCCTGACCCAGGGGACCTCGGCCTCCACCCAGGGGACCTCCCTGACCCAGGGGACCTCGGCCTCCACCCAGGGGACCTCCCTGACCCAGGGGACCTCGGCCTCCACCCAGGGGACCTCCTGACCCAGGGGACCTCGGCCTCCACCCAGGGGACCTCCCTGACCCAGGGGACCTCGGCCTCCACCCAGGGGACCTCCCTGACCCAGGGGACCTCGGTCTCCACCCAGGGGACCTCCCTGACCCAGGGGACCTCGGCCTCCACCCAGGGGACCTCCCTGACCCAGGGGACCTCGGTCTCCACCCAGGGGACCTCCCTGACCCAGGGGACCTTGGCCTCCACCCAGGGGACCTCCCTGACCCAGGGGACCTCGGTAGCACTATCCTTAAGTGAAGATAGGTCAAAATGCTGCACAGAATTATGCACATTTATCTACATCTGGGTCTAAGTTCTCGCGCCTGCTTTGGTGTCATTTTGCCATTTCAGAGAATAACATGCCAGGGCTTTTCACCCCAGCCCTGTGGCCGTGCCTTTTTGAGAGGACGTCCCTCCCCCGCCGTGTTACCAGGAGCTGGTGACATTTGCCATGTTTGAAAAGAGCTCATTTTGAGAAATGATTATTGATTCTTTCTCACGTGTCAGATCATTTCTTCGCTGTGTCTCTGACCGGCCCTGGTGAGCGGCCCTCAGCGGTGCCCACGCCTCCTTGGCTCAATGGACCCGAAAGGGAGGGGGCGTTCCTCGGGGGGCACCTTCCGTGAGCTTGGCGCCCCGAGAAGTCAGTCTCTCTGCGTATTTCCTCACACAGAGACGCTTCCTCCAGCCTCGGCAGTGGGGTGTGCGGAGGGTGGGGGAGAGGGTCAGCTCGCCCATCGGAATGGGGGTAGCAACTTTGGACGACGTCTCTGCTGGGTGCGGGTTCGAGACAGGAGCGGCACAGAAAAGACAGGGTAATGGAAGGGGCGATAAACCAGCAGAAAAGTATAAATAGTCCACGAAACTGTTGAAAAATAGTGACTTCCAAGAAATAAGCTTGAAAAGAGCCACTGGACACGGAGGGTGTCTGGATTCTAAAAGCAGAAACCCTCTAAGCCTATACGTCAGGGATCTTGAAACGTGTGATTTATTCTCTCACACGTATGTCCTCTGCAAGCCCGCTGCCCAGGGTGTTGGAAGGAGAATGGACAGGACATTGCACACCAGTGAATTTCTAGGACCAGGAAAGAGCTTATCAATAACTGAATCTCTCCAAGGAAGGGTGGGGCCAACACTACACACACCGAAAGCCCTTGGCTTCGTCAACAGGCTGTTTGATTCTGTGCTGTTAAGGGATGCAAAGCATAACGAAACCAGTTTCACCACAGACTAACTGATAAGTAAGAGTTAAGTTCCTACGGCATAGCTCTGGTCATAAACACACCACCAAACTTCTCAGCGCAGCTCCAAACACTTTGATGTTAAGCACCGAGGTATGTGAGCTATGCAGACACTTAAGAACGGCAGAAGCATTTCCAGACTGCTATGCCAGGGCAGGGTCTCGGGGTCCTGACAGCCCAGGGAGCCAGGCTGCACCCACCCTGGACAGCACACCCGTCCATCCAGGGCCACTCACACCACACTCACTCGGACAGAGATGTGTACACACGCCAACTCACCTCCCGGGAGGATTTGTGGGGTGTGTGAGGAACCCAGAGTCCCCAGAAAAATTTCACACAGACATAGGGAGAACACACAAAAACCACACAGACAGTGACCCAGCCACAAATGGATTTTTTTTCTCATCAAAACTTAACAAGCCCGGCCAGTGTGGCTCAGTGGTTGAGGGTCAACCCCTGTGCCAAGAGGTCACTGGTTCAATTCTTGGTCAGGGCACATGTCCAGGTTGTGGGCCTGATCCCCAATGGGGGGCATGCAGGAGGTGACCAATCAATGTTCTCTCTCTCTTTCTCACTTCCTCTCTGTCTAAAAATGAAAAAAGAAAAAAAGAAATAAATAAAACTATTTTTAAAAAATTTAACAAAATACTTCTGAGTGACATGATGTTATTTGAGGA
This sequence comes from Molossus molossus, assembly GCF_014108415.1. NCBI lineage: Eukaryota > Metazoa > Chordata > Mammalia > Chiroptera > Molossidae > Molossus > Molossus molossus. Next base: position 75,570 of record NW_023425374.1, on the reverse strand, counting down.
CCTGCTATATATTAGAGTATCTAAATATATTATGTAAATATTTGATACAGGTAAAATCACATGCCGTTGAGTACTTGTCATTTGCAGGCAAGTCTTACATTGTGAATTAAATACTTAGCATAATGTCTACAGCAAGGTCATCACTGGCCCTCCAAGCCCTTCAGCCAACTCTCTGCAATAGTGTGGATGCTTCTGTGTAAAGCCTGAGGGAGCAAACCTACACTTTCGTGACTTCACTGTTCTGCCAACACGGGTTCTTAAGTAGAGAGTCAGTAAAGCCACTTGGCATCGGTGATTGAAATGTGTCCACAAAGAATGGACGGCCTAGCATTCCACCTTTTGTCTGCTCTGAATGTACTCTTCCCTAACCAGCATCATGGACCCCAAAAGCACTTTAGAAATGTAGCATCTCCCTCATTGGAGCCAACGGGAGGTTGTGATATCCTCACGGCTGACGTCTCTGGCCAAGGCTCTGTGGCATGAGGACCGGGCCTGCCATTCAGGTATCTTCTGCCAGAAAATAAGTGTTTTCCCCTTTAAAATGCCATATGTTCCCATGTCCTATTTAACGTTAGAACAAAATGCTTCCATTTATATTTGCCTGTCCGCCTTTGAAGTACTTTTTCATGGATGCTGATGTTACAATTTACGGCTTGGGGAATTGGTTTAAAATACAATTGTCCAAGTCCAGCTCTAAACTTACTCTCTGGGTAATATAATCATAATGGTAATAACTGCTAATAATAATAATAATGATTCTGATGCCCACCATTGGTTTACTCAACATGAACTCTTCTTTCTTTCTTTCTTTCTTTCTTTCTTTCTTTCTTTCTTTCTTTTTATTTTTTTTGGGGGGGTTGGGGGGGTACGTGCCCCTAGCAGGAACTGAACTGGGACTCTCTGGTCCACAGGCTGACACTCTAACTGCTGAGCCAAACCGGCCAGGGCAAACTCTTTTTTATTTTTATTATTATTTTTAAAATTGATTTTAGAGAGACAGGAAGAGGGAGGGAGAGAGAGATAGAAACATTGATGAGAGAGAACATGGATTGACTGCCTCCTGCATGCCCCCTGCTGGGCATTGAGCTCACAACCCAGGCATGTGCCCTGACCAGGAATCAAACCAGCAGCCTATTGGACCGTGGGTCAATGCTCACCACAGAGCCACATGGGCTGGGCTTGAACTTGTCTTTAAAAATGTCCCTAACTTCAGGCTTGGAACCAAACACATCTGTGGTTGGACATGAGACCTGGTTCTCCAGGTTCTTGCCATTTCCCATGCTGGCCGGTCTTCCGCGGCCTGCGGTGTGACCGTGCATTCGTGTTCTGGTTATAAGAGGCAAGGCTCCTGGCCCGTCTCTCCGTTGACCGTTGCACACGGCACGCTTCCCGCTCGCTGGGATAGGACAACGCCTCACACCTGGTGGGTCTAGAGTCCCCAGTGTTTCTCCCAGGAGCGTTAAGTCAAGGAATTGATACTTCAGACAAGCAACCAGAAAGTGCACATGGCGAAAACTAGTGTCTCAAGCTAGCGACTGGTAGTGTGTCAGAAACAGTCACAAGCATTCCAAAGCACGTCACAGCGGAAACAACAGAGACATCATTTCAGCGAGCAGAACAAACGTGTCTGTGATGAGGTCTGTCAGCCACACGGGCGGGATCCTCACCCACCCCAGGCAGGTGTTTCCACTTCTAGGATGACTTCAAGATCTCAGAAACCTTCTGAGAACATATGAGTGTCTTTCTCTTTTTTTTTTAAAAATTTTTTATTGATTTTTAGAGAGAGAGGAAGAAAGAGGGAGAGAGAGATAGAAACATCAATTAGAGAGAAAATCAATTGGCCGCCCCCTGCATGTCCCCCACTGGGGATTGGACCTACAACCTGGGCATGTGTCCTGACTGGGAATCAAACTGGTGACCTCTTGGTGCAGCGTCGATGCTCAACCAGTGAGCCACACTGGCCAGGCTGAGTGTCTTTCTTTTTAAAAGAATATATTAATTGGAACAACGTTACATGTTTAATAAATAACAAAATTTCAGTGCCTTCAGACAACAGGAACAATAATCCTTGCCCATGAAACAGCATCTTGAAGATATTCCTTGTCAATAAGAGGCTTTGCTCCAGACAATGGTTATGAAATACACATTTCTTCCCGGTTTTGGTTTAACCGTCTTTTAGGGCCTCAGGTTCCTCCTGAAGGAGCTGCCGGATGAGGATGGAGACAGCACATCCACTTCTCAAATGCTTCTGTCCTGGGTAACAGACAACACTTCATTCATTCGTCTTTGGTGAGGCTTGGAGGCAAGGGGCTGTTACTCTGGGCCATCAACTCTGTGGCCAACCTGAATTTTAATCTCTTGATAGGTGGTTCTAAATCTTGAGACGAGTCCCAATGTGAAATTCCCATTCATAAGCACATTGTGTATCTGTGCTCACGAATGACAGAAAGATGGTCAAGAAGGTCTTTTTCTTGAGTCTTCTCTGTCCGAATGAACCATTTGGTCATGGACTTGCCTTAGATGTACTAGTTCGTTATCAAACTAATTCACTCACTAACAATGGTTCATTTCATTCACATGTAATTTTGCACGTGCTGTTTTCCTACAAAATTGTATTCTAAAGAGTCCTGGCCGGTTTGGGTCAGCGGTTGAAGCGTCAGCCTGCGGACCAGAGAGTCCTGGGTTCGGTTCCCACTAGGGACACGTACCAAAAAAAACCAAACAAACAAATAATTAATAAAAAAAATAAAGAGACCAGGGTTCCTTCTGGTACAACATACTCTTCAACAATGTGTAATCAGAAATGGCATGTTATGGGGGAAAAAATGTTGTAATGATTTTGTCTTGCAAATGTAAAGGACAAACCACGTCTGAACTAGAGGTGTTGAAGAGCCTGAGTTCTAAATCGCTAGGTATTTGTATTTTCTACTGGAATATGTCCTGTAGGCCATGTTCACCTTGCCTACCAGACGATGCCATAGATCAAGATGTTTTACACTTAGCTGCAAAGTCAAGTCGATATATCCACCCAGACCAGATGTTACCAGAATGGTCTCTTTCCCAAGGCTGGCTGGCGACTGGGAATTGCTACGGTGATGAATATAAGCTCCTGTGAAGTCCTCTCAGCAAGAGAGACACGCATGCTGTAAACAATGTAATTGGGGATCAGGGATTGGCTCTATTTGGAAAGACAGCCCCTCTCCTGGGAGAAGCTGTGTGATGCTGCACCTTGTATAACATCTTGCCTCTCAGGCTGATGTTATATGAGCCTAAAGGGGCAGAAAATGATCTTTCTATGCCACATCAAGATCAGTTATACTCCTTTTATCTACCCACCTTTTTAATATAATTTATTTATTACTTTGAATATTTTTCATTTTTTCAATTAAAGTTTATGCACAATATTATATCAGTTTCAGGTGTACAGCATAATGATTAGAGGTTATACAACCTATGACGTGATCACCATGATAAATCTAACACCTGTCTGACACCGTGCGCAGTGATTACAATATTATTGACTATATTCTCTATGCTATACTTGATGTCCATGACTATTCTGTAACTACCAATCTTCACTTCTTAGTTTCTTCACCGTTTTCACCTATGTCTCCAACCCCTCTCCCATCTGGCAAATGCCAAAATGTTCCTTATATCTATGAGTCTATTTCTTTTCTGTTTGTTCCTTTATTTTGTTCTTAGACTGCACGTATAAGGGAAAACATAGCATTTAGATTTTCTGACTTATGTCATTCAGCACAGTACCCTCTGGGCCCATCCATGTTGTTGTAGAAGGCAAAAATTCATTTTTTTAAATGGATGAGTCATATTCTATTCTTCATCCACTTATCTACTGATGGGCACTTGGGCTGCTTCCAAATCTTGGCTATTGTAAGTAGCATTGCAATGAACATAGGGGTGCATATGTTCTTTCAAATCACTGTTTTGGGATTCTTCAGCTATATTCCCCGAAGTAAACTTGCTGGGTCATAGGAAGTTCTATTTTTAATTTTGGGGGGAAACTCTACACTGTTTTCCACAGTGGCTGCACAAGTCTGCATTCCCACCCAAAGTGCATGGGGTTCCCTTTTATCCTCATCCTCACCAACACTTGTTTGCTGATTTAGTGATGATAGCCATCTGACAGGTGTGAGGAGATATCTCATTGTGGTGATAATTTGTATTTCTCTGATAATTAGTGACGTTTAGCATATTTTCATATGTCTATTGGCTATCTGCAGGTCCTCTTTGGAGAAGTGTCTATTGAAGTCCTTTGCCCATTTTTAATTAGATTGTTTGAGGGTTGTATGTATGTGTTGAGTTTTATAAGTTCACTGTAAGTTTTGGATATTAACCCCTATAAGATGTATCATTATCAAATACATTCTCCCATTAAGTGGGTTGTCTTTATTTTGTTGGTGGTTTCCTTTGCTATACAAAAACTTTTTAGTTTGATGTAGTCCCATTTGCTTATTTTTTCTTTTGTTTCCCTTGCTTTAGAAGATATACCAGAAATAATATATACCAGAAATAATATTGCTACAAGAAATGTGGCGATCACATTTATTGGTTGTGGATATTGTACCAACCTTGCAGCCCTAGAATAAATCCCACTTGATCATGGTGTATAATTTTTCTAATGTATTGCTGGGTCCAGTTCGCTAATACTTTGTTGAGGATTTTAGTACCTACGTTCATCAGGGATATTGGCCCATAACTTTCTTTTCTTTCCTTTTTTTTTTTTTTTTTGGTAGTGTCTTTATATGGTTTTGGAATTGAGATAGTACTGGCTTTGTAAAATGAACTTGGGAATTTTCCTTTCTTTTGAATTTTTTGAAATAGTTTGAGGATAGGTATTAGCTTTTCTTCGATTATTTGGTAAAATTCCCCCGTGAAGCCATTTATCCAGGATTTTTATTTGTTCGGAGTTTTAAATTTTTTTTATTACTGCTTTAATTTCACTAGTTGTAATCTATATATTCAGATTCTCTGATTTAGTTTAGAAGACTGTATGTTTGTAGGAATTTATTCATTTATTCCAGGTTGTTCAAATTGTTGGCTGATGGTTGTTTATAACATTTTCTTAGAATGCTTTGTGGGGTTTTATTGGTGTCAGTTGTTACTTCTCTTCTTTCATGTCTGATTTTATTTATTTAGATCCTCTCTTATTTTCTTGATGAGTCTGATTAAAGTTTTGTCAATTTTGTTTATCTTTTCAAAGAAACAGCTCTTGGTTTCATTGATTTTCGAAATTGCATTTTTAGACTCTATTTTATTTATTTCTGCTCTGATCTTTATTATTTTCTTCCTTCTACTCACTTTGGGCTTTGTTTGTTCTTTCAGTTCCTTTAAATGTAAAGTTAGATTGTTTATTTGAATTGCTTCTTGTTTCCCCAGGTAGCCTGTAATGCTATGAATTTCTCCCTTAGGACTGCTTCCGCTGTGCACAGCGTTGTTGCCTTCTCATTTTCATTTGTTACAACGTAACTTCTGATTTCTTCCACGATATCATTGTCAGCCCGGTCATCATTTGGTAACATGTTATTTAGCTTCCACGACTGTATGTATCTCAGTTTTTTTTTCTTGTGGTTGATTTCCAACTTTATACCACTACGGTCAGAGAAGATGCTTGATAGGATTTCAATATTCTTAAATTTATTGGTACTTGGTTTGGGTTCTGACATGTGGTCTATTCTTGAAAATGTTCTACGTGCACTTCAAAAGAATGTACATGCTGCAGCTTTGGGGTAAAATACTCTGAAGATGTCAATTAAATCCATCTGATCTAGTCTGTCATTTAATGCCACTTTTTCCTTGTTGATTTTCTGCCTTAAAGATTGATCCATTAATGTCAATGGGTTGTTAAAGCCCTGTACTTTACTCTATTACTGTAAATATCTCTCTTTATGGCTATCAATACTAGCTTTATATATTTAGATGCTCTTACATTGGGTGTGTAAATGTTTACCAGAATTATAACCTCTTGTTGGATTGCTCCTTTTATCAGTATGTAGTGTCCTTCATTGTCTGTTATTATTGCTTTTGTTTTAAAGCTTATTTTGTCAGATATAAGTGTTGCTACCTCGGCTTTTTTTTTTTTTTTTCCATTTTAATTTGCATGAAATTTTTTTTTTTTATCTCTTTACTTTTAGTCTGTCTGTATCTTTCATTCTGTGGTGGGTCTCCTGTAGACAGCCTATTTATGGGTCTCCTTTTCTTATCCTTCAGCTACCTTATATCTTCTGATTGGAGCATATTAGCCATTTACATTTAAGGTGATTATTGATACATATGTATCTATGCCTTCTCCTTCTCCTTCTTCTTCTAATTCTTATTCTCATTCTTATTCTTCTTTCTCTTCTTCTCCTCCTTCTCAAAAATGACCCTTTAACATTTCTTGTAATAAGGGTTTGGTAATATCGAACACCTTTGGCTTTTACTTATCTGTGAAGCTCTCCGTTTCTCTTTCAAATAATGACCTTGCTGGGTAAAGTAGTCTTGATTGTATGTCTTTGTTTTCATCACTTTGAATATTTCATGTCAATCCCTCTGGCCTGAAATGTTTCTGTTGAGAGATCAGCTGGGAGTCTTATGGGAACTCACTTGCAGGTAACTAACTGCTTTTCTCTTCTGCCTTATAAGATTTTCGGTTTCTCCTTAACCTTTGCCATTTTAGTTATGATGTGTCTTTTTGTGAGCTTCTATGAGTTTATCTTGTTTGACTCTCTGCACTTCCTAGACTTGTGTGTTTTTCTCCTTCACCTGGTTAGGAAAGTTTTTGGTCATTATTTCTTCAAATAGGTTCTTGATTCCTTGCTCTCTCTCTTTTCCTTTTGGTACCCTATAATGTGGATGTTGTTTATGTTTCATATTGTCCCCAAGTTCTCTTTCTTTCTTTCTTTCTTTCTTTCTTTCTTTCTTTCTTTCTTTCTTTCTTTCTTTCTTTCTTTCTTTCTGCTCTGACTGGGTGTTTTCTTCTATTTTGTCTTCCAAATTGCTGACTCAACTCCCTGCTTCATTCAACCTAATGTTTATTTCTTCCAATGTATTCTTTTTTTAAAAAAAAAAAAAGTTTATATTGGATTTTTAGAGAGAGAGGAAGAAAGAGGGAGATGGAAACATTGGTGTGAAAGGGATACATTGATCAGCTGCCTTGTGAACACCCTGGGCATGTGCCCTGATTAGGAATCAAACCAGGACCTCTCAGTCCATAAAATAATGCTCAATCCACTGAGCCACACCAGCCGGGCCCTTCCAATGTATTCTTAACATAATATTCTTCATTTAAGACTGGTTCATTTTCACTGTTTCTATATCCTTTTTCATGCTGTTGTATTTCTCACTAAGTTCCTTGAGTATCCTTATGACCATTACTTTGAATTCTATCTGATAAATGGCCTGACTCCATTTCATTTAGCTCTTTTCCCAAAGATTCCTCCTGTTCTTTCATTTAGAGCCTGTTTCTTTGTCTCCCCATTTGGGCTGTCTGCCTGTGTTTATTTCAATGTACTACATAGAAAGGCTATGACCCCCGGTCTTCATGGGATGGCCTTATGTAATTGGTATCCTCTGGGACCTAGTGGTGCATTCGCCACAATCTCCTGAGCTGGGTGTTCTGGGAACGTTCCTTGTGTGGCTTATATGGCCCATCCATTTCTAATTGGGTCTTTATTGCTGCTCATTCATTGCTGGGTGGGATCAAACCTCAGGCAGGCTGAATGTGAGTCTCGACACCAATCATAACATGCAAGCTTCTGTATAGGCACTGACCAAAAAATAAAACAATAAACAATAAGAAAAGGAAAAGGAATAAGAAAAGGAAAAAGAAAGATACGAATAAGAACAAAAAGAAACGATAATAAAAGAAAAAAGAGAAGGACTCAGAAAATAGTGATGGATTGACTAGAAGCTACACTGACCTTCTCCCAGGACCAAACTGCAATTACAACTAAAATATAGAAAAACCAGCTTGAATAACCAACTGAGGACCAGCTGGAGAGAACCCTTATAACCAAGGATGTGAAGAGGAGCCTACAATGACACAGGTAGGTGCAGGAGGACTGGCTGGGCTCCCATAGACAGCAGCTGAAGTTCTGGAGGGACATATCAGCTGCGGGAGGTGCCCCCTGAGAAGTGTGAGGTCTAAGCCCCAAGCTAGGTACCCCAGCTCAGAGTAGCAGAGCCAGAAAAGGTGCTCATATATCACCCAGCTGTGAAAAGCACCAGGGGTTCTGGCCAGCACAGAGAGATGGCTGAAAACACAGGCACCCTCTTGAAGGGTCAGCACAATAAATTCATCTACAGCAACTCAACTTGGGCTCCAGCAGAGGGCAGGCTGAGTAGATGAGAGCTACATAAGGAGAGTCTGGGATTTGGGGCTCTAGGGAGAGAGCTGGGAAGGCAGACACCAGGAGCCCTGTCTAAACTCATTAAGTGATTGAGATTAACAACTTTCCTGAAGGCAGAGACGGATCTCAGTGTGCTTTGGATCTTTTCCTGGCCTGGAATTCTTCCCCAGAAGAGAAAACCAGAATTTGGTGTTCAGCTTGGTCCCTTCTATACACATCCAGTCTCAGCAGAGTGAGCCACAAACTTTGGATGGTTGATATTCTCTCTCTGCAGAGCAGTAGGAAGCAAACGCAAACAGGCAGCCAAATGGTGAAACAAAAACACAAGTCTCAAATGAAAGAACAAGAGAATTCTCCAGAAGAAGGGCTAAGTGAAATGAGATAAGAAAGCTATCAGGTACAGAGTTCAGAGAGATCATCATAAGGATGCTAAACAGCATGAGAAAAGATATAGAAACAATAAAAAAAATAACCAATCAGAAATCAAGAAAGACATAGGAAAAATAAAGAACTCATTGGAAGGAATAACCAGCAGATTAGAAGAAGGTGAGAATCACATCAGTGGATTAGAAGACAGGGTAGAAAAAAGAAATCACTCAATCAAAAAACAAACAAAAAAACAAAAAACAATTAAAAAACAGGAGGACAGTTTAAGAGCACTGTGGGACAACATGAAACCTAGAAACATCCACGTCATAGGAGTTCCAGAAAATGAGCAAGGTTCAGAGAACTTGTTAGAGAAGTGTATAGAGAACAGAAATACTGGCGGAAAAATTTCCTAACTTGGTAAAGGAAAAAGTCACAAAAGCTGAGGAAGCCCAGAGAGTTTCAAGCAAGAAGAACCCAAAGAGGACCAAGCCAAGACACGTCATAATTAAAATGCCAAAAATTAAAGACAAGGAGATAATCTTAAAAACAAGTGAAAAGCAACAGGTTATCTACAAAGGAGCTCCCATAAGGCTTTCTGCTGATTTCTCAACAGAAACACTACATTCCAGAAGGGAATGGCATGAAGTATTTAAGGTAATAAAAAACAAGGATCTGAAACCTAGACTACTCAATCCAGCGCCTCAATGGTTGAGCATCATCCCATGCACCAAGAGGTTGTTGGTTTGATTTCTGGTCAGGGTACGTGCCCACATTGTAGGCCAAACCCCCAGTGGGGGCCATGGAAGAGATGGTCAGTTGATGTTCTTTCTCATCAATGTTTCTATTTCTCTCTCCCTCTCCCTTCCTCTCTCTAAAAATCAATAAAGAAAAAAATTAAAATAAAAAGACCCCGAATAACCACAGCAATCTTGGAAAAGAAAAACAAAGTTGGAGGTATCACAATACCAGCTATAAAGTTATACTACAAAGCCACTGTAATCAAAACAGCCTGATACTGGCACAAAAACAGGCATATAGATCAATGGAACAGAGCTGAGAACCCAGATATTGACCTAAGACAGTATGCACAATTAATATTTTAAAAAGGAGGCAAGAGCATACAATGGAGGAAAATGTAGGCAGAAAAATCTCAGACATCATACATAGTGGAATTTTCACTAATAGATCACCTAGGGCAAAGGGGAAAAAAATGAATAAATAGGACTACAACAAACTAAAAAGCTTCTTCACAGCAAAATGGAAAGGGAACCCACTATATGGGAGAGCATAATTGCCAATGATACATCAGATAAGGCGTTAATATCCAAAATATATAGAGTGCTCATACAACTCAACAAAAGGAAGACAGAGAATCCAATTAGAAAATGGGCAGAGGAGCTGAATAGACACCTCTCCAAACAGGACGTACAAATGGCCAGGAGACATATATATATATATAAAAAAAAATGCTCAACATCTCTAATCATCAGAAAAGCAAATATTTTGGCTTTGCCTTCCAAATCACCAACATAATCTCTATCCATGACTTCTGCTATCCAACTTTTATCACTGTTGTAATTTCTAGACTGTTATCATGTTTTTAATTTAAAGAAACCAATCACTCTCTATGTTCCAGAGCATGCTCTCATCTGTATGAAAACGTAAATACAGAAGAGTTAAAATCTACCTCTAATCCCGCGAGTGTCCCTTTTTCTGTTCATTGTCATTTCTACCTATCACAGTGTTCAGTTCTTGAAATTATTTTTTCCTCCAGTGTCAGGGGACATTGTTTTCATTCACGCATTTCCATGTCTTGCTGAGTGTACAGATTCAGCTGTAATCTTGTTCATGAGAGTTTTCTTGACCCCTGTGCGTTATCACCGTCACAGCAGTGGGTGCTGAGGACAGCTGTGTCCAGTGGACAGGAAGGTAAAAGCAGGCAGACTTTGCTTTAGGGGTGCAGAGGATCCTCTCTGAGTAATGAAAATGCTTTGCTCCCCGTAAGGAGAGCCCAGTCACCTGGGCCGAGCTCCTATGGCCCCTAGAATGAGGTCCTGCAGGTTTTATTCAGTTAAGGACGTGACTGACAGAAAGCCTGAAATCAGGTTGCAGAAACTCTTGTAATATTCTAATTGCACAATAAAGAAGCCCATCCTTGTTCTTGCTCTCTATGACGCTGTTTTCAAGGAATTCTTTTGGCAAACTTAATTTTTCATAGATTCCCTTTCTATTTTTATAGGTTTCAATATTCCTCAGCTATGATAGGTATAGGGACCAATATTGTCCCATTAGCTTAATATCTTCCAGAAATACACTATATTTCCTTCCTTTTGAAGGCATTCTTCTCAATGTTTTAGAATTGCCATTTTTCACTATATGATAGAAATTTTGCAATTTTCATGAGATTTTGAAAGAAAAAAAAAAAAGGAAAGTATTTATGTTCAATGAGTCATGTAAATGAGAACTAGGTTTCTCGTTTTGTCTTTCAGTTGTTAAAATTCAGAGACTTTACCATCACCAATCTGCATAGACCTCTTTAATAACAATGTTTAGCGTGAAGCCTCAATCTTAGCTCCATAACATTTATTTTTTCTTCACGTATTGCTTATTCACCTGCTTCATAGTCCTTTGTTAAATGTGCAAGTGTTTGTATATAAATACTTTGTCTTCATGGATTCTGTCCTGGAGCTTATATCCACGTCCCATCCTTTTCCTGAGAATTCCCTTTCATATTGTACAAAACAGATTTTTAATCCAGTCTTTGTTTTCTGCAGTTTCTCACCAGAGATGCCTTACCTTTGCTGGCTTTATACTTTTTGATGAATTAATTTCTCATCTGGAAACAATATATTCTGATAGTTTATTTCCCCCCCACACATTTGTTTTAAACTCAAATCTTGATAAGTACATGAAGTAAAATATTTCTTGAAGGTTTTATTTTCTTTCTGAGTATAATTTGTTTTAGAAGGAAGCATTTCATCTTATTCCCAAGTTTCTTGAAAAACATATTTTTTCTGTTATGAAAGAGGCAGTTAGCTCCGTCTTGCCTAATAGTGGGGATCACGACGGGCATGGTGGGGGGCCCTGCAGAGCGCGATTTGGATTTTTAGGGCCGAGTGGCTGAGAGCACATGCTGACTTTCTTTGGCGTGTGGATGCACAGCGGTCTTCGCACACGAGAGGGATGAAGAGGTAAACGGAACTTTGTGCCCTGATGGGGTCTTTCTCTGGTTTTCTCTTCCTTTTCTTCCTTTCTCTTCTTTCATTATTTATTTAATTCTGAAAAACCTGATGAAAGCTTAACGATGTCTGGACTAGTACACGTGCTTTTAAAGAGACAGGTCCTCCCTCACTAGGAGCCGCGGGGCAGGACCTCAGGAATGCGGCTCCCCCTCACCACACGGGGCTGCCTTTGAACTGTGTCGAGTGTGTGACGGCCAAAAGCTGCCTTCAGGTGCCGCTTCTTATAGCTACTGATTGATTGTCCTGGCGGGTTTGCTCAGCGCTTAGAGCGTCGGCCCGCGGACCAGAGAGACCCGGGTTCGGTTCCCGCTAAGGGCACGGACCTCGGTTGAAGTCTGGCCCCGGCCCCGGTTGGGGTTGTGTGGGTGGCAGCCACTCGATGTGTCTCTCTCACATCAATGTTTCTCTCTCCTTCTCTCCCTCCTGCTCTACCTGAAGATAAATGAAAAAAAAAAAAAAAAAGAAAAGAAAAAAAGTCTTTGGTGGGGATAAAAACAACAACTCATTTGGGGGATTTGTCGGAGGCACCTCTGTAGGAGTCGGCTGGCCCTTCGTTTTATCCAGAACTGTTACGCTCTAGTTCACAGTTTGGAATTTTTGTTTTGCCCTTGGGTCTCATGTTTCTTTAGCTTTAACTGGGGACGCATATTTCTCCCAGTTTTGTATTTCATTATTTATTTTAGTGGGGTTGTTAGAGAGACTCGTCGACTGTGCAGTTTAAATTGGACATTTGACCTGAATGCCTTACAGGCTTCAGTTCCAACCCTTCGGTTCTGCTGTGTTCTTCTCTGACACAGATTTGTTCTTCGGTTGTTGAGGTGTCTCATTCATCCACCGCCCCGGAGGTCTCTCCCTCAATCCTCAGCTCGTTTTGTTGCATTTCCACCACCTTTCGTTTGCTTAAGGTTTTCCACTCTTGTTTCACGGAGGATATGTCTTCTTCTGTTTTATTAAACCTGCCAAGCTGTTCTTAAAACTTTTATTCTCAACCCAATGTTGATGATTTTCTTACCCAGACGCCCGCCCTCTGGCTCTCTGGCCTGTGATAATTCTTCTTTCGCACTGTGGTATTTTATCACACCCTTACGTGTGCTTGTTTCTCTTTCATTTTCTGTTAGAGTAAACATATAATTTATCATCTCTAATGAGACACTCTGAGTGCACCTAAATGATAAAATTATATTACTTACATATATCAAGGTGCTAATAGACCAGTTGGTTTTATTACATCAGATACCTATAAAATAGTTCTGATGCAAAAATCCTAAACATAATATTAGTGAATCAAACTCAATGCTGTTTAAAAGATAATACACCATGAACAAGTGAGATTTCACTGGACCTGTATGCTGACTTAATATTTGAAAAAAGTAATCAGTGTTATTTACTTTTACAAAGAGAACAGAGAAAAATCATGAGATCACTGGGACATGTATACAAAAAGCTTATTGTCCAATTCTACACCTTCCTATTTAGAAAATGAATAAATAACTAGGCTGAGTACCACCACAATGTCTAGCAAACATCATATTCATTTCTGAAGTATTGAGCGTTCTACCTAAGATTTAAAATGAGACACAAATGCCGGACTCCGTTGAACTCTGCTTTCGGACCAAGCACTTGGAACTTGGACCCAGTGCTTCCTGAGCAACCTCTGTCTTCTTCTTTCTTTGCAGAGAGAAAAACACTAGGGTCTCATAGTGCAAAGTCTTAGTGGCAAAAAAGCTGCTTAAGTTACAGGCTCATCACCAACTTTTGTAAGAGATGAAATTTCAATACTTTCTTTTTTAATGAAATGTGCTGTTATATATATTTTTTCATCCTCACCCAAGGACATTTTTGCATTTATCTTCAGACAGAGTGGGAGGGAGAGAGGAGGAAGAGAGAGAGAGAAACATCGACGTGAGAGAGACACATCGAGTGGCTGCTACCTACACGACCCCAACCGGGGCTGGGGATAAACTGCAACCGAGGTACGTGCCCTTAGCGGGAGCTGAACCTGGGACTCTCTGGTCTGTGGGCCTATGCTCTAACCACTGAGCAACCGGCCAGGGCTGCTGCTTTTACATTTTTTTCATTTCCTACTGCCAACGTGTTATCAGAGGGGAGCGTGACTCCTCTCCCCGAGCTGCTCATGGGAGTGGGGTTCTTGGGGTACCCGTGGAATACACATGTCTGGAGGACCCAACGGGAAGACGAGATGCAGTAGAGGGTTATGTTTCTGGGGAATCACCCCCAGGTTCCCCTCAGCCTCTCACAGAAGATGTGCAGCCGGGTTTCAGCCGAGCTGGAATCAGAGCCAGTGTCCAGAGCCTCCTTCCCCGTTGGAGCCGGTCCGGCTCAGCGTCAGGCCGGCCTGGCTTGTGCTTCCCACCTGCAGTCCATCCGTGTGGCGTGTGGGGTCTGCGCGGCTGTGGGCCACAGGGGCAGGTGCAAGGGAGCAAAGACTGTGGGTTCCTTTGTGTACACTCACAGGGATGGGGACGTTGCACCACGGGCCGCACGAGGCCCGTAGAATCGATACCAGCCGACACCACACGCCTCGCCAACTCAGCCTGACCCAACAGAGCAGGCTGTTTAGGTTGAGGATTGTGTGTGGCCCACAAATGCTGTCATGATCATCCCAGTGGCCCTCGGCAGAGAAAGGCTCCCTCCCCTGGGAGAGGGTCCTGTATCCCCATGTTCTGCCCCTTCAGTGGCCACGCCCATTCTGGCCGGTCATCTCTCTCCCCAGGAGTGACGGAAAGGCAAGTCCCTTCTCCAGTTACCCCAGCTTTGCTGGGCACACATCTATCTTTCTTTGGTGCATCCTTTCGATTCCGTTGATAACCTGGTATCATCAACAGGGAAGGCGTGGAGGGCAGGCCAGGTACCACCGCACGCCATGTAGCAGGCCTGCCAGGGAGCCGCAGGTAACACTCCAGGTCTGTCCCCGCAGACAGGTGGGGGCGGGACGGCACAGAGGCAGTTCAGACGTGTGCCGTCAGGTGTGGGGATGTGGGACGGTGTCTGCCTGTCAGCACACCTGGGAGCAGGTCAGTGGCCGGAACAGGTGGCGAAGGCACCGAATCTGAGATACAGTCTCCTGAACAAAGCAAGTCTCTCTCGCTGCTTGGTCTCACCGCTGGCTGTGGGGCCCTCGTGTTCTGCACCCACCACGTGGGCCACAGCCATGTGGACCCCACACAGTGGACTGATGGACTGTAGTCAGCCTGCAGCTTGACGCTACTTTGGCTTCAGCGCCACCGTGGGATGGAAACTCTGGACACTGGCCCTGCTCTGGCTCCGCTGAACCCACAGCTGCTCATTCTCAGGCTGGATTAAGGGAACTGGGGGTTTGTGACCCGAGGGATGTAAATCTACAAAAATAGTCTTTTACCACATCTCTTTCTCCCATGGGGGCCTCCAGAAATGCTTATTCCAGCGATGTCCCCAGAGCCCCACTTCCACTAGTGCCGGGGAAATTGGACCCCCCCCGTTTTCCAGTAACACCTTCCCCAGGGTTTCGCAGGGAACGTGCCAATAATGCCTGGCCTTCCCTTTGCTCCTTTCCTATTATTCTTAACTAGTTCATCGCAACTCTCAAAGGGCTAATTGTGAAATTTTTAAAAGCATTACAGAACAAGAAGATAAATAACCTCAGACTTGCAACGTGCGGCTGACGGAGTCCCGGCGGCAACAGCACTCGGAGTGTCCGCAGCCCTGCTCAGCTCTGACACGCATTTCACGTGCGTCTCATCTGTGAGTGACCCACACCCTTCTCACTGGGCTGGCCGCCCGGCCATGTCACGTCCGACAGACGACGGAGAGGCACGACGAACCAACTGGTGCACGAGGGGCTGGACCAGCAGCGTCGAGCAGCTGAGACTGGGAAGAAGTAGCTGCATTCGAGCAGGTTGATGTGCATTGAACCCGGTGCCATTCTTCAGGGAGGGTGGGTCAGGGCTGGTCATCTTGCAGGTTCCTCTTTTTAACAGGTGGTGGAGGTACCTTTGCGTAGTACTTTGTAGTGGTTTGTGTGCCGTTGACAATATAAAAACTTATTTTTTTTATTGAATTTTTTAAAGAGAGAGGTAGGGAGAAGGAGAGAGAGAAACATCGATGAGAGAGAACATAGATTGGCCGCCCCCTGCATGCCCCCCACTGGGGATGGCCCACAACCTGGGCATGTGCCTTGACCGGGAATTGAACCAGCAACCTCTTGGTGCAGGGTCGACGCGCACCAGCTGGGCCTATTTTTATTTATTTTTAAAAATTTTTTTAAAGTGTTTTCCATTTTATTGAGTTTATTGGGGTGACACTGGTAACAAAATCATACAGATTTCAGGTTCACAATTCTACCACCGCTCATTTGTACCCTGTATGTGTGCTCACCACCCCAAGTCCGGTCTCCACCCAGCACCAGTTATAACCTTGGTTTTTAACATTCTGCCTGGCATGTATGTAGTTACTTCCGTACCCATGTAGGCTCTTTGGTCCTCTCGTCTCCCTTTGATTATAACTGTCACACGTATTACATCCTCTTGCATTAAAATGTAGGGCAATCTGTAGTGTTATTTTATTTAGACAGTGTATGTATTTTTAAAGACGCTAAGAGAAAAAATTAAAGTTATGTTCACCATTTCAATGTTCTTCATCGATCCCTGTGATATCATTCATTTCATGCTGTGAAAACTTCCTTTGAACGTTTCCTGTGCTACAGGGTCTGTCCCCGTTCTGGCTTTAGAATTCCACTGCTGCAGTACTGAGTACCCATCAGCCACCTGTCCCTTTGAAACCTGGACGAGGAAGGTGCTGAGGGAGACGGACCACGACCTGCTGTTTCCTAACTGGGCAGGTTGTTCTCTTACGTAGTGTGCTGAAGTCCTGTTATGTCTGTCCATAGAAACAACACATGTTTCTCCTAAACTTATTTAAAAATATATGTGATTTTGTAAATAAGAGCTTGCTGGGCAAATAATAAACGTGACTAAAAAGGACTATTCTTGGATCGATGACAATAGTGTTAGGTAAGACAAAAACTATGAATAATCCAATTCTGTACAATTGAGGTCCATTTAAAACAATTTTAAGCCCAACTGGTGTGGCTCAGTGGATTGAGCATCACCCCATGGACTGATGGTCAGGGCACATGCCAGGGTTGCAGGCTCGATCCCCAGTAGGGGGCGTGCAGGAGGTAGCTGATCAATATTTCTCTCTCATCAACGTTTCTATTTCTCAAAAAGAAAAATCGATAAATTTAAAAAAGAAAGCAAGTTCAAAATTGCAGTGTTCTGGAGTTGTCAATTCTTAGGCCTTAAGAAAACACAGAAACCAAAATAGGAAAGTTACTTTATCTTGCACCTCTTTGGTGGACTATGGAGCCCTGTCGAGAATGAATGAGTTCTGTTATTGAATACGTGTGAAGTCAATTACTTTCTTGCTCTAAGTTATTTTTAGAAGGAAATTTTATTTGACCAGTTATGAGCAGAGAGTGTAATAGATGTATTTCAAGCCCTGGCCTGTTTGGTTCAACAGTTAGAGCGTTGGCCCATAGACCAATGAGTCGTGGGTTCAATTCTGGTCAAGGGCACGTACCTCGGTTGCAATTTGTCCCCTGGTTGGGGTCATGTGGGAGGCAGCCAGTTGATGTGTCTCTCTCACATCGTTGTTTTTCTCTCTTCCTCTCTCTCTCCCCCCCTCCCACTCTATCTGAAGATAAATAGAAAAATATCCTCGGGTGAGAATTAAAAATAAATAAATAAATAAATAAATAAATAAATAAATAAATAAATGAATAAATGAATAAATGTGTTTCAAGAAATTTTCTGAAGCACAAAGATTGTATTTTCAAACTTGATTCCTCATCCGGATGACACTCTGGGTACATCCTTTATGTGTGTTTGAAAGCCACTGATGGGACTTTTGTTGTTGTTGTTGTTACAGATGTTTCTCCTTTTTTACCCCATTGGCACCCCCCCCCCCCCCCCCCCCCCCCCCACCCCCGGCTTTGTTGTCCATGTCCATTGGTCATGCATACATGCATGTAAGTTCTGTGGTTTAGCCCCCCCCACCCCCCTCTTCTGAGGGATGTCAGTCTGTGCCCTACTTCCATGTTTCTGGGTCTACCTTATTCCTCAGACTACTTTTAAAACTGATCCCATGGAGCCTGGGGAGGAAAGTTTAGGGTACAACTTTCCTTTATAAATCTGTTCTACTTCGTGGTTGAGCGTCGACCCTGCACCAAGAGGTCGCCAGTTCGATTCCCAGGCAGAGCACATGCCCAGGTTGTGGGCCTGATCCCCAGAGGGGGGCGCGCAGGAGGCGGCCAGTCGATGTTCTTGCTCATCGATGTTTCTAGCTCTCTCTGCCTTCTTCTTCCTCTAGTCAGTAAAGAAAGCAAAACAAACCTACAGTCTCTTTGTCACATCCACAGCTCACAGGAGTGGAAGCAGTCTGGGTATTCCGTAGCTTGTTTCTTTTTCAAAGGCACCGGGAGCAGTGAGACCCCTCGGGAGCATGAGGCCCTGCGGCAGAACCCCGGAGGGCCATCGCGTGCCCTACTTTTCACTGGGAAAGAGAAAATGATGGATTTTTTTCAATAACTCTTATATAACTATTTAAGTGCTACTACTCTTATTAAAAGTAATTTTGCTAAGGAACCTGCTATAATTATGTCTTAGAATCCTGTCTTACTTTTAGTTAAAGCTTTATTGAGGGCTTCATTTGGAGGAATTCCCATGCTATAAAATTCATTCTTGAAGTATATACAATTAGGTTTTTCCTTAGTATAATCACAGAGTTATGCAACCATTACCACTAGTTTCAGAAAATTTCACCTCCTCAGTGAGAAATCCCATACCCATTGGTAGTTACTTGTCACCTGCCCACTTCCACCAGCTTCCAGCCACCATGAATACACTTTCTGTGTCTGTGGGTCGGCCTGTTCTGCACATGCCACTAAGATGGAATCACATGTGGCTTTTCATGGCTTCTTTCACTGGCAGCGTGTTCAGGGCTCATCCATATGCAGCATCCTTTTGTTCTTCACTCCTTTTCACTACAGCATAATGTTCCACAGCAAAGATAGGCCACGTTGTATTTATCCTTTCAGCACTTAATGGATTTCTGACCATTTGCTCTTTCGGCCCATTATGACTCATGTGATGAACATTCATGGACGAGATTTGCACACACCTATTTCATCGCTCCAGGGTACACAGCAGGTCCTAGAATCACGTCGTTTTGTTATAACATTGATGAGGTGCTGTAGGAACATGACTCTCGTGCACATCAGTGGGCCTGTGGCAAAACTGATTTTCTATAAGTCATGTCACTTCAAGCCCCAGAACTGATGGATAACATCAAGTGAGGACTGACTGTCTACCTGAGAATGGTATTAATGGATCCTGTGACTTAATATTTTGATGAACCACCAAACGTTTCCACAATGGACACACCATTTCACATCCGCACCAGTAGCATGAAAGGATTTCAGTTTCTCCACCTCATCACCAACAGTCGTTGTGTTTCATCTGTTTGATTACAGACATCCCACTGGATTTGAAGTGGTATATAATTGGGATATTGATTAGCATTTCCCTGATGGTTAATGATGTCAGGGAGGTTTCCATGTGCTTGCTGGCCACTTGCATATCTTGGGAGAAATGTATACTCAAGTTCTGTGCCCATTTTTCTTTTTTCCTTTTTTTTATCCTCACCCGAGGATATTTTTCCAATTTTTGTACAGATAGAGTGGGAGTGAGAGAGAGGGAGAGAGAGAGAGAAACATCGACGTGAAAGGGACACATCGAGTGGCTGCCACCCGCACGACCAACCAGGGCCGGGGACAAACTGCAACCGAAGCACGTGCACTTAGCGGGAACCGAACCTGGGTCTCTCCGGACCGCAGGCCAACGCTCTAACCGCTGAACAAAACCATCCAGGGCTGTGCCCATTTTTCAATGGAGTTACCTTTTTATTGTTGAGTTGTAAGGGTTTAGTGTTCGTTGCGTATGCAAGTTCCTTAAAAACACATGGATGGCAAATGTCTTCTCCCTCAAAAATATTAAAAATAAAAATAAATCCCGGCCGGTGTGGCTCAGTGGTTGAGCGTCAACCCTTCCACTCTCTCTAAAAATCAATGGAGAACATATTCTTAAGTGAGGATTAACAACAACAAAAACAAAGATGAAGAAAAAAGATATCTGTCAACTCAGAATTCTGTAAAAAAGCAAAGATACATTAGTAAATTAAGGCAAAATAAAGACATTTCTTTTCTTTATTAATTTTGAAGAGAGAGGATAGAAACATTGATGAGAGAGAACATTGATCGGCCGCCTCCTGCATGCCCCCCACTCTGGGGATCGGGCCCACAACCTGGGCATGTGCCCTGACTGGGAATCGAACCTGTAACCTCTTGGTGCAGGGTTAAAACATAATGTAAAGAGAAAGGTTTAAAGGCAACCGGTGAATATCAACACATTACATACAGGAGAAGAGTTGTTGGAAGACTACAGACTTCTGGTTAAACACTATGGAGGGCAAAAAGATGGTAGAACTGCTTCTTTAAAAGATGGAGCGCCCTGGCCAGTGTTGCTCAATGGTTAGAGCATTGGCCTGCTCACCAAAGGGTCATGGGTTTGATTCCCAGTCAAGGGTAGGTTCAATCCCTGTCCCTGGTCAGTGTGTGTGCGGGAAGCAACCAATTGATGTGTCTCTCTCACATTCATGTCTCTCTCTCTCTCTCCAGGTATTTTCAGTACCCATCTGGCTCTATACATAGTTATTTTGTTATTGACTATATTCCCTTTGCTGTACTTTACATCCCTGTGACTTTTTTGTAACTACCAATTTGTACTTCTTAATCCCTTCACCTTTTTCATCTGGTCCCCAATCCTCCTCCCCTCTGGCAAAACCATCAGTCTGTCTTTCATGTCTATATATATATATATTTTGTTGACATTTATTATTTGTTTCATTCACTCAAGTGTGTTACCAGTGTATCTCACTTTATCTCACTGTGAATACTTATAATAGACCATTGAATGTCCTCATCTGATATTTCTAACATCTCATACTTTCAAGAGCAGCATCTGTTCATATCTTCGTCCTTGTTTTTCACATGACAAGTAATTTGGATTGTATCTTGGACGTTTTGAGTGCTGTGGTGTGTCAACTCTGGATTCTCTTATATTTCCCCAGGGGTTGTTGACTTTTTAAAGTAATTAACTTGTTAGACTTGACGCTAAGTGATCCTATCTGTTGGTGATTAGTGGTTCAGATGTCAATGCAATTCTTTGAGCTCAAGTTTAAGCTGCTTTTAATTTTCCTCTCATGTGCACGAGTTAGAAGTCAGTCAAAATTCTTCCAGTTTATTCACAGCGTTAGGGGTGCCACAATCTGCTTCTCCCTGCTCTTCTATTTCTAGTGCTTCTCTCTCAATCCCTGGTATTACAATAATTTTTTTGGTGGTACGTTTTCCTAGTGGGAACCAAACCCGGGACTCTCTGATCCGCAGGCCGATGCTCAACTGTTGAGCCAAACTGGCCAGGGCCTAGGGGATTTTTCTACAAAAGTTTTACCTGGCTGGTACTACTGTGAAAATTGTAACTATGAATGCCTTTGAGGAAAAATTGAAAAGGAAGAGAGGAAGGGAGGAAGGCTTTCTTGTGGCTCAGCAGATTGAGCATTGTCCCACAAACTAAGAGGTCCCGGTTTGATTCCTGGTCAGAGCACATGTCCGGGGTACAGGCTCAAAGCCCAAGCAGCCGATCTGTGTTTCTCTATCACATCAATGTGTGTGTGTGTGTCTCTCTCTCTCTCTAAGAAAAATCAATACAAACATTTTAAAAATAAGTATTCTGTGTTCTTGTTTTGTTTTAAAGCTAATTCAGAGTTCATAGCTATTATTTTGGGGTACATCGGCTTATTAGAAGCTCACCTCTCCTTACCGAATACCAGTCCCTGAATTTTAAAACTTAGCACGGGGCAAAAATGACACAGTCTTCATGCCCTACATGATTGGCTGATGTTAGATTTCTTACTAATCCCAGGAAGTGGGGCTGAACCAGATTTAAGATTACATAGAAAAAGGCATTCTTACACGTCCAACTGTTCTACACGCACACGCGTGAATCTGTCTGTAACAAGATACTGAAATAAAAGTTTTAACCAAAGTAGGGCAGATGCTGCCTATAAAGCCAAGTGTTGGAGACAGAAAGGCAGGGTTCCAACGGAAGAGGCTGATGACTCACCTCATGACTCACCATCACCGTGAGCAGTGAATCCCCGGCACACGAAGGTACAAAATGTAGAAAGAATGAAGGTGAAAATAAGATTTCATGATGACATTGCTCTGGCAAGAACTAACACGGTGCCTGATTTCCCCGGTTCCCACCCAGCGGGATGGAGCTTCCCCTCAAGGCTGGAGAAGGGTTTTCATAGAAAGCGCTCGGAGGACGTGTGTGCGAGGGACCCTGGAGGGAGGTTGCTTGGGGGACAGGCAGCATGAGGGGCACACTGCTTTCCTGGGGGTGAAGAAGGCCAGGTTCTGCTGCTGCTGGGAGCACCCGGGTTCCCCTCTGTCGGCCGCTAAGCGAGGGGTGAGCGTGTCCTGGGGACCAAGCACACCCTCTGCGGGGGGAGCCAGCGCGGGCTGGGCTGGGGGCTTCTCAAGAACACGGCAAAGGGGGGGCGGCCGGTGTGGCTCAGTGGCTCAGCGTCGACCCTGCACCTAGAGGTCGCCGGTTTGATTCCCACTCAGGACACCTGCCCAGGTTGTGGGCCCATCCCCACTGAGAGGCATACGGGAGGCGACCGATCTATTTCTCTCTCATTGATGTTTCTCTCTCTCCCTCCCTCTCCCCTCCTCTCTCTCTAAAATCAATGAAGGAAAAAAATATATATATATATTTTAAAAAGCACTTTTAAATCAGCTCAGTATTATTTGATACACTAACACATATGTAGTGAAGTTCAAGCTTGAACTCCTCACCAGGGCTGATTTAGGCCCTCGGGAAGCTGGGGAGGGGCGATTGTTCACACAGGGTTGGGGTGCCACCCCGGGTCTACGGGAGCTCGGACACGGCTTCCCGTTAGCAGCAGCGGCTCATGTCCAGGCTGGTGACGTCCACGACCCATTCTGATATCACAGCTCCCTGGTGGCTGTATTGCTGACATACATAGTCTCCCTAGAGCTCCGGCGGAGCCTTCAAAATCCACGTATTTAGCCAAATATAACCACTAGACGTCCCCTGCAGTGGCCACCTTTTTCCTGGCTCACATGGAGCCCACGGAAAGCCCACAGGCTCAGTTCTTAGCCACCTGCCCCTGGGTCTCGGGAGCCCACGGAACTTGGGATTTCTTCCTGTGACCCCAGAGCTCACTGAGAGCAGAGGGCCGTCCCTGTTCTCTCCCTGACACCACGCGGCTGCTCCGTGTCATTCCAGGACAGTTTCCCTTGTCACTCGCCCTCTCCCAGGGTTTCAGCAACCGGTTGCTCATGTGTGACCTCTGGACTTCTTTTTTTCTTTTTTTTAAATTTTGTTTTCTTTATTGATTTTAGAGAGAGAGGGGAAGAGAGAGATAGGAACATCGATGAGAGAGAACATCGACTGGCCGCCTCCTGCACGCCCCCCACTGGGGATGGGCCCACAACCTGGGCATGTGCCCTGACCGGGAACCGAACCGGCGACCTCTTGGTGCAGGGTCGACGCTCAACCACTGAGCCACACCGGCCAGACCTGACCTAGACATTTTACCTCCTCTAGTTTCACCCCAAAAACCAGGGAAACTCCACCTGCCCTTTACCTTTGATGGGAAATGCCAGCACCTTTGGGCATCTTCTCCTTCTCCCCGCTAGTGGGCTGTGTTCTCGGGTGCAACTATTTTTTTTCCCCTCTAAAATGATAAAAAGCTGTTTTTACATGATGGAGCCCCGTCGGGGGGTTGTGACTGAGGAGACAGGATGATTTACCGTTTAAGTTGGGTTTTCCGTGTGTTAACCCGGTTTTCCCCAGTCTGTTTATGTAGACGGCTCCCGCCCCCACGCATGTCAAGAATGAAGCCACTGGTCACTGTCTGTCAGCCCACACCCCTCTCTCCGCATTTAGCTCTGCGGGTCCCATTTCTGTTTTACTAACTGCTTGTCTAGGGGCGCCACGGGGACACGCTAGCCTGAAGGGGTGCCTGGCAGATGCCTCTTTCTTTTGCGTTTTCTTTGTCCTTCTTCCTGTGTCCCCCGCCACCCTCCTCACCCCCGCAGGCCGCGTCTTCCTGTCGCAGCAGGTGAAGCCAATGTCCAGTGTTTCCTGGCTGACAGCACCACCACTGTTACCTCCCTCTGACAGGGTCACTCCGGGACTCTGCTCCTCCTGGGACGGCTGGCCAGGCCCGGCCCGTCCTCTGTGCTGGGGCGCAGCGCCTTCTCGGAGACACCTGCGTTGGGAAGATGTCAGCCTTCCATTGTCCTCCGGCTCTGGGCTGGAGACACCGTGAAACTGTCGACGGCGATTCTGCATGTCACATGCTCCCTGCTAGAATTACGGGTGTAGCTTCTGTCTCCAGGGACAGGAAGCGAGCAGGCTCTGCCGGGGTGTAAACTCCACGGAATAGTGCGATGTGAATGTCACCGGGGAGCGCACCCCCTGACCACCCGCGGGGGCCCAGAGGGGAGGGTGGCCGCGTGTGTCTGGGTGAACGCTCCCGCCGGCATGTGTTTGGAGGACTTACCTGTGCTTATCAAGGTGGTCCTCATCCCCCTGGGGGCAAAGCCACCGAGGCTCAGATACAGGAAAAAGGAAATTCATGTTGAGACTAAAACAAGGTAGTGAATCTCCGTTAAACTTTCCCCAAACCACAATACTCGTGGGCATTAAATGAACAGAAATTGGAATGTGTCTGAGAGTGAGCTTTGGTGACCAAACATGTAACTGTAGTAACAACACGACCGGATGAAGAAACACATTTCTATGGATCCACGACTCACGTTGAAGTCTTTTATCCATTTTGAGTTTATTCTGGTGTGTGGTATAAGTTGGTGGTCTAGTTTCACTTTTTTGCATGTAGCTGTCCAATTTTCCCAACACCGTTTATTAAAGAGGCTGTCTTTACTCCACTGTATGCTCTTGCCACCTTTGTCAAATATTAATTGAGCACAATGACTTGGGTCAATTTCCAGGTTCTCTGTTCTGTTCCACTGGTCTATAGGCCTGTTCTTGTGTCAGTACCAGGCTGTTTTGATTACAGTGGCTTTGTAGTATAACCTGATATCTGGTAATGTGATCCCTCCTACTTTGTCCTTTTTTTCCAAGATTGCTGTGGTTATTCAGGGTCTTTTTTGGTTCCATATGAACTTTTGAAGTTTTTTTCCTAGTTCTGTGAAGTATGTCGTTGGTCCTTTGATGGGGATTGCATTCAATCTGTAGATTGCTTTGGGTCGTATGGACATTTTGATGATGTTAATTCTGTTCCGTTTGTGCTGTGGACACATTTGTGTGTGTGTTCTGCCTTTTGCATCCACAATGCTACACTTAAGCTCAGTAGAGGAAAACGTCAAAAAGTCTCTACGATGATCCTGGCACTGAGCTGAATTCATACAACACGGGCCCTGTCCTCAGGAGTCCAGTCTTGCCACCCAAAGTGTAGTCCATGAACCAACAACAGCGGCATCACCTCGGAGCCTGTTGGAAGCAAGCAGCTCATGGTCCACCCCAGACACCAGACCAGAGCCTTCACTTTAACTAGATTCCCCGGTGCCTCTCGTGCACGTCAGCTTCTGACAAACATTGGCTGAGAGCCATGATTTCCCACCCTGCGTCCGGCATGTGAGCTAACCGCTAAAAGTCTGCGGCTCACCCTAAAAGATATTTTTGCTGATCTGACCAGAAGAAAGTATATTCTGATTCATTCACACCGGACAGCTTTCGTTGTCTTGGCTGTTGTCATTTTTCTATTGGACAGTCTGAGGGAAAAGAGGTCAATACTTCCCTGAGTAGGCAAGTGTTGCATGTTTTAGGATTGACCTCGTTCCTCTCTCTACCTCACTCTTATGTGTGGCTTTCCTACCCCTCAGGAACAACCCCCACAAGCAGCACTACTCACGGTAGACAAGGTGGGCGGGGCACCTTGGGAAGCCCACTTCTCCCGGTCACACACTTCAGACTAGGTGGAGGCAGCAGACCTGCAGGAGCACAGGAATCGGGTCTGGGTAACAAAATTAATTTAAAGAGAAAAGTAAAGAGTATTAAAGGCTACCATATATTCTCTTTTTTTTAATTAATAAATTTATTTATTTTTGTTACAGATGTTTCTCCTTTTTCCCCCACTGATACCCCCCACCCTCTCCCTCCCCGCCCTGTCCCCAGCTTTGTTCTCCATGTCCACTGTTCATGCACACATGCATATAAGTTCTGTGGTTTATCTCTCCCCCCCAACCCCTCTTCTGGGGATTGTCAGTCTGCACCCCACTTTCGTGTCTCTGGGACTACCCCATTCCTCAGACTGTTATGTTCATTATATTCCACAAATAAGTGAGATCATATGATACTTGTCTTTCTCTGCTTGGCTTGTTTCATTTAGGATGATACTTTCCAGGTCCCTCCATGTCGTCTCAAAGGATAAGAGATCTTTCTTACTCACAGCTGCATAGTACTCCATTGTGTACACGTACCACAGCTTTTTTATCCATTCGTGTACTGATGGACACTTGGGCTGTTTCCAGATCTTAGCTGTTGTAAACAGTCAAAGGCTACCATATGTTCTCGATGGCCTCTGTCTTCATTCTCTATGTGACAGTCACGATGCGGGTGTATTTCAGGCCAGTAGTGCTGTCTGCTAATGGAAGATGGATGGAGGACAGGCACGCTGTCTCCGGTGGTATCTCTAGCAAATCTCTGTCTCCAAACGAGTGCCGGGCCATCGAGGGTTGTCCACTTACCTGATCCGTTGGTGAAGCGAACTGCAGTCTTGAAGGCGGGGCCCCGTCCACAGGCTGAAAATACACACACAGAAAGATTCCCGGATGAGGTTTGGACTGCTCGTAGAACACAGGTTAGGGCTCCAGTTTCTGCTTTGGGGTGGAACCGTGGGCAGAGGGTGCATTTATGCACTTTGACCTCTTCACCTTGGGTGAGGCTGGAGCCTGGGACCACCTCCCGACCTGGAAGGGTCGAGAGGGTCCTGGAGACAGGTCACACGCGCCGGACCCCTGCCATCGTCCTCTGAGAAACTTCGGAGGAAACAAACCACAGGCAAAGAGCCGTGGGCATGAGTCTCTGCCAGGTGCCCCTCTCCCGTGGGGGTGACTCCGTGACCTGTGGGAAATCCCGGGCCCTAACGAACAGAGAGACTCGGAGCAAACATCCCTTTGACAGTTTCTGTGCAAAGAGACCAAGTTTAAAAACATCTGATGTATCTTCTCAGTCCGACAAAGAGGAGGCATAAAACAAGAAAATAACATATCACAAAAGTCTGCCCAAGAAAAGTTACGTCTGGGTTAAAGTTACTGTCAGGGTCAAAAAGGGATAAAATTGACGGTGCAGAAAATTGTATAGCATTAAAGAAACGTTTGAGAAATCATTCCGGGAGTCGGAGAGAGGGCCCATCGCTGACATCGGAGACAGAGATTTAGGGCTGGTGAGCGGGGCAGAGACAGGAGGCAGAGAAGACAGGAAGGCGGATGATGGACGACCACCGATGAATCCAGGAGTTCCCACGGAAGACTTCCTCCCTCCATAAAACGAGCCGGAATGGCTGGAGAAAAGGGTTCTAATAGAATTTTGAGCTGAAAACAAAATACCCTGGACTAAAAGAAGCATCATAACTCAACAGGGACGAAGTTGATTGTTTAACCCTTAGTGCTTGGATCATCGGGAATAAATTAATCTGTATGCCGCACAGTTTATGGATTTAAACACAGCGAGAGTAGGGTTATAGTTGGGAGTATGCGAAATAGTTTATTCTTGTATTATTATTTATTAATTAGTGTCTTATTTCCCATACGAACAACTGGAAGCTTTTTTGTCTGTACAAAAACAGACCAAAAAAACTCAATTTGGTAAAATGGTAAATATGTACTACATGTCTTCATGGAAGAGAGTTTTCTAATCTTAGATGCAATGAAAAAAATTCTCGAAGAGTGGACAGGCCCCGCTGGTGTGGCTCAGTGGTGAGTGTTGACCCTGCACCAAGAGGTCTCCGGTTCGATTCCCGGTCAGGGCACACACCCAGGGTGTGGGCCTGATCCCCAGTGGGAGGTAGGCAGGAGGCGGCCAGTCGATGTTCTCTCTCATCGATGTTTCTATCTCTCTCTTCCTCTCCCTTCCTCTCTCTCTAACACCAATAAAGAAAAAGAAAAGTGGACAGATGAGGCTGAATGAAAATGGAAGAGGAATGCAACCAGTGTGTGTCCAAGTTTAAAAGGGAAAAACCAATCTGAAAAGGATGCTTCAGTAACTACGAGGAACGGAGAGATCTCAATGCCCAAGTACCTTTATCCAACCTGTCATGGGCGTGAGGACCAGGACCCACGCCTGACTCCCACGTCCGGTTGGATAGACTAACAGTGCGCATCGACCCTGGACAGACCCGCCCTGCCGGAGGTCACCCTGCGCTGTGCCCCTCGACCAAAGGCCAAGTGGTACCGTGGTAGATTCCACAAAGCTCGGCCACCCCCTAAGGAACAGGCTTACGCAGCTACGAGTATATTTATTAGAATGATCCAAAATTAATATGGTGTTTGCACTCTCATTATGCCTGCTTAATCAATCATATTGGTGTAGAAACTCGCCCTGAAGGAAAGAAGAAACACTGTGGAAGTAGCTTGAGGTGGGCAGAAGGACCAGCCTTCCGGGTGACTGGCTCATCCACCTGCTCTGACGTCTCCTTTGCTCCCGAGTAAGGACACGGGGCTCATGAGTCCAGGCGCCTCTTCTTTCCCTCTCCTGGATACGCGGTTCGCTTTTTCTCTCTCCCTTTGCCGTCTTTTCATTTCCCCTCTTCCCCCTTCCCAGTAAGACGAACAGACCGCAGGCTTCGAAATGAGACGGTGCCGTTGGTTCAGACGATGACGTTTGATCTCTTACGTTGTTGGTGGCGATGGTTTTCTCTTCCGCGAAACAGACAGGAGAGTGTCTGGTCTCCAGGAGTGTGTGGGTGCGGAGTGAAATCGGGGTGTAGAGGGCTCGGCAATCGGAGGAGCTCAGGAGATGCTGCTTTTCCCTCGTCGCTCACCTCCCTCCCACACCCTGCACGGAGCGGAGCTTTTCGGGGGTCTCAGACTAGACGGTCCACCGGGCCCTGTGCCTGAGGCTGACCTGTCCAATGTCCGTGCTTCTCAGCAGCGGGACACGTGGGACCAGATCAGCATGTCTGCAGGGGTCTCCTGCCCCACGGACAGCCCGCCAGTCCCCAGTCGCCCGCCCGCCCACCTGCTTTGCTCTGGTCTCATCACACCAGAGGTGGTCAGAGCCTGCGGTCCCCCAGATCCGCACCTTCCAGGACGCAGACTCTCCGAGGAGGGGTCTGGTCAACAACGTTCACAAAGATTCGAGGACTCCTCTCCTGCACCTTGTACGTGGATGGCTGGCGCCCAGGGTTGGGAAGAGATAACAGTCGTTTCTCCCTCCAACGCTCTCCGGGCCCGTGGCTCTCCTGTTTCTTCTAAGGCAGCCGGTGACTATCCCACCCCCCAGGCAGCCCTGGGAGCAGGGCGCGGGCTGCTTCTCGGCCAGCGGCCTGGCTTCCTCGCAGACGGCAGGCAGTTTCCGAGTCAGTGCGAAGCGAGCATCTAGGGCGGAGCTCAGGCCACGAGGGACGGGCCAGCCGGGACTCACGCAAACAGCACAAGAAGACGATCCGTACCTCGTAGAAAATACAGATGGCCTTCTGTTACTCCGCTCAGGTATTGACCGAGCACCTACTAAGTGCTAAGATCTGCAAAGATCAGGGAAGAGAGGGGGGCTGGATGCAAAAGGTGAAAAGGTCAGCCAAGGAACATATATCCATAACCCGTGGACACAGACAAAGTGGGGTGATGGCCAGAGGGAAGGGGAGCCGGGGCTGGGCGGAGGGGGGGATGGAGACATCAGTAATCGTGTCAACAATAACAATGGAGAAAAAAGACAAGCCATATGCAATTATGGTCTTAAAGTTCTCTCTCTGGTGAGAGACATGTGCAAACACAAGTGAACTCCAGTGTTCGTAGCTGTTGTGACAGAAACCTGAGGGTCCCTTGGCGTGTGGAGGGGGGTGCTGGAGGGGGATGTGGGGATCAGAAATGCTTCCCGGTGAGGGAGACTCCTGAGGCTGTCCCTGGGCTCGAAGACCCCCCGGTAAACACCAGGGCTGTCTAACCATCGCTGAAACTCCCACCCAGACACCGTTGGCCATGTCATGTCTTGATAAGCTGCTCAGATAACGTCTTGTTCAACCAGAGATGCCGACTCCAATTTCAACGACATTTTTCGAGAGAGACTGGAAGAGTCACTTCAGGAGAAATGCTGAATGGTTTCGTAGACTCCCAAATCCCTCATCCTTCCTGTGACTCGCTCGCTGAGCCCTGGTGGGAGGCCTGGCGTGGGTGGGGTCTGGGCATCGTTCAGGGACAGCGGCAGCGAGGGCTTCGGGGACATCAGGTCCCAGGAGCAGCTCACCTCGGTACTGCTAAACCCCTCTCGTTACATGAACGTAAAAAGATATGCTGAGCCCGGCAGGTGTGGCTCAGTGGTTCAGCGTCGACCCTGCACCAAGAGGTCACCAGTTAGATTCCCGGTTGGGACACATGCCCAGGTTGTGGGCCCGATCCCCAGCATGCAGGAGGCGGCCAGTCGATGTTCTCTCTCATCCATGTTTTTATTTCTCTCTCCCTCTCACTTTGTCTCTCTAAAAATCAATAAAGAAAAATAAGATAAAAAGATATGCTGGAAGTCAAAGAGGGGTGAGCATGGCCACTGTGTTCTACGTGTCCTCGCGTCCACGCGGTGTTCTCCGAGCTCCGTCTTCACTCTTGTCCCAGGTACAGAGTTTTCAGGGGGGCCTGCGCGAGGCCTCCCTGCGCGGCACCTCTGGCCAGGGGGGGAAACGCTCTACCTTTGATTCCAGTGAAGGACGCGTTTTAGCACCTTCAGCGTTGTGGTGAGCTGCATTTCACTGAAACCACGGAGTAAATGTGCACAGGCGCAGATTCAGCTCACGCTCAGGCTCAGGGCACTTGCACACAAACTCTCTGAGGGCCAGCGGCTCCGTTAGTCACTGTCTGAAACTCCGGAGTGACAGGGGACAGAGAGAAGTCACCAATCGCTACTGTTCAGCGTGACAACGGTTCCAAGCTGCCGTGCCCGACACGTTGTCAGGAGAAAGCCTTCTCTTGTGTTAAGGGACACAGGTCGTGTCTCCTTCTCTGAGTAATCAATGAGCGTGGCTTCTGGGGTCTGAAACCGGTGCCTCCACCCTGGGCTGGAAGGCCCATGGGCAGGGGCCCTGGTGAGAGGTAACAGCAGAATCAGAGTCAGAGAGGAAGAGGGGAATGACTACCACACGCAGGTGCAGGTGTTAAATGTGCTTAACTGCAGGACGGGTAATTAGCGTGCAAATTGATTCTGCAGAGGAGGACACAGTGTCACCAAGGACCTATCTACCGTGGATTTTGGTGCCCGACTTTGACCCACAATCCGGCGTGACAAGGTGATAATGAGCTGGGAGAGCCCCAAGGCCAGCTGGCCAGCAACCCTCCTCGGGCGAGCAGGTCGCGTCCACACGCGTGGCCAGTCCTGGGACTCGCGGTGAAGCCACGCGTACCCGCTGCCCCCCCGCCCTCTGAGCACAAACGCTGCTTCGGAAGTGACACGGCCGCTCCCGCCGCTGTGGCCGATGTTTCTGACTTAGACATTGAGACGTGTTTGGGCGGATCTGACGTTCCAGTGTCCTCTGCCCCGCTCAGAACTCAGGTTACTCCTCATGATCCTCGAGGTTGTGGGGCGCCCTGGGGGGACTGCGACATCAGCAATGAGAGCAGCAGGGTAGGAAGAAGGGAGCATCAGACGATCAGACAGTCCGGCCGGTGTGGCTCAGCGGTGAGCGTCGGCCCTGCACCAGGAGGTCACCAGTTCGATTCCCGGTCAGGGCCCAGGCCCAGGTTGTGGGTCAAATCCCCAGTGGGGGGCGTGCAGGAGGCGGCCAGTCAATGTTCCCTCTCATCCATGTTTCTTTCTCTCTCTCCCTCTCCCTTCCTCCCTCTGTAAAATCAATAAAGGAAAAAGTAATTTTTTCAAAAGATCATACAGCCTGTCTCTACCTGCCTATGAAGACGCTGGGCTGCGAAACCAGACCCTGGCTGGTCCTCACCCCCAGGATCAATTGTAAACGCAGGCCCACGGAATCGGGGCCACCTCTCTGCCCGGAGCATCGTGGAGCCTCTTCTGCTCCAGGCGATGGGAGCTCTCAGCGCAAGAGCTAAGTGTCTGCCTCTCAGCAGAGAAATTAAACTGCTTATTCCGACTTTGGGTCCCCTCAACGGCGGAGACCCTGTTTTGCTTTTCGGGGGCATCTCAACCCTCCCCTAAGCTCCAGAGCACAAGCTAAAGCCTC
This sequence comes from Molossus molossus, assembly GCF_014108415.1. Taxonomy (NCBI): domain Eukaryota; kingdom Metazoa; phylum Chordata; class Mammalia; order Chiroptera; family Molossidae; genus Molossus; species Molossus molossus. Next base: position 43,046 of record NW_023425374.1, on the reverse strand, counting down.
TTCTGGTCCCAGCTGAGGACGAGAGGCGGGGCAGACCCCGCCGGGCGGGTGTGCTCAGATCTGCCCAGGAAGGAGGCCGGGAAGGGAGGAGCTGAGGGGGCTGCAGGTTCTCACAACAGAGGTAAAGAGGAGGACTCGGGCCTTTGGAATGCGTTCATGCCAGACATTGTCTGAAAGGCAGCAGGATATATGCATTGTTCAATCAGCAGAAATTGGTTGCAATACAAATTAAGAATAAAAATTGGTCTGGGAAGTAAGGCAATGCTGGGAGGAAGAGAGCAGCCTCCTGCTAACCCCCACCTCCTGCTAAGGCCCCACCTCCTGCTAAGGCCCCACCTCCTGCTAAGACCCCACCTCCTGCTAAGACCCCACCTCCTGCCAAGACCCCACCTCCTGCTAAGGCCCCACCTCCTGCTAAGACCCCACCTCCTGCTAAGACCCCACCTCCTGCCAAGACCCCACCTCCTGCTAAGACCCCACCTCCTGCTAAGACCCCACCTCCTGCTAAGACCCCCACCTCCTGCTAAGACCCCACCTCCTGCCAAGACCCACCTCCTGCAAGACCCTCCTGCTAAGACCCCCACCTCCTGCTAAGACCCCACCTCCTGCTAAGACCCCACCTCCTGCTAAGACCCCCACCTCCTGCTAAGACCCCACCTCCTGCTAAGACCCCACCTCCTGCTAAGACCCCACCTCCTGCTAAGACCCCACCTCCTGCTAAGGCCCCACCTCCTGCTAAGCCCCACCTCCTGCTAAGACCCCACCTCCTGCTAAGACCCCACCTCCTGCTAAGACCCCACCTCCTGCTAAGACCCCCACCTCCTGCTAAGACCCCACCTCCTGCTAAGACCCCACCTCCTGCTAAGACCCCACCTCCTGCTAAGACCCCACCTCCTGCCAAGACCCCACCTCCTGCTAAGGCCCCACCTCCTGCTAAGACCCCCACCTCCTGCTAAGACCCCACCTCCTGCTAAGACCCACCTCCTGCTAAGACCCCACCTCCTGCTAAGGCCCCACCTCCTGCTAAGGCCCCACCTCCTGCTAAGGCCCCACCTCCTGCTAAGACCCACCTCCTGCTAAGACCCCACCTCCTGCTAAGGCCCCACCTCCTGCTAAGGCCCCACCTCCTGCTAAGCCCCACCTCCTGCTAAGACCCACCTCCTGCTAAGACCCACCTCCTGCTAAGACCCCACCTCCTGCCAAGACCCCACCTCCTGCTAAGGCCCCACCTCCTGCTAAGGCCCCACCTCCTGCTAAGCCCCACCTCCTGCTAAGACCCACCTCCTGCTAAGGCCCCACCTCCTGCTAAGACCCACCTCCTGCTAAGGCCCCACCTCCTGCTAAGACCCCACCTCCTGCTAAGGCCCCACCTCCTGCTAAGGCCCCACCTCCTGCTAAGACCCCACCTCCTGCCAAGACCCCACCTCCTGCCAAGACCCCACCTCCTGCTAAGCCCCACCCCCTGCTAAACCCCACCCTCCTGCTAAGACCCCACCTCCTGCTAAGCCCCACCTCCTGCTAAGACCCCACCTCCTGCTAAGCCCCACCTCCTGCTAAGCCCCCTGCTCCAGCTCCTGCTCCCCATGAGAATCCCGTTGTTCCTGTTCCTGGTCGGCTGTGAAAAAGTCTAGGTACAGTGAGAACCTGCCACAGGGGTGTGGTCCCCTGTGTCCTGGGCTCCTCCCTGCAGGCCCTGCCGAGCCACAGCCCCGGGGTCAGCACCGGCAGGAAGAAAGAAAGGAAAGGGAAGTATGTGGGGAGATGCCGACGGGCCGGGAGAGGAGGGGCCGGGCAGGGGACAGCTGCACGGTCCTCAGGACAGTCCGGTCTCCTCTCCCCATGCCTTTGGCGGATTCTGAATTTGACCACAGTCTACGACCACCGATCACAGCCTCGAAGGACGGCAACCTGGGTGCGAAGCGCTGTCCTGAGGACAGGTTTGTCTGGAGAGCTGTTCCCCGAGCACTGGGGGGTTGGCAGCTCCGTCTGCAATCACTCAGCCGGGCTCAGCAGTGACCAGACGGCTGGACGGTGGAGAATTTCCGGGACGTCAGGCACGGACACCTGGCGTCTGTGTTCTAAGGTCTGCCGTCCAAACGACCATATGTAACCCACGGAGAGGGGCCCCTGCCGGCGCCAGGGCCTGAGTGGTGGGGGATCGGCCACCGCATTTCATTCCGCTGGGATCACACTGTCAACCTGCAATTTGTCCAATTAGAAAATAGCACTTTATTTCCAGGCAGTGAGCCGTTAAATGATGGCTTTGCCCCTGCGCGCTGAGGCTAGTCCATGGACACGCCACAGGGTGGAGGCCGGGCGGAGATTTGTTACCTCCAGTTACGTGCAGAGGGCCCCCTGGGTCCCCGAGACACAGAGCACCCCCCCGACACAGAGCACTCCCCCGACACAGAGCCCCCCTGGCACAGGACTGCCCAGAAGCCCTGCTCCCTCCTGTCTCCCCCAAGAGTCTGGCCCCTCTCAGAAGAGGGGCATTTCCAAGCACCCACAGCCCTGGCTCCTTCCCCGAGTGACAGGGACGCTGTCCTCTGAGGGTTCAGGACATGTGGGTTGCTCATAGAGATACATTCACAGGGACGTGGTTCCAACAAACTCTTTTCAGAGGAGTCAGGGTGTAATCTGCCCTGAGGGCCTTCGGCCATGCAGGTTCTGAGTCCTACGCCCAGGAGAATGGCAGTGACCACCTGTGGTCTGAGAATCCCCAGAAAGAGCGGCATTCAGGAGAGGGTTGCTCCATCCGCAACGCTCCAGAGCTGAGGGGGGAGGGGGACAGGCGGCCCCTCATGTCCAGGGAGACCAAGCTCACAGCCGAAGACCATGGCTGTTAAAAGGTGGACCCACTGAGGGGGGTGTGAAGGGGGGAAGGTGTGAGTTCAACACGCCAGACAGGCAGAGCTCAGCTGTGTCCAGGGGTGCCCCCCCGAGGCGCAGCACGGATGATGAAGGTCAGGAGCTTGGCTACAATGTGGGCAGACTGGGGAGGTAAGGAGATTGGCACCGCGCCCCCGATGGCAGAGGACCAAGGGACAGACAGCCTGGGCTTTCCCGGGCACTGCCTTCTTAATGTTTTTCTAATTCATTTTAGAGAGAGAGGAAGAGGGAGGGAGAGAGAGAAACATGGATGAGAGAGAACATGACTGGCCGCCTCCTACACGCCCCCCACTGGGGAGCAGGCCCACAACCTGGGCTTGTGCTCTGACCGGGAGTCGAACCGGCGACCTCTTGGTGCAGGGTCGACGCTCAGCCCCTGAGCCCACCGGCCAGACTGAAAACACAATTTTACAAAAAGCTGCCAGAGTGAGGCCGACAGAGATCAATCCCAGTGCTGACCTAACTCACTCTGTGACCTCGCACAAGTCGTCCGTGTCCCAGTCTGTCAACTGGGAGTTTAAGAGGCCGGGACGAGGAATGCATGGGTGTTATACACCGAAATTCCAGCACGTCCTCCATCCAGGGCACCCCCAACTCCTGTCAGACACCAGCACGTGCTCTCTCCCATCTACTCCTGTTCGTACCTCCATAAACACGCAGGAGCACCCAGCTCTCCTTCCACGCTTCCCCCGTGGGACAGCCTCCCCCCGTACGGGTGGGCTCTGGACCCTCAGGCTGGGACCGGCAAGTCCTTCGCCGCGAGATGGCAGCACCCCGTTGATGCCAGAGACGCCCTCCCCGGGGCCCCCAGTGTGGGCCGTGGCCCCCCACCGCGCCTGCATCTGTCGTGGAGGAGCACGCGCTCGTCCTTTGGCAGCGGACACCCCTCCTCCCAGAGCAACGGCGGGCTGAGGGTGGTCCTCGGGGAGCCTCCTCTGCTGCTCTGTTGATGCCATCAGATTGCGTCAGGGTCACATGATGATGCGACATCACCTTCACGTTGCTGCCCAATGACTGGGGAGGTGGGAACAGGGGTTGACAGTGACGGGCCCCCGGATGCCCTCAGGGGACAGCGTGTCAGGGCGACAAGACCTGGGCTACAGCCTACGGGCAGCTCGCCCACCGCAGAAGGGCGGCCCCGCAGTCACCCCCAGCAAACAGGCTCGGGCTGCTTGTGCACGGTCCGTGTTTACGCCGTGACCAAGGCGCCGAGGACAGGCAGTGGCCTCTCCCCCGCGACGACGGCTCTGTCTCCTGCTGTCCGGGTCGCCTGCAGCGGTAGAGCTGGCCCCTCGCGGTCTCTCCGCCTCGAGCTGTCTGTGGGCGGCGCAGAGACTCGCCGGCTTTGTCAAACTGACCGTCGTCGCTGTGAGGGTCCCGAGGACCATGACCCCTGGAGGACGCACGTCTGCCGCTGGACCTGTGCCCTGGGGGGTGACTGAGCGATCGCTGTCCCCACTGGGCCAGGGGAGGGCGCAGTTCAGGGATCGAAGCCAGGGGCTTCCAGGAGACACCGGACCCAGCGTGTGCCCCTCACAGAAGTCGTGAAGACAAAGGAGCAGTATCGTTAAACACAACGAAAAGATTGAATTAAAGTGGGCACACACCCCGAATTTACGTGACGGTTTTCTCCTGCGTCCAGCAGGGCTCCGATCTCTTCGGTTCGTCATGTTCGCCGGGAGAAACCAGGCTCCACTGATTCTCGTTCTGTAGTGACGGCCTTTCAAGAAAATGTTTGCACTGGATACGGCGTTGGGGCGGCTTCGTTCGTTTCTCTATGAAACGCATTTGCGAGTGCAGCCTGGTTTAAAATCTAATGAATCAGAGTTCGTGGGTGCTCAGGAAAGACCTAGGTGCAGGTGAGTGTCCCCTCCGTGACGGGTGAGACTTTGTTCGTGGACATGAGATTCCCGAGGCCGTTTCACTTCCCGGGCGGCACAGGGTCACCCCTTCGGCTGTTTCCACGGGGTCAGACCGGAGCTGGGGTCCAGGCAGCCGAAACGGGAGCTCACTCGGGAGCCCTGAGCAGGCTCGGGGGCCCCACCGCCCTCTGGGGACGGGGACGGACTGTCCAGACCCGACGCCGTCACGCGACGCCCTTGCAGAAGCCCCCAGCCTGCGGGCGGCCTTCCCCGGCCTGGGCCGTGACTCAGACCCCGTAGGGCTCAGGCTGAGGTCCGAGCTGCTGCAGCGGACGGGCTGGTGGAGCAGCTGGACACACAGCTGCGTCTGTGCGGCGGTCAGGCCGCCATCCCCTGGGGGCGCACAGGGAGCTCGTGGCGCTGACAGTCACTCCGTAGGAGAACGGGGTAGGGGGGGCAGAGGGTCATCCCTACTGGGAAGTGACTCAATACCCAGTCAGGGTGGGGAACAAGCCAGCCCCCTAAGTTCCTCTCGTCTCTCTCCCTGACGCCCTCCAGTCGGCTCGCCGACGACGCGTGAGGTTGCGGGGTGCTCTGTCAGCACCCCCAGCTTGGGAGGGACTGTGCCAGCACCGGCCCCTGAGTGGGCTCTGTTTGGAGAAGGGCTCGAAGGGTCCCAAGACGTCCGGGAGATGGGCAGGGGCCCGGACCTGAAAGTCGTGGTCATAGCCCTCGGACGTGAATGTCCCTCCCGCCAGGGCAGGAGAGACGCCGGGACCCAGAGCACATGAGGGGCGGCCTTTGGCTGGGCCGCGGTGGGTACAGCCATTTCCTCCGAACAAGCCTGCAGAGACCGCCTGTGGCTCGATGTCCTCGTCTGTGAACACGTCCACGTAGCAGCGGACGAACCGGCCTCGAGGACGGCCCTCGGCGCAGGGACCTGCCTCACTGTGACTTTCTCTGAGTACAGAGCTCCCTTCATCCTCTCTCCAATCTTTTTAATTTATTTTTCCTTATTGATTTCAGAGAGAGAGGAAGGGAGACAGACAGAAACATCAATGAGAGAGAACATCGACTGGCCACCTCCTGCACGCCCCGCAGTGGGCATCGGGCCCACAACCTGGGCATGTGCCCTGACTGGGAATCGAACTGGTGACCTCTTGGTGCAGGGTCGACGCTCACCGCTGAGCCACACCGGCTGGACTTCAGATGTTTTCTAAGCCTCAGGATCCAGGCAGCTGCCTCTGGACGCTCTGTGCTGAAGGGAGGGAGGGAGCAGGGGCAGGGAACGTACCTTCCCTGTCGGCTGTGAGGAGCCCCCGGCCAATGGCAGAGAGACTCCGGGCAACGTCAGGGACATGAGCCCGGCAGGTGGCAGCTGGAGCTGGGTTTGGTGTCCAGGACTTTCCCATGGAGGGGGCTGTGGCGGGGAGGGGAATGGCCCGATCGGTCACCTGTATCCGACTCGACACTGTATCGCTGTACCGGCGTTTCGCTCTCTCTCCCTGGCTGGTGCAGTTCGATGCTGCGATGTGAGTCACGTCTGGGGCTCTGACCTCAGCGCCCTGACCCGCAGCTGCAGCCCAGACTCCCCCCGCCTGTCGGGACTGTGTGTGTCCGAGAAGCAGAGTCCCCGCTGGACTGGTTCTCGGCTCCCATGGCCCCCACGTGTCCTTGAGGTCCCCCATGTCGGGGCTCCAGAGAGGAGCAGTCAGAGGGCCCGCCCTGGAAGAGATGATGGACATGGCCCTGCGTAGACCTCCTGTGCCAGACCCCACGCCCACAGGAAAGCAGCCTCGTTGTTTCAAGCATGTTGCCTTGTTAGAAATAGTGTCAGCCCGGCCGGTGTCGCTCAGTGGATGACGTCGACCCTGCAGCAAGAGTGGCTGGTTCGATTCCCAGTCGAGTCACACGCCCAGGTTGTGGGGACATCCCCAGGGAGGGGCGTGCAGGAGGCGGCCAGGCGATGTTCTCTCTCATCCATGTTTGTATCTCTCTCTCTCCCTCCCTCTTTCTTCCTCTCTCCCTCAAAACAATAAATAAAAAGCATTAAAAAATATAGTGTTAGGTTTGGGGTCTCTGTCTCTGTACTAAAAGTATCCTGGCTTCAAGCTCAAAACGTGGCATGCATTGCTCTCCCGATCCTCCACAAAAAGTACTGATTTGATCCCAAAGTTATTTTATTATTTTTTGTACACACTCTGGTTTCTAACAATGAAGGAAGATTTCAGGCGTTTTCATGTTCCAGGCTACTCCTTCCCTGTGCTGGTTGGTGCCCCAATACCTGCTCTTCACCCCAACCCGGTTGTTATCAATTATCCAACATGATCCCAATAAGTGCCGCCTCCAGGAAGCCTTCCCTGACTGGGCCTCCACCTCAAGATATGGTTGCGAGGGTCCCTTCTAAGGCTTCCACAGTCATTACTGAGCATTGTCTCGTTGAGGCCCTGCGCCCTTCCTATAGCAAGTACGTGTGGCAGACACTGTGTCTTTGCCTCTGCACTCTAACACCCACTATCCATGCCTGGTACCTACATAGGTTCACCAAAAGAACTGTCACTAGATCTGGTCCAGAGGTGGAGGTCCCATAGAATCTGAGCATGGCTGCGGCAGTCCAGGTAAGACATTGCTGCAGGACTCCCATCTCATCGCATTAGAATGGACGAAAGGGGAACCCATTAACATCTGCCAACAACACCTGGCAGGGTAGGCCAGTCAGTTAGAGCATCACCCCTGTACACAAAGATTGCCAGTTTGATCCCCGGTCAAGGCACAGGTAAGAATCAAGCAACGAATGCATAAATCAATGAACAACAATCATTCTCTCTCTCTTTTCCTTCCTCTCTCTCTAAAATTCAAGGGGAAAAACCCCATCAACTACATGAGATCTACTTAGAACAGGTCCTTCAATCCAACTGCCTTTGCTCGGGAGGAAGTCAGCAATCATTCCATAATTTGTCACTGCAAGCGCTCACCCTGGCAAGTCTTACTGAAGGAACCTCCTGGGCATCAATTGCCTTTCACTTGGACCCATTATAGTTCAGTCTGAACTTAACATTGTCCTTCCGTTTCTGCCTTTGGCTTCTGGGCATTTTGCCCTGTTGTGGAGGAGTACTTCTTACACCCCCTGTGTCTATGAATCACCTGGCGGTGTTGTCAAATTCTGCTTCTGAGCAGGAGTTCTGGGACAGGACGTGAGATTCGGAGATTTCAACAGGCTCCTGGCTCGGCGCTGCAGCTGCTGGTCTATGAAACTCGCTCAGAGCAGCAGGGGTTTAGAGACGTGAATTTTCAATCTCGGCTGTGGATCCAAATCCCTTGGGAAGCTCTGTGAAAGCACAAAGTCCTGAGCATTTAAATCAGAATACAGGTGCAGCCTGGGAGTGGTATTTGGTAAAATGTCTCCCACAGATCCCAGTGGGTGGCCAAGGTTGAGAACCGTTAACCTAATTAGTGGTTCTCAATGTGCAGTCACCAGAGCAGCACCATAGGCATCACCTGGAAACTTGTTAGAAGTGCATATTCTTGGTGAATAGATGCCTAAGTTGTGGCATATCCAGTGAGTGGAATAGTATTCAGCCATGAAAAAGGAATGGCATACTGATACAGGCTACTACAGGAATAGATCTCAGAAATATTTCACTGCGTGAAAGGGGGTAGATGCCAAAGCCCACATGGCGTGTGGTTCCAGAAGGGGCACATTTTAGGGACAGGAAGGAGATGAGCGTGGGGACTGCGATGGCAAAAAGGAGACACAAAGATTTTGGAGAAATGATGGAGTATTCCAAAACCAGACTGTGGTGATGGTTGTACACGTCGGTCCAGTTATTACAAGTGATTGCATTTGTGGTACGTAAAGTATATCTCAATGAAGCTGTCAAGAAGCAAAGGAATGCACATTCTCGGGCTGCACCTGGACCTGCTGGCCGGAGCTCAGGAGCGCCCAGCCGTGGGTGTTTAGGAAGCTCGCCCACTAACTGAGGATTACTGCCTTTGAGACCCCAGGCCTAGGGAGGGTGGGTCTTGAGAGTTGACTGCAGCTGGGCTAAGGGTCCTGGTAGGATTTTAGAACAATTCCACCAGACTGCTATGGGAACTGCCAAAGGCAAGCAAAGCAGTCTCCCCGAACCTGTGGAGAAGGAACTCGTGGTATTTGAAGGAAAACGTCTGTGTTCCAGCCCTCAATCTGCACCCTTGATGGCCATCCCGAGCGGAAAATGAAGCACCTATTGTATCTGTAAATGGAAATAAAAATATATACCTCTCAGGGCTACAGTAAAGATAAAATTAAAGAACAAATGTGAACTCTCCTCACAGGAATAAATTCCGATTAGGCACTGGTACTGTATACATAGAGGAGACTAAAAGAAGTGGTCCGTTTCTCCTTCACATACACAGCTGTGAGCCAGTCTCCTCGAAGAAGCTCATCCTGCAATGTTCTGTGCACTGGGGAGACATCGCTGCTCTATTTAGGACGCTATTATTACAGCTAATGCAAATTCTTCTGAGTTCTTTCTTGTCTCTGGGGTCTTATATTTTTAAGACTACTTCTTTTCCTATATATCTGCTACTTGGAAAAAGCTTCATGAGGGTGCCCTGGGTCCAGGTTCGGCCTCTTTGATTTCACAGGAGCAGACAAGGTGTTTTCATTGAGCAAAGTGTCACCTCCACAGTGTCCCCATCTCATCTTGGAATCAAGGAGCTGCCCACTGCCCTCTCTGACCAAGTACACAGGCGAGACTTCCGGGGAGAAGAACACAGGTGCGTTCCCCAAAGCGGTCCCCCAGGTGTGCTAAGAGAATTTTAGTTAAGCCTCAACAAGACACCAGGAAACAAGTAGAATGAACCTCCAGTGGAATACATGTTAGGGTGACACGTAGCATTATAGCATTTGAAGCTCATGTCAAGACATAGTCCATGAACCATCAGTGGTCGTTGGTAACACAGGTGAGAATCCAGCGGATTTCCAGGCAGACAGTTTTCAGATGGTCCCACTGAATGGCAGACACAGGTGTTCATAGAGAGTAACACTGAGACCGCGGGACGAGGCCAAGAGCGCTGCACTGCCTGGGGTCCCCCCCATCAGCCCGCCCCACGAAGGCAGCCACTGTCTTCTTTCCGGAAGTCCTGGCATGTCCTTAAAAGGCAGTTGCTTCAATAGGCGTTGTCTTCCAGTTGCTCAGTTAATAGAGGGTTTGGTTAGTGATTCGAGTGGAAAGGATTGCATCCCAGCCACTTCCTGGGTCTGCCCTCTTCCTCTCACTGGACCCTTCTTTCAGAAAGGTTGGCATCTTGTCTGCAGATGTGAGCTCCCCAGAGAACTCTGTACACTGCAACAGAACACTGCACACTGCAACAAAACAGCTGTGCATTGCAACAAAACAGCTGTGCATTGCAACAGAACACTGTGCATTGCAACAGAACACTGCGCATTGCCAACAGAACACTGGACATTACAACAGAACATTGCACACTGCAACAGAACACAGAACACTGCACATTGCAATAGAACAAGGTGCATTGCAACAGAACACTGCATTGCAACAGAACACTGTGCATTGCAACAGAGCACTGTGCATTGCAACAGAACATAGCACACTGCAACAGAACTCTTCTCACTGGAACAGAACACTGTGCACTGCACACTGCAACAGAACACAGCACACTGCAAAAGAACATTGTGCATTGCAACAGAACACAGCACACTAACAGAACACTGTGCATTGCAACAGAACACTGCACACTGCGACAGAACAGCTGTGCATTGCAACAGAGCACTGTGCATTGCAACAGAACACTGCACACTGCGACAGAACGCTGCACACTGCAACAGAACACTGTATTGGGCTTGCTCACTAACAGTGAATGTCCAAATAGCTCCTGTGGTGGGGGAGAAATTATTATCTGGAATTTATCAGGAGTACATGATAAAAGTGAGGTAAGACTTGCAGTGTAAACGCCAAAGCCTATCTCTGCATTGGTCTCTTTTTCTTCATCCCATATTTATACCGAGAAACAGGCAGCAAGTTTGATGCCCTGGAACTCGACCCCCAGTCCGTCTCCGAGTTTCTGCATGTGGTTTTAGACAATAGAAGCTTGGAAGCCTTCCACGTCCATGCAGTGCCAACAAAACAAGTACACGCTCCCGGCTTGCTGTTTCCTCGGGCAGCCCTGATCGTTCGAGCCAAATCCACCTCTGCTGCCACCTCCGGGTCCAGTTCTTCCCGTAAGCTCTTTAAACAGCTTGCTCATCCCGTCTCTAACAGAAGAAATCCCCGGTCTGACAAGAGAGGAATTGCTTGAAATTCCAATTAAGCCCAGTCTTACCAAAGCCTTTCCCATTATCTCGATAAGCTGCTTTCTATATTGAAAGGCTCCCCTTAATTAATTCTTCTCGCTGGTCTATGGACTCACAATGCTTTATTATCACCTGCAAATTCACGGGCGAGAACACCAAGTGCAGATAAGCCGTGCCCTGAGCTCCACCATCAAGTTGGAGTGGTGCCTGCCGCCCTGCTGGAAGGGAAGCCCCTCTCAGGAGGGGGCTGGAGAAGGCTCTCTGGGGTCTCAGGAGATAGGAGGAGATCTTCTGGGGCTGCTTGTTCAGCTGGGTTACGCCTCCTTCCAGGCAAGGAGCTGAGAAGGGCTGGGTGGTGCTGGTCCCCACATTTCTTGCCCAGTGGGGAGTGCACACCGGGCGTTTGCTGCGTGAGTCAATGGATGGTGCTGACGATTTCTGCGTTCTGGTTCTGGCCTCTTCCATCCAAGGCTGCCCTGCTCGGGGCCCATGATGTACAACCCATCTTGAGGTAGATTTCCCGTCGTGTATCTGCCTGCTCTGCCCGTCTCCCCGCTACCCAAATACTGCTGGCAGAGGCCTGGGTTCGTTTCAGTTAAATCTGAAATTGAGGTAATGAGGGAGCGAACACCCTGTCCAGCTTAATCCTGTGCAAAGCCCAGGTCAAGAAGGTGTAGTCGCCCCTGCAGGGCGCGTAGCACACTTGTTTCTGGCTTCTCCGCGGACTGTGTGTGTCTGCTGCCTGGTGCTCATTGGTTTGTTTCTCTCTCACACCTGAGTTCATCTCACAAGCTTAGTTTTGTTGTCGCCGCTGTTGGTTTGAACCAAATTCCCCAGCATCTACGACCAATGCTCGAGTTAAAAATGCTTTGCCCTGGCCGGTTTGGCTCAGCCGTTAGAGCGTCGGCCTGAGGACCAGAGAGGCCCAGGTCTGATTCCCGCTAAGGGCACGGACCTCAATTGCAGATTGTCCCCGGCCCTGGTTGGGCTCATGTGGGTGGCAGCCAGTTGACGTGTCTCTCTCACATCGATGTTTCTCTCTCTCTCTTTCTTCCTCTCTTCCTCCTGCTCTATCTCAAGATAAATGCAAAAACGTTCTCGGGTGAGGATAAAAAAAATTTTTTTCTCAAACTTTGCGGTGTGTCCTCCTAATGTAGTTGTTGCTCCAGATTTGCTCAAATGCTGGTCCTTTGTGTGAGAGCCCCAGTCCTCTGGACATAGACACTCTCTCTGGGTAGAAGAGCTATATAGGCACTCTTGGCTTTGGGGTTCAGCGTGATTCCTGGGTACCAGGGGGCTGTGGTTGGGTGTGGTTCCTGCAAGTCAACCTGTAACGATGCTGCTGCAGGAGGACAAAGACCCATCTCCTTTCAGTGTGACGACAGCTTTAGATCTCAGCGACGACAATGCTTTAATAGAATTGACACCACAACCACAGACACATCTCTGTCCCCGGAAGGATCTGCGTGTGCTCTGCGGCTCAGACACTGGGCTCTGGAAGGCAGGGTCCTTCATCACCTCCTCCTGCTTTTAGTGTTTGTCACTCAGCAAGCAGCATGAACAGGGCGGAGTTGTACTCACAGGTTTCTCAAGCATGTGCAGAACAACACCTCGGTTGTGATGACAAAGACGTTCTGAAAGTGTTTCTAATGGCCTTTATTGAAAGGGATACAAAGAAACACTCTAGCAGATAAAGGGAGATGACTTCTGGGAATAATATCCGCCTCCCAAGATTGGGCCTGATTTACGGTTTTGCGTGACTGAAGGCTAGGGTTCTACCTCCATGTCTTCCTAAAAGCCACGTCTTTCTCTCCATCCCCACGATTCATTGTTTACTCCCAGCAAGGTCTTTTCTCACAGGGACGATGACGGCAGCCTCCTGTCTCACCCACTGACCTCCCCGCGTCATGAAGCACTCAGAGCAATCTTTCTAAAACACAGAATTGACCAAGCCAGGCCCCTGAAGGGACCCCAATGTGGTTCCCGATTTTCCTCTTCAGGATGGAGACCATGTGCCCACGTCTTGGTCTGTGCGGGTTAATGAGATGCCACTCAGCACGAGGCAAGCCTCCCCTACTGTGAGAGTGGGGTTTGGCAGATGGACGTTTTTTAACCTTGTGTTAAGCCCTCTCAACCTTGCATTAATGTGTTCTCGGAATCCTAGCCCGGGGGAAACCTGGCCCGCCCAGGTGTACTGGGTGCGTAATTTGCATGTGAATAAGGGTTAGTTATCTTTTGGCTTCAAGGTCTCTTCCCGTAAAAAGCAAGAGACAAAGCTAGGGTGTATGTTTGCAGTAATGCCATCTCAAGGAAATAATTCACTTACATCCACTTGTGACCTGGGGGTACCAATCTGCAAATAAATGGGACTGTGTCCAGAGATCGAGAGCATCTGCTCCCTTGCAAAGCTCCCCCTCACTCCAAGCAGCGTGTGCTGGTAGTTTCATTGTGCTGCACCGATCCTGGCAGGCCGAGAGACAGCAAGCACCCTACGCTGGTATGGACACGGCTGCTCCTTCCTTTCTTCCTTCTGTCTACGTCCTCTTCTTAGCGCGCAGTGACTTCCTCAGTGTTCGGTGAATCTGACGACCAATGTGGACGTGCTAAATGCCTTTAAAGGATTGATCTGTTCCATCCCTGCTCATGGAGAGCGGCAGTGTTCTAGGCCCCAGAAATGCAGCCATGAACCCAAGAAGTCTCACAGGCCTCCAGAAGCTCACTTGGGCAGGGAGGGAAGATCATGTCACACTAGGCAGCGAGGGAGGCCTCCCCGGTGAGCAGAGACCTGACAGGCGTGAGGACATGGCCCTTGCAGATACGCGGTGGACCCAGAGCGGTACCATAGTGGGAGAGGGAGTGCAGGACGCATGTGGACAAAGGCTCAGGGCTTGGAGGTACTTGCAGTAGGAGGGAACCCACCGGAGCATCTGCGACAAGGAAGTCGATGAGCTGACTCAGTTCTCAGAGGACTGGGCAGCCTGCGTAAGGAGCTCAGCGGCCTGAAAGGGGGCACGGACGGGATGGAAGAGCCCTTGGGAGAGTCTGGGACGAGGGCCAGGCGTTGGGTTCCGAGTGCATCTTGAAAGTAATGCTACTTGGTTTGCTTATAGATTGGATGAGTGATAGGAGAAAAGACAAGTTAGGGAGCAGGGAAATGACCCCAAACATCTGGCCTGGATAACCACAGTGAAGCAACAGCAGCAGACTCGGTGACCAACAGAGGGACAGGTGACACATTCCTGTCACCTGAATGCCCAGGTCCCTTCCCCACTGGCCAGACTCTCCCTGCCCCAGCCAGCTCTCTGACCCCTGCGACCTACAAGAAGTCATTCATCTGATCGAGCTCCAATCAAGGTTCTTACAGCTCCCACCCACCTTCCCGTTTTAAGTCCTGGAACCAAGTTATCAACGTTGTGGTCCGTCGTCCGAGATTTCCTGAGTGGTTTCCCTTCGGACCAGGACGAGCATCCTCAACCTCGTCAGCCCCTGCAGCCCTTTGTCTACCTCAGCTCCTTCCCTTTGAACATTTCTGGGGTGTCCGTGTCCCCTTACAACTAGTATTCATGGAAAACAAAGGCTACCAGGCGGCGTTGAAAAGTGAATTATAGAGTCACCTCTCGTTCTAGAATCTTTACTCTGCTCCCCTGCAGTCAGGAAGCACATTGCCCATGATCATATCATATTTTTTTTCTTTTTTTTTCTTTATTGATTTTACAGAAAGGGGAAGGGAGAGGGAGAGAGATAGAAACATCGATGAGAGAGAACATCAATTGGCCGCCTCCTGCATGCCCCCCACTGGGGATCAGGCCCACAACCTGGGCTTGTGCCCTGACCGGGGATGGAACCGGCGACCTCGTGGTGCAGGATCGATGCTCAACCACTGAGCCACACCGGCCGGGCATATCTTATTTCATTGCTGCCGACTTGTGCGCTGTGTTGATGGGACACCTCCTCCCACCGAACCACAGCCACGGCCTCCCAGCCACAGGGCTGCCCCGCCCCTTTCTCCACGGGGCTCCAGCTGAGCCAGAGCTAGTTACTCCCGAAGGCTTTCTACAAACTGGAATAGAAAGCGAACTCCTTGTCCAGCGGTCTCCCAGCACACTGCACACCCTCTTGTAACACCGCCAGCGGCGGCCCCGGAGGCTTGGCACCTACAAGTCCCCTGGCCTCCTTCCTCTTCCCTCAGCACCGCCCACGGTTAATCTCATCGCCGGTGTTCATTTCTCCCCGTCTCCTTGGAACAGCAAGCTGACGAATGCACCTGACAGCATGCAGCCGCCCTGCCTGTACTCTGGCTGCTGCTGTGCCCGCTGTGATCCGGTGTCTAAGTTCCCGGCGGTTCCCTGACCCCTCCGCATGGCGTGGGGACACCGCGGGGAGGAGCCTTCTGTCCTGCCCGGTGCTCTGTCACCCGCTTCCGCTGTGCTCGGCAACCGGAAGAATGCCATGCGAGGGGGCGCGGGGCGGACGCCGGGGCACGTTCACGCGTGACCCTGAAGGCCGCAGACTCGAAGAAGTGAGAACGCACCTGTGTCTCAGATAAACGGCTTGTATGACACTGATGTAAATCCATCTGAAATTTTCCTTACAGAATCGTTTTCTCATAAAGATGAAACCACCCTGAACGTAATATTCTATAATTTTTAAAAATGTAGCAGTAGTTTGTGAATCACGATAGATAATATATTAGTAATTATATAATTTTATTAATATACAGGATGTCCGGCCAAAAATGTATACACACACAAAAAAGTAATTATAAAGCCAGTGTTTTTATTAAAATACATTTCATTTTTAAAATGCAATAGCATCTATCTACAGACACCCTGTATATATTTTTGGGACACCCTGGACTCTATGTTTTGTATATTATATATACAATAGTATTCTTAATGATCACCTTGTGCCAGATAACATTCATGTATCATAATTTAAAGTAAAAATAATCTACTTTTAGATATTTAATCTCCTCTCCCCTAATTATGGAGTTCATAAATAATAGTTCAGTCCAGCCAGTGTGGCTCAGGGGTTGAGCATCGACCCTGCACCAAGAGGTCGCGGGTTTGATTCCCAGTCAGGGCACATGCCCAGGTTGTGGGCTCAATCCCCAGTGGGGGGCATGCAGGAGGCGGCCAGTCGATGTTCTCTCTCATCGATGTTTCCCTCTCTCTCTCCCTCTCCTTCCTCTCTCTCTAAAACCAATAAAGGAAAAAATAAAAAAATAATAGTTCAGAGAACAAACATATCTAAACCCACAATTCTCATTTTTACGTAGCATACATGCACCGAAAAGTAGGTTAGCTACGTTATATTTACTGGCCTTTTACTTATTAATTCACTTTTACTTATTTGTTTACTTTTGAGATTAAAGACGTAGACTCCTTGCCTGTCTTATGTGTGTTTTCCAGCTTGCGTCTTTCATTGATTTATACTGAGTTTCTTTCTAGTTAACTTTTTTTTTTTTTTTTTTTTATCCTTACCCGAGGATATTTTTCCATTTTTTGTACAGATAGAGTGGGAGGGAGAGAGAGGAAGGAGAGAGAGAGAGAAACATCTACGTGAAGGGACACATCGAGTGGCTGCCACCCGCACGACCAACCAGGGCCGGGGACAAACTGCAACCGAAGTACATGCCCTTAGCGGGAACCGAACCCCAGTCTCTCCGGACCGCAGGCCGATGCTCTAACCGCTGAGCCAAACTGGCCAGGGCTCTAGTTAACTTTTTAAATTTCCATTTAGTAAAATCCATTAAAGATTTTCTTTATGGTTTCCCTCTTTGATGTTATTCCTATAGAGTTTCCCTGGAGTGATATTTCATATGTATTGCCTGTTATTTAATTGCATTCATGCTTTTATTTATCACTGACCCCATAACCCATCAGAAGATAGTTGTGTATATTATGGAGTGAATATTTAATGGTGTTTTTCTCTGGTGCTATACTAATGGCTAAATGTTAAACACAAGCAAACTTTTCTCCCTGTGACTAAAAAAAAAATATCTTGATCATATAAATTATGTAGGTGCTTTGTTGAACGTTTTGGGGTTTCCCTTGATTGCTTGTTTGTGTCTCTTTCTGTGGGGGTTTCGACATAGTTTTATTACCCTCAGGCAGCACTGGGAGGTGGGGTGGGCCCGAGAAATGCATCAGGTGCTGTTCCCGTTGTGTGCCCCTCTCAGAGACACCTGCACACTGCTGGGTCTGTATGCGGAGCCTCCGCTGAAACCGGACAGCACGTTACCGTACAAAACAGCGTGAGACCGAACCAAGCGCAAGAGGAAACGAGGCCACCAGGGGTCACAGGCCACACCGGACGTCCCAGGCTGCACCCTGTTTTGTAGTAAATATTGTTTTGTAAACAGAAAGAGCACCCTCTGAAATGATGACAAAGGTGTAGCAACGACCGACATCAGTCACATGGTCATTTGTTCGCGTTATAAAGTATGTGCTGTACGTAATCGCTTGCATCCCCGTCAGGCGTCTGGGAGTCTGTCTGCACCAGCATCAGCACACACACGTCCTGCTGTGACAATGCCGATGGCAAGGTTGTCACAGCGGCAGAACTTTTCTTCTCCGTTGTGATCGGTGGGGTCACCGTCATGCACACAGTCAGCTGTGGACCGAAACGTCTCCGTGCCGATGGCTGTCCTTAATGGACCCAAACCAAGCGCACTGTGATAGCTCACCTGTGCGCCTGGGCGGGTCCTGACCCACTCCGAGCTGCAGTGACCTGTCTGCGACATGGACACAGTATCGGCCCTACAGGCCGGCGATGACGCTTACATTATGTCAGGCACACACCACACTCATTTTCTTCAGTAAAAATGTTTGCTTTGGCTCCGAAGATTCCTGCAGACAAGGGGATGTTTGGTCATGTATCTGATCCTGGAAAGAAATGTTACAACACCTTCCAAATGGTTCCTTCGGACCTGCAGGGTACATTGTTACATGTCGTTATGTGTACAGTAGCTTTCTTGCATCACTTCGCTCTATCGAAGTGTGTTCTTTTGATTTGCCAGGTGGTCCGATGCCCGGTCCCCTTCTGTTTTCCTATGTGTGTGTCACTGTCTTTTCCCTGGCCTCTCGTCCAGGCTGCAACAACGTTAAATGACAGCAACACTACCAGAGCCCTGGGGGCTGGAGCCCCAGCATCCCGAGTGTATCAGTTAAACATGATGATGGTTATCGATTTAAAACTGAGGACTTATTCTTACCTCCCTAGTGGTTTACATTATAATGATATATATACGATTCCACATATAAGTGAGAACAGGTGATACTTGTCTTTCTCTGACTGGCTTATTTCACTTAGCATAATACCTTCCAGGTCCATCCATGCTGTTGCAAAAGATAAGATTCCTTCTTTTTACGGCTGAGTAGTACTCCTTCGTGTAAATGCACCACAGCCTTTTAGCCACTCATCTATGTCCAAATGTTGAACACACAATACAATACACAGGTAATGTGTTTCAGAACTGTACACTTGAAACATAGATAACTTTATTAGCCAATGTAACCCCAATCAATTTAATAAACATAGAAATAAAAAAGAAATAAAACAACATATTTAATGCAGGTCTTCATCAAATACTTTTTGAGTTGATCTTTCTCATAATCATATTGGCCTTTCATTCCTGTTAAAAAATTACATATTCAAGGATTTTCAAAATTCCTCTCTTTTTCTTCCTTTTTTGCGTTTACGCTCGCCTCTATAGCATATTATTTTTAAAGTTTTGAAATATTTTGTTAGTGTTTATACACACATGGTAATAGTGAGATTGGATGGCAGGTGATCCTTTGGTCCTTTTTTCCACATTTTGTATCAGTTTGTGCTAGGTTTACATGTCTAGCTGAGAACTTTGCATTCATTTCTTCTATTTTGACAGTTTAACATTGGATACAATTCTTTCCAAGAGTCATTTGGCTTGAACATTTACTTTGGAGGAAGTTCTTTGACAAATTTTATCATTTTCTAACACAGTTAATGGCCTATTTCCAACTTCCAACCTTTCTTGAATAAATATTGGTAATTTACATTTTTCTAGAAAGTCATGCATTTATCAGTGAACTGCATGGTATTAAGCTTACAATGACACATTGTATCTCCTTGCGATTATTTCAGTCATTCTCATGTCCATGTATAAATCCTACTTTGCATGCATAATGTTTACATTTTTGTTTTTATTTTCACCATATTTCATACTGCCAGACATATATTTATTTTATTGTTCTTTTCTAAGAATCAAGTCTTTGATTTTTCAATTGTATTGCATCCTGTTCTAATTCATTAAATTTCGGTTTTATTTTTATTAAGTGTTTCTTAGTTCCTTCCTAGGACATTTTCATTGTTCTTTGCTTTTGAATGGAAATAGAAGTTAATTTAATTTTTTTTACTTTTAAAATTAGATTGCACACTTATATACATTTTCTAGATTATAGCTTTGTGTGATCATCTGAACTGTGATGACAGCTTGATTCCAATTAATTTTGAAATAAAAAATGTAAAGGTAATTCTGTTCTCTGTTTCAGTCAAAATTAAAAATTAGGCCCTGGCAGGTTTGGCTCAGAGATTAGAGTGTTGGCCCCAAGGCCCCAAGGGTCAGGGTTCGATTCCAGACCGAGGGCGTGTGCCTGGCTTGCAGGTTGTCTCTCCTTCTCCATCTCCCTCCCTCCCCTCTTCTCTTTCCAAAAAAAAAAAAATCAGTGGGAACTGCTTTCGGCCTTTGCCCATCTGCCAGCTGGCCCAGGGGCTCCGACGAGGTCCTGCCGCTCTAGGGGGTCACAGTAGCACCTCCACGGAGGACACCTCTGCTCCACAGGGCGCAAGCTCCTCCTGGCGTCCCGGGTCCTCCTCTCAAGCCCCAAGCCCCTCCCCCAGGGGATCGTTCTGGGTGAGTTCTCACGGAGACAGATGAAAAGGAACAATCCCCCCAAAAAGAAAAAAGGAAAAAATAAAAGAAAAATATCCTGGGGTAAGGATGAACCAAAAAAAATAAAATAAAATAAAAAATTAGAAAATAAATGTGTAGAGCTTTTTGCTTAATTCTTTATTATTTAGTTTTAAGTGTATGCATGGTCTTCACAAGGGTTAAGTGGCTGTTTTGTCAAAGGTTGTTACTTTGCATCACGTGTTTGGTGTATTTGCATCACAATTAGCCAGTGGTGATGAGTGGAAATTCCTTGTCAGTGAGATTCTCTTTTTCCCTGGGTGTTGGGTATTATCTCTGTGTGCACATATTACATTGGCATTAAAAAAAAAAAAGCATATATTCTATAGAAATTTTTTAATAATTATATTTTTGATATGTCCATCATCACACATACTTACTTGTATTTTGGTGACAATATTTAATTATGATTCTCTTAGGCAGTTTTAGTTATCAACTGTAGTCATCATGTTCGACGTTAGATCCTCAGACTGAATTCATCTCCCAACGAAGGTTTGTTATAACAACCTCTCCCTGTTTTCCAGCCCCCAGACCCCCACAACCACTCCTTACTCTGTTTCTTCCCACGGTTTTGTTTCAGGCCCGTCCGTTTGCAAACAGCTTCTACTGTAGTTGGCTTCTGCGTGTTGACCCTGAGACTTGACTCTTCGTAGTTTGCGTTATTTCTGCAGCTGGTAGGTTTTGGTGTGCTTCTAGTCTCTTATCACCTCCTACTCTCTTTGTTCTTCCTTCTTGATGATTTTTCCCTTCTGATTTGGAAGTTGTCGCTTGTGTGGGTAAATCAGCACTGTGCTGATATGTTCTCTTCAATGAAATAAAAATCCGGGTGAAAGTCGTGTCTGGGAACATGAGGATGACCCAGGCGCTTCCCCCACGAGCCCCTGATCCTCCACCACAGCCCCCCGCAAGCTCCTACAGCACCCAGAGGAAAATGCCCTCATCTCCCCCTCTCTGCTCCGTCATATATGCCAGGAAACAGAGATCCATTATTCTCACCTCTTATGAAAAAACTTAAACCAATGCAAATGCACAGTACGATGGACAGCGGCACACTCAGCCTAAATCAATCGAGTGGTACCGTTTCCATGGGTACACTGGGGGTGCTCATGAGCCGGATCATTGGGTAGCTGCTACTTTAATGACGCCACATCCCTAGACACTTTAGTTCAAGTTTCTAAGAACAAGGACATTATCTCTCATCTAACCACAGACCAATGAACAACAGTGGGAATTTAATATTGATAGAGTGTTATTAGTTAATCTGAAGCCCATATGTGACTGTTATAAACTTCCCAGTGATGTTCTGTGAACCAAATAAATGTTTTCTTCTGGTGGGCATCTTATTAGCTCCCTGACCAACGGTCGTATTATCAATATTGAGACAAAACCATCCTAAGTGTTCTCATCACAGGAAGAATATCTTTTGCTTTTTTATTTTATTTTATTTATTTTATTATATCTCTCTGAAGAAGACGTCAGCCGAACCTATTGTGGTAATCATTTTACAATATATGTAAATCCAACTATCATGGTATATGCCTTATACAGTGATAAATGTCAATTACTTCTCAATTAAACGAAAACAATTAAAAACAATAAAGAGAGTCCGGCCGGTGTGGCTCAGTGGTTGAGCGCTGACCCTGCACCAAGAGGTCACCAGTTTGATTCCCGGTCAGGGCACATGCCCAGGTTGTGGGCCCATCCCCAGTGGGGGGTGTGCAGGAGGCGGCCAGTCGATGTTCTCTCTCATCGATGTTTCTATCTCCCTCTCCCTCTCCCTTCCTCTCTCTCTAAAACTAATAAAGAAAAAAAATTAAAATAAAATAAAATAAGAAGATCACACCACCCGCTTCTGGATACAACACCCTGGAAAAGACGCACCCCGACCATTTCGGTATTATTTCTGCCCAAAACGCATAACCCGGCCCCGGCAGTGAGGGAACAGCCGACAAAAACAAGTTGGGTGCATTTCTACGAAATAACTGGCCCAAACCCTCAAAAATGTCAAAGTTGAGAAGAGAAACAAGGCGGGGAGCTGACCCAGCGGAGAGGAGACCTCGGGACCTGCCGCTGAGCGGGTTAAGCCGCCCAGGTGGGAGGGGGCGGGGCTGCTCTGAGCAGCAGGTGCAGGCGGCCTGCAGAGAGCCAGGCAGCACGTGTTTCCGGCTTCATGGGCCCTATTTTCTCTGTTGCAACAACTCAGCTCTGCGGCTGTAAAGCAAGAGTAGCCACAGACAACGTGGAAGCAAATGGGCCGGGTTGTTTCAGTCCAACTTGACGGATGGAAACAGGCGGTGTGGGGGTGTCTGCAAGTCCCTGCTCGAAGGGACAGGACTGAATGTATGAGCAGAGGGTGATACTTTCATTTTATCAGTGTAAACGTTTCTCAAACTGGTAACTGAGAGTTACGTAAGACTGTCCCCAGGGGGTATACACACACAGAGATAGATTATCGACTGATGAGAGAGAGAGAGAGAGATCTTTAATCTATATATAGTTTTTCTTTGTGTGACCCAGACGTTAACACGAGAGCATGGCTTTTATTCAGTCTTCTTTAATGGGGAATGTTGTTTCCTCTTTTCTTTCTTTCATGGTTTTGCATTTTTGAAGCGTCAGACTGTTTCTGTCTGTTAGTCGGCTGGTCGGTGTGGTTTGTAGGCTGTCCCTCTATTTGTCTCTGTCTCAGGACTACAGACACACTATGCGTTATTTGATAGAAGTGCTATAGAAGCAGTATTCTCAGATACCACTCAGCATGCCAGTTGATCCTATTATTGGTGAGGCCAGCGTTGATCACATGGTAACAGGGGTTTCCCAGATTCCCCACTGTTAAGTAGCCTGGTTCATCATTCCTGACGTGTTATTTGCGTATCTGTGCAAACAGCCTCCATAGTGACATCCGACTTCTTCCTCTGTTCGTCCGAATGCATTTTACACCCGAACAAAAAGAACCGTCCACATTGTACTGGTGACTTTTGAAATCAATAGATGCTCATAAAACCTCCTTGTAAGAGTCAACAGTTGTTCCTCCACATTAAAAATTATTTCTATTATATTTGCACATAACTACGACATAAGGGTTGTGCCTCCAAAGCCTGTGGGCGGGCCCCCCGCAGAGGCTCAACTTGCTTTTGAAGTCACTCTTCTGTTTAAAGGTCATTGTGCAAATGCTAACCAACCAGCACAGCAGGGTGTGAGGTGGCGGCTTTGACTCCCAGGGCCTGCTATGATTTGCATGACTATGCCTGGAAGGTTTTATTAAAAGTTATACATTATAATAACCTAGATTTGTAAATAAAAACGACTCCAAGTCTTACTATATTGATGTAGCAACACCCCTAATTAAGTGTTCAAAAAACCAAAGATACCGCGTTTAAGGCTTTGAATGTTTTTAATGGTGTTTGAACTGAGGAAGTGTAGTTTGGTTATAAATGTGACCCACCCACCCGAATGATTTTCCTTGGCTCTTGCGGCTCATTTCTCTGGGCACTAATAAGTCATCAGGACTCAGGGGGCTTTCATCTGGGGGACCGCAGGCTCATGCACCGCAGTCCTTCGATCCACTTCAGTAAATCAGCATCCCGCTCACTGGCGCCCACGATGGGCTGCGTGTGAAATGAATACGTGAACTAAACGAGAGGAGTGGCCGTCTCGAATCCAAAGGGACTACAGTTCGGATACATCCGGCATCACCCATAAGCAGCATGACGTGCTCACCTGCGGCGGAAAATGCCAGCCCCCCAAAGCCCGTGGATTCCAGCGGTTTTAAGCTTTGCCTCATTGAAGCTGAAATGGGGCCTCATTTCTGGCTCCTTTGCCTCGGTGAAGGGAGCCCGGCTGTACATTGAGGCTCTGAAAACGAATCTACCCAGAAGAGGGACAGGGAGGCGCTGCGGAGAGAAAGTAAACGCAGAAGCCAGGGTCCTCCCAATTCTCTTCAAGGAGATGAAGATTTATAGCCGCACGTTTGTTCCGGAGGATCAGTGGGTTCTTGTCTGGCTCAGGGAACCCGGCAGAGAACGCTCATTTTCCGGGGTGAATGGGGACACCTGTCTGCTCTGCTGCCCGAGGCTCCGGCGGCCTGGAGGTGCGGACAGTGAACCACCTATGTCCCCGTCTCCCATCACCATCTTCGTGAGAAGGCTTGGTGAAGTCGCCTTAGAAATACACCCGACGGTGTGTTTGCTTCCTGCAGGACCTTGTGAGGGTCGTTCGTCTCAGCCCTGGGCTGGCTGAAAGGAGTGTGGAAGGTGTGTTAGTAACACCGGAGCACAGTCGCTCACAGGCTGTGAGATCCGTGAGCAGGTTCAGCCCCGAGCACAGTCGCTCACAGGCTGAGAGTTCGGAGGGGCAGGTTCAGCCCCGAGCACAGTCGCTCACAGGCTGAGAGGTCGGAGGGGCAGGTTCAGCCCCGAGCACAGTCGCTCACAGGCTGAGAGATCGGAGGGGCAGGTTCAGCCCCGAGCACAGTCGCTCACAGGCTGAGAGATCGGAGGGGCAGGTTCAGCCCCGAGCACAGTCGCTCACAGGCTGAGAGATCGGAGGGGCAGGTTCAGTCCTGAGCACAGTCGCTCACAGGCTGAGAGATCGGAGGGGCAGGTTCAGTCCCGAGCACAGTCGCTCACAGGCTGAGAGATCGAGGGGCAGTTTCAGCCCCGAGCACAGTCGCTCACAGGCTGAGAGATCGAGGGGCAGTTTCAGCCCCGAGCACAGTCGCTCACAGGCTGAGAGATCGAGGGGCAGGTTCAGTCCTGAGCACAGTCGCTCACAGGCTGAGAGATCGAGGGGCAGGTTCAGCCCCGAGCACAGTCGCTCACAGGCTGTGAGATCAGTGGGGCAGGTTCAGTCCTGAGCACAGTCGCTCACAGGCTGAGAGGTCGGAGGGTCAGGTTCAGTCCCAAGCACAGTCGCTCACAGGCTGTGAGATCGGAGGGGCAGGTTCAGCCCCGAGCACAGTCGCTCATAGGCTGAGAGATCGGAGGGGCAGGTTCAGCCCCGAGCACAGTCGCTCACAGGCTGAGAGATCGGAGGGGCAGGTTCAGCCCCGAGCACAGTCGCTCACAGGCTGTGAGATCCGTGGGGCAGGTTCACCCTGAGCAAAGCTGAACCTGAGAAGCCCAGAGCCCCTCCAGCAAGAGCTGGGGCACCGATGGTTCAGGTTGGAGCTGGTGGGGGAGACGGGCTCAGTACGGCTTCTACTTTGCTTCTGTTGGCCGGGCAGATGGCGAGTGGCTTCCATTCCCAGACAGGGCCATCCCCAATGCCACCTTGTTTCCTGTGTTCCTCGGGGTCCAACCTAAGTTGGGGTGCTGTTCGCACTGTGGAGTGAGAGGAGGCAGGGACTTCGGGTGACAACTGGTGATAGGCTGTGGAGAAGACTTTCAGGCATGGGGCTCCGCATAGTAATGAGGACCCTGCCCGCCAAGAACTTGCAGCACTTCCTCATTTCTGTCTACCCATCCCCCTCAACTAGTCTTTCTCTCTGGGAGACCACAGGACCCTGGACAGCTACAGCCGTTCACCTTGTGTGGTCTGCTCCTAACCCAAGTTTCCATCTGAGTTAATGACACCAAGGGAGTGAAACATTGGACCTTGGCCCCCAGGGAGCCTTCCCTCCTCCTGGGGCTGTTCGCACAGGCACGACACCCGGACACCCGGAGCCTTTTCGATGGTCCAGGCTAACAGCCACGCCAGTGCCAGGGGGACCCGCCACCCCGGGTCAGCGGGCAGGTGGCTCTGAGGAGTTCTTCCCCCTATAAGCACACCAGTCCTGTCAATCAATAGATAAAGCAACTTTTATCAAGCAAAATATATATATATATTTTTTATCCTCACCCAAGGACATTTTTCCATTTTTTGTACAGATAGAGTGGGAGGGAGAGAGAGGAAGAGAGAGAGAAACATCGACGTGAAGGGACACATCGAGTGGCTGCCACCCGCACTACCAACCAGGGCCGGGGATAAACTGCAACCGAGGTACGTGCCCTTAGCGGGAACTGAACCCGGGTCTCTCCAGACCACAGGCCGACACTCTAACCGCTGAGCCAAACTGGCCAGGGCTCAAGCAAAATATTTTAAAGCAACGTTTTCCAAAGGCACACCTGTCCCCCAATCACCCTTGTCCCCGGGACCATTGGGACTGTCTTCGTCGAAGCCTGTTCTCACTCATTGCCCGAGATAAGTTATTTTCCAGCTTATGAGTCTATTCTTCTTTTCAAAATAATTGTTTCTTATTAAAAAACAACAAAACTGTAAGATTGGCACTAAGACAGTTTCCTTTATTACCGTTGAAACGACGTTTTAGAACTGGCTTTGGATCCGGCAGTGTCCGTGAGGGACCTGTTTCCAGATGGGATCCGAGGAGGCAGGACGTGTTGGACCACGGCTCTGTGTTATCCCAGGAGGGGAAGTAAAGTCTGCTTTAGCTGCCCCGACGGCAATCAGGAGCGACGGGCTGGTGAAGGGCGTGGGAGTCGGACAGAGAGGGCCCGCCCTGAAGGGCTGGAGGCACAGAAAGCCGCAGGCACACCCAGGCCCAGCAGGGCCAGAGGTGAGCACAGTGCAGGTCAGGGAGCCTTCCCTGGGAACCACCGGCAAGGGTGGACCCGGTGCGAACTGTCCCCCACACCAGCCTGGGCCCCGTGGCGTTGGCAGGAAGGGGGGGCCAGTGACGTGGAGCATCTCAGCTTCCTCTGCCTTGCAGGCCACACTGCCTGACAGGGGGTTATTGATGCCGAGAGCGGACTTTACGGGGTAGGACATGTGGATCAAGCTCTCTGCGAGGGGACCCCAGCTCCTGGGAACGCCCAGCCCACGGAGCTGTGTGCAGGGGACAAGGCGTGAGCCCAGAGACTTGCAGAAAGTGTGGAATTGGTCAATATTTCCTCAGTGAACAAAGAATGAATGAACAGTCGGGAGCATGCTTACCTCCTTTGCAAATACTGACTCCTGCAGGCCTGTGTTTTGGAGACCAAGCAAGGGTCCCGATGCATCGTGCTAATGGGCTGACCCCCACAGGGCCAAATACCCTCCCAGCCCAGGCAGGTCCACTCAGAGCACTCTCATGGGGAAGGACGGGCAGTAGGGTCACACCTGAGCTTGGTCCAGAATACACCGGCTCCCGGGCGCTCTCTCAGATATACTGCGTGTCGGCCTTTGAACACTCACGGTAACTCTATGCGTGGTTGGCGAACGCAGGTTTACGGTTGTCAGCCCATAACACGGTTTATTCTTTTCTACATCACTGCTTACTTTTTGATTCGCGTTGACAAAGAACATGATGTTAGTTTCAGGTACATACTCCAGTGATTAGACATTATAAAACATACTAAGTGATCATCCCAAAACATGGACTACTCACCTGAGCCCATGCGCAGTTATTAGAACAGTACTGACTACGGTCCCTATGCTGCACCTTACAGCCGTGACCACTCTGTAGCCACCAGCTTGGCCTTCTCAATCCCTCCACCGTTTTTACCTGCCTGATTAGATACCACCACACCTGAGTGTGTGTGGGACCAGCCCGTCCGTGCCTCTGGCCCTCCTACTAGTCTTTTTTCTTTTTTTAATTCAATTTTTCACTGCAAATGTCTTTCCTCCTCTCTCCCTTGTTACCCTCCTCCCCCACCCCCCATCGCTGCACTGATGTCTGTGTCCAGTGCTTGTGTATACATGCATATAAGTTCCTTGGTTTGTCTCTTCCGGCCCCCCAGCCCCCTTCCCTCTGAGGTTTGTCAGTCTGTTCCCCACTTTCATGTCTCTGGATCTATTTTGTGTGTCACCTCACTTAGTTCACGAGATTCCACAAATAAGCAAGATCACAGGGTACTTGTCTTTCTCTGACTGGCTCATTTCACTTAGCACAGTACTCACGTGGCATAACCCTCTATGAGGCGTCTGTAATTCCCCAGATGCAGGACTTCTTTCAGCCAGATGTCGGGCGGTTCTGAATGACGGTCGTTGTGCAGCTCAGCTGTAGTTTTGATTTGGGTGTGGGAGGAGGCAAGACCACATTTACCGACACCACCATCTGGACCCCTCGAAGGTCCGAACAGTTGATTCTTGTATTATTATTTATTGTACCGGTTCACAATTGTTTTCATGGGAAATCATGCAAGAATGCAATAATACGAGAACTAAGTCGGCTTCACATACTCGCAACTGTGAAGCTAATGTTGCCCACTCCTTGCAATGTGGAAAGTTATTAACCCCACCAGCAGAAGACAAAACTGAAGCTCGGAGACACTGAATAACTTTCTCACGACGTCGTCCCGGGACTGACCGCTCTGGTCGGAGCCACAACCGGACAGAGGCTGTTCGAGAGGAAGAACATAGATGGGAAATGATGACTCACACCAGGTGGAGGTGGTTTTGGCTTCGAGCAGCCCATTCAGCTCAGCAGAGAACCCCAGCCGGAGACTGGATTTAAGGGGACACAAATGTCCCCTAAGAAGAGGCACATGATCATGCCTACGCAGGAAATTGTGACTCCAGAAAAGTGTGGTAAGCCAGGAAACAGCAAGAAATGAGGCAGAAAAAAGACAATACGGGGGGCGTGAGGTGGTGACCAGCGAAAGTCTACAGTCCACCACTGATTCAACGATCCGGGATTAGGACAGCAAGACCGTCCGCCCCCCTGCAAGTGGCCCGGACGGTAACACTCGACCAGCTCTGCCCAGGGCCTGGGTGGCCTGGGTGTGGAGGTGCCAGGCCTCAGGGACTCCGAGGGCATGTGACTGTTGAGATCACAACCCAACACCAGTGCGCACAGCTAAGCACAGCAGCAGCCGGTCTGACCCACGGAAGAGAGAGTGGGTGGCAGTACATTTGTTCTTCTGCCTCATTCCTGGCTTTGTTTTCTGGCTCACCACACTTTGAGACGAAGTCCAGTGTCCAGAGTGGCCATTCGAGCAGGCAATGTGCAGACAGAAGCAGATGGGGGGCATTCATTGTCCAAAGCACCTACAGGTAGGCAGCCAGATGGTGTCTGTCGATCACCAGAAGTACAGGTGGAAAGAAAGCTGGAAACAGATGACTGGGGTTCACCTGAGGTCCAGCCACCCACTGGCGAGGTCAGAGATGAGCAGAGGCGCAGATGAATGCACAGGGAGCATCACAGAATAGCCTGGCGTTCAGATAGCTCTGTGCACGTGCCCTTTGCTATTCAAAGTCTCCGCTCTCCGAACCTGAGTCCTGAGAAGGTTTGATGGACAAGAAGTCATGTGTCAGAGACAAGGTCTTACAGAGACTGTTCTGTAGGGTAGAGTGTCTTTAACTTGGAAGGGCTGGGAAGGCCCAGACTCCAGGTGAGTTTGAGGTTCCCAAACAAGTGTCCAGTAGCCTTTGTTTGCCAGGTTTCAGCTCCTGGGGCTGTACTGTCTGGACCTACTGGACGGTGTGGCTGCTTAAGGCTCTGATTCTCCGCACTCCTGCTCCGTGCACCTGCTCCATACACCTGCTCCATACACCTGCTCCACGCACCTGCTCCATACACCTGCTCCACACACCTGCTCCATACACCTGCTCCATACACCTGCTCCATACACCTGCTCCATACACCTGCTCCATACACCTGCTCCGCGCACCTGCTCCATACACCTGCTCCATACACCTGCTCCATACACCTGCTCTGCGCACCTGCTCCATACACCTGCTCCATACACCTGCTCTGCGCACCTGCTCTCCACACCTGCTCCACGCACCTGCTCCACGCACCTGCTCTGCGCACCTGCTCCACACACCTGCTCCATACACCTGCTCCATACACCTGCTCTGTGCACCTGCTCCGCACACATGCTCCGCGCACCTGCTCTCCACACCTGCTCCACACACCTGCTCCGCGCACCTGCTCTCCACCTGCGAGGCCCTCACAGATTGCGGTGGGCCCAGCCCGATGTACAGCAGTCACACAGGGGCTGGGGGAGGTCCCCAGTCGAGCTACAGCATCGCCACACAGACCTCCAGGAAAGCTGGGTGTGAGGTTCCCAAGCAAAGCCTCAGCCCCCAAAGGAGATCTTTCTGACGCTGTGATACTTAATGATGAAAGGAAAGCCTGTGGGGCCTGCCGCCCCCTCCGCCCCAGGCATAAGCACTGTCCACGAGCTGGGGATGCGGCTCGGTCCCACACTTGGCACGCTCCTCCTTCCGAACACTCCTTTCTCGTTCTACCTGGACACAGCCACTCTCTCCTGCCAAGAAGGGTCCGGTCACCCTCTGCCCTCGTCCCCTGAACCCGTCTCTGTCCACACTGCTCCCCCACCTCTGGAGGAGACTGTGGGCCTAGGGGTGATGGAGCAAATGACAGGCCAGTGCAGCTGTGGTTGCCGGTGTCTGAGCGGCTCCCGCTCATGCTCTCCACCTGGTTCCGTGACTTGTGACCTCCTGCCCCCCTACACTCCGCGTGGGTCTTCACCCTCCTTCCTCGGGCGGGGTCTGACCTCCTGCTCTCCTGTCGGCCTGGAGTGGCCCTCCCTGCCCTCATCACGACGTCCACTGCACCCTTAGCTGTCGGCGCATCGGTGACTTCCTCAGGGACGACTCGGACTCCCTCACTGGGCCCGTCCTCACCCAGGGCACCTGGCCTGCAGGCGTGGCCGGGCGGTCGTGGGCCCCTCGTGTGACTATTCTATCCGTGTCCTCCCCTTCCCCGAGCTGTGATCTCACTGTTTCATTCACTGCAGCATCCAGCCCAGGACAGCCCACTGTGTAGCTGTCCCGTGAATACGTCTTGAGTGGTGACATATATAAGTGAATGTCCTCGGGGACACTCACAGCCCAGACCTGTATTTCCATGTACGCAGAATGGGGACATCGAATGGAGATTCAATCGTAAGGAGTCTACAGGGGGCCTGGCACTGGGCAGCACCCCATACACCCACATTCTCCTGTTTCTTCTTTCCAACACCCAAGAGTGTAGTGGTCTCCTACCCTGCCTGGGCCCTGATCTGCAGTCTTGAAGGGATACAAAGTACCAAGAGCACTGGACCTGGTGGCAATTTGTGCGCACGTGACATTTTCTCCCCTAAACCTCGCTTTTCTCGCCTGTAAAATGAGGATTTATTTTATTACTTTTTTAACACATTTTTTTCTTTATTGATTTTAGAGAGACGAAGAGAGAGGGAAAGTAAGAGAAACATCAATGAGAGAACATGGACTGGCCGCCTCCTGCACGCCCCCCACCGGGGATCGGGCCCACACCCTGGGCAAGTGTCCTGACCAGGAATCAAACTGGTGACCTCTTGGTGCAGGGTCAGTGCTCACCCCCTGAGCCACACCAGCCGGGCTGAAATGGGGATTTCAATACTTACCTCATAGGGATGTCATGGTTAACACAAGCAGCAGTGTTCAGAACAGTCCCTGACACGCGATAGACAGAAATTGATCACTGTAATATTCTCTTTACCGCAGGGATCCAGTTAGACACTCGTGGGAAAGAAATGATGAGAACTGGCCCAGAGTCGTCAGATCCCAAACATGAGGACCACCGGTGGGTGGACCGGCTAGAGGCCGACTCTGCAGCCAGGAGAGGTCCCACTGAGCCAGGGACATCTCCATGCTGTTTTGGCTAGAGGGCTGCTTTTCATTATTTGGTTTCTCCGCCTGGTCAGTTCAGCAAAATGTGTTTTTCTGAGATTTAAAAATTCTTTCTTGATCACCTTTCCACTTCTCCTTTCTGAATACAGTTCTCTTCGATCCCTGCTAAGATGGGCAGCTGTGCCGGGCCGGTGTGACTCAGTGGATTGAACCGCGTCCCAGGGACTGAGAGGTCCCGGTTCGATTCCTGGTTGGGCACACGCCCGGGTTGCAGACTCCATCCCTAGTAGGGGGCATGCCGGAGGTATCCAATTAATTTCTCTCTCACATCAATGTTTTTATCTCTGTCTAGAAACGCAATAAAAATATATTTTTTAAAAATTTGGTGCTTATAATGTCTGAAATTTTGTTCCCTATATTGTCTTCTAGGATTTTTATGAATTCATGAGTCATATTTAAGCCTTTTATCCATTTTGAGTTTATTCTTGTGTATGGTGTAAGTTGATGGTCTAGTTTCATTTTTTTGCATGTAGCTGTCCAATTTTCCCAGCACCATGTATTAAAGAGGCTGTCCTTACTCCACTGTATGCTCTTGCCACCTTTGTCAGATATGAATTGAGCATATTGCCTTGGGTCCATTTCTGGGTTCTCTGTTCTGTTCCACTGGTCTATATGCCTGTTCTTGTGCCAGTACCAGGCTGTTTTGATTACAGTGTCTTTGTAGTATAACCTGAAATCTGGTAATGTGATCCTTCCAACTTTGTTCTTCTTTTTCAAGATTGCTGTGGTTATTCAGGGTCTTTTTTGGTTCCATATGAACTTTTGAAGTATTTGTTCTAGTTCTGTGAAGTATGTCGTTGGTAGTTTGGTGGGGATTGCATTGAATCTATAGATTGCTTTGGGTAGTATGGACATTTTCATGATGTTAATTCTTCCAATTCATGAACAAGGTATGTGCTTCCACTTTTTTTTATATCTTCCTTTATTTCTTTTTTCAATGACCTGTAGTTTTCTGTGAATAGGTCCTAGGTATCTTAATTTTTTTGCCGCGATGGTAAATGGGACTGTTTTTTTAGTTTCTCTTTCTGTGAGTTCATCATTGGTGTATAAGAATGCGGTCAATTTTTTACCTTATTTTTGTACCCTGCTACTTTGCCAAATTCATTTATTAAGTCTAGTAATTTTTGATGGAGTCTTTGGGGTTTTCTACGTATAGTATCATGTTATCTGTGAATAATGACAGTTTCATACGCAGCAGAATTTTCACTGATACATCACCTAAGGCAACAGAAACAAAGGAGAAAATGAACACATGGGACTACATCAAACTCAAAAGCTTCTGCACAGCAAAAGAAACAACCACCAAAATGGAAAGACAACCCACTGTATGGGAGAGCATAATTTCCAATGATATATCAGAAAAGGGGTTAATTTCCAATATATATAGAGTGTTCATACAACTGAACAAAAGAAAAACAAAGAACACAATTAAAAAATGAGCAGAAGAACTAAATAGACACCTCTCCAAACAGGACATACAAATGGCCAGGAGAAATATGAAGAAATGCTCAACATCACTAATCATCAGAGAGATGGAAATTAAAGCAACAATGAGGTATCACCTCACACCTGTCAGAATGGCTGCCATCAACAAATCATCAAACAACAAGTGTTGGCGAGGGTGTGGAGAAAAGGGGACTCTAGTGCACTGCTGGTGGGAATGCAGACTGGTGCAGCCACTATGGAGAACAATATGGTGCTACCTCAAAAAATTAAAAATTGAACTGCCGTTTGACCCAGTGATCCCACTTCTAGGAATACACCCTAAGAAGCCTGAAACACCAATCAGGAAGAATATATGTACCCCCATGTTCATAGCAGCACTATTTACAATAGCTAAGATCTGGAAATAGCCCAAGTGTCCATCAGTAGACGAATGGATCAAAAATCTGTGGTACATGTACACAATGGAGTACTATGCAGCTGTAAGAAAGAAAGATCTCTTATCCTTTGAGATGACATGGAGGGACCTGGAGAGTATTATCCGAAGCGAAACAAGCCAAACAGAGAAACACAAGGATCACATGATCTCACTTATTTGTGGAATATAATGAACATAACAGTCTGAGGAATGGGGTAGTCCCGGAGACATGGAAGTGGGGTACAGACTGACAATCCCCAGAAGAGGGGGTGGGGGAGAGATAAACCACAGAACTTATGTGCATGAACAGTGGACGTGGACAACAAAGCTGGGGACAGGGCGGGGAGGGAGGGAGAGGAGGGATCAGTGGGGAAAAAAGAAGAAACATCTGTAACAAAACTAAAGAAATTAATCAATTAAAATAAATAAAATGAGAAGATAGAAAAGAACTATAAGCTAAGCCAAAACGTCACAGGGGATCGGCTTTCGTTGCAGGTGAACAAGAAATAAAAAATCTCAAAGGATGAGCCAACAAAGACAGTGGGGGAAAAAAAAAGAAATAATCTTTTTTAAAAAGCAGGAAAAGCACATCCCTTTGGCCACCAGGGACGAACAGTGTTCGTGTTTTGAACAGAAGCGGAACCCCCTTAGGGGCAGGACTGGAAAAGCGTCCCTGGAAAGTGAAGTTTTCCCAAGAGGTTTTTCCAAACAGAAGCTGGAGCCCGGCTTGGGGCGCCCACGGAATCGCCGAGGCTCTGGCCGACGTGTGCCGGGTGGGCCTGCCTGTGGACTGGGCACCAGCACCCTCGATACAGCAACTGCTCAGACTCTGACCAAGTACAGGGCGGAGCGGGAGCCAAGTAGTTCCCTGGGAATTCTTGGGAAATGGCTCTGCCCTGCATGTGGATGAACTTCAGGTGGCCTCTTGGGCCTGGGACTCGACCTGGGACAGTCAACGGCCCCCTTGGAGCAGGTGGGTTTACGCTAGCCCTGCGCTCACAGACAAGGAACGTGTCCTGTGTTGACGGAGTGGTGACGGGCTCTGCAGCTGCTTGTCCCACAGAGACAAAGACCTCAGTGCTTCCTCAGTGTTAGACAGGGTCAAGGGGGAGTATTTGAGAGCACGGAACCATGCACTAAAGAAAGAGTGACATCATCATAGGCAGTATTTATTTTTATTTTTTCTTTATTGATTTTTAGAGAGAGAGGAAGGGAGAGGGAGAGGGAAACATGGATGAGAGAGAACATGGACTGGCCGCCTCCTGCACGCCCCCCACTGGGGATGGGCCCACCACCTGGACATGTGCCCTGACCGGGAATCGAACCGGCGACCTCCTGGTGCAGGGTCGACGCTCAACCACGGAGCCACACCGGCTGGGCCCTAGGCAGTTTTTTGACCCACACAGTCATCAAGCTGCAGTTAACATATTTGGGGGTTCTGTGAATGGCTAATCATTCATTCAACACCCAGTTACAAAGCTTCTTTGTCGCCTACCTCCAAAGAAAATGTTTTTCCTGCTCATGTTTTTCTTCCTCCACTTCTCCCTTGTTTCCTCGATTTTCCACCTTCCCTGCGGCCGGGGGGCGGGGGGGTGGTCACTGTAGACTTTGGGGCGGCGGAGCAGACCTGAACTGCCTCCTAAGCGTTTGGCTTCCGCAAGTGGTCGAACCGGAGCAACGGGGTGGCCCACCCGGGGCTGGCGGAGGGTCGGCTGTCATCGCGGAGAGAAAACACCTTAACGCGCGCTTAGCAGGAGGAAGGCTAAGTCAAGGGTGTGTCCTGTATTCCCGTCCATATTCTGCAGCCGGTTGCACTCCTCCTGTGTTTACGTCACAGAGAGACGGACGACACAGAAAGGATGAACCTGCCCTTGCTCAACGTGGGGGTGTTCATTTAGAATCGTCATCAGCCATGTCAGCAGCTCTGCTTGTCGTTGGTCCCAGCTGGCTGGTCCCCAGCTCCGTGCACTGCTTGAGCTGGGAAGGTGTCTGCCCTGATTTTATTTTATTTTTTATCCTCACCCGAGGACATTTTTCCATTTTTTACTCAGATAGAACGGGAAGGAGAGAGAGGAAGAGAGAGAGAAACATCGACGTGAAAGGGACACATCGAGTGGCTGCCACCCACACGACCCAACCAGGGCCGGGGACAAACTGCAGCCAAGGTACGTGCCCTTAGTGGGAACCGAACCCGGGTCTCTGTGGACCGCAGGCCAACGCTCCAACCGCTGAGCCAAACCGGCCAGGGCTGTCTGCCCTAATTTTAAACGGATTCCGGGAAGTGGTCTGGCTTCTGCTTTTCTGTCGGCGTTGTGTTGGAAGAAGGAGTCGCTGGATCGCGAGGCTCTTCAAGGCAAGGGACCCTCTTCCCAATCAAATACCCGTTAAGAAGCGTTCTCTCGTTGACCAGGCCGTTGATGGCGTGATGCTTCCAAACTCGGCTGTGGGAAATGTAACCATCTCTTGCATCGCCATGGAGACATGAACACAGCACAAAGCACCTTCTAGTGACGCTGTTTTTGGACCCGAAGCCTCATCTTGGAGCTGAGAGGAGAGCGCATATGTATGGCCGGCAGCGGCCAGGGCTCTGGAAGTCAACCACTGGCTTTGGCAGGGACCCCTGGCTGGCCAGAGCAGTCTCATGTAATCGACAGCAATTACGGTGACAAAGAGGGAGAGTGTAAGGGCACCTCGTAATCACCGACAGATGTGCCCGAACAGGGACGTCTGTCGCCGGGGCCAGCAGGTCGGCTTCAGCGGGGACGCGGGCCCTTCGTGCAGAGGCGCCGACGCCCCCGGTCCGTCCTCAGAGGAGACTTTGCGTAAGGAAATCGGGTGAGGAGGAAGGTCAAGTGGAAACTGTGTTCTGGAGCCAGAGAGACCGTTTTAAGTGGCAAGAATACCACACACTGGCGGTGTGACTCCACCTCGCTGTCTCAGCAGCTGCTGTGTCCTGTTCCCTTATCTCCACACGGTGCATGACGCCTACCTCGCGGAGCCGTCGGTGAACGTCAGAGCGCACGCCAACCGCCGGCCACAGACAGGCGCACAACAGCTGTAGTCCCAACCAAGCTCATCTTTTGCCCTGTCCTGTTTGGTGCTCACCCCATGTCGTCTGTTCTCCAGAGCTCTTTGGGAAACACCAGTCAAACCGGGGGCCTCATCGTCGATCCTGGCTCAGCTCCCAGGCCCTCGGACCTCCGCCTGCCCACCCGCCCTGGAGAGTCCCCCGCCCGGGGCCCTCTCAGTCCTCGGAGCCCGCCAGGCTGCTTCCACCAGACGTGCCCTCTGGCTGCTTCTCGGCCTCAGTCCGCCGCGGGAAAGGTGACTTGGGGAAGGCGCCCTCGACGGCTGTCTCGGGTGCGCTCTTTAGAAACAGAGCCTGAGAGCCGCGCTTAGGAGCACAGGGTGTCCGTGTTTAAGAAAACCTGCCGCCCTGGCCGGTTTGCTCAGCGGTTAGCGCGTCAGCCCACGGACCAGAGAGTCCTGGGTTCGGTTCCCGCTCAGGGCACGGACCTCAGTCGCAGTTTGTCCCCGGCCCCGCTTGGGGTCGTGTGGGTGGCAGCCACTCAGTGTGTCTCTCTCACGTCGATGTTTCTCTCTCTCTCTTCCTCCTGCTCTGAAGATAAATGCAAAAATGTCCTCGGTAAGGATAAAAATAAAAACCTGTCACAGGGGAGGGTGGTCAGGAGGGGAGGAGGACAAGAGGATGAGGAGGTGGGCTCAGATGTGGTTTTGGGTAGTGTCCAGCCTGGACTGGTCTGGGGTTGCAGCGGGTGGGGGAGGGCACGGCGGGGGAGGGCACGGCGGGGTGGGGGAGGGCACATGGTGGGGAGGGCACTGGGGTGGGGGAGGGCATGGCGGGGGTCCCGGCCCTGCGTCTATGCAGACTGCCTTGAAGTACAACGGGATCCGTCAGTCACTTGTCCTGTAAGCCAGGAGCAGTCCTCCCGGAAGACTGTGGGTTTCAGCACTGGCCACAGGACTGCTGTCCCGCAGCTGAAGGATGTGCTCACGGGGTGCTGGCTAGGATCCAGCAGGACGTCGGCTCAGCGGCAGCAGCCAGCGTCCACACAGCCACGTGTGCGTGAACCCAGGCCCGCTGACCTCTGTCTCCTCTGTTTTTCTTGCTTAATTCCTGGTTGATTTCCAGTCTCCCTGCCTGAAGTCTGGGGTCATGAGAGGGACGCTCCTGTCTGTTTGCCCAGGGATCCAGCTCTAGGACCGAGACCAAAGGCCGGCTCAGGGAGCGAATGTTGACGGCTACTTACCTTCTCTTTCTGAACAGGGAGAAAAACGTTCACATTCTGTTCAAGACCACAATGAGAAGACTGGGGTGTCCTGGTCGTCGGCAGCCGCTCCCTGGGGTTCCCCACGCCACTGTCCTGTTCCTGCAGTGAAATGTGGCTGGCTCTGTTTTTAAATATTTTTTCTCTATTGATTTTACAGAGAGGAAGGGAGAGGGAGACGGAAACACTGATGAGAGAGAACATGGACTGGCCGCCTCCTGCACGCCCCCCACTGGGGATGGGCCCACAACCTGGGCATGTGTCCTGACTGGGAATCGAACCGGTGACCTCTTGGTGCAGGGTCGACGCTCAACCACTGAGCCACACCGGCCGGGCTGACTTTCTTTAAAGCATTCTAAAGAATCTTGTTTACAAACCGATTTCTAAAACAATGAGAGTTCCGCCAGGGCGGGGAAGCCGTCTCTCAGCGCCTGTCCTAAAATATTTACAAAGCAGGTTTGAGGGAGGGAGAGGAAGCGAAACATCATCCCCAGGACCTCATCCCACAACTTATTCACTATGACTGCTCCCCAAAGAGAGTCCCCGACCGGCTCACTGCTGCCGAGACCACGTTCCCGAAGTGTTGTCCGCAAACGGAGTCATCCTCCCCCCAGGTCCTGCAGGTGCGCCTGAGCCCAGCTATGTGCGCCCGTGGCTGTCTCCTCCTCCCTCCTTGACTTCAGGGAAAAGAGATTATAAGCAAATAGCAAATTGTTACAGGATGAACAGGACACCAACGTGTGCCTCTGCCGCTCGCTGTGTCCACACAAGTCGCACACGCAGCCCCCGGGGAATGAGGTCTGCCAAGTGCTGCTGCAGACTTTCTGCAGTTCCAGCTTCTCGTGGACGTGCCGGTCGTCCAAGTGCAAAGATTGGCCCGGCCGGTGTGGCTCAGTGGTGAGCGTCGACCCTGCACCAAGAGGTCGCCGGTTCCATTCCCGGTCAGGGCACATGCCCAGGGTGTGGGCCCATCCCCAGTGGGGGGCGTGCAGGAGGCGGCCAGTCGATGTTCTCTCATCGATGTTTCTATCTCCCTCTCCCTCTCCTTCCTCTCCCTCTAAAATCAATAAAGGAAAAATGGATCAACGCTAAGATGTCTGAGAAATCCTGGACCCTTTAATGGAGAATCCAGGGGGCACGAGGAGAACAAAGCCTCCCAGTTGCATGAATAGAGGTGCAGGAAGACAGTCGTGAGGCTGGGCTTTGATAACACCCACAAGGAACCAAGCACTGTGCTGAGCAGTTTCCGACATGACATCATCGGCTTCCTGACAGACGCTGGAGGGACCCCTGCCCGACCAGGACACTGACACACAGACGAAAGCAAGGTGGTGGCTGGTCCGTGGTTCCGTCCGTCTGGCATTGATTTGCCATCGTTCGACCACAGCTCCACGCTTTGCCTTTGGGAGCCCCTCCCCCGACCTCCGGAGCTGCTGTCTGAGAGCGGGTGACCCCGTTCCATGACCGACGTCTGGCCAACTGAGGTGTCCCACTAGCCCAGCCACCTGGTGGGTTCAGGATGGGCACCTGGCGCCAGCCCGGCCACTGAGACTCAGCCCCTGGATTAACCTGCAAATGTTAGCAAAGGAAACGCCTCTCTCTCGTGGTCCCTCAGGTAGGACGAGCGCAGCTGGCAGACCCACCCGCCACCTTCCGGGAAGAGCCTGGCGCCGAGGTGCTGACGGGAAGGAGCAGGACGGGGGCAGTGAGGAGGGACGTGGCCCCGACGCCATCGCTGAACCCCCATCACCAGGTGGAAGGAGGGGTTCGGGACCTCTAGGGAAGCAATGTTTCCTTTATCTCCTAAGACGGTTCACTTATTTATTTAAATTTTTTTTCTTTATTGATTCTTAGAGAGAAAGGAAGGGAGAGGGAGAGAGATGGAAACATGGATGAGAGAGAACATCGACTGGCCGCCTCCTGCACGCCCCCCACTGGGGATCAGGCCCACAACCTGGGCATGTGCCCTGACCAGGAATCGAACCGGTGACCTCTTGGTGCAGGGTCAACGCTCAACCACTGAGCCACACCGGCCGGGCTCCTAAGACAGCTTCAAGAGGCTTTCTCTCTCTCCAGCAGTTGGATGAGTCTCAGTGTGAATTAAATACGCGAGGGCTGACCTTGGGCGGCAACTGCAGAAGGACGGTCCCCCTCCGTGCAGTGTGCACAGCGGGGAGCAGTTACGCTCCAAGAATCGTGCGGGGGGAGGGGTTGGATAGCTCATCTACTTTTCCTCTGAATCTCTGGCTATTTTAAACGCCATTCTCATTCCGCTAGGAGCAGCGATGAAGGAACGTGCGGTTCGAACCAGACAGAACTGGGTTCGCATCTCAGCTCTGACCCTGCCCATCAGACGTCCCGGAGAACTGCCGGGCCGCTCCGCACCCCAGTCTTCCCACCAGTGAGGTGTGTGATGGTGCCCACCCCAAAGCTATTTTGAGAAATAAGGAGCAGCAACTGCCCGGGCAGGGGAGCCCTCTGACGGTGAAGCTCAGGTACCAGCAGAAGAAAGTGCTTAGGACGCCCCCACTCATGTGCACCCACAAACAGTAGCTCCTAGTTTCAGGACAAGCAAAGGAGAAAATGTCGGCCTTAGTGTCTAAGGAAGTCAACGACTGAGCACATGTGTTCTTTATAGAGTCTTCGTGAAGGAAATACGGGTTTCTAAACAATCCAACCCAAATAATGGAATATTTCATTCCAGCCAAATAACAGATGTTGTCTTTGCCACCTGGTCAAACAACTGATCGAACTGATCCGTCTCTGCCCCTGAATAAAGGTCGTCTGGGCTCATCAAGCCAATGAGGTTTCTCGACACCCCATCGTAAAAGGAAGGCCACGCTCACCCCCAGGCTGCCCCGAAGGGGGAACAGGTGTGCAGAAGCCTCTGCGAACCCTCCCTGGATGTGTGCAGGAAATAAACAGACAAATAAGCTGTCTGGCCGGTGTGGCTCAGTGGCTGAGCGTCGACCCTGCACCAAGAGGTCGCTGGTTCGATTCCCGGTCTGGACACGTACCCAGGTTGTGGGCTGATCCCCAGTGGGGGGCGTGCAGGAGGCGGCCAGTCGATGTTTTCTCTCATCGATGTTTCTATCTCCCTCTCCCTCTTTCTTCCTCTCTCTAAAATCAATAAGGACACGTGGTTGTCTCACCCACATCCTAGGCTGTGCTCGTGCAGGGGGAGCGGGAGACGGGCTGCTCTGCTAGGAGGTGCTCATGGGAAGGACGGGCTTCCGGGTCGGCCTCCTCAGCTTCCTCCTGCGGGAAGCCAGTGAGCATACGAAGTGGCTCCTTCTCGTCCTCAGAAGGACTTGATGGAAGATACTCCTCCCTGATTCCATTGTGGGGATGAAGAACAGCTCCGGGTGACTGTGATGTCCTGCCTCCCTGACAGGTGCTGAGGAGCAAGAACCTCATCCTTCATGCCCTTTGCTCCTCTGCAGGAGGGCTGCCCTCACCTGGTGCGATGCACCTTCTTGACCTGGACACGGGACGATGCACCCTGCACCCGGACAGTCCCAATCACGCCACACGGGACGATGCACCCTGCACCTGGACAGTCCCGATCATGCCACACGGGACGATGCATCCTGCACCTGGACAGTCCCGATCATGCCACACGGGACGATGCATCCTGCCCCTGGACAGTCCCGATCACGCCACACGGGACGATGCATCCTGCACCTGGACAGTCCCGATCACGCCACACGGGACGATGCATCCTGCACCTGGACAGTCCTGATCACGCCACACGGGACGATGCATCCTGCACCTGGACAGTCCCGATCATGCCACACGGGACGATGCATCCTGCACCTGGACAGTCCCGATCATGCCACACGGGACGATGCATCCTGCCCCTGGACAGTCCCGATCACGGGCACACAGGGGGGACCGGATGCATCCGCACTGGACCTGTGCCGAATACACGCCACACGGGACCGATGGCACCCTGCAACCTAGGACCAGTCCTGATCCCCCGCCACACGGGACGATGCATCCTGCACCTGGACAGTCCCGATCATGCCAAACGGGACGATGCATCCTGCACCTGGACAGTCCTGATCCCACCACACGGGACGATGCACCCTGCACCTGGACAGTCCTGATCCCGCCACACGGGACGATGCATCCTGCACCTGCACAGTCCTGATCCCGCCACACGGGACGATGCACCCTGCACCTGGACAGTCCTGATCCCGCCACACGGGACGATGCACCCTGCACCTGGACAGTCCCGATCCCGCCACAGGGGACGATGCATCCTGCACCTGGACAGTCCTGATCCCGCCACAGGGGACGAAGCATCCTGCACTGGACAGTCCTGATCCCGCCACACGGGACGATGCACCCTGCACCTGGACAGTCCTGATCACGCCACAGGGGACGATGCATCCTGCACCTGGACAGTCCTGATCCCGCCACACGGGACGATGCATCCTGCACCTGGACAGTCCCGATCCCGCCACACGGGACGATGCATCCTGCACCTGGACAGTCCTGATCCCGCCACAGGGGACGATGCATCCTGCACCTGGACAGTCCTGATCCCACCACACGGGACGATGCATCCTGCACCTGGACAGTCCTGATCCCGCCACAGGGGACGATGCATCCTGCACCTGCACAGTCCCGATCCCGCCACACGGGACGATGCATCCTGCACCTGGACAGTCCCGATCCCGCCACACGGGACGATGCACCCTGCACCTGGACAGTCCCGATCCCGCCACACGGGACGATG
The DNA here is from genome assembly GCF_014108415.1 of Molossus molossus. Taxonomy (NCBI): domain Eukaryota; kingdom Metazoa; phylum Chordata; class Mammalia; order Chiroptera; family Molossidae; genus Molossus; species Molossus molossus. The sequence goes on along the minus strand of NW_023425374.1, from coordinate 561 downwards.
CATCCTGCACCTGGACAGTCCTGATCCCGCCACACGGGACGATGCATCCTGCACCTGGACAGTCCTGATCCCACCACACGGGACGATGCATCCTGCACCTGGACAGTCCCGATCCCGCCACACGGGACGATGCATCCTGCACCTGGACAGTCCTGATCCCGCCACACGGGACGATGCATCCTGCACCTGGACAGTCCCGATCCCGCCACACGGGACGATGCATCCTGCACCTGGACAGTCCTGATCCCGCCACACGGGACGATGCATCCTGCACCTGGACAGTCCTGATCCCACCACATAGGACGATGCATCCTGCACCTGGACAGTCCCGATCCCGCCACACGGGACGATGCATCCTGCACCTGGACAGTCCCGATCCCGCCACACGGGACGATGCATCCTGCACCTGGACAGTCCTGATCCCGCCACACGGGACGATGCATCCTGCACCTGGACAGTCCTGATCCCACCACACGGGACGATGCATCCTGCACCTGGACAGTCCCGATCCCGCCACACGGGACGATGCATCCTGCACCTGGACAGTCCTGATCCCGCCAC